>NC_079230.1:30346665-30949165 GCF_029633865.1 Lampris incognitus
GTATACTTGTTGTAAACAAAAAGTCAGGAAGTGTGTGTTTGGTGGAGGATTTCTTTGCTGTAACAACGCTTCTCGGCAAGACATCTTACACCGTTGGAAAGCCTGTTCATCTCCCTTTTAAATGGCGCCACATGGGTAAGGAACATGCATTTGTGGGATGAGCAGCAGAGCTGAGCATGTGGGCTGCACCCATGAAAGATTTGCCAAATCTTCTCTGTTTTGCTGTTGCTATTGACTCTTGTGTTGAGCTTCTGGCACCCCGGGTGCTGCCAACCAGCTGCCTGATAGCAGCAAGGTGGCCCAGCGGTTGGCGCTATTTCCTCACAGCAAGTAGGTCCTGGGTTCGAACGCTGGCCATCCCAGGTCCTTTCTGTGTGGAGTTGACATATTCACCCCATGTCTGTGCGGGTTTCCTCCGGGTGCTCCGGTTTCCTCCCGTCATATACGTTAGGGTTCATACTCCTGGCTGCGCCCCTGAGCAAGGCACAAGAACCGGAGTTGGTCCCCGGGGTGCTGCACGCAGGTGCCCACTGCTCCTAGTGTGTGTGTATAGGATGGGGAAAATGCAGAGTATCAATTTCCCCACCGGGGGGGGGGGGGTTGTTGTTGCTCTTCTTCTTCTTCTTCTTCTTCTTCTTCTTCTTCTTCTTCTTCTTCTATCATACAGGGTCCTATCCCTAAACTCTTGCCGTAAGGCCAGCCAGCAGAAAAGGATGACACGTATCACACTGTAGGTTTTTTTTTTTCTATAACTGAACTGAGAAGCTCCAATCTCCCCTTTCCAGGAGGCCGTTGGTTGGGTAGTTTGTAGGTCAGAGTTTGTGGGGCACTTTTGTTCGTGCCGATATCAAACCAGAAACCTTCAACTGGACGCGATATATTAAATGTGCCTTTAGCATCCAATGGTGACAGAGATGAGAAAGACTTGGACTGGGACAAACCGGATGCTGTTTCTCGTTTTCCCCAGAAGGCTGAACAATCATGATGCTTTATCCTTGACCCAGCCGCGCTAACAGCTAAATAACAGCTAAATAACAGCTTATCTTGGGTGAGTGACATCATTCAAGAGGCGATGAGCATCACTTCCTGACCAGTAAACGATTACTTAACACACCGGCGTTGCCTTTATCCTGCATGAAGATAAGGGGGCACATCAGAAGTTACGGAGTGGAGTCACTAACCCACACACATGCAGCACTTGTGTAGTTAACAAACAAGCAGGAGACCATCCAGAGCCATGGAGCACCTGTACTGCACCTGTACTGCCCCTGTACTGCCCCTGTACTGCCCCTGTACTGCACCTGTACTGCACCTGTACTGCACCTGTACTACACCTGTACTGCACCTGTACTGCCCCTGTACTGCACCTGTACTGCACCTGTACTGCATCTGTACTACACCTGTACTGCACCTGTACTGCACCTGTACTGCCCCTGTACTGCACCTGTACTGCACCTGTACTGCCCTGTACTGCCCCTGTACTGCACCTGTACTGCCCCTGTACTGCCCCTGTACTGCACCTGTACTGCCCCTGTACTGCACCTGTACTGCACCTGTACTGCATCTGTACTGCATCTGTAGTGCACCTGTACTGCCCCTGTACTGCCCCTGTACTGCACCTGTACTGCCCCTGTACTGCACCTGTACTGCCCCTGTACTGCACCTGTACTGCCCCTGTACTGCCCCTGTACTGCCCCTGTACTGCCCCTGTACTGCCCCTGACCACAGTTTGCCATGCATAGCCCATGGCAGCAGTTGTGTGCGCTGTGGGGGAAAAGGAACGGTGTCTCCTGCGTTTGGCATCACTCATTTGACCTTTTTCCATGTAGCATGGTGTGACAATCGTCTGTAGGCCACGACAACGGGTATAAAAGTCTAGAGTACTTTTTGAACCTTTTTCAAATGTGAAACTAGTGGGCTTTCTCATTCTATTGATCAACACAGGAAGTTGAATCAGTTCATCTGAACGCGACATTTATTGACAGAAACGTGTCATCTCTCAACATGTACTAAGTGACCTCTTCAGTCTCAACTGGCTGCAGGTGTCCCCACCCTTATAAACAATACAGGGACTGCACTGTGTTGTTTATAAGGGTGGGGTACCTGCAGTCAGGTGAGACTGAAGAGGTCACTTAGATGATGATGAAACGTGTCTGTCAGTAAACGTTGTGTCCAGATGAACTGACTCACCTTCCTGCGAGTTCCTTACCTGGATGACTGAGCATGCGTGAGGCTCTACTGATTAACCTGCCCCAAGAGCAAGAAACCACAGTCAACGCAGTTTAAATGACACCAGTGTCAGTTTGACACTGACTCTGGTAGTGTTTGTCTGGGTTGTTTTGAAGCCTTACCCTCAATCGCCATCATGTCCCTCAGCTCCTTGTTTAACAGCTCGAACTTCCTCTCCAGGTCCTGCTCTTCCAACCTGTCAACCAGGATAGATGCATTAGAAGAAGTATTTACTTTGGGTCTACGTCTTCGTGCAAGTTTTGGCTGGTACATAAAGAATCATGTGCACAAGAATATCCCAACATCTGTTGTAGCAGGTTTTGACCTGCATTTTAGAACATTGTTTCATATTGTTCGGTCAAACTCCCCAACAGCTATCAAGTAAACGGATGCACTGAGAAATCGAGTCTCTGTGGCTGCCCGAGGCTCGGTAGACAGGGACTGTACCCGCTCCTCATCAGCCGGCCTATCAGCAGAGTTCTTTAAAAACCAGTGTCTCCATTGGTCCTTGCATCTACTACTACTACTTACACTACTACTACTACTACTACTACTACTACTTTCGGCTGCTCCCGTTAGGGGTCGCCACCGCGGATCATCTGTTTCCATTTCCATTGGTTCTTTCATGTTGTCAGTCAACGTTCATGTTCACAAGCTTCTTGGGCAAAAGTGGGGGGGTGGGTTATTTTGAAGGATGTTTTCAAATTAAAGACAGCTCTTGGTAACTTCCACCCAGGATTGCTTATCGCCACTTTAATACCAAAACTTACTAGCAAGTTTGTAAATCCAATACTCGTGATTTACTTAGCTTAACAGTTTTCCTGCTATGGCTGGCAGCCATACCAACATGGACACTGGCTCTGCCAAATGACAGAAGCTAAGCAGGTGTGGGCTTGGCTAGTACTTGGATGGGAGACCTCCTGGTCTTCCCTCTGGTGCTAATAAATAAAAATCCCAATGCCCCAGGGAAGCGAGGGGGACACTGTGCTGAGATGCCGTCCTTTGGACGAGACGTTAAACTGAAGTCCTGACTCACTGTGGTCATTTAAGATCCCGTGGCACTTATCACAAAGACTAGGGGGTTCCCCCATGTCCTGGCAAAACTCCCAGCCTGCCTCTCTCCATCTGGCCACCTAACCATCCCCCTGTGTGATTGGCTCAATGATTCCTCCCTCTCCACCTCAAGCTGGTGTCTGGTGAGCGTTCTGGTGCAAAATGGCTGCCGTGCATCACCCAGGTGGTGCTACACATTGGTGGTGGTTGAGCTGAGTTACCCCCTTCACTGTGAAGCGCCTTGGATGTCTAGATAAAGCGCTATAGAAATGTAATCCATTATTATTATTGTTGTTAAATATATGGGCAATGAATAATGCAGAAGGGGAAATGTAGTTCCACCAGTGTGCTGCAGGATACGTTCAGACAGAGGCATTTTTATCACGTGGTGGAACTAACTTAAATCTAGAGGGGGAAATGACTGGCACTGAGATTTTACTGGACTGCAGTGATCCTGTCGAGGACAGGTGAGTCCAACATAGGCCGTAGAAACAGAGTTTCTACGGCCTATGTTGGGGGTTGGCAACCTGCGGCTCTAAGACCCTCTCCAGTGGCTCCCTGTGGCTTGAACTCATCCACCTTCGTCACCCAGCTCACTGTACCAGCCCCCATATCCCTGTGGATTAAAAACTCCCTGACAGACAGGAGGCCGCTGGTGAGGCTGGGGAAAATCACATCCAGCACCCGGACAATCAGCAGTGGTGCCCCCCAGGGATGTGTTCTCCCCTCTACTCTTCTCCCTCTACACAAATGACTGCACCTCAAGTGACACATCCGCTAAATTCCTGAAGTTTAAGGATGATAACAACCATCAGCGGCCTTATCTGGGATGTTGACGAGTCTGCATATAGATGGGAGGTTGAACAGCCGGCCCTCTGGTGTGACCATAACAACATGGTGCTGAACACACTAAAAACAGTGGAGATGACAGCGGCCTTCAGGAGGAGCCCCCCAACATTGCCCCCCCCCACCAACACCACCATACTTAACAGCAGATTTCTGGGTTCCACAATCTTCCAGTACCTAAGGTGGGCATCCAACATAGACACAATCCTCAAAGAGGCCCAGCAGAGGATGTACTTTCTCCACCAGCTGAAGAAGTTCAACCTGCCTCAGGAACTGCTGATTCCAGTGGGTTCTGTGAACATCCATCACCGTCTGGTTTGGCTCGGCCACCAAACAGGACTGGGACAGACTACAACGGACAGTTAAGTCTGCAGAGAAAGTCACTGGTGCCAACCTGCCCTCCATTCAGGACTTATATACATGCAGAGTCAGGAAACGGGCAGGAAAAATCACTGCAGACCCATCACATCCTGGTCACAAGCTGTTCCTACTCCTCCCCTCTGGCAGGCGCTACACAGCACTGTACCCCACAACAACCAGATATAAAAACAGTTTCTTTCCGCAGGCTGTCATTCAAATGGACACTTAACGCTGTCAATAAATCCAACCATGTTGTATATACTGTACTGTACATGTTGTATATACTCTACTGTACATGTTGTATATACTGTACTGTACATTGAACGTATACTGGTACACTCTGTCATCTCCATCTACCACAGGCATGTATGTAAGTAAGCTGCTAACAACTGTTTCAGCATCTTTGATATATTTTCTGCACCACTGCACCTTATCACCTCTTATTTCACCTGTAAAAGTCAATCCTTGTGTATATATGTGAAGATTGTTGTGTCATAGTGTTGTTCTTCTACGTTAAGTACACTGGGAAAGCCACGAAACCCATGTCACATTCCATGTATGCGCAAACCGACATGGCCAATAAATAGGATTCTGATTCAGATTTGATAGTAAAGGTTGCCGACCCCTGGCCGAGGTCAACACTCTCATTCTTTGGCTCATTACCCAAACCTTAGGATCGTGGAGGACAGTCTGCTTCAACGCCCACAATGCACATATCTAACACTCATTCTGACAATCCTATTTATTATCAGTCATGAGAAGGACCCCGAAACCCTACACAGTAAAGTCAGGAATTGATCATTTAACTCTCAGAATGTAAAAACTGAACTTCATGGATCAATTTTTCAGTCTGGAAGTGAAATGATCCCTGTTTTGCGGGAGGAGCTTGACAAAGGTCCGGTGACTGAATCTGTTAGTTGTTTCGTCATATCTGAGGCTATATGTGTTGTATTAACTCTCAGATCTACGTATATGCTATAGACCAGTGTTTCTCAACCGGGGGTCCGCGGACCCCTAGTGGTCCGTGGTGTAATTGCAAGGGGTCCGTGAAAATAAAATATCTTTAAAAAAAAAGATCCTATGACGTTTATAGAAATAGGATTATTTTACTCAAATGTGACTGAGACCTGTATCTACCTAAACTATAAAGGGTAACAGGACTTTTTTCTCTAATTTCATCTGTTTCACAAGTGTAATTTATTGTATTTTAATAAGAGATCTCGCTCCCGTTTGCATTGTTAAAAGTTACTGCATAACAATTCTGTTGTTACATGTATCTGAAAGTTACTGAATACATATTCTGTTTTGTTACATATATCTGAAAGTTACTGCATACATATTCTGTTTTGTTACATATATCTGAAAGTTATTGAATACATATCCTGTTTTGTTACATATATCTGAAAGTTACTGAATACATATTCTGTTTTGTTACATATATCTGAAAGTTACTGAATACATATTCTGTGTTGTTACATATATCTGAAAGTTACTGCATAAGAATTCTGTTTTGTTAACTATATCTAAGTTACAACTGAAAGCTCTTACTTTTGCCCCAAAGAGTGAATAAATGCTATAATGCAATTTAAAATGCAGTTTCTACTGTTTCTATCAAATTGCAACCCCCCTCCCCCAAGATCAGGTGGAGGGGTCCTCAGGGTAGATCAAAAATACGCAGGGGCTCCAGGACCCCAAAAAGGTGGAGAACCACTGCTCTAGACCAATAGGTGACGTAAAGAGCAGAGAGGGCTGGGTATTCTCCGAGACCAATTCGGTAAACACCACATTTTGGTAAACAATTTGGTGTAGTGAGGCGGCTTTATTGGCACGAAGGACGTCAAATTCATGACACTGTAATTGTTTCAGACATGCTACGGAAGTTGCAGCTGCAGAAGAGAAAAGCCTTAAGCATGAGTGGCGTTCAGAAGACCTACGGTGAATGGCCTACAGGCCTCGAAGATGTCCTGGCAAATCATTTGACAGCTCAGCAGAGGAAAGGCATAAAGTTAGCAAGACTGTTTGTACTGGGGGCAGATTAATGCTGACTTGACACAAGACCTTTTTAGAAGGTGGAAGGAACACGATGAGGAACTCTCCAATCCAAGAAGGAAACGGGTGACTTCACATTTTCTATACATCACGCTACTTGGACAGCCTGTGAAAACAACTTCTCAATCTCTTACAGATAATGGTGATGACAAAGCTTGGCATTTTACTGATTCTGTCCAGAAGCAGCAATCATATGTTTATTGGTAATGGTGCATGTAGCCAAAGACGTGTAACTGTTTCGACGAGTACACAGTCGCAGTGATGGCATACATCCAGTTCTGTGTGGACCAATGTGTCCCAACCAAAACCTCGATGTTGTACAATAATAGCAAACCATGGCTCTCAAAAGAACTAGCTGCAGTACGCAGGGAAAAATAATTCTCCCTTTAACAGTGGAGACCGGGAGAAACAGAACCAGGATCAGGAACACTTTATTGGTCACTTCATGCACTTGTGAACATGAAATGAAACGAAATGCGGTTTCCCCCAGCCCACAGCAGTGCAACACAAAGACAACAACACATCCAAAAACTACAAGAACACACATATCCAAACTAAACAACAAACAAACAAATCACGGTCCAAGGTCTGTCCACGGTCTGCATGCGTTAGCAGTTAGCTTAGACCGCCCCGCTTCCGCGTCCTGTCCCCTCAGCATTTCCTCCTTGGGCACAGCTCCAGGCAAGGGCCATGGTCCCTGGGCCCACCGGACGAAGCAGACCAAGCTCTCCCAGCCAATCCAGCACCAGCCCCCCCAGCCAGACACCCTCGACACGCCTCCCTGCACTCCTCACGACAACATCAAAAACACCACAGTCGAGCTGGTTGAACATTACTGCAGAAGAACAGGTCTCTGGGGGGACTCGGATTGCCCAGCATCATAGGCTACTATTGGGACGCTAATGCCCACAAGATCCTGCTCTGGTTCACCTCACCTCAAAGGCAGCTGGTGTAAGATTGAGGCAAAGTCGTGCTCCTCTTCTTTACCCCAAGCTCTCGCGTGTAGCGCCCTACCCCTTTCCCCTTCACAATTCACCTCTAACCCCGTTGTAATAAGCACCTTGAAGATCTGGGCACAGGTCAGGCGCCATTTTGGTTGGTCTTCCCTCCCCCAAGCGACTCCGATATGTAACAATCACTTGTTTATGCCAGCCAAGATGGATCCTCGGTATTCCTTGCTAGAAAGGAGAGGTCTCCGCCATCTGGGAAATTTGTGTATAGATGGTCTATTTGCCAGTTTCGATCAACTGCGTGTGACCTTTAACTTAGACCATCCTGATTTCTTCAGATACCTTCAGCTACGAAATTTAAGGTGGAACTCACTCCCCCCTCTTCCCCCTCTCCCCCCCCCCCCCCCAGTGGCATAGATTTATTACTCAAGGTGGGAACCTTATCCAAGGGCCATGTCTCCTATTTCTACGACCTTTTATCCCCAGTGGATGAGTCAGTCATTAATAAGATTAGAGTTTGTTGGGAAAAAGAACTGCAGACCACCTTTTCAGATGCCTTCTGGAAAAAGGCTCTAGAAGCTGTCAACTCCTCCACTAGTTGTGCTAGGCTCAGTCTCCTACAGTACTTCATAGACTCCATTATAGCAAGGCTAAGCTCGCCAAACTTTACCCAAGCAAAGTGGATGAAAGTTGTGAAAGATGTTCCCTCGCCCCTTGCGATTTGGTTCATATGTTCTGGTCATGTCCCAAACTACCTGGCTTCTGGCATTCATTTTTTAACATGATTTCAGAGATTTTGAAGTTGCAAATCTGTCCATCTGTTCACATAGCAATCTTTGGTAGACCCCCCAGACAAAATCACTACAACGGCTATCCAATCTAATGTTATTGCCTTTGCCTCTTTAATCGCCCGTAGAAAAATCCTCATCCTTTGGAAATCCTCTCAGCCACCCTCTATTAAAGCGTGGCTACGGGACATTTTGTTTCTACTTAAACTGGAAAAAATAAAGTTTACACTGAGAGGCTCCTCTGATAGGTTTTACTCTCACTGGAAGCCGTTGATTGAGTATGTTGATTGCCTCCCTCCTGGCGAGGTGGCGCCATAGAAATTGGGCTTGGGCCGGCCTGAGGTCAGTGAATGTATTGCGGTTTGCCCACCACATACACAGCCAGCAATTACCCAACCTCACAAAACACAGGAAGGCCATTAAAATGGCTCAGATGCAAGTACAGTAGTTATTCTTTTATGTATTTACTCGCTTCTTTATTTTATTTATTTATTTATTTTCTCTAACGGGAGCAGCCAAAAGTAGAAGTAATAGTAGATACTTCAAGAGTTAAGTATTTGTCAAAAGTTTTGGATGTCATTCTCCATGCAGTTTTCTTTTTAATTCACTGAATAGCTCCTTATATAGCAATCATCATCAATTTGCCAAACAACATCGGCCAATATGGCCGATGATTTTGACAAAAGGTACTTAGCAACTGCTTGAGATTTAGCTAGTATAACTACTACTACTACTACTACTACTACTAGTAGTACTTTCGGCTGTTCCTGCTAGGGGGCGCCACAGCGGATCATCCGTCTCCATCTCTTCCTGTCCTCTGCATCTTCCTCTGTCCCACCAGCCACCTGCATGTCCTCCCTCACCACATCCATAAACCTCCTCTTTGGTCTTCCTCTTCTCCTCTTCCCTGGCAGCTCCATATTCAGCATCCTTCTCCCAGTATACCCAGCATCTCTCCTCCACACATGTCCGCACCATCTCCATCTTGTCTCTCTTGCTTTGTCTCCAGACCGTCCAACCTGAGCTGTCCCTCTAATATACTCGTTCCTAATCCTGTCCTTCTTCATCACTCCCAGTGAAAATCTTATCATCTTCATCTCTGCCACCTCCAGCTCCTCCTCCTGTCTTTTCATCAGTGCCACTGTCTCCAAACCATACAACATAGCTGGTCTCACTACCATCTTGTAAACCTTCCCTTTAACTCTTGCTGGTACCCTTCTGTCACACATCACTCCTGACACTCTTCTCCACCCACTCCACCCTGCCTGCACCCTCTTCTTCACCTCTACTCCTTGCATCCTCACCATCCCACTGTCCTCCCTCTCATTCACACATAGGTATTCTGTCTTGCTCCTACTGACTTTCATTCCTCTTCTCTCCAGTGCATACATCCACCTCTCCAGGCTCTCCTCCACCTGCACCCTACTCTCACTACAGATCACAATGTCATCCGCAAACATCATCGTCCATGGAGACTCCTGCCTGATCTCGTCCATCAACCTGTCCATCACCATTGCAAACAAGAAAGGGCTCAGAGCTGATCCTTGATGTAATCCCACCTCCACCTTGAACCCATCTGTCATTCCAACCCCACACCTCACCACTGTCACACTTCCCTCATACATATCCTGCACCACTCCTACATACTTCTCTGCCACTCCTAACTTCATCATATAATACCACACCTCCTCTCTCGGCGCCCTGTCGTATGCTTTCTCTATAGGGGATGTGGTTAAAACCGAGAATATTTGTGGGGAAATGTTGACATAGTGCACAGTTCATATTTTCAGGCAAATGTGTGCTGCCAATGTCTTACAGTAGCTGCAAGTGGTCCTGTCTCCTTATCAGGGCATTCTTCTTATTGACCAACATGAACCACTCCTGAATCAGCCTCTCCTCCTCCACCTTGTCACTTCCTGGAGAGACAATTTGACAATAGCATCGACTTATTTTTCAGTTATGATCTGCCTGTCTAAATGACTGATTCATACATACTTATAAACTGAGCTCTGTTTCGTTATGTGTACAGCCAGTGATATGTTGCAAGCACCTCTGTTATTTTGCACTACAGAATTTGCAGGTTTTGTTGTTAAGTTTTCCTTTGCGAGATCCATTTCAGCAACTCACAAAGCATACAGGTTCTCCACTTCCTGATTTCTCTCATATTGATACTGATATACGTTAACGATCCCCGTGGGGAAATGATTCTTTGCATTTAACCTATCCGAACCGTGTAGCGAGGAGCAGTGGGCAGCCGCTGTTCAGCACCCAGGGACCAACTCCAGCTCGTCTTGCCATGCCTTGCTCAGGGGCGCAGACAGACGTATTAACCCTAACATACATGTCTTCTGATGGTGGTGGGGAATCCAGAGCACCTGGAGGAAACCCACCACAGACACAGGGAGAACATGCAGACTCCACACAGAGGACGACCTAGGATGACCCCCCCCCCCAAGGTTGGACAACCCCGGGGTTCGAACCCAGGCCCTTCTTGCTGTGAGGCGACAGCGCTAACCACTGGGCCACCACGCCGCCCAATTCCGACGGTCCCTTGCCTGTTTCCATCAGACACCTCAGTTTCCTCTCAACCACGTCTGCTCTGTTATCGATGTGCTTCTGCTCTGCTTCCAGGGCCTCCATCTCACTCAGCACATACTGGCTGGGGTCCTACATTCATTTACATGCACATGTGCACACACACACACACAGACACACACACACACACACACACAAGAACAAGAAATTGTGCTAGCTAATATTAGGACATGAACAGGAGGTACTGTGAAGACAAGGTCAGATCAAGAAATACAATGGTGCCTATTCTCATGAGTGCAGCTGACCTGGCCTTCCTCCAGTCTCCTCTCCTCCCCAGAAGCCACGGCTTCTTTTTTATCTGTAATACAGTTGCAGAAAGTACACATGAAACATTTCCTAAACTTGGATCAAAGTATAGATTAAGTATACTGGGTAAAACAATGACTGTCATGCGGATGAGAGGAAATGAGCGTGATTAAAGCAGAGGATTTCCTTTATCTAAGGGAGTAAACAAAAAAAAAACTATTTTTAAAAATTCTATGTGGTTATTCTTAGTGCTGCCTCCTTGAGGACGGCTCACCTGTTTCAGACGTTTTCCAGTTAGTTAAACTCTCTTCTTGCCCCGTGACCACCTGAAACGGAGAGACACAGTTCTTCAGAAATCACACGGAGTGGAGAGAGAAATGCAGATGAGAAAACAGAAAGGATATTTCCTGAGAAAAGGAAGGAAGAAAAGCAAGGGCCAAGTGATGTGGCAGCTCCAAAGGCAGCTCGGGTTCGCTTCTGACTGTATCCTGCAGGTTAAACGCTAAAGGTTAACGTCTCGGGGCATCCGGGCGGCGTAGCGGTCTAATCCGTTGCCTACCAACACTGAGATCGCCGGTTCAAATCCCCGTGTTAACTCCGGCTTGGTCGGGCATCCCTACAGACACAACCGGCTGTTTCTGCGGGTGGGAAGCCGGATGTGGGTGTGTGTCCCGGTCGCTGCACTAGCGCCTCCTCTGGTCAGGGGGGACGGGGACTGGGGGGAATAGCGTGATCCTCCCACGTGCTACGTCCCCCCGGTGAAACTCCTCACTGTCAGGTGAAAAGAAGCAGCTGGCGACTCCACATGTAACGGAGGAGGCATGTGGTAGTCTGCAGCCCGGCAGCGGGGGTGGAGCAGCGACCGGGACGGCTCGGAACAGTGGGGTAATTGGCCGGATACAATTAGGGAGAAAAAAGTGGGTGGGGGGGAATCCATCCATCCATCCATTCATTGTCTTAACCGCTTATCCTGCTCTCAGGGGTCACGGGGAGGCTGGAGCCTATCCCAGCAGTCATTGGGCGGCAGGCGGGGAGACACCCTGGACAGGCCACCAGGCCATCACAGGGCCGGGGGGGGGGGGGTCCCAAAAAACAAAGATTAAAGGAAGAGTAGGGCCATTAAAGAAGTACTTGAGTATATAAGGGAGTACAGCTTTGTAAAGACTGATGAATTTACTTTGAATTAGGGTGAATAAGAGAGGGATGAAATGAAAGAAGAAGAGGAAATTCTACCAGTAGAGGTTCAACGTTCAGCTAGCCCGCTAACAGAGGGAGCAGTGAATAGAGATTGATGATGACAATGTGGAAAAAGACATGGTAGGTCCCTTACCACTGATGATTCTCCATCATCTACCGAACCGCTCCTCCGTTGTGACCTACGCTTTTTGACCAGATCGGCATCTTTGACGTGAGAGAAACCAGACTTGGACAGGAAGTGAGTCCTTGGTGGTGCGACGGGTGCTGCCCCTGCACCCTGCAGCTGTTTGGTTCTGGCAGGCGGGCCTGTGTTGCCACCTGTTTCAGTGACTCTGGTGCTGTCCCTATCCGCCGTGGCAGCGCTCCAATTTGTCTCAAGAGTGATACCCTCCTCCTGCAGCCTCTGGACACAGTAGCGAGCAGCTGCCTCGGGGTCAGCAACCTCATGACTCTCTCTTTGTCCCGCCACGGCATAGCTGGACTCGCTGCTGTCCTTCTCTATATGAAGCACGCTGAGCTCTTGGCCCATGAAGTGGGTGCGGATCTGGTTGAGGTAGGTCATGACAATGAGGCGGTCAGGCACAGCCAGCAAAACCATGTCTGAAGGCTCCATCAACCTGGAGATACCCAGCTCAGCAAAGCCATCAAACGCCTGGAGATTACAAAAAGTATAGCTGGTGTATTAGATTAGATGGCATTAATAGAAAGAAAGTAGAAAGTTCATCTTGTTTTTTGATGTTGGTAAGGTTTTTATACGATAATCGATCGTCAGTCACCTTTTTGTTGTTGCGTTTGATGTCGTAAGGGTCAAGCAACTCAAAATCACTAAACAGAAAAAATACATAATCAATACACAGTACAGTGACACTATATGGACATGAGAAGGAAAGATCACACTACGTCTATGAGCCAAATCTTTCTTTCTTTAACCGTTTCTCACATCTTTTCTGGGAAGAAGTGATGAAGAATGGCACAGAAGGCCAGGCCATTCCTCCAAGAGGTGGTGAAGTTGGTTAGCTTGACCCCCTTGTGACCCTGCGTAACTTCTCGACACCACTCCAATAGAGTTTGACTGGAGGTCACTAAGCTTGGGCTCTGGAACACATGAAGTATCACAAGAGAGAAACTTCCTCTAACTTAGCTTTTATTCTGTGATTCATCAGTACAACATGGCAAATGAAAACCTTTTGACTTAGTCTATGGGAACATACGTCACTGGAGGGAGTACCATCTTGACCCATTTCCTGGGCATCTGCAGGTCTGTGTTTCTGCGGCGTTTGCTTAACTGCTGAGGGGACACCAGATTCTTGTGAGTCGCTGTCACCTTGATAAGACCCGGGTAAACGCTTCTTCCCAAGAGGCACTAAATCCGGCGGCCCTGAGGATTCCTCTGCTGCCTCCCCGCGGCTGGAAAAATAAACATAAAAACAAAGCACACAATTTAGTAACGTATACAATTGTCTTGAATCAGTTTATTTTTGTTGCACATAAGATAAAACAAAACCCTGGTTAAGGACGAATGATTATCGAAACGATTATGTGAATGAAAGTAGAAACAGTTATTGTCAGATTAAATGATTAAAAATCTTATGGAAAAAAATGAATACTAAGATGCACTGACGCAAAAAAAATGCAAAATTTTGAACCTTATCATGCTTGAGTAAACAACTTACCTCTCCTCAACTATACCACCAGCAGCTACATCTACTGAAACAAAGTAAAAGTCCACCTCTTCAACGCCCATTTCTTTGCTCAGCTTCATCTCCACTGATTCGTTGTCTTTATCGCTCTCTACATGCAGCCAGTCGTCTTGAGTTGACGTGACAGTCTGAGCAAAGCTCTTGTCAGACCCTGTTCCAATCAATAATTCAGTGTCAGTCTGGTCGGGCACCACCTCCTTAGTTTTCACACTGTCCTCTGTAACAACAGACTTATCTGTGAAGGTCCAGCCTTCAGCACTCTCTTCCAGCGACTCCTCGTTGATGGCACCTTCCACAGACTCTGGTTGAAGAAAAACCGCTTCGGCCATTTCAGCGTCTTGTTCCAGCTCTGATGAGACATCTGCTCCGGGGATTGCAACAAAGTCTCCCTCAGAGATCATACTTGATTCCAGTAGTGTTGAGCCTTCCCTTATTTCCTGACTGGTGGGAGCGCTAACCTCTGGCTTACTCTCAGAGGATTCTGTGTCTAAGGGGAACAGAGTATCTGCAGGTGGGCTACTTTCTGGGAAAGTTGCACTGAGACGTTTTTTGGGTCGAGGCATTGGAACGGGCAAGGGTGATTGCTTATTCGGTTGAACTGCTGTGTCTGGTAGACATGGAGATACTGAGCTAGAGAGTGTGACGTCATCAGTGAACGATCCACTTAGAGGTCTCTTTACCCTTGGTTTCGGAACAGGCAAGTCAGAGGATCCAAGTGTCTGCTCTGAGCTGTCATCGTCCTCTGCTTTAACTTTCTTCACAACATTAAGTCTACCTTTCCTTTCCCTCAAAGTGACCACTGCCTCCCCAGATGCAGAGGGTTCACCAGGAGGAAGAGGGGGAAGACTACTACTTCTTGTGCCATGCTGAGGAGTTACCAGCCCTTCAGATGCTGAGGCAACAGGGGATCGTCCCCTCGGCCTGCTTGGCTGGGCTTCTTCTCCGTGGGAGGCCCTTCTACTCTTGGAAACATCTGATTGAACAGAGGAGCTTTCTTTTGCACAGGTAAAATCATCTGGGAAGGAGCCACTGAGACGTTTCTTCACTCTGGGGATTGGGATAGGTAGAGATATTGGTTTGTCCTTTCCGTTTTCTGATATTGTGTCCTCTGCTTTCTTAGGGAACGTGTTGTCATCCACTTTGTCAGATGTGCTTTTTTCTATCTGCAGCTGATTCGTTTCTTCTCCGTCTCTCCCAACTAAATTAGTCGGTACATTCTCTGTCTGGGCCGGAACTACAGACACCTTGTTTGTAGCATTCAAAGCCTGTATTGTAATTGTCTCAGCAGTACCAGTTTTACCCGAGGTCACTTTTTTGCTAAGTCTTGGGGGGGCTATCTTTCTGATAGTGGAGAGAGGGGTAGTCCTTTCAACACCAAATTCAGGGAACAACTCTGGTTCCTCCATCGATGGAAGGCCATCTTCAATCTTTGTTGTCACAGAAGGAATGACAATTTCTGTGGCAGTCTGTGGAGGTTTACTCTCCGTGATGGTGGCTATCTGAGGCTGTTCTTTACTGAAACTGTCTTTTCTTTCAGTCTGTGGAGGGGTAGGGTCAGTAGATGTTTGACTGGGTTCGTCAATGTTTCGTGAAGGCTCGGGAGCACTTGACACATCAGACCTCAAAGAACAAGGAATAAAAAGGTAAGGTGCAGAACTAACTTGGGCATTGAAATCCTGCTGGTTATCAGGTTTTAGATCACATTTTGTAGCCAAGCTGTCCTTTCTCCTCAGGGGCTTTTGAGGGGGTTCCAGGTTAGGTAGTAAAACTTTTTTAGTTTTTTGCAGAGCTTCAGATGACGGGCTACCATCTCTTCTTTTTCCACGACGAGGAGGGACAGGATTTGTGGGTATTTGCAAAGATTTACATTCCTCTCTCCGTAAGCTCTCAGCTTTTGGGGTTCGCTCTCGTGGTACACTACTATTTCTTTCCCTTAAAGGCTGTGGGAGAACCACCTGTGTAGACGCTTGGGCAGCAACACTTTCTTGGGCATCGGCTTTCTGACGAGACTCAGAAGGAAGGCTACCATCTCTTCTCTTTATCCTGCGAGGGGGGGCAAGCTCAGTGGCTGGCTGTGTTGGAGTGCTTTCACCGGGGGAGTTATCTTTGATATCAACTTTTAGTTGACTCTCAAATGGAAGGATACAATCCATTTTCTGTTTAGAGCGAAGTGAGACAACTTCTGAAGGGATCTTGGCAGACACACCTTCAGGCGCATGTTTGCCATCTGGAGTTAAACTATGCTTACGTCTTCTTGGTCGTAATGGAGCAATATGGGCAGTATCTTTTTCTTTACCACACTCTTTCTTCAGTTCAGGTTCTGAAGGAACTTCCCGCTTGTGTTTTCTACCTCGCTGAGGGATAGTAATGTCTGTTTGTGCTTCGGTTGGAGGGATATGTTGATCATCTGCAGGTTTATTTAGGATTACGTCTCTTTGTTTCTGGGAGTTGTCATCAACCACGGTCTCATTCGTTACAGACTGTACAGCAGAAACAGAGATTTCCTCTTCCCTTGTTGGCTTGCTGCTCAAGAGCAAAAAAGGACAAGCTTCAGAATTTGCTCCTTCATTGTCACAAACAGCATTCAAAATCATATCAAGCCAGACAATCTCCAGTAATTTTGCATTCCGCATTTTGCATTCTGGAAAGCTGTAAGCTAAATCTGCTGACAAGAAAACAGCCCAGCAAGACAATGGCCCAGTTTTGTTGCCACACAGCACAACATATCTTGGTTTTTTAACATACTGCTTCGCTTGATATACATGCGCCTTCTCCTATCATCACAACAGAGCATGAAGAACTACAAAGCCAAGGACAACCTTAGTTTACAACACCCGAGCAACAAATACCATCAAGCATCACACAGAAGCTTCTTAGAGCCATTACGAACACCCAAGACTTTTCTGGCAAACATTAACAAAGACAGCAGAAGACACTGTTATGACCACAAAATCAGAAACGTCTACATTTTCACACCATGCAACCAAACACGTTGAAATTTGGTGGTTCCCCAGACACTCACCCATCATCCAGGAGTGCAGAGGTCGACGCTGCACTAATCTCATCATCCCCTGTTTCAGCCTGACTCCCTACTAACAAACCCTTCCCATGAAACGAAGTCTGGAGTGAATCCTGCTCTGTGAGTAATCTCTCCTCTACATGCCATGGATCACCCGACGCAATCTCTTCCCCTGCACCCTCTAAATCTTCCTTTGATATTTCAGTAATATCTGCTTCCGTCAACGGTGGCCATTTCCTCATGATACTTGGACCCGTGACTCCCAAAAACCCATCATCACTGTCTGTAGTTGGTGATGGTGATCCTGATCGGTCACCTATGAGGTTCCGCATGTAGGGCTCAGCACTTGCCGGAAGCTCGGCGCTGTGTTCGGTCAGAACTATGCCTTTAAACTTAGTCTCCCCTACATGGACTACATCCTGGTTGAGGGCAGTGTTGCCTAGAGTCTGTGGAGAAGAGCTGTCTGATGGGATTATTGTATTATCCTCTGGGTCCTCAAAGGAGGAGAAAATCTTGGGTTGGTGAACAACTTCCGCGTGAGCAGGGCTAGATGGACCCAAAATGGATGCTACCGTTTCGTAACTGTAAAAAACAGATAATTTTGTGAATAACGGAAACCTCGGGCCATGCAAAAGGTGTCAACATGCATGTAACTAATCAAAGATAACAACGGCTAAAGGAAATATTCAAGAGAAACTGGGGGATTTTCGTGGTTCGACCTGACAATCCAGGAGCATCATCCACAAATATTGAGTAAGATGAGGGGAGTGAGGTACATGCATGATAAACACGGGCACTCCAATATTTGTTAGGGTCCAAGCGTTAATAGTTTTAGTTACATATCCGTTATAAGTGTACGGTATATACATAGATTCTTAAAGAGCAAGATCTAAAATGGTTTTGCGGCTGCCATATGCTACGCGGGTCTTGTGTAACATATCAAGAGCTCACACAGTTTTAGAGTGGGGAAAAAGAATGAGTGCACACACTAGGCCACACAGTTTCACACAAATCTTACCCTCTGTGGAAAACACCCACAATAGCTTGTACTAATCCCGAGTTCACGTCTTCTTTCGATTCTGCGTCCTTCTCTGTCACTGTACCCTCTGCCTCCAATACTTCCCAACCTAAGGCTACAGCCGGCTCTGATGAATCCAACAGCTTTTCCACTGGTGTGACTCCTTTCAGTGCAAGTGTCTCTACCAGCTGGCTGCTGAGAATCCAGGCATGAAAGTCTTGATGCATGCTCAACAATCCCGGTAAGGAAATCACAGAAGGTGAGTCAGTTCATGTGGACACAACGTTTATTGACAGAAACGTTTCATCATCACCTAAGTGACCTCTTCAGTCTCAGCTCACTGCAGGTGTCCCCACCCTTATAAACAATACAGCGGCATAACGACCCGAACAAACGACCAGTTTCATATGCAAATTGCCATGACCATTAACGACAGTTACAATGGCCGTGTGTACTATTCACACAGCATTTGGGAATAATTGCAAACACAGCATTGTAAGATGGCAAGAGTTGTATTCTTAGCCCATCCACCCCACCTTCCGCTCGGTTCAGGGATGGTTGTGCTCTCTTCACATAGATGGCCTCTTCTTTTTTTTTTATCCCCCTCCCTCCCTTTTTCTCCCCAATTGTACTTGGCCAATTACCCTATTTTCTGAGCCGTCCCAGTCGCTGCGCCCCTCTGCTGATCCGGGGAGGGCTGCAGACTACCACATGCTTCCTCCGATACATGCAGAGTCACCAACTGCTTCTTTTCACCTGACAGTGAGGAGTTTCACCAGGGTGACACAGTGCACGGGAGGATCACGCTATTCCCCCCAGTTCCCCCTCCCCCCTGAACAGGCAGCCCAATCCACCAGAGGAGGTGCTAATGCAGTGACCAGGACACATACCCATATCCGCCCTCCCACCCGCAGAAACGGCCAATTGTGTGTAGGGACACCCGACCAAGCTGGCGGTAACACCGGGATTCAAACTGGCGAGTCCTGTGTTGGTAGGCAATGGAACAGACCGCTACACTACCCGGACATCCATAGATGGCCTCTTTGACTCCCCATTCAATCCAGCATTCCAAGCATACCAAGGATGTGCACATCCTCATCCCTGAAAGAGTGGCCACTGGCCTGTAGATGGTGTAGACTGTGGAGTCCTGGCCTGTAGATGGTGTAGACTGTGGAGTCCTGGCCTGTAGATGGTGTAGACTGTGGAGTCCTGGCCTGTAGATGGCGTAGACTGTGGAGTCCTGGTCTGTAGATGGCGTAGACCGTTGAGTCCTGGCCTGTAGATGGCGTAGACTGTGGAGTCCTGGTCTGACGTGTTAGCTCTCCTGTGTTGTGCCATCCTCTTGGCTAGCGTCTGTTTGGTTTCCCCGATGTACAAGTCACAGCAATCCTCCTGGCACTTAACAGCTACACTATATTGCTCTGGACCCAATCCTTGGGGTGGACCAATTTCTGGTGCAGCATATTTGGGGTTTGGAAACATCTGAGACGCGATGTTTGGAAAATACACGTCTCAACTGTTCCAAAACTACCGCCACATGCAGAGTCACCACTGGTTTATGCTTAGACACTGTTGTCCTCTGGCGCACTGTTTGGGCGTCTTCCTGGCTTTGACAAACGCCCAGTTAGGATAACCACACTTAGGTAGGGCCTGTTTAATGTGGGATTTCTCCCCTTCCCCGGCCGCTGTGTCTGTGGGGATGTTGTCAACTCGGTGGTACTCGATGGTGGTTTATAGTACCGTAAACCAATACATACTGATCAGTACTTAAGGTTTGACTCTCATCCACTGGAGCACAACCTAGGAGTCCACCCCAAGGATCGGGTCCCCCGGCACAAACAGAGCAATATAGTGTACGCTGTTAAGTGCCAGGGGGATTGCTGTGACTTGTACATCGGGGAAACCAAACAGACGCTAGCCAAGAGGATGGCACAACACAGGAGAGCTAACACGTCAGACCAGGACTCCACAGTCTACGCCATCTACAGGCCAGGACTCCACAGTCTACGCCATCTACAGGCTAGGACTCCACAGTCAACACCATCTACAGGCCAGGACTCCACAGTCGACACCATCTACAGGCCAGGACTCCACAGTCTACACCATCTACAGGCCAGGACTCCACAGTCTACACCATCTACAGGCCAGGACTCCACAGTCTACACCATCTACAGACAAGGACTCCACAGTCGACACCATCTACAGACAAGGACTCCACAGTCGACACCATCTACAGGCCAGGACTCCACAGTCTACACCATCTACAGGCCAGGACTCCACAGTCTACACCATCTACAGGCCAGGACTCCACAGTCTACACCATCTACAGGCCAGTGGCCACTCTTTCAAGGATGAGAATGTGCACATCCTTGATAGGGAGGAATGCTGGTTTGAAAGGGGAGTCAAAGAGGCCATCTATGTGAAGAGGGAACGACTATCTCCGAACCGAGCGGGGGGGGGGGGGGCTGGCTAAGAGTACTTCTGTCACCATCTTACAATGCTGTGATTGCAACTATTCCCCATTCTTCTATGAATACTCCACATGGCCATTGAAACTCTAGTTAATGGTCATGGCGATTTGCATATGAAACTGGTCGTTGGTTTGGGTCGTTATGCCACTGTATTGTTTATAAGGGTGGGGACACCTGCAGTCACTGTATTGTTTATAAGGGTGGGGACACCTGCAGTCAGTTGAGACTGAAGAGGTCACTTAGTTGATGATGAAACGTTTCTCTCAATAAACGTCGTGTCCACATGAACTGACTCACCTTTTTGTGACCAGGCATGAAAGGTTTAAGTCATCATATATAGAGTTCAACACACAACACTGCAAAATAGGTACTCATTTTAGGCAACCGTGATACTGAAATTTTCCATGCACTTAACCGAGGTGTCACCAATGTTTCCTGGCTGCTGCAAACTCGTTTGGTAAGTCAGGAAAGAAAGATATCCGCACACGGGAGTTAGAGCTCCCACATTTTATTCTGCAACGTTTTGACCAGTATATTTCCAAGGCAGGCAAAATGCTATGCGATGCAATCCTTTATCCAGCACCCGCCCTTCTAAGATCTGGGCGCGCACTTGACTGTTTTTGTGTTGTTTGCCGAGTTAAACGGTAAATTTCTTCCTTTTTCACAACAAACCATGCAGTCCATGCACCGGGCTCATCCACTTACCCATTATCTACAGTGACATCGAATCTTTGCTCTGTACTTCCTTTCACTTTATTCTCTGTTATAGAAAGAAACAATCTGTAATACGAACAAGCACAACACTCCTGAACATTTGACACTGAGCTTCACACAGCCAATGAACATGCCTCACCGTGTACAAGCGCTGTGGCTGGATTGCTCAGAAACTTCGAGGGGTCCCCAGGAATGCTTGCTTCTTTGAGATTTGACTGAGATGTCTGTCCATAAGGCACTCCTTGTGATTCCAGTTCCTCGGCTATCCTTTTTTCTTGCTCAACTTGATTCAGTTGTAAAATGGAGGCGAACCCGGGAATTGAAGTCACATTTGAACACGATGGCGCCATCGCCACCATATTTTTTGCGTCCTCTTTATCCGCCACTGCCCTATCCACAATAAAAACCTCCTTATTATGTTGGGGCTTTTCAAAGAGACGTATGGTGCTTGTTATTCCTTGCTGCGTATCCATGCATGCAGAACTAAGCATCCTTGCCGATGGAAAACCTGGGACACGTGAAACACAAGGGGTAGATGTACGTAAACTGACCATGTTTGGTGGTTTATTTGCAACTGGAGCACAGGGGAAACCGCATGTGCGTGCCTCTTTTGGGCAGGATGTCACAATTGTTGTCATACTTTTCACATCATAATCATATGGTGGTTTCTGCATAGAAAGTGGCCTGCTTATCTCAACCATTTTCTTCTGAGGTTTCGACCACAAAGGATTTTCTTCATTTAGCCAACCCGTGCTTGGGACTTCAGCAATAGATGGGAAACCTTTAAGGCTTGACGCTTTAGGGCAGTAAGGCACAAGACTCATCATACTGGGCTCCATCTTGGACGTAACTGGAGGTGCAGAGGGGAACCCAGGAACCCTGGAGGCATTTGGGCAACATGGGAACAGTGCAAACATTGCTTTTTTAATTTCTTGGTCTTGATTTGGATTGTCTATAGAAAAAACAAACTTTTTCTGAAGCTTATCCCAGAAAGTCTTGGGATCGACAAGCCATTCTAGTCTTGCACCTCCTTCACTGGATGCACAACCAGGGAAACTAGACACTTTGGGACAAATGGGTACAAGACTCAACATATTGCATTGAGGGGCAGATGGGAAGCCTGGTGTCCTTGATGCTCCTGGGCAAGAGGGAACCAAAGCAAACATTTTCTTTGCTTTGTCTGTGTCAAGTGTACATCTATCAATTATAGCCCAGCTCTTCTTCAGTGGTCTCTTCATCAGTGCACCCAGTTTGGCATCCCACTCTGTTGCCTCATACCCTTCAATTGATGGGAATCCAGATATGTTGGAAACCTGGGGGCACACGGGGAGTAGGTTGACTACATTAAACCCATAATGCACAACAACGGGGTTTGGAACAGATGGAAAACCTGGAATTATGGCCACTTTAGGACAGGATGGCACAAGATAAACAATATTATTCATGTTCTTCCTGTTGCATCTGGCTCTGTCAATTATGAAGTCCTCTATCCTCAATGGTTTCTTCATCAATGATTCCTTTTCAATTACCCAACCTACACTCTTATTGATTTCAATTGATGGGAATCCAGGTATGTTGGAAACATTGGGGCACAGTGGAACAAGGTTGACAATACTTGGTCCATAATACACAGTTTTAGGGTTTGGAACGGATGGGAATCCTGGAGTTTGTGCTTGCTTTGGACAGCAGGATACCAGGGAAACCATTGCGTTCGTTGTTCTCTTATGTGTTTCAGACTTGTCAAACAATGTGACGTCCTTAGTTTTTCTCTTGCATATTGCCCCCTTGCTTGCTGTCCACTCTTTGCTCATGGTATCATGACATGATGGGAAACCCGGTATACTTGAGACTTTTGGGCTTAAGTTTGAAATACTAACTATATTTGGCATACTTCCAAAGTAAACCACTCTAGGTAGTGGCACAGAGGGAAAGCCTGGAGTCCTGGATTCTTTTGGGCAACTTGGTGTGAGAGATACCATTCCTTTCACCTCTTTGTTTATTTCATAATTCATCAGTATTGATATAGGCTTTTCCTTGATTGGCCTTTCCCAAAATGGCCTGAGAGAAATGTTCCAGCCCTTGCATTCCCCTTTTTGAGTGGATGGAAAACCAGCTATACTGGAAACAGCAGGGCATGATAGCAGAAGCTTAACTATGCTATGCCCATAATAGATGACTCTAGGGTGAGGAACAGAGGGAAATCCAGGGATCCGAGCTTCTTTTGGACAAGTTGGAACAAGAGCTGACATAGATTTCTTCTCTTTATTTAATCTGTCTTCAATTACAACGGCCCTGATTTTTCTCCCCTTATCCCAAAAGGGTTTGTAAGATGTCACCAAGCTTTTACTCAAATGCTTCTCTGATGATGGCACACCTTGTATGCAGGAAACTTTTGGGCAAGATGATAAAAGGCTGACCATATTTTGTTCATTATATACTAAGTTAGGCTGTGGAACTGAGGGAAAACCTGGTACACATGAGTGTTTTGGGCAAGATGGTACTAAAGCTACCATTTCTTTTATTTCATCACTCTGTTTTTCTAATGTATCTGTTATGACAAGTGACATCATCCTCATTTTGTTCTCCGATAGTTGTTCCTGGTCAGAAACCCATGGTCTGTATTTGGCCTCACTGATAGAGGGAAAACCAGGTATGTTGGAAACTCTTGGGCAAGAGGGTAAGAGAGCTAACATGTTTGGTCCATGATACACCGCACCATATTTTGGTAAAGAGGGGAATCCAGGAGTTCTGGTCTCTTTTGGACAGGATGGAACTAGCAGAGTCATTGCCATTCTATTCTTTTGATCATCCTCTGATGCACGCGTTAATAATATTTCCTTCTCTCTTTTTGGGTTATCCCACAGTGGCTGCTGATCTATAATCCATTGTTGTTGTTCCTTGACAAATAGTCTACAGGGCATGCCAGCAATGTGTGTCACGTTGCAACAAGTTTGCAAGAGAGAGGCCTGTTTATGTCCGATTTCAGGGCTTGTTGAAGATGGAAAACCAGGAAGACTCATCTCTGCCGGGCAGGATGGCTTCTTATCCACCATGTGTTCCATTAGTTCTTTCTCTGTTTTCAGTCTATCTAAACATGGTGTAGTCTCAATAGTTGTTTTGTTCTCTTTCGGGGACTTGTCTCCAACTGCCAAATTCTCGAATGACATTTCATCTGTCTGGTTTTCAAAAGAAGGAATTCCATGTTCATCAGCTACTCCTGGGAAATTTGGCTTTGGATTTACAATGATAGGTTCCCCCTCTGCCTTTATTCCATCAGGTTTGGAAGGAAAGACTTGGGCAGTGGCAGCATTTGGACAGGATGGACCCATACTGACCATTCCTCTCATCTGAGCTCTCTCTTCTTGTGACGTGTCCATATTTAGCTCTGTGGCCTCCTTTGTTTCCTTCTCCAAAAGTATACCCTTGTGTGTAGCGCATCTTCCCAACTGCAGGTCTGCGTCAAGCTTTTGAATGGACGGAAACCCTTGTGCACTGGCAACAATTGGGTACGATGGCAGCAAAGAAACCATGTTTTCAAGTCTAAGGAGAGGATAAATCAGAGTCCAAGTCAATGGTGACTGAAAACTGACCACAAGCAAGGAATATGACCTTATAAGTATGCCTTAGTCATTGCTTTCACGATGTGTACAATGCAGTTATGTAGCAAATGCACAAATCTATCCATCAATCCTGCAATCATGAGCAATTAGTTTTAATTCAATCAAATCAAACTAAGAATTTGATTCTGATAGTTTCCAATACTGAAATACAAGCAATAAAAAAGCTCACTCTTGTGTAAGCATGTTTCCTCTCCTTTCTGCAGGTTTCATCCTAGTCTGTGTTCTCAACTTCTGAGTTGCGAGCGGCTTATCGACGATTTTAATGGGGGTGGGGTTGTCGGTTGAAAGATGAAGGGGCGCAACCAGAGAGGGAGGCGCCTTTTGCTGGACCGGCAATATCAGTGAGCTTAAAGTTATGAAAAATTGTGGATTGGGGTGTTGATTCTCATGGCAATCGACAGTGCGAGTAATCACATTACGTTTGATTCACTGTTAATGTAAAAATATTGCTCAACACAGTTTAAAAGCGTTCATAAAACACAATGGCTTTCATTGATTCTGCTGCTGTTTCTTTTTTGGGTGGGGGGTATTTTCCCCCCCCCCTTTCTCCCCAATTGTATGTGACCAATTACCCCACTCTTCCAAGCCGCCCCGGTCTCTGCTCCACCCCCTCTGCCAATCCAGGGAAGGCTGCAGACTACCACAAGTCTCCTCCAGTACATGTGGAGTCACCAGCCGCTTCTTTTCACCTGACAGTGAGGAGTTTCACCAGGGGGACGTAGCGTGTGGGAGGATCACGCTATTCCCCCCAGTCCTCCCCCCCTCGAACAGGTGCCCTGACTGACCAGAGGAGGCGCTAGTGCAGCGACCAGGACACATACCCACATCCGGTTTTCCACTCGCAGACACGGCCAAGTGTGTCTGTAGGGACGCCCCACCAAGCCGGGAGTAACACGGGGATTCGAACCGACGATCCCCATGTTGGTAGGCAACGGAAAAGACCGCTACGCTACCCGGACGCCCGATTCTGCTGCTGTTAATACTACTGCAGGACAAAGTCAGTGATCAAATGAACAAGGCGGGGTAAGAGTAGCTGCCGGGGTAAGCGTAGTTCTACTTCTGTTAAGGGAAAAGCTTGTTGCTGATGATAAAAGGTTAAACAGTACATACAGCCACTTTCCAGCGACGCTCAGGATGGAGCACATATCAAAATAATTTAGACAAATCCACCTCAAAGGTTATAAAAGCAATGCAACACAATGCAACATAACACAGTGACCCACATCTACATAACACTGGCAGGGGGTGCTGGCCTCTCTCACACTTGCCCACTTTCAGACTGTCTGACACGAACCCTTGGCTCCACCGGCTCAGCATGCACCTCCATACTTCGAGCCATAACTCCATCCACCCCGGGGCCTGATCCTGATCCTGATCCTTCCCCCGCTGCTGACACCTCTCTACCTCTCTATGGGACTCTTCGTAGCCCTCCTGTTGTCCGGCACATTGTGTACACTGCCCTCGTCTTAAGGGTCATTTATGACCCGCCTTCATAAGCCTCTAAATTAAAGCGACTTCATTTAATTTGAAACCCCCAAATCTATTTTGCATGAAGACACAAATTGTGTTACTATCTGGGTTTCCCCTCTCCACAGTGCAGAAAGACTGCGTTTAATCGGTAAACACCCCTCGTTTTTATAGGGTCACACATGACCCACACATGTCTTAGGGTCACACATGACCCTAAGACAATCTTAGTACCTTAGTGGTGTACATCTTTTTCTAATGTTGGGGTCACTCTAGGAACAGTCATCACATTTCAGGTTGAAAAAAGATTGTTTAGAGTCTTTTCTCTGCTGTTAGACTCTGTTGTGGGTCATTTTGACCTGTAACACAACAGGAGGGAGAAGGCACTAAGCCATTCTTAGCCAAGGTCAGGGCTCTACTATCTTTTTCAGAAGCTGCTCAACAGTCAAACAAAAAAAAAACTGTCATTCTTGAGCGGTGGACTGGCAGTACAAATCTAACAGGAGAGTGAAAGTAAATGGGTCAGTCAGACGCTGATGAGATAGCGCAGTCGTGCTTTTTCAAAACAGCCCAGCAACGGTGCAAACCAAGACAACCCACCTCGGACCCCGTCTGACGCTCAGCAACAGTGGCATGTCAGGGGTGGCGTGCCACATTCTGCAACGCAAGTGTCTGAAAGCAGAAGTGAGATGCAGGCGTTTCACACTATCCCACTGGACATGGCAGAGAAAATACACCTGGGCTCAGTGAAATGACTGCACGATTCAGTATTAAATACCCCTTTTCCCCGTCAAAATGAGCTCGTTTTTGAGCGTATTTTGTAAATGTGGGCGAACCCACTGAAACTACCCGACCGACTCAGTACGACTCAGTGCAAGTAGTTGGCAAGACGGAAATTGAAATGTAATGAAACCGATGACTCGGATCATAAATTGGTCAGACAGGTAGATTTTTTTTTTGGACTTTTCCCCCTTTTCTCCCCGGTCATACTTGGCCCGACGAGATGTCCTCGCTTTGCACAAAAAAATGTCCTCAATCTGATTTTTAAAAACTCAAATTTGCCCTGTGATGGCCTGGCGGCCTGCCCAGGGTGTCTCCCCGCCTGCTGCTGCCCGGTGGTTGCTGGGATAGGCTCCAGCATCCCCGCGGCCCTGCAGAGGATGAGCGGTTTGGGTAATGGATGGATGGATGACTCCTTTCCCACCGCCAGTAGACAAGTGGGCCTGTTCTATACTCTGACGCGTCACATTCGACGTCACGAAGGCCTGTCCGCCGAGAGCTGCACTGAGAACTACCGGACGCTCTTGTGATTTTTATGGCAAAGTACTGTTGAAAAAGGATATCATCTTCCCCGTCAGGTCATCAGTGACGATACATGATCTGAAGTCTACAGTTTCTGAACATTTAAGATGAAGGGAGTTCGAAGAGGAGTACATTGAGGAAGAATAACTTTGGCCCCCACCATTTAGCCTTAGCAAAACAGAAAGCTGGGGTGGTTCGCGGGAACCGTAAACCATCCCCACCCGAAGCAGTGGCGCCCATTGTCGCTGACGCTGGTCGAGATACATCAGAAACAACAGCGCCCCCTGCAAAGCTGGCAGAGTATACAGAAATGTGTCCGAGCTTGACCTCCCTACAGAAAGAAAACTAAGAGTTGTCTTCATCAGTGTTTCCTTGACACGACTGGTCTGACATTTACAAGGTTTCCATGATTAATCTCTCAGTGTTTCTCGGGCGAGCTCTTTGGTTCTTTGGTTCTTCGCCAGTGTGTTTGAGCATAGAATTTCCAATAGTTACACTGAAAATGAAGTTTTCAGGTGTGGAAAAATTAACGTGGGGTGTCAAATTCACTATGTTACACTTGATCAAATAAAGTACGTGCTGATGAACTATTTTAATTCATAACCATTTAATTCCTGTCAAACTTTGGTTTGAAATGTCATGACTGGGTGTTAGAGGACGCATGCGTTATTCGGCAGAGCTGATCGTTGCTGCTGAGCAGGGGCATTTAGGCCTGGGCATCCGATGCCACAGCCCCGCATGTTTTACGAATAGCCGGACTGGCCAAAGGGATTGGACCGCTGGATCAGGTGAGCAACGACGGTTCCAGCTAGGGGCGACCAACGACGTCACTGAAGTCACACGATTGGTCGGCCGACCAACAATGTCGCTGGTAAAAACAGAAGTGGGAGTTCCCCCCTCCCCCCTGAACAGGCGCCCCAACTGACCAGAGGAGGCGCTAGTGCAGCGACCAGGACACATACCCACATCCGGCTTCCCACCAGCAAGACACAGCCAATTGTGTCTGTAGGGACGCCCGACCAAGCCGGAGGTAACACAGGGATTCGAACCGGTGATCCCCATGTTGGTAGGCAACGGAACAGACCGCCACACTACCCAGACACCCCTCAAAGCTCTTGTTTTTTATTAGGGTTTTACTCCCCCTGCTGAAAATAAAAACAATACCGAAGTTGAATGAGAACTCGGATTGTAATCATTTCGTTTATTTTCACTTTATGTTGTGAAAGCCAAGCGAGTAAAAATTTTTTTTTTTTTTAAAAAGTCAACGCAAGAGAGGGAAGATTGAGATGGTTTGGACATGTGTGGAGGAGAGATGCTGGGTATATTGGGAGAAGGATGCTGAATATGGAGCTATCAGGGAAGAGGAGAAGAGGAAGGCCAAAGAGGAGGTTTATGGATGTGGTGAGGGAGGACATGCAGGTGGCTGGTGGGACAGAGGGAGATGCAGAGGACAGGAAGAGATGGAAACGGATGATCCGCTGTGGCGCCCCCTAACGGGAGCAGCCACATGTAATAGTAGTAGTAGTAGTTGTGAAAGCCAGCCTACGCACCTGACTAGAACCTTTTAGTAGAGCACAGTGTCTCACATCTTACAATCATTTTATTCTGAAATAACGTGAAAATGGTGCAATTATCAGGTGACAATCTAAAGATTTCTGGGTTGGGCTAAGCCCCCAATGTTTCAAGAGCCTAACAACGCCTCTGCTGCCGAATAATGCATCACCCAATTACTTCAGATTAGGTCATTATTAAATGTATGAAATTCACACCGTCCAGCCAAAATGGCCCAAAATGTGTGCTGGTACAACCATTTGATTCATAGATCTCCAGAGACGTATTTCCCATGAGGTGCAATTCTCGGCAGTCAGGCAGAACGTGACATAACACCGGAAAAGGGGCGAAAATTAGCGTGTCATCTTTCTATCACTGCCGATCAGAGCTGGAGTCGATAAATACCAGTGACTACTTCAGAGTCATCTGTCCCGGGAACGAACCTGGGAATTGTAACCTTTCCCGCTAAAGACAAAACCAGATGTTTTGTCCAGCGGGAAAGGGGCTTTACAGATACCTTCTTTTGTTCCACTCACTCACCCTTTTTCTAGAAAGCCTACTTCCTCCACCTCATTTAGTTTGCAACAGCCCCATTCCTCTTTATGTCCTTCCAATTCTGAGCCACCTCCAGCTTCCACTTGTTCCCTGTCAATCGCTAATTGGATTTGATCAGCCTCAGTCCATATCTTCTCAACCCTCTTGTCTTCTGTGGATCGCTGATCCTGTCGATTTACCGATTGCGATGATGGAGCGTCAGCGAAAATGACCTCTGTAGGACAGCCAGGTGAGTCATTTGTCATATTTTGCTTTACATCTGCCGGTACATCTCCAGTGGTAGACAAAAACTGCTGGGAACTGTCCTGGAGAGGCCTCCCCCAAAACTGTTGCTTTTCTGGTGAGCACTCTCGACTTACCAGACTCTCTCTGTTTTCAATCTCGGCGGATGGAATGCTTTGGAAATATGAATCCCTTGGGCTGAGTGGCTGGGGACTGGGAACACTTAGTTCTCGCTGATCTCTTCCAGGGTATGCCACTGATGGAAAACAAGTCTCTGTATCACTCTGTGGTACAAGATCTTTCTGTGTGTTCTCAAAGATAGGGTCTTTCCTGCGTGGCCTCTTTTGCATTAACACATCATCTACTGTTCCTAGATGCAAAGCGAATAGTCCAACACTCTGACTGATTGTGGGAGGTGTATGTTTTGGGGGGGTCGTAGAGGAGTAAAAACCAGAAGTTCCCATTTCAGATGTTTTAGGAATTGGGTCTAAAGTTGGTTCTGAGATCACTGTACCCTCGACAGCACTTCTGACATCTGCAGTTGTAGCCACAGCTACTGTGAAGTTTTCCTTCGATGGCTTCTCCAACAGTGGTGTTTCATCATTTGGACAGCTGGGCTCTGAATGGTTCAAATATGTGGTTGAAGCTCCAAGAGCAGAGGCTTTCTTCTGGGAAAATGACACAATATTTACTATATTTGGAACTCCTTCTACTTCAGGTTGTGAAACAGATGGAAAGCCAGGACTAAGAGCAGTGCTTGGACAAGATGGTATGAGAGAAACCATTGCATTCAATGTGTTTATGTCAGGACATCCATAATTGTCCTGAATTGCACAGTATTCTCGAATGTTAATTGTCTTGTGTTTTGTTTTTTCCCAGAGCACAGTCCCAGTATTTACCATTGGCCAGCCCTCTACATTAGCAGCAGGAACAGCTGAAAGCCTTGAGGGGAAACCTATGACAATGGACTGTCTTGAGCATGATGGCATTAGATGTTCCATGCATGGCTCTTTCCTGACCTTAGTACTAGCTTGGGATCTTGGAGCAGACGGAAAGCCAGGATTAATAGCTTGTCGAGGACATGATGGCAGTATGCTGGGCATTATTTCTATGCCAATAAATGGCATTTCCCTGCTTATATAACCTTGAGGGGTAACCCCTTTATTTCTATTCAGTGGCGGCTCCCAAATTGTTTCCCTGTCAAAATCCCAAATATCATACCTATTCCTGAAATGTTTTGCAGGTAGACCTGGAACTCCAGTGTATTTAGGGACTGTAGATGAGGTTTTAAACATGCTGGGTATATCTTTTGCAGGTCTGTGTTGTAACTTGGAGGGAAATCCAGGAATACGCGAGTTTTTGGGACAAGGTGGTAACATTGACACCATAATTCTAACCATATTTCTATCTTTAGAATATATTCCTTCACCATCTATAATGGCAAGTCTTTTTGTGTTTCTTGTTGGCCTCTCCCATATTTGTTTTTTATCCACATTCCATTTCACTTCATCTAAATCGTTGAAAAATCTAGTGGATATTCCAAGAACTCTGGAGCGCCTTGGACAGGATGGCAGGTGACTGACAATACTTGGTGTGTCTGACGACATCTGACATGGCGCTGAAGGAAAGCCTGCAGAACAAGCTTTTCTTGGACATGATGGCAATATAGAGAGCATATTTAGGATTACTTCTTTATCGCGGTAGATCAAATTTACATTCTCCAACTGGAACAATACTAATTTCTCTCTGTGGAACAACACTGCATTTCCTTCCGCTGGCCAGTCTGCTGCTTTAGTAGCTTCTATAAGTGACACTCCAGGAATTCTCGATGCTCTTGCACACGTATGTAAGAAATTCTCCATCCTTGGGCCATCAGCTAATGTTTGTGTCAGAGCAGAGGGGAAACCAGGGACAGTGGACCTCTCTGGGCAAGATGGCAATATTGCAACCACAGCTATAGCTATATTTTTAGCAAAAGAAATAGGCACACTAGGAATGTGCATCTCTGTTTTTTTAGATTGCCTCACCCATGATAAATGTTTTAGTTCAAGCCAATCTTGGCATCTGGAAAAGCAAAGCTTCCTGCAGGGTAAACCAGGGACCCTACTATGTCTTGGACATGAGGGTGTAACATTGACTATACTGGGTTTTTGCTGTGGAGCAGAGGGAAAGCCAGGAATATTAGCTTTTTGTGGGCAAGATGGCGACATATCTACCATGTCTTTGAGAAGTTCTGTTTCTTTTGGAATCCATTTTACGATATCATCTTGTCTTTCCTTCGCTGGTCTGTTGTTCATTGAGATCCTCAGGGCATGCCAACATGTGTTCTCTGAATTGATGTGATGTCTAGATGGTATACCAGGGACCCTGGTCTGTTTGGGGCAAGTAGGCACAAAACTGACCATACTAGGTACTTGTCTCTTGGGGGCTGTGGGGAAACCTGGTATCAAAGTCTTTACAGGACATGATGGCAACATATCAATTGAACTTAATAATTCTTCCTTGCGTTGACAGTGGGCAGCTCTGGGGGAAACATCTTGAATCAACACTTCCCATTTCTTGAAGGGAGTATCCAATAAGATCTGTCTGGACATAGCCACGTCTTCATTTTGAGAACAAACTAGTTCTTTAGAAGTTAAACCATAGATCCTGGTTTGTTTTGGGCATGTTGGCATAATGTTAGCCATGCTAGGATATTGCTGTGGTGCAGATGGAAAACCAGGCATACTGGCTTTTCTGGGACAAGAGGGCATCATGGTTGCCATGGCTTTTATAATTACAGGATGTTCCTCACATTGAGCGACATATGACTCAAGTCTCTCTCTACCTTTCAATGGCTTCAGCCAAATAGGACTTCTATCCATATGCCAGTCCTCTTTGCTGGGAGTAGCATGCACTTTAGAAGGTATGCCTGAAGCTCTGGCTTCTCGTGGGCACATAGGCAAAAGGTTGGCCATACTGGGCACCTTTCCTGGTGCAGAGGGGAAGCCAGGGATTGTTGCCTTCGTCGGACAAGATGGTAATGTATCTACCATATCTTTCATATGTACTTCATTCTTGTGTGACGTTGCCTGAATTGATAAAACTGGTTTAGTAACAAATGTTCTCTCTTTAACGAATTTCTTTAACATGTGCCAGTTATAATTGTCTATCTTAACTATTTGTCTAGATGGCATACCTTTGACCAATGTCTGTCTGGGTATTGTGGGGAGAAGATTTATCACACTTTGAATATTTGTAAAATTCTGCAGTAATGCAGAGGGGAACCCTGGTACACTGGCCTTTTTAGGACATGTTGGTAACATTGAAACCGTCAATGTAATCAACTTAGTATCACTTACGCCATATTCCTGGACATTAGACACACATAAAATGCATTCCTCCCTTATGTGCAATGGTTTCTTCCATAGAGAACATCTGTCCACACTCACTGTCTTGTATCCAGTCACTGGACCAGCAGAGACAAAACCTGGAACCCTGGAATATCTGGGGCATGTAGATAGAAATTTAGTCATGTTTGGCTCTTGTACTAGAGTAGAGGGGAATCCAGGAGCACCAGTGGATCTGGGACAGGATGGTGTAATATTCACCATCTCCGAAATTTTTGCACTGTCCTTATAAATTGAACTGATACAATCTAAGTGCAATAATAATGGCAATTTCCTGCTCAGTAATTTACCAAACAGAACTCTTGTATCAATAGGCCAAGAAACAACGTGTGAGTTATCTAAAGATGGCGCCCCATTAATCATGGACACTTGTGGGCAGGTTGGTAGTAGCTTTATCATACTTGGCGCTATCATGTGTTCATGAATCTGAAGTTTAATCTTAAAAGCAGAAGGAGAATCCAGAACAATGCTTTCCCTTGGGTAAAATGGGTTGGGTTCCTTTATGGTTTTATCACGCTTTTCCTCAATATTTACAGCATAATTCGGTACCAAATCTGCTTTGTGCTTCTCTGTTGCATCTGTCTGGGGGGGCTGTGCTGAGAGGGAACGAAGATCAGAGGCCACAGCTGAAATCCCTAGTATGGGAATGGTCACACTATCCATAAGTCTCTCATCCCCAACTGATCTCGGAGCAGCAGGGGGGATTTTTAGGGCCTTTCTTGGTTGTTTCTCACACTGTAGGCTTTTATCAATGGCCCATTCTCCAGACTGAGCTTCTGATGGTTTGCTTGTCATTGTAGAAAGGAAAACAGAACTGGCCTCTCTGGGGCAAGACGATACTGAGGCAGGCATGCTGTCATTTCTAAAAGGATAAGGAACACCAAGGAATGAGGTGAGAACAACACCCATGTGCTTGAACAACACAAGCTTTTAGAAAGGTTTTTGATATTGCAATGTTTACATCAACAGAAACTCATGCGTTGGTTAACTTCGGACCAGTTTTCAAAACTATGCAATGGAGAGTGTTTGAGTGGTTAAGCACTATAAAACACTTACCCCAAATCCATAGATACTGCTTCAGACCCCCATTTAGCTGCAAGAACAGCTTTGTTTTGGACCACACCCATCCCCTGCATCTGCTTTGTATCTTTTTCAAAGGTTTGAGCTATTTGTGGCAAGTGCAACAAGGTTGTCTGAGCTGGTCTGGAGGTTGGCTGGGGGTTGGTAGGAGAGAGGTGTACACTCTCGACAGGTTCTGGTTGGGTTGTCGGAGTCCCTACTTGAACGGACATCTTGGTCAAGTGAGTCCTTGGTCTGACTAGAGGCTTCTTGACTGATGTGGACCCAAGCTTTGGAAAACCAGGCCTTTGTTGGGGTGCAGAGGGGACTGGAGGGGCTGTTGGCTCAACTACTGTGTGAGCCCTTGTCGGCTTTGTGTCTGCCTGATTCCTCTCTGCTTTTGGCATCTCAAAATATTGGAACCCCAGGGCTGAGGGCACCTTGGGGCTTAAGGGCAGAAGAGAGGTCATGCTCTCAAGTCTGCAGGACAAACAGATGAAGGTCAGAGTTAAGAGGTCAATGGGAAGATAATATCTTCACAGCTGTAACGTCAAATCCAAGCCAAGACCCCCATCTGTGAGCTCTAATTCAGACATCATGTCATAGAGCTGCATAGAATGGCGCACATGCAAACATGTAGTGTGCCATGGATCTTACATGAGTTTTGTGACCAACTGCACTTAAAAGAAGCTCATTCTACAGTGTCACCAAACAAAGAAGTGTTTATTTGAGCTTTAAATCATGTAAGCAACGAACAAGCCAGGCCAAGCAGCAGTGAACTTTTACTAGGTGACACCAATAGTGTGACCACAGCACACTGATACCACCACTTCTGTGTCATTTTCGACATTCTGATATTTTCTGTTTTGTCAAACATTTGAAGAAGATTTGAAATAAATTGTGCAACTATCACAATAATTGTGGCTATCTCTCAAGCAACCATTAAAAGCAAAAAGTGTTACCACTGGCAGCACATAGTCACAACAGAGCAAAAGTATCGTGCTTCCATCCATCCATCATCCAAACTGCTTATCCTGCTCTCAGAGTCGCGGCGATGCTGGAGCCTATCCCAGCAGTCATTGGGCGGCAGGCGGGGAGACACCCTGGACAGGCCGCCAGGCCATCACACACACACACACACACACACACTCCTAGGGACCATGTAGTACGGCCGAGTCACCTGACCTACATGTCTTTGGACTGTGGGAGGAAACCGGAGCTCCCGGAGGAAACCCACACAGACACGAGGAGAACATGAGAACTCCACAGAGGACGACCCGGGACGACCCCCAAAGTTGGACTACCCTGGGGCTCGAACCCAGGACCTTCTTGCTGTGAGGCGACCGCGCTAACCACTACACCACCGTGCCACCCAAATCACATCACCCAAATCATATAGCATACTTCCAATTAAATAAATTCAATATCCACCATAGCAATGGATAAACAATACAATACAATACAATATATGGGTAACACTTTATTTTAGAGGGTCGGGACTTACCTTCTAATTTCCTGGTAATTAAGTGGTAATTTTCACATAATTTCTTAGAAATAAGGTTGAAATTACCTTGTAATTTCCTAGTAATAAGGAGGTAGTTTTTACAGGTAATTTTACAGCTAACCCTAACCGTAACCCTGACCCTAACCCTAACCCTAACCTTAATCCTAACCCTAACCCAAATTGCAAGGTCATTTCAACCTTATTCTAAGAAATTACGTGATAATTACACCTTATAACTAGGAAATTACTAGGTAATTTCCAACCCCCTCGGGCCCCCTAAAATAAAGTGTAACCAATATATGAATCCATAGCAATGGATTTGCTAACAGCATTCTTCTTGCGTGGACCCCCTCATAATCAGTCACTTTTCTACAGTCTTAAGCCTTGAATGAAATGACCACAGATAGACCGTTATCCATTGTCACCGACTATACAAAAAGAACAAAACCTATTTTAGAAAAGCCTCTAATGATGTGTCACACAATCAGATGATGTCAGAGCAAGGAATTCATAGGCGCTCTGCTATCATACACTAAACAACTCTCACTGCTCGAACAACACCACACATGCCGCTCCGGTTAATCATCAAAGGAGATGACTCGGTTAAAGCGATGTAAGCCACCACAAGCATGAAGCAAAACCACAGCAACTGATAATGGTGCACTCGTTTAAATCCACTCACCCTGGGGCTGCCTTGACAGCTTCCACTCCAAAAGGTGACTCCGCTTCTCGCTTCCTTACGTAGGGCTTCGATGGGTCTGGTCTCTGATTGGTAGTGCTTTTCATTTCAGATAAGGGTCTGGAGTCAGTGGCTGAATAGTGCAACAAAAAAGGGAGACATATAGTCAAAGATCTGAAATATATGCATCCATCCATCCATCCATCCATCCATCCATCCATTATCCAACCGCTTATCCTGCTCAGGGTCACAGGGATGCTGGAGCCTATCCCAGCAGTCATTGGGCGGCAGGCGGGGAGACACCCTGGATCACAGGGCCCACATATACACACACACATTCACACCTAAGGACAATTTAGTACGGCCGATTCACCTGACCCACATGTCTTTGGACTGTGGGAGGAAACCGGAGCACCCGGAGGAAACCCACACAGACACGGGGAGAACGTGCAAACCCGGGACGACTCCCAAGGTTGGACTACCCTGGGGCTTGAACCCAGGACCTTCTTGCTGTGAGGCGACCGCGCTAACCACTGCACCACCGCGCCGCCCTGGAATATACAGGTATGTAGATGTAATGTAGCGAATTAGGGGGGCAGCCCGGGAACCGCCGCAGCTGGGACGCGAACCCGTGTCTCCGGCACAACGGGCGACTACGTTAACCAGTCGACTAAAGGGTCCGACCCGTTAGCCAAGGGCTAGCGAGTCTATTTGTCCGTGCACGTTGCACTACCCCCCCCCTTCGTGCTGTTAAGACGTTTAATTTTTTTCTGTTCATACTCACCACTAGGAGTCGTACAAGAGTAATCCTCCTCTGACAGTGTGCTCAGCTGCCTCTTATATTCTGAAGGAAAAGAAATGGAAAGGAAATATTAAAATCTCCAAAGAATTTAATTGAAAAAGGAAGAAAGAGGATTCATCTGAAACTGAGGTCTAATTTGCCCCACTCATCAGCCCACAGTGTGTGGACTGTCAACAGTACGTAACGTGTCAACTGTTTTTAAGAAAACGTCCAGCAGGGGGAGCCATGTGCTTGGCTCAATGACGGCAAAAGTTGCTTTTTGAGGGAATTTAGTTGCTGGTCTCGTGTTGTGCCTGCCGGGAAAATATGTTATTTCTTATTCTCCAGTATTATTTTTGTACCTGCTTCTTGGTCAGTGGGGGGAGGTATGGCTGATGCTGGGTGAGGGACTTGAGGGGGAATTTGGGGGAAAAGAGGCTGAGCAGAGGGGGCACTGAGCGCAGGAGCAGAGTAGGGAGCTAGAGGAGGAGCTGAGGCAGTTGCCACTGTAGGGGTAACCTGGGACCTCCAAGATGGGACAAATCCAGACACTTCCTGGTGCATCTGATCCTCGGGCCGTTCCGTGGGGAAAGAGGCTGAAGCAGACAGGGAGAAAATATAGCTTGACAAGTTATGCGATACAAAAAGCCAAGTAGGAGGTTAGCAGAAAAGTAAAGGGCAGGAGAGAGGGAAACGAGCGAGGAAGCTAAAGCTGCTTTCCAACATACGTAACATGCATAACTTCATCAGAATGACTTTTCTGGCAACGCGGGTGGTCGTCCCTGTTCACACATACAGTTTCTATCTGTAAGATGTACGGACAGCTTTTATTCACATGATAAACCCAGCCACTGAGGAGGCACATTCCAGTGCCTTCTTAGTGCCGGTCCCAAGCCCGGATAAATGGGAAGGGTTGCATCAGGGAGGCATCCGGCGTAAAATCTTTGCCAAATCAAGTATGCGGATCATAAATCAGATTTCCATACCAGATCAGTCAAGGACCGGGTTATCAACGACCACCATCAGTACTGTTGGCCAGCAGGGTGCCGGTAGAAACCTTGTTACTGTTAGGTGAAAGAGAGGGAGAGAGGGGAGGCATGTCCAGAGGCAGCGGGAGGGGAGGAAGGGGAGGAGTGTGGAGGTGAGAGTTGGCACTATGACTGGTAAAGGGAGAGAGCTGGCTGACATGATGGAGAGAAGAAAGGTAGGCATACTGTGTGTGCAAGAGACCAGGTGGAAGGGGAGTAAGGCCAGGAGTATCGGAGGTTGGCTCAAACTCTTCTACCATGGTGTGGATGGGAGGAGAAATGGGGTAGGGGTAACTCTGAAGGAAGAGTATGTCAAGAGTGTGCTGGAGGTGGAGAGAGTGTCGGACAGAGTGATGAGCACAGGATGACGGAGTGGAAGAAGGTGCACACAGGTGGATTATATCTTATGTAGGAGGCATGATCTGAAAGGGATTGGAGACTGCAAGGTGGTGACAGGGAAGAACGTAGCTATGCAGCATCGGGTGGTGGTCTGTAGGATGACTTCGGAGCTCAAGAAGAAGAAGAGAGTGAAGGCAGTTGGAAGAAGAGGGACAGTCAAAGAGATGAAGAGAGTAGACAGGCGTACAAGGAGATGCAGCGTAAAGCGAAGAGAGAGGTGACGAAGGCAACATAAAAGGTGTATGGTGAGTTGTATGAGAGGTTAGACACTAAGGAAGGAGAAAAGGACTTGTACTGATTGGCTAGACAGAGGGTCCGAGCTGGGAAGGATGTGCAGCAGGTTAGGATGATGAAGGATAGAGATGGAAATGTGCTGACAAGCGAGGAGAGTGTGCTGAGAAGGTGGAAGGAGTACTTTGAGGGGCTGATGAATGAAGAAAATGAGAGAGAGAGAAGGGTGGATGATGTGGCGATAGTGAATCAGGAAGTTCAGTGGATTAGCAAGGATGAAGTGAGGGCAGCTATGAAGAGGATGAAGAGTGGAAAGGCAGTTGGTCCTGATGACATACCTGTGGAGGCATGGAGATGTTTAGGAGAGATGGCAGTGGGGTTTTAACTAGATTGTTTAACACAATCTTGGAAAGTGAGAGGAGGCCTGAGGAGTGGAGAAGAAGCATACTGGTACCGATTTTCAAGAGCAAGGGCAATGTGCAGAACTGTAACAACTACAGAGGTATAAAGTTGATCAGCCACAGCATGAAGATGTGGGAAAGAGTAATAGAAGCTAGGTTAAGAGGAGAGGTGATGATCAGAGAGCAGCAGTATGGTTTCATGCCAGGAAAGAGCACCACAGATGTGATGTTTGCTTTGAGAATGTTGATGGAGAAGTATAGAGGAGGCCAGAAGGAGGTACATTGTGTCTTTGTAGATTTAGAGAAAGCTTATGACAGGGTGCCGAGAGAGGAGGTGTGGTATTATATGAGGAAGTGGGAGTTGCAGAGAAGTATGTAGGAGTGGTGCAGGATATGTATGAGGGCAGTGTGACAGTGGTGAGGTGTGGGGTTGGAATGACAGATGGGTTCAAGGTGGAGGTGGGATTACATCAAGGATCGGCTCTGAGCCCTTTCTTGTTTGCAGTGGTGATGGACAGGTTGACGGACGAGATCAGGCGAGAGTAGGGTGTAGAGTAGGGTGCAGGTTGAGGAGAGCCTGGAGAGGTGGAGGTATGGACTGGAGAGAAGAGGAATGAAAGTCAGTAGAAACATGGAATACATATGAGTGAATCAGAGAGAGGACAGCAGAATGGTGAGGATGCAAGGAGTAGAGGTGATGAAGGTGTATGAGTTTAAATACTTGGGGTCAACTGTCCAAAGTAACGGGGAGTGCAGAAGAGAGGTGAAGAAGAGAGTGCAGGCAGGGTGGAGTGGGTGGAGAAGAGTGTCAGGAGTGATGTGTGACAGAAGGGTACCAGCAAGAGTTAAAGGGAAGGTTTACAAGATGGTAGGGAGACCAGCTATGTTGTATGGTCTGGAGACAGTGGCACTGATGAAAAGACAGGAGGTGGAGCTGGAGGTGGCAGAGATGAAGATGATAAGATTTTCATTGGGAGTGATGAAGAAGGACAGGATTAGGAACGAGTATATTAGAGGGACCGCTCAGGTTGGACGGTTTGGAGACAAAGCAAGAGAAACAAGATTGAGATGGTGTGGACATGTGTGGAGGAGAGATGCTGGGTATACTGGGAGAAGGATGCTGAATATGGAGCTGCCAGGGAAGAGGAGAAGAGGAAGGCCAAAGAGGAGGTTTATGGATGTGGTGAGGGAGGACATGCAGGTGGCTGGTGTGACAGAGGAAGATGCAGAGGACAGGAAGAGATGGAAACAGATGATCTGCTGTGGCGCCCCCTAACGGGAGCAGCCGAAAGTAGTAGTTGTAGTAGTAGTAGTAGTAGTAGTAGTAGTCGGTTATTCACATGATATGACGGTGCCTTCTGTCTCATTCTGAGCTCATACAGGATTTATTTTACCATAAGCTCCAGAATCTAACTCTATTTATTCATTCATTCATTCATTTATTCCATTTTTATTTTGGCATCCTTGGTTTTCCATTTACTGTACCACCAGCTGCCTGTGGAGTTCATCCTCTGTGTGGACTGAACAGAACTCTTATTTCCAGACATTTTTAAATATGGTCTGAATTTCGCTGGTTTATAAATAAATCTCCCACTTCAGGCAAATGCCTGCCATTGACGAGTTGCAGATGCGTTCTTTGTGATTGGTTCACTTGCTCCGGTAAAAGTCTCTTAGTGCAGCGATCCGACAGCTCTTTCTCGAACTACTGTCACTTGGTATTGTTTCCGTAAATGTTAACAAGGATGCGATTCAGCAAATTGGCACTAGGGAGTATCGACTCCAGCTTGTGCTCACACAACAGTCCAACACGTGGAAGTGAGAGGTGTACAGGTTATGCTGCATGTGTGAAGGGGTCAAACGACTCAGTTTTTAAAACAAATAAACGAGTAAACTCTAAAAACCAGCTCAGCGAGCAGTCTTGCGTTAGTGTTGGCAGCAGAGTTCCTGCAGTCGGTACCTTCCGGAGAGGCGAGGGACACGGCAGGGACTGCAGCCCACGGAGCAGGGCCAAGAACAGCGGGGGTCGAAGAGCCGAAGGCAGAAACAGGACAGGAGACAGAGGTAGCGGTGGGAGCATCGCGGGAACGACACCGGGCGGGGTTCGAGGGAGGAGGACGGCAGGAGGGAGAGGATGGCACTCCAAATGTGGAGAGCGGAGAAGGGGCTGGCCCTTGAGTAGTGAGAGGGAGCGTGGATTCGGCATTTGCGGCTGAATCTGCACTTTGGGTTAATGAATCGGACGTGAAGGCGAGCGCGGGGCCGTAGAGGTCAGAGGAGGTAACATCGGAGGAAACTGATGGAGGAGATACAACAGTGCTACAAGGAGGCTCGAATCGATCAGAGGGCGCGGGAGATTCAACAGGGGAGGAGGCCATGCTTATGCCAGGCTGAGACAGAGCAGGGTTACACGGCGTATCTAGGGCCATAGGCTGCTCGGGCTCACTGTGAGAGGTTTGCAGAAACTTAGGAGAGAGGCCAGGCTGGGCCAGAGGAGCTTGAGATTTGGGAGACCTCCACTCAGTTTGCCACGAAGCTAGAAAACAAAGAAGAAGAAACAAAATGGTAGGATAGAGAGAGAAATACAAATGAAAGCATAAAAACGTGTGAGGTGGGCATGAAGTTAACTAGGAAAAGAAAATATAGAGGGAAAATGAGAAGCCACTTCTCATACTCAATTCTTATACCGTATTTCCCGGAGTATAAGTCGCTGTTTTGTTTTGTTTTTACTCGTCTGGCTGGCTGGTAGCACTGCAATTTATATTCCAAAGCAAGTCATTCAACGTAATACACTGCATTACAACTACGGCCACTAGGTGGCACTGTTAAATCTTGTGACCCGATTGAAAATATTGTAGATGCGACTTATGCACCGAAGCGACTTGGGATTTATACTCTGGTGTGACTTAGAAATACGGTACTTAATGTATGACCAGCTTTAAAGGTGATTCTGTCTTTCTGCACCTTGGGTATTATTTTTATAGTTATTACCATTGTGTGTATCAATTATACGATTTTACTTCATGGCTTCGTTTTGGAGTTCTTGGCTACAGGGCCATCGCCGGACGCAGCTTTACAGTGATGTCTCGCGGGGAAACTAAACACAATCCTTTCCTTTCAACAACTACTAAACAAAACAAAAGCAAGAAACCTTGTGCCTCGGCTGGAATGTGCACATGATTTCTCGTGATCTATAGCTTCTCCGTTGTGCTGGCTGGGTCGGTGTATCAGCGGTGACTACCACATGCGGCATATACGTATAGCTTGCTCAGTCCTCCAAGCTGAACCGGGAAGTAGTTCAGCAATGTGATGGACCCTTGTTGATAATGCTGGGCATTTGGGGGAATCATTTTCAACTTGCACTTTCATTTTCACTTCCTTTTTTTTTGGTGGTTCAGGTAACTGGGTTTAATTGGACTGATTGGAACGTGTCTGACGCTCGTGTTCCATTGTCCCATGAGACACTGTTGTAAGGTCGAGTCCAGTGGTGGTTCTGTGTCCCAGATCTCCACGGCTAAGCCGGTGAGGAAAATGATAGTGTAACGTGCATGGATAAGTAGACACGTTGGTCCTTGACCAACGTGTCTACTTATCCATGCACGTGAGGTCATCGGAAGCGCGTCCCCGCGCTTCCGATGACCTCATGGTCTCACCATCCCACTTCTGACACCAATGTAACGAATTCGGGGGGGGCAGTCCGGGAACCGCCACAGCCGGGATGCGAACCCGTGGCTCCCGCTCCGCAAGCGACAACGTTAACCAGTCGACTAAAGGGTCCGACCCGTTAGTCGAGGACCAACGTGTCTACTTATCCATGCACGTTACACTATCATAACCGACATGTACAATGGCAAAACTACGGAAATAAGACCCAGGCTGTAAAAACAAAATCATCCTTAAGTAATCTGGCAACCAGACGCTTGTCGTGTGCCTTGCTACCAACACACTATGTGATCACAGCTCGGCCCTGAGAACCGAGATATGAATGGGATTAAAGAAACTGAGGTTCCCACATGGGGGCTCTGTACCTGTGTCAGGGGCAGTTGGCAGGCTGGTTGGCCTTGTCAGAGCAGAGCCTGACTCTGCCGGCTGAGTGAGGTGAGGGTTAGATTGCCGGAGAGCAGGGGGCGGCTGTGAAAAGTGAGGGGGGTGGCTGGGATAAGCTGGGGAAGAAGGGTAGGAAGAGGAGGAGGAGGAGGAGGAGAGGGTAGAGAAGGAGGGAACACTCTGTGGTCTCAAGCTGTGGGTAGGGGCTGAATCACGGGAGGCTAGGACATGGGGATAAACAGAAATGAAGAAAAGCTTATCTATGACGTGGCAGAGCTCCAGTAACGAGGACTTTTCCTGAGACATGCACAAATCAGTACCTGCCTGGGCGATATCCGACACAGTGGAAGTGGGGGAGTGGATAGATGGGGCAGCCGCTGAGGAGGAAATGAAGGCAGAGGGCCCAGTGAAGGAGGCGGAGAGGGTTTTTGGAGGGGTCAGTGAAGGGAAAGCATAGGCCCCCTGGCCCTCCGTCGGAGAGGATTCGCTGTGAAAGCTGCGTGGTCTTCGAGGGACAGAGAGAGGCGCTAAGGAGCACAGGACAGAGGGGAGAAAGAGAGCCGAAACAGGAAGTCAGACAAACGGCGAAGCATCGCAACGTCAACAGTTCCAGTTCCCTGAAGTTTAGATAAAGAAAAGAAATCACTCGTCATTATTGCTCAATTTGCAGAGAAGCTTTTACCAAAAACTAGTCTACGTTTCGAAGACAATTATACGACCACTTCAAACAAAATTATATTCTGGATCAGTTAAGGAACCTCAAGAGCGCTCTATTCAACCTGTCCTCACTTCCTGAGCAACAGCCCTGACAGGATGTGGATGGACAAGTGCCAGAAGCAATAAATCTTGCTGCACTGATGAACAAATTCACTGTGACGGTGGACAGTTGCTTTGGAAAGTAGGCGATCAATTTCAGAAACTTTGCAATGAATATCAAGCGGATAGGATAACAACGGAGGAAAACATCATGCTGGGTCAACAAGCATTCACTACTCCAGTACTCCAGTTCCTTCCCACCGACACGTTTTGCTTCCTCTCACTGTTGTGACTCCCCTTCTAGAACAGCAGGGGGCAACTCAGACCATGGAAACAGCAGTCACACAATACCTTATAACCCTTCATCATGGAGCATCAGGGCAGAGTACTGCTGCCTAAGAAAATAGATGCCTTTTAACACCAAGAGCGGTCTGACAGGACGCGGACGTGGCGCAGGCTAAGCTAACTGCTAGCCCATGTAGACCGGCAGTTCTGACTGTCATCCTGGCTGGCCTTCGTTCTCCTGGACAGTTTCTTTTTTTTAGTTTGGATATATGAGTTAGTTAGGATATATGTGTTAGTTTGGGTATGTGTGTTAGTTTGGATATATGTGTTAGTTTGGGTATTGTGTTAGTTTGGGTATATGTGTTAGTTTGGGTATATGTGTTAGTTTGGGTATGTGTGTTCTTGTAGTTCTTGTAGCGTTTGGATATGTGTTTGTGTCTTTGTGTTGCACTGCTGTGGGCTGTGGGAAACGAAAGTGTTTCTGATTTCTGATTCGGAAAAGAGAAAAGTGACTCGTCAATGAAATTAGTAACTAGTGCTTGTTCTAACAGAGCTGGTAACTCATTTTTAGCAACTAGTGGCTTTACAATAGTGACTAATGACAGTATGAATAGTGACTACTGACAGTATGAATAGTAACTACTGACAGTATGAATAGTGACTACTGACAGTATGAATAGTGACTACTGACAGTATGAATAGTGACTGCTGACAGTATGAATAGTGACTACTGACAGTATGAATCGTGACTACTGACAGTATGAATAGTGACTACTGACAGTATGAATCGTGACTACTGACAGTATGAATATTAACTACTGACAGTATGAATCGTGACTACTGACAGTATGAATATTGACCACTGACAGTATGAATAGTGACTACTGACAGTATGAATCGTGACTACTGACAGTATGAATCGTGACTACTGACAGTATGAATAGTGACTACTGACAGTATGAATCGTGACTACTGACAGTCTGAATAGTGACTACTGACAGTATGAATAGTGACTACTGACAGTATGAATAGTGACTGCTGACAGTATGAATCGTGACTACTGACAGTATGAATAGTGACTACTGACAGTATGAATCGTGACTACTGACAGTATGAATAGTGACTACTGACAGTATGAATCGTGACTACTGACAGTATGAATAGTGACTACTGACAGTATGAATCGTGACTACTGACAGTATGAATCGTGACTACTGAGAGTATGAATAGTGACTACTGACAGTATGAATAGTGACTACTGACGGTATGAATAGTGACTACTGACAGTATGAATAGTGACTACTGACAGTATGAATCGTGACTACTGACAGTATGAATAGTGACTACTGACAGTATGAATAGTGACTACTGACAGTATGAATCGTGACTACTGACAGTATGAATAGTGACTACTGACAGTATGAATCGTGACTACTGACAGTATGAATAGTGACTACTGACAGTATGAATCGGGACTACTGACAGTATGAATCGTGACTACTGACAGTATGAATAGTGACTACTGACAGTATGAATCGGGACTACTGACAGTATGAATAGTGACTACTGACAGTATGAATCGTGACTACTGACAGTATGAATCGTGACTACTGACAGTATGAATAGTGACTAGTGACAGTATGAATCGGGATTACTGACAGTATGAATAGTGACTACTGACAGTATGAATCGTGACTACTGACAGTATGAATCGGGACTACTGACAGTATGAATCGGGACTACTGACAGTATGAATAGTGACTACTGACAGTATGAATCGTGACTACTGACAGTATGAATCGTGACTACTGACAGTATGAATAGTGACTAGTGACAGTATGAATCGTGACTACTGACAGTATGAATAGTGACTACTGACAGTATGAATCGTGACTACTGACAGTATGAATAGTGACTACTGACAGTATGAATCGGGACTACTGACAGTATGAATAGTGACTACTGACAGTATGAATCGTGACTACTGACAGTATGAATAGTGACTAGTGACAGTATGAATCGGGACTACTGACAGTATGAATAGTGACTACTGACAGTATGAATCGGGACTACTGACAGTATGAATAGTGACTAGTGACTTGTGCATTACAATGAATGATAAGATGGCCTGCATAGTGCTTCTGTTAGACAGTGTTGAACAGTGTTGTGACATAGTCTGATAAAGTCTGTAATACACGGGGTGTCCGGGTAGTGTAGTGGTCTATTCCATTGCCTATCAACACAGGGGTCGCCGGTTCGAATCCCCGTGTTACCTCCGGCTTGGTCGGGCGTCCCTACAGACACAACTGCCTGTGTCTGCGGTTGGGGAGCCGGATCCGGGTATGTGTCCTGGTCGCTGCACTAGCGCCTCCTCTGGTCAGGGGGGGGGGGGGATAGTGTGATCCTCCCACGTGCTACGTCCCCCTGGTGAAACTCCTCACTGTCAGGTGAAAAGAAGCGGCTGGCGACTCCACATGTATGGGAGGAGGCATGTGGTAGTCTGCAGCCCTCCCCGGATCGGCAGAGTGGGGTAATTGGCCGGATACAATAGGGGAGAAAAGGGGAGTAAAAAAAAGGCTGTAATACATTAGACCGGCTGTGGCAGCTATGGTCCAAGGACGCCAAGCAGGAACTGTTCAATGCTGAGCTGACGGCATACGAGCGACAATGGCTGCTACACCCAATTTGTAGTTGGAGAAACCCTACATGAGACTGCATGGGGACCCTATTCCACTGCGACACTGTCTGTTCAACATCGCCGCCATATCGCCGTCCTCCTCGAAATGGATAAAATGACCACTCATGAATGGAGAAGAGCAAGGGAAGCCGCCGTGTTGCACCTTCCACCACACACGGCGTCACAACGTGCCGCACAACGAAACAAACGCCTAAAAGTTGCACATTGCAACATGAGGACGCATGACGACTGTAGGACATCACAGGTTTACAACTCAGGGCAAATTCTTCCGGGGCGATCCGAACAAGCGAGCTGTCCGACAGCAAGTGGTCCACCACTATGACGGCGTGGATCCACCTGCGGAGGGTTACGGACCAGGACCGGCAGAGAAACCTATCCCAATCCAAAGGAACGACAGAGACACGTAGACAGAAGCACCAATCAACCAATACCTGCAGCGGCGCCGGGCTGGAAGATTTTGGGCAGTGCAGGTGGGTGAGCGCGAGTAAAGGCCGGCAGCGAGTGGGTGTAGGGGGAGGGCCGTGGCTGCTGAAGGGCGCCGCTGAATCGGGCGCAGGGAAGAGAGGCGGCGATGGCGGAGGGGTCAGAGGGCGCAGGCGGAGCAGGGCAGGATGGGATGGAGATGGCAGAGGCGGTGTCACCAGAGCTACTCCAAGTCATCGCCGTGGCAACTGGGTGACAGATGAGAGAGGGGATGGGGTGGACGGGGAGACGGGGGGAGGCAGGAGATGGAGAGCATAGCGTGGAAATGCATAACACACAGATGGAGGGAGAGAGAGGTGGAAAGTGGAACAGGAAGAGGAAGTTTGCAGCGGAGTCCGAGAGAAAGCGGAGAGGGGGAACGGCGGCGGTGGAGCGAACAGAAAAGGGGGAAGTTCAAAAAACGGAAGGGTGCCCCGCCAAAAGGACAAATTCGACAGGGTACTTCACTGTGTGCTTGTTTTGGAGATACTGCTAGAGCAGTTTTCTTCCCCCGCCGCCACCAGACTGCCGCTTGCTCCCGGACAGCGAGCTCGTTTCATGAACGAGTTGCTAGACAAGAAACTAAATCTTAAATTTGCCCGTGTCTGGTCGCTGCACTAGCGCCTCCTCTGGTTGGGGGGGGGGAGTAGCGTGATCCTCCCACACACAGCTGGTGACCCCACATGTGTCGGAGGAGGCATGTGGGGGTCTGCAGCCCTCCCCGGATCGGCAGAGGGGGTGGAGCAGCGACCGGGACGGCTCAGAAGAGTGGGGTACAATTGGGGAGAAAAGGGGGAGGTGGGTGGGGGGGGGGTTCTAAAAAAAACCAACAAAAACTCTGTGGCATGTAAGGACCGACGGTGGGGACACGGTGAGCTGGGTGATGCGTGTTTAGATGGAGCGAATGCAGGTTACCGTTTGTATGAGCGATGTGGGAGGTGCAGCGCTATGACGCGGGAAAGACGCCTGGCCAAGGCCTGTGTGAGGACAGCAGGAGCCCGCTGGGGACGATGGGAGAAATATACACACTAGAAAACAAGGAGGTTACCTGTGGGGCTGGATGTAACGGCAGGCCTCCAAGCCAGGTCATGGATCCTCGTAGTAGGAGGTACAGAGGCTTTTACAGAGGAGAGGAGAGGAGAGGAGAGGAGAGGAGAGGAGAGGAGAGGAGAGGAGAGGAGAGGAGAGGAGAGGAGAGGAGAGGAGAGGAGAGGAGAGGAGAGGAGAGAAGATAAGAGGAGAGGAGAGGAGAGGAGAGGAGAGGAGAGGAGAGAAGATAAGAGGAGAGGAGAGGAGAGGAGAGGAGAGGAGAGGAGAGGAGAGGAGAGGAGAGGAGAGGAGAGGAGAGGAGAGGAGAGGAGAGGAGAGGAGAGGAGAGAAGATAAGAGGAGAGGAGAGGAGAGGAGAGGAGAGGAGAGGAGAGGAGAGAAGATAAGAGGAGAGGAGAGGAGAGGAGAGGAGAGGAGAGGAGAGGAGAGGAGAGGAGAGGAGAGAAGATAAGAGGAGAGGAGAGGAGAGGAGAGGAGAGGAGAGGAGAGAAGATAAGAGGAGAGGAGAGGAGAGGAGAGGAGAGGAGAGGAGAGGAGAGGAGAGGAGAGGAGAGAAGATAAGAGGAGAGGAGAGGAGAGGAGAGGAGAGGAGAGGAGAGGAGAGGAGAGGAGAGAAGAGGAGAGGAGAGGAACGGAGAGGAGAGGAACGGAACGGAGAGGAGAGGAGAGGAGAGGAGAGGAGAGGAGAGAAGATAAGAGGAGAGGAGAGAAGAGGAGAGGAGAGGAGAGGAGAGGAGAGGAACGGAGAGGAGAGAAGAGAAGAGGAGAAGAGAAGAGAGGAGAGGAGAGGAGAGGAGAGGAGAGGAGAGGAGAGGAGAGGAGAGGAGAGAAGAAAAGAGGAGAGGAACGGAGAGGAGAGAAGATAAGAGGAGAGGAGAGGAGAGGAGAGAAGAGGAGAGGAATGGAGAGGAGAGAAGATAAGAGGAGAGGAGAGGAGAGGAGAGGAGAGGAGAGGAGAGGAGAGGAGAGGAGAGGAGAGGAACGGAAAGGAGAGAAGATAAGAGGAGAGGAGAGGAGAGGAGAGGAGAGGAGAGGAGAGGAGAGGAGAGGAGAGGAGAGGAGAGGAGAGGAGAGGAGAGGAGAGGAGAGGAGAGGAGAGAGGAAAAGAAGAGCAGAAGAGAAGTGGAGAGAAGAGAAGAGAAGAGGAGAGGAGAGGAGAGGAGAAAAGAGAAGAAGAGAACAGAATAGAACAGAACAGAACAGAACCGAAGAGGAGAAAGGATGAGAAGAGAAGAGGAGAGAAAAGAGAAGAGGACAGAAGAAAAGAGAAAATAGAACAGAACAGAACAGAAAAGGAGAAAAGAAAAGAGAAGAGGAGAGAAGAGAAGAGAAGAGAAGAGAAGAGAAGAGAAGAGAAGAGAAGAGAAGAGAAGAGAAGAGAAGAGAAGAGAAGAGAAGAGAAGAGAAGAGAAGAGAAGAGAAGAGAAGAGAAGAGAAGAGAAGAGGAGAGGAGAGAAGAGAAGGGAAGAGGAGAGAAGAGGAGAGGAGAGGAGAGAGTGATGACATAAGGGCAAACAGGATAAATAAGAGCACTTGGACAGATATAAAGGGAAATAAGGAAGGGAGGAAGGGAAAGGCGACATCTTTTTCTAGCCCATCATTGCTAAAAATGTTGCAAGAGTAGCGATGGTGGCAAAACAGATGGTCATGTGGCAACGTTGTGCAATCACTTCCAAGATCAAATCCTCAAAATAGACCATCACATTTAAGGTATCATGCACTCGCTTGCCCAACGGTAACAACAGCCTAGCTTCAACCTCTTAGTGTGTATTTAGCTAGTGTGTATGTGGTTAGTGTGTATGTAGCTAGTGTGTATGTAGCTAGTGTGTATGTGGTTAATGTGTATGTAGCTAGTGTGTATGTGGTTAGTGTGTATGTGGTTAGTGTGTATGTAGTTAGTGTGTATGTAGCTAGTGTCTATGTGGTTAGTGTGTATGTGGTTAGTGTGTATGTAGCTAGTGTGTATGTGGTTAGTGTGTATGTAGCTAGTGTGTATGTAGCTAGTGTGTATGTGGTTAATGTGTATGTAGCTAGTGTGTATGTGGTTAGTGTGTATGTGGTTAGTGTGTATGTGGTTAGTGTGTATGTAGCTAGTGTCTATGTGGTTAGTGTGTATGTGGTTAGTGTGTATGTAGCTAGTGTGTATGTAGCTAGTGTGTATGTGGTTAGTGTGTATGTAGCTAGTGTGTATGTAGCTAGTGTGTATATGGTTAGTGTGTATGTAGCTAGTGTGAATGTAGCTAGTGTGTATGTGGTTAGTGTGTATGTAGCTAGTGTGTATGTAGCTAGTGTGTATGTGGTTAATGTGTATGTAGCTAGTGTGTATGTAGCTAGTGTGTATGTGGTTAGTGTGTATGTAGCTAGTGTGTATGTAGCTAGTGCGTAAGTGGTTAGTGTGTATGTAGCTAGTGTGTATGTGGTTAGTATGTATGTAGCTAGTGTGTATGTGGTTAGTGTGTATGTAGCTAGTGTGTATGTAGCTAGTGTGTATGTAGCTAGTGTGTATGTAGCTAGTGTGTATGTAGCTAGCATGTATGTAACACTTCAAGTTTTACCAAACTGTGTCCTCATGCTTCCTCGGTGAGCATGCTGAGTGACGCACTGCATCGAGTGCAGTGAATTGCTAATTAGGGAGGCTTTTTAAAAGTGTGCGCTCCAAAGCGTCTTGTGTGTGTGGGAACATGTGCTGGGAGGTGTATGGGCGCCGTCTCAGGAAGTGGTCTGTGTCTGTATCAGCTGCAATGTGCTGAACTTAGGTCTGAGATGGTTGTCAGTGGCCAGCGCCGCCTGCCCAGCACCAGCGCCGCCTGCCCAGCACCAGCGCCGCCTGCCCAGCACCAGCGCCACCTGCCCAGCACCAGCGCCGCCTGCCCAGCACCAGCGCCGGCCCTCCTGTCCTCACCCGCTTCCTCGTCGCTGTCGTTGAAATCCTCCAGGTTGCCGATGTCGCTCTGCTTCAGGCTCATCAAACTGGCCAAACTCTGCATGTCCTCGTCTCTGTGGACAGAAGACAGGAAGGCGTGTTTCACAAGACACAGGCGGTGCTATAATGCGGATGAAAGCGTTGCTTTGCGTTAGTTGCTATGGCACCGCTGTTTAAAAAAAAACAGAGCATTACTTCAGAGATACTTTGTTGGAGTTGGATAGATATTTCCTTCATCTATTGATACTGCAAGCTCTACTTCTGGACCTGCATCAGCTTCACACACATGGAGAACAGCTTTTATTGATCATATATATCTACTCCTGTATTTTCACAATTATTGGGGATGATCAGGGGCACCTATAAAAAAACAGCAGAAAAATAAAATTATGCATAATTAATTATGCATAAATATGCAAAATATGCATTTTTCTAAAAATGGCTAAAAAAACCACTTTTCTCGGCATTTCAGGTGATTCTGAGCATCTTTGATTTTTTCACCTGTATAAAAATAAATTTCTGGGACTTAGAAATGTTTTGGCATTATGCAAAAAAATGCACTTATGGTCCTCTTTTTTTTGGAGGTGGTAGGTATTGTTCCAGAGAGGACCAGAAAAATAGCAGAAAATTAAAATATAATTATGCATAATTATGCATAATTATGCAAAATATGCATTTTCTAAAAATGGCTAAAAACCACTTTTCTCGGCATTTCAGATGATTCTGAGCATTTGGGGGGAGGGGGTTGGAGTGGGGGGGGGGTTTAGGGGCAGGGGGAAGGCGGTTAGCTGGCAGGATGAAGACGGGTGGAGATTTAGACGGGTGGAGAACCAAACCGCTACATTGTAGCGGGGTTCTTCTAGTATATATATATATATATATATATATATATATATATATATATATATATAATCAATAATAATAATGATGATATATATTTAAAGGATCATGAATGATAATTATATACATATGATCAATAATAATATATATGATCAATAATAATTTTATATATATATATATAATCAATAATAATAATGATGATATATATTTAAAGGATCATGAATGATAATTATATACATATGATCAATATATATGATCAATAATAATTTTATATATATATATATGTGTGTGTGTGTGTGTGTGTGGTGGTGGGACGGGGACTCACATGGCCTTGCCTTCTTTCAGGAAGACACAGGACAAGCTTAATTTCAGCGTGGCCTCCACCACCTTCACCGACAGGGGTTTGAGCTTCAGCGTGAGCTCGTACTTGGTCGGCGTGGTGGTAGCGTACTTCTTCATGTTGACGTCAGCCGATGCCAACACCTTCCTGCGGCCCTTTGTCTCCTAACAAGCGGAGAGCAGCGTTTTACCACAGGCCTCTCAGACTTAGTTTATGAGAACTTTCTTCCCTCTCACATCTATTGAATCCAGAAAATGACCTAAAAGGAGTCACGTAAACCGGCGACAGAAAATAACAGCAGGGCAGATGTGGAAGACTTACATTTTCAATGACGAAGGTCCAATCCTTGTCTTCAAACTCCTCTGCATTAGGGTCCTGTTGGCACATCAGAGGCTCTCAGAGTTCATGAATGAGCAGAATTACCCGTGGATTTCAAAACAACTAGCAAGTCTTTCCTTTTTCTTTTTTTTTGGATGTTCCCCTTTTTTCTCCCCAGTTGTATCCGGGCCAATCGCCCCACTCTCCCGAGCCGTCCGGGTCGCTGCTCCACCCCCTCTGCTGATCCGGGCAGGGCTGCAGACTACCACATGCCTCCTCCCATACACGTGGAGTCACCAGCCGCTTCTTTTCACCTGACAGTGAGGAGTTTCACCAGGGGGACGTAGCACATGGGAGGATCACGCTATTCCCCCCCAGTTCCCCCTCCCCCACCCAAACAGAGGAGGCGCTAGTGCAGCAACCAGGACACATACCCACATCCGGCTTCCCACCCGCAGACGCGGCTAATTGTGTCTGGAGGGACGCCCGACCAAGCCGCGGGTAACACGGGGATTCGAACCGGCGATCCCTGTGTTGCTAGGCAACGGAACAGACCATTACACTACCTGGACGCCCACAATTAACGAGTCTTTAAACGAGATAAGACTAATGTGTGAAATGTCCGCCAGGAAGAAGCTGGGGATGAACGTGAGACCTTGAAGAGTGTGACGGTGATGTCCACGCTTTCCGGGACCTGCCACACCACCAGACCTCGGTAGGGGTTCTTGATGCCGGGCTGCCAGCCATGGAGCTGCAGAAAGCAAAGAGAGCATGAGGAACATGGGGCAACACCAGGAATTTCACATCCTAGCCACCAAGTCAATTCTCTATACATGGCCCGTTAAGCTCTTCAGGTCACGGTGGTAAAGGTGACCGGCCCCAACGATCCTGGACTCGCTCCTCAAGAGCTCTCACGTGACATGACAAGTGCATGGAAGGAGTCGGTAAAGGTTAGTTATCGTTCTGGGCGCTTGGCCCCTCGGCTCAGCACCCCCTGCCTCGGCCGGCCATGTATAAAGAACTAGCATACTATTCAGTTCTGCTCCCTTCGCTCGCTCTTTACCAACGCTTCCTTTCATACCTTTGTGCTGTGGCGTCTGTTTCTCCTGATCCAGACCACTCTCAATTTTTCCGGTTGCCTAGAATCAGAGCAGGGCACAAATTACGTCAAACTCCATATAAGCGACACATGTCATTACCAGGAGCACTCGTGTCAGGCCGCAGCTAGCTAAAGTACGGCGATGCGCTTTCGGTCTCATTAGCCACATGGCAGGGGGCGCTCCTGAGGTGTCAGGTGGGAAACTGCATCTGTAACGGGATTAGCGCACACGCCAGCACACAGGGTTTGGGCCGCGAGGGGGAGCGGAGGCGGCGCAGCCGCGGGGCACGAGGTATCCTGCAAACCAGAACGGCTGTGAGCAATCCGGGGATGCCTGCAGAGGAGAAAATGAATAACTTGTGACTGTTATGTAAACTCACGCATGGAGAGCAGGGCCTCCGGAAGATAGGCATCGCTGCTGTGTGTGTGTTTGTGCAGGAGGAGGAGAAGCGGAGGAGGAGGAGGAGGAGGGGGGGGGACGGACGTCGAGTGCACTCTGGGAAATATACGGGTGTTTACCGTCTATGGGGTGGAATCAATGGAGGGTGTGGCCTTAGCAACCAACAGCTACATACATACTGCAGACACCTCCTTTCCCTCCAGTCTACAGGTGGGCGTCTCACTAGAGGAGCTGCGCTGCTCCTCGCCTCGTCTGTTCATTCGGTACTTTCCTCGCAAATCAGCTCTTTAACTCTGTGGTCCGTTGGGTAACCTTCATAATTGTTGGAGAACTGAGTCACCCTCTTCATAGCCAGTGAGCATTAGGATTCTGACAGCCTCGAGGAGGTGTCACAGAGCCCCCCCCCCCAAGACCCACAAACACAAACACACACACACACACACACACACACACACACACACACACACACACACACACACACACACACACACACACACACACACACACACACACAAGGCTGGAACAACAGATTTATGAGATTGTGGGAGAGATCAACAGCAAGCGGGGCGATCCCTCAGCTAGCTCACAGCTGCGGGTTAAACCTAGCAGCAGGTTTCGCAGGAAGAAAGAACGGCTAGACGAAGAACACTGGAGAGGGTGGGGTGAGAGTTGGGTGACAGGTCTGGGCCTCCTTCTCACGTTGCACAACACTTAGGCTTTAGAAGTTGTGAGGACTGGGGAGTACAGAGAGACAGAGAGAGAGACAGAAACAGAAACAGAGAGAGCCAATAAAGCCCTTTGAATTGAATTGAACTGAATTGAGAGAGTAGGAGACAGAGAGACAGAGAGACAGAGAGAGAGAGAGAGAGAGAGAGAGAGACAGAGAGAAAGAGTGAGAGAGAGAGAGCGAGAGCGAGAGAGAGAGAGGCTAACTACTGTGTAGACAGGGTCCAGAAATAGAAACTAAGAACAGCACACACGTAACAGAAGCTTAATGCAGACCTTGCACCTGCTACACTTCTGATCACAGAGGTGCTGCAGGGCTGCTGAAGCTGGTAATGACTGGCCTCCGTTCAGGATTGCGTTTTACAGCTTCGATGTTGTGCAGATTGTTAAGCAATGAAGATGTGCCCATTATGCAGTTAGAACATTCAGAAATAACCGAAACTGGTGCGGCAAAAGGCAGTAAGTCTACTGCTTTGTTAAGCTGTAAAGAATGATACAGGTTAGACGTGACATTCCCAGTGCTCAGACCTTGGAAATACATCGATATAACAGTTGTCACAGCCTTAACCTATTTTATTCTGGCCAAATACATATAACACATAACTCCGGGTTGGGGATGAGTTGCTGCCTCAAGTGAAGGAGTTCAGGTATCTCGGGGCCTTGTTCATAAGTGAGGGTAGGATGGAGCGGGAGACTGACAGGCGGATTGGTGCAGCATCAGCAGTAATGTGGATGTTGTACCGGACCGTTGTGTTGAAGAGGGAGCTGAGCCGGAAGGCAAAGCTCAATTTACCAGTCAGTCTTCGTTCCAACCCTCACCTATGGTCATGAGCTTTGGGTAGTGACCGAAAGGGTGGGATCACGGATACAAGCGGCTGAGCTGAGTTTCCTCCGTAGGGTGTCTGGGCTCAGCCTTAGAGATAGGGTGAGGAGCTCGGACAACCAGAGGGAGCTCGGAGTAGAGCCGCTGCTCCTTCGCGTTGCAAGGAGCCAGTTGAGGTGGTTCAGGCATCTGATAGAGATGCCTTCTGGGGGCCTTCCTTTGGAGGTTTTCTGGGCATGTCCAACTGGGAGGAGACCCTAGGGTACACCCAGAACTCCCTGGAGGGACTACGTGTCCAGACTGGCCTGGGAACGCCTTGGGATCCCCCAGGAGGAGCTGGAGGGCGTTGCTGGGGAGAGGGAAGTCTGGAGTGCCCTGCTTAGCTTGCTGCCACCGCGACCCGACCCCGGGGAAGCAGCTGATGATGAGATGAATGAATGAATGGATGGATGGAACATATTCATGAATACTGTATGTGTGTACATCTGCACACAAAAAAGCCTGGTGGTTCCAACAGTCCAAGCTTTTGGATACTTAAAGTGCCAGATAACAGCTGCTTACCATGTCATGAAAACCCAGGTACAGTCCGTTAGTCCTCCATGGATGTGTGAAATTGCCGGTGGACTTGGATTAATGAATCTTCAAAAAGTATTGAGTAATATTTTCTGACCTCTTCTACCGTCTGACATTAGCCGGAAGTGATTCGGCGTTTCGCTAGCCCGTCCAGTGGAGGGCCCGGTCTGACTGATCCACATTCTACACCTTCTTCCACACTGGACTTATAAACGTCCACATGTTCAAACTCTGTCGTGAAGTATTTACAAATGACTGCAGTCTACATTTAAGGGGGCTACGCTCTATACATGTAGACTGTATAGTGGGACTACTATAGAGAAGAACCCTCCTACTTACTTCCACTCTCCTACTTACTTCCACTCTCCTACTTACTTCCACTCTCCTACTTACTTCCACTATTTCACATTTCTTTTGCCAACTCTTACACTGGCATTTGCAATAATTTTTTTAATATTGATAGTTTTTTTTTCATATACATAAACGTTTTAAAACGTACTGTGTGTGTGTGTATATATATATATATATATATATATATATATATATATATATATATATATATATATATATATCCATCTATTCATCAACCAAGCCGCTTATCCTAATCAGGGTCGCGGGATGCTGGAGCCGATCCCAGCAGTGTTTGGGCGGCAGGCGGGGAGACACCCTGGACAGGCCGCCAGGCCATCACAGGGCAGACACACACACCTAGGGACAATTTAGTACGGCTGATTCACCTGACCTACATGGACAATGGCGAGGTTCGAACCCAGGACCTTCTTGCTGCGAGGGGGCCGCACTAACCGCTGCACCACCGCGCCGCCCTTGCTGTGAGGCTCGCACAAATCCGTTGATAATTCATTTTATAATCATGTGAGCGACCATCGTGTCAAATTTCTGGCATGTGAAAACTTTGTCAAGTGAACATCTTCGGATTCTAACTCTGATAAACGCTCCAGGCGTGGCATCTACTCCCGTAAAGACAATGGCGTAACTGCTCTGCAATATGTAAACCGTGGCTGTGCAAGCACAGCTCTGTAGTGCCAGCAGAGGAGGCTTTAAATGGTGCAGAGCGTGAGTTGATGTCTCAGAGAGAATATGTGCAGGGTTGAATTATACTACATACAGCCCATGGCCCCTTTCTTCACAACCTGAATTTAGGCTGACGGGCGTTATGAGGTTTCAAAGGGTCACACGGTGTTATTGTTAAAAAATGAACAGTCTACACCTTGGTTCACCACAAGCCAGTGGGGTAGAAGTCGATTTAGAAACACAGACAGAAGATGTGAGGCAGGGCCAATTAGCACCGCTATCGGGTTTAGACCTACATCTAGCCATCTGCAAAACAAGCCGCCATGTAAGGCATGCTGGATAAGGCAGCTCAGTTTACCTTAACCATGCACTGTACAAACTAATTTACTACTTTAAGAATACTACCATGAAACCTCTTAAAAATCTACTATCCCTCAATCCCTCAATACCACAGTCACCAGACCTAGCTTACCTTTTAAAACGGGAATTACTTCTTTTGAAAGCGTCAGTTAAGTATCGGGGTACTCCATAACCCCGAGATAAAGGACTTGCTGCTCCTGGCTGGCTACTCTCACTTCAGTAGAAGTGAATTCTATTGTGCATTATTAATTATTATTATTATTATTAGTCTATCCCGGACATTACTGGCATCCAGTCCAGGTCCAGCTCCTATTTCCATATGTTCCACTCGCGTCATATAATTTGTGAATAAAATACTAATCTCCTTTGTTATGCTGACGACACCTGGCTATCTACAGTGGCACTAGAAAGTCTGTGCCCCCTTAGACTCTTCTGTATTTCTACAGAAACTCCAGCTAAAATGTAATGCTAGAGCAGGGGTGGGCAATCCTCACCAGAAAGCGGGTCATAAGGCAAGACAACTACCCTGAACACACGTCAATCTGCTGAAGAAGACACTTAATGTTTTGGAAAGTCAAAGTCTAGACCTTAATCCCATAGAAATGCTGAAGGACCTGAAGAGAGCGCTCATTCAAGGAAGCACACCGACATCACTGAGCGGAGGTTTTGTGAGGAGGAATGGGCCACGCTGCTGTAAGCTGATGTGTAGGACCGATCAGCAGCTGCTGGAAATGTTTGGTTGACGTCATTGCTGCTTAAGGGGTCCCAGTCAGTTACTGAAGGCAAAGGTTCACATACTTTTTTATTATTATTTTGGATTTTTCCCCCCCAATTGTATACGGCCAATAAGCCCACTCTTCCGAGCCGTCCCGGTCTCTGCTCCACCCCCTCTGCCGAGCCAGGGAGGGCTGCAGACTACTACATGTCGCCTCCAATACATGGAGTTCCCAGCTGCTTCTTTTCACCTGACAATGAGGAGTTTCACCAGGGGGACGCGGCGCGTGGGAGGATCACGCTGTTCCCCCTCCCCCCCTGAACAGGCGTGCTGACCAACCAGAGGAGGTGCGAGTGCAGCGACCAGGACACATACCCACATCCAGCTTCCCACCCGCAGACATGGCCAATTGTGTCTGTAGGGACGCCCGACCAAGCCGGAGGCAACACGGGGATTCAAACTGGCGATCCCCATGTTGGTAGGCAACAGACTAGACCGCCACACTACCTAGACACCCCAGGTTCACATACTTTTTACAACAGATATTTAATGTTGGACATTTTTGGCCGGTTAAATAATGTTTTGTTAAATGGGGTTTTCTTTATCTAGCTTTAGAACGTGGATGAAGGTTTAATCATGGTGTAGGGCAGCTTTATGCAGACATACAGAACATTCCCAAACATTCCCGCACCACTGCATCTGCACACTGGACAGAAATGCAGTGGTGGACCATCTGATTTATTCATTTTCTTTATCAACCCCAACATTTTTAGGGTCACAGGGGGGTTCAGCCTATCCCATCATACTTGGCATGGAAGGCAAGAAGACATCCTGGACAGTTTGCTAATCCAACAAGAGCTGGCTGACTGTTTCCTGGATATTCAAAGCCAGGCCAACGATTAACGAGAGAGAGAGAGAGAGAGAGAGAGAGAGAGAGAGAGAGAGAGAGAGAGAGAGAGAGAGAGAGAGAGAGAGAGAGAGAGAGAGAGAGAGAGAGAGAGAGAGAGAGAGAGAGAGAGAGAGAGAGAGAGAGATGATAAAGTCAATGGAAAGGTAGAGATTTTTTAATCACTTTGAAACTGATATGCTTCAATTTTGACACGTTGACATAAACTCTGTACTCCTGTTTTAGCCAGCTAGGGTATATAATTCAGATTAATATGCCATAATGATGCAGCAAGACCCCGGACAGGAAGTAGAGGCGACAGCACAGTACTATATATCCCCAGGTTAGATGAATGGGAATGAAAATATGACCTTCTAAACCTAAGAGCCCAAGGGAACACGTCTACTATCTCCAATCTAGGAGTTGGACTAAAGCCGAGCACACGCCAAAGGATTTTCAAAAGCCTCGTAACGGAGAGCGTCCCACATTTTAAGCCTTTCCCGTCCTTGTTGTGCCAACACTATACGATTAGGAAAGAAGGGCAGTCACCGGGGATCAGACACTACGGGACTGGCTGTCGATGATGCTGCGTCATCGCCACATAGTCTGTCTGCTGCGACGCACAGGAGGCGAGCCAAGACTGGAGCTTTAAGACAAAACCACACCGCTCCGCTGTTCTCTCAAGAGTCCCTGGCGAGTTGAGGAACGGATCACAGGAGGCTTGGCTCCCTCGCGGCAAACGACTACCTGTGACCACCGCGTCGTGCAGATTTCCTGATGACTCCCTTAATGGTCTTGAACTTTTGTGTAGGCCTCACAGACACCCTTCGGTGCATGCTTGGCATAAGGGTGACTAAGCTGTCTTCATCGGAGCCCATAGTGGGCTCTGGAAAGACCGGCCCAGGGACATCAGACTTGTCAACTTAGCGTCGTCATTAAAACACCTTTAAAAGCCCTTTTTTTGCCTGGTCATACTGAAACTATGTTTTGTTTCCTGATTGTATTCTTGCTCTATTCAGTCTTTGCCGCAGCCTGTCCAGGGTGTCTCCCCTCCTGCCGCCCAGTGACTGCTGGGATAGGCTCCAGCATCCCACGACCCTGAGAGCAGGATAAGCGGTTTGGATGATGTCCACTATTTATTAATTGTTGACGTTTTCTGTGATTGCTTGATTCTTTCTCTTCTACACTTGGTAGCCTGGCTTGAGAAATGCCCTGTAAATAACGTTATTGTCCTTGTTATTCATTAAGCCGGGCCTAATCATTACTATCCATACATTGACACCGGGCTGCGAGGTTGCCTCCGTCCATCTCAGCATATGTGCAAAAATAGTCCTTCAGAGGACACAAAACAACAACAACAACAGCGTTTCTTGCTGTCACAGTAAGTATTGCCTAACACATAATGGTGCTTCCAGATGGTTGTTGTAACTAGGGACGGCAACATGTTGATACTGGCTGCAGAGCGTAACGCAACTTCCAGGCAGCGTGGATGTTTAGGTGGGCCCGCTACCGAGCCAGGCCCGGGACACTGACACAACAGGCAGACTGCAACGTGAGCAACGCTAATGGAATTAAGGGAAGTCTCGCGGTGCCAAAGCTAAAGGACAAGGCCTGACAGCTACCAGAGGAGCCACGTTAACTGACTATACAGTAGAGTCAGTTGATACGATGCTCCAGTAAATATTAACTGACTATACAGTAGAGTCAGTTGATACTATACTCTAGTAAACATTAACTGACTATACAGTAGAGTCAGCTGATACGATACTCCAGTACACATTAACTGACTATACAGTAGAGTCAGTTGATACTATACTCCAGTACACATTAACTGACTATACAGTAGAGTCAGTTGATACTATACTCCAGTACTCATTATCTGACTATACAGTAGAGTCAGCTGATACTATACTCCAGTACACATTAACTGACTATACAGTAGAGTCAGTTGATACTATACTCCAGTAAACATTAACTGACTATACAGTAGAGTCAGTTGATACTATACTCTAGTAAACATTAACTGACTATACAGTAGAGTCAGCTGATACTATACTCCAGTACACATTAACTGACTATACAGTAGAGTCAGCTGATACTATACTCCAGTACACATTAACTGACTATACAGTAGAGTCAGTTGATACTATACTCCAGTAAACATTAACTGACTATACAGTAGAGTCAGTTGATACTATACTCTAGTAAACATTAACTGACTATACAGTAGAGTCAGCTGATACTATACTCTAGTAAACATTAACTGACTATACAGTAGAGTCAGTTGATACTATACTCCAGTACACATTAACTGACTATACAGTAGAGTCAGTTGATACGATACTCCAGTACACATTAACTGACTATACAGTAGAGTCAGCTGATACGATACTCCAGTACACATTAACTGACTATACAGTAGAGTCAGTTGATACTATACTCCAGTACACATTAACTGACTATACAGTAGGGTCAGTTGATACTATACTCCAGTACTCATTATCTGACTATACAGTAGAGTCAGCTGATACTATACTCCAGTACACATTAACTGACTATACAGTAGAGTCAGTTGATACTATACTCCAGTAAACATTAACTGACTATACAGTAGAGTCAGTTGATACTATACTCCAGTACACATTAACTGACTATACAGTAGAGTCAGTTGATACGATACTCCAGTACACATTAACTGACTATACAGTAGAGTCAGCTGATACTATACTCCAGTACACATTAACTGACTATACAGTAGAGTCAGCTGATACTATACTCCAGTACACATTAACTGACTATACAGTAGAGTCAGTTGATACTATACTCCAGTAAACATTAACTGACTATACAGTAGAGTCAGTTGATACTATACTCTAGTAAACATTAACTGACTATACAGTAGAGTCAGCTGATACTATACTCTAGTAAACATTAACTGACTATACAGTAGAGTCAGCTGATACTATACTCTAGTAAACATTAACTGACTATACAGTAGAGTCAGCTGATACTATACTCTAGTAAACATTAACTGACTATACAGTAGAGTCAGTTGATACTATACTCCAGTACACATTAACTGACTATACAGTAGAGTCAGTTGATACGATACTCCAGTACACATTAACTGACTATACAGTAGAGTCAGCTGATACTATACTCCAGTACACATTAACTGACTATACAGTAGAGTCAGTTGATACTATACTCCAGTACACATTAACTGACTATACAGTAGGGTCAGTTGATACTATACTCCAGTACTCATTATCTGACTATACAGTAGAGTCAGCTGATACTATATTCCAGTACACATTAACTGACTATACAGTAGAGTCAGTTGATACTATACTCCAGTAAACATTAACTGACTATACAGTAGAGTCAGTTGATACTATACTCCAGTACACATTAACCGACTATACAGTAGAGTCAGTTGATACGATACTCCAGTACACATTAACTGACTATACAGTAGAGTCAGCTGATACGATACTCCAGTACACATTAACTGACTATACAGTAGAGTCAGTTGATACTATACTCCAGTACACATTAACTGACTATACAGTAGAGTCAGTTGATACTATACTCCAGTACACATTAACCGACTATACAGTAGAGTCAGCTGATACTATACTCCAGTACACATTAACCGACTATACAGTAGAGTCAGTTGATACCATACTCCAGTACACATTAACCGACTATACAGTAGAGTCAGCTGATACTATACTCTAGTAAACATTAACTGACTATACAGTAGAGTCAGTTGATACCATACTCTAGTAAACATTAACTGACTATACAGTAGAGTCAGTTGATACTATACTCCAGTACACATTAACTGACTATACAGTAGAGTCAGTTGATACAATACTCCAGTACTCATTATCTGACTATACAGTAGAGTCAGTTGATACTATACTCCAGTACACATTAACTGACTATACAGTAGAGTCAGCTGATACTATACTCCAGTACACATTAACTGACTATACAGTAGAGTCAGTTGATACTATACTCCAGTAAATATTAACTGACTATACAGTAGAATCAGTTGATACAATACTCCAGTACTCATTATCTGACTATACAGTAGAGTCAGTTGATACTATACTCCAGTACACATTAACTGACTATACAGTAGAGTCAGTTGATACAATACTCCAGTACTCATTATCTGACTATACAGTAGAGTCAGTTGATACAATACTCCAGTACTCATTATCTGACTATACAGTAGAGTCAGTTGATACTATACTCCAGTACACATTAACTGACTATACAGTAGAGTCAGCTGATACTATACTCCAGTACACATTAACTGACTATACAGTAGAGTCATTTGATACTATACTCCAGTAAATATTAACTGACTATACAGTAGAGTCAGTTGATACTATACTCCAGTACTCATTAACTGACTATACAGTAGAGTCAGCTGATACTATACTCCAGTACACATTAACTGACTATACAGTAGAGTCAGCTGATACTATACTCCAGTACACATTAACTGACTATACAGTAGAGTCAGTTGATACGATACTCCAGTACACATTAACTGACTATACAGTAGAGTCAGTTGATACGATACTCCAGTACACATTAACTGACTATACAGTAGAGTCAGCTGATACTATACTCCAGTACACATTAACTGACTATACAGTAGAGTCAGTTGATACTATACTCCAGTACTCATTAACTGACTATACAGTAGAGTCAGCTGATACTATACTCCAGTACTCATTAACTGACTATACAGTAGAGTCAGTTGATACGATACTCCAGTACACATTAACTGACTATACAGTAGAGTCAGTTGATACGATACTCCAGTACACATTAACTGACTATACAGTAGAGTCAGCTGATACTATACTCCAGTACACATTAACTGACTATACAGTAGAGTCAGCTGATACGATACTCCAGTACACATTAACTGACTATACAGTAGAGTCAGTTGATACGATACTCCAGTACACACATGCTATAGTTTAAACCCATTTACACTCAAGACAAACTATCAGCTGCTGATCTCCTCCACAGGGAGGGATGGTAAATACGACAGATTAGAAAGTCCAAGTTCAAGCATAATGAACTGCACAAGCAGACAACAATGTAAAGTGTGCTAGTGCAGTACAGATGAGACGGTTTAACAAATACATATGGAATGTAAACAAAATATATAATGTAATCATATATATATATAGAATGTAATCAAATATATATAGAATGTAAACAAAATATATAATGTAATCATATATATATATAGAATGTAAACAAATACATATAGAATGTAATCAAATATATACAGAATGTAAACAAAATATATAGAATGTAATCATATATATATATAATGTAAACAAAATGTATAGAATGTACGCAAATATATATAATGTAAACAAAATATATAGAATGTAATCAAATATATAATGTAAACAATATATATTTTTAATGTAATCAAATACATATAGAATGTAAACAACCTATATAGAATGTTATCAAATACATATAGAATGTGAACAAAAATATATAATGTAATCAAATACATATAGAATGTAAACAAACTATATAGAATGTTATCAAATATATATAGAATGTAAACAAAACGTATAGAATGTAAACAAAGAAAACAGCCCCTACAGATGTAATTACAGTGTTACAATTTCATGTAGCAGACACTTTTATCCAAAGCGACGTACATCTGAGAGTTAATACAACACAAGCAAGGATCTAGTCAGGTGGCGACAACGCAGGTAAGGGCCAAAAAACCAGGTTTGGGTCCCACAGGACACAGGTGTGAATAGGCATCGCACAAAGTTAATGCATAGGGTGCATAGAAGCGATTTGTTATTGTATTTTTTAGAAGTTGTGCGTGTCATTTCTGTCAGCATATGATTGTGTCTCTATAGTTGTGTGTGTCAGTGTGTTGATCTGGGTATCAGCGGTCGTACGCGGAGCTTCGGTGAGTTGGTGAGCAACAGGGATGACATGACTGGAGCATCAATCAATCCATCAAGTTGCATTTGATAGCACTTTTCTAGCTGCAACAGCCACAAAAAGTGTTTTACAATTAATTAATTCACACACACCATAATAATAATAATACAATAATACACTATAGTAATAATAATAATAAAGTTAATAGTAAGTCATGTTACTCTGTTGTCAAGAACAAATGGCCAATTTTTCAACTTGTCATAAGTTTACAGTGTATTGATGTTAGCTGAGGTCATATTTGTCAAGTTTATGTCTCATCTAACGTGTTGCTGAGCTCCAGCATGGCAGTACAAGTTACCCTTAGCTGAGGTTCACAAGTGCATCTTGGGTAATCCGATCACAAGTGTTGACAGACGAACTGGTCAGTTAACGAAGTTATCTATTCTGACATCTACTGTATTTCCACTTGTGCAGCCCAGCTGAGCTGTTATCGAGCCAACACACCCTTGCTCCGATACAGACAAAAGCCATCTTATGTCCTGTGGCTACTGGAACAAAGATGGATGCTGAGGACTGAAGACAAGATGCCGCTCTAACTTGGATGACGTGCTAGTCACTGAGATAAGTTTCTGGTCTGGCAAAACATTGATTATTCTGGGCCGTTGAAAGAAAAATGGCAAGTATGGAGAGGAGGAGGGTATGGAGAGGAGAAGGGTACGGAGAGGAGAAGGGTATGGAGAGGAGGAGGGTAGGGAGAGGAGGAGGGTATGGAGAGGAGAAGGGTATGGAGAGGAGGAGGGTATGGAGAGGAGAAGGGTATGTAGAGGAGGAGGGTATGTAGAGGAGGACGGTATGGAGAGGAGGAGGGTATGGAGAGGAAAAGGGTATGGAGAGGAGAAGGGTATGGAGAGGAGGAGGGTATGGAGAGGAGGAGGGTATGGAGAGGAGGAGGGTATGGAGAGGAAAAGGGTATGGAGAGGAGAAGGGTATGGAGAGGAGAAGGGTATGGAGAGGAGGAGGGTATGTAGAGGAGGAGGGTATGGAGAGGAGGAGGGTATGGAGAGGAGAAGGGTATGGAGAGGAGGGAGAAGGGTATGGAGAGGAGAAGGGTACGGAGAGGAGGAGGGTACGGAGAGGAAGAGGGTACGGAGAGGAGAAGGGTACGGAGAGGAGGAGGGTACGGAGAGGAGGAGGGTATGGAGAGGAGAAGGGTACGGAGAGGAGAAGGGTACGGAGAGGAGGAGGGTACGGAGAGGAGAAGGGTACGTAGAGGAGAAAGGTACGTAGAGGAGAAGGGTATGGAGAGGAGAAGGGTATGGAGTGGAGAAGGGTATGGAGTGGAGAAGGGTATGGAGAGGAGGAGGGGATGGAGAGGAGGAGGGTATGGAGAGGAGGAGGGTATGGAGAGGAGAAGGGTATGGAGAGGAGGAGGGTATGGAGAGGAGAAGGGTACGGAGAGGAGGAGGGTAGGAGAGGAGGAGGGTATGGAGAGGAGAAGGGTATGGAGAGGAGAAGGGTATGGAGAGGAGGAGGGTATGGAGAGGAGGAGGGTATGGAGAGGAGAAGGGTATGTAGAGGAGAAGGGTATGGAGAGGAGAAGGGTATGGAGAGGAGGAGGGTATGGAGAGGAGGAGGGTATGGAGAGGAGGAGGGTATGGAGAGGAGGAGGGTATGGAGAGGAGAAGGGTATGGAGAGGAGGAGGGTATGGAGAGGAGAAGGGTATGGAGAGGAGAAGGGTATGGAGAGGAGGAGGGTATGGAGAGGAGAAGGGTATGGAGAGGAGAAGGGTATGGAGAGGAGGAGAGCTAACACGTGCTGGTGGCCAGTAACAGGGAAACTACATCGGTGGGTGGGAGGATCAGCTGATATGTCGCAGCATGCATTCCACTCAATCAGGCTTAATAGACATGCATAGCGGCACATGACGCCATGGTAACGGATCCAGCCACCCGCCCGTCATGGCATCTCCAGTAAACAGTTTTTGTTTTTTTGTATTATTTAAGGTTTAGTATTGTTAGCCGTCCTGACCAAAGTCTTCAGTAAACTTCTGCAGCTTCTCCAAGTCCTGATCCTTCACAGCCGGCCTGGTGTTGGACGGTGACGTCAGCGTGTCAGACGCACCGCTGGTTCCAGGAGCTCCCGTCCAGTCCACGTGTCTGGCGCTGGGGTCACCTGGGGAGCATGGAGTCGGGCGGAGGTCTTCTACCACCACGCTGGGACAGCTCCAGATGAGAGCCTCGCACCTCTCTGAAGCGAGTGTCCGTCTGAACCTCCCCGACAGGTTGCATGAGAGCAGCCCCTGACGTCGACCCCGGAGTGCCCTCTGACCTTTCACCCCGAGTCCCCAAGTCCGACTCGGTAAGGGCGTTGCGCCCAGACGCAGCCGGAGCGGTGTTGACATGGTGCTGATGATGGCGATGACGTCGTCAGGTGGCACACCTGTGGCTCTAGCGCTCCCTCAGAGAGACCAGCCGCACGTCCCCCCCCCCACCTCCCCCCCGCTCCCCCGAGCCGGTTTCTTTAGACCGCCTGCCAAGTGGCCCGCTGTGAGCCTCTGCCGTGTGGTTATCATTCTATACGAGCGGAGGCAGACGCGGAAGTGAGAAGTTTTAGGCGTGCGTCGGAGCGCGTCTCCTGACCCGCTCTGTATATGTGGCATCGCGTATCTCACTAGAAACTAATAAGTCGGCGCGGCGGCGGCGGTCAGTCCGGAGTCCCGGCCTCGCCGAGACTCCGGACTGACCCGAGAATAAAGTAAGACGACTCCGGGAGTCGGCGAGAGGGCCGGACTCCGCCGTTAGAGGGTCGCGGCGGCGGCGGCGGCGGCGGCAGAGCGGCACGGCCGGTCGGCGGTACTCACCATTTGCTGGTGCACTCCACCATCAGCTCCTGGCAGGACGCCGCGAAGTGGAACTTGGACGCCTTCTTGCCGACCCGCTGGAGCCGCTTCCACACCGAAGTCATGGTCCGGCCGCCTTGCTCGAGGCGCCGCGTCCAAACGTGACGTTTATCCTAGGAGGGAATAAAATATAGCCCGGCCGTTTCACCCCTCGGTCCCTGTCGGAGGTGCCGGGTGCCGGGTGGTGGGGACGGAGCCAAAAGCGAGCAAACACCGGCAGCTCCCTCGCGGCGCTGAGCGATATGAGGCTCGGCCGCGCTCGCGCCCCGAGCGTCAACACACGAGCGACAAAACAAACGCACGCCGCCGACGACGACGACGAGCCGCGGCGGAGGAGGCGGAGGAGGAGGAGGCGGAGGCGGCGTGCCGCGGAATTCAGTACCCCCGAAATAACGTGTCCCGCGCAGCGGCGGCGGTGCCGCGGGGACGCGCGCGCGCGTCCGCTCGAGGAAGAGCTGGGTCGTTCTGCGTTTCCATTTCGCCTAAGAACGCGAGAAGTAAAATAAAAAAACGGATGAAGAAAAATTACAAATTAAGAAATTAAAATAAAAAATTAATAAATAAAAACATGAAAAATGGCAACATGCGCGTACTTTCAATTGATTTGCTTTATCGGTTTTACATGATCAATACGCAATGGCAAAAAAAGCAGCATACCGGAAGCGAAGGTGTTTCTCCAGTGGCCCTTTGCCTGCTTTCAAACGTGCCACTTTTGGGTGAAGCCATGCTGATAGTCCCCAAAACTACGAAACAAAAGATGACGTCAAAACAGTTTAGAAATGTGTTCGGCACTGTATCCTTTGCGTCACGCGACAAATGGGAAACACTCTTATTGGGGGACGCAACGTTTGGCACCACTTCCGCCTCTCTGGTCAGAGCACTGTGACGTCTGCCCTGCAAAACCTTCACACCACACATACAAACAGTTCTTCTTCGTCTAAATGCAAAACAGTAACTGGGACAATTTGATGCTTCAGATATGCCAGCATTGCTCATCGCGGCGAGTTATCGCCGCTGAAATCTACAGTTGCGGTGACTTAAGAAGTGGAAAAACAGGAAGCGTCCATAGCCGCTGCAGCAGGGCCTTCTGCTGCAGCAGGGCAAGTAACGTGGTTTTGGGTCGTTACTTAAAGGACATGGGCCAGCTATTAGGTGAGGCCTGTGCAAACAGTCTTATGACCAGTCAAACAATGGCTGCTAAGTTCTTATGAAGCCTACGTCGAGAGATATTCAGCGGGAGAACACAAGCTACGGATCACCCGGCGGGTCTAAGGGGGATATTTGGCGCATTAATGAGCGTCCGTCAGTTGCAGGGACTTTTCCAGTTCACCCCAGCTCTATTTATAACCAGGGGCCAAACACAGAGCAGCTGGGCCAGCCGCTGAGCTTTAGGAGCACAGGACACAAATAAACTCCCCATCCAAAGTGATATTCCACAATCTAGGATACGTATCAGTACAACGGTATAAACGATTAAGTGCACATTTGTGAGCATTAATGACATCACGGACTGGGGCCAGATTAGTTACTGGAGGTCACAGCATGGCACGGGGCTACTGCTCAAATATATGGCCCAACGTCGCAACACTGATACTGAGAAAGGAAGAAATACCTGCTAACACATGAAAAAAACTTTTGTATATAGTTTGTGTATCTTAGCAACACATTTGAAATGGTCCTAGAGGTGTAGAGTCCTTTGGAACAATGCCGCCGTGTGTGAAGGTGCATCCAGAGTGCAGCCGGTGGATCTGCTGACGACGCGTTGGGCAAGCACCATTCCAACGCCTTCCCGTCTCCTGCTCTCATCCTGGGGGTCTGCCGCTGTCGGACCTCCGCTGGCACGCTGGGAAGCAGCTGGATTTGGGTGGGGAAAACTAGAAAGGAAGAAGAAAAGGAGAAAAGTGGTGTGGGGGGGTGGGGGTTGGAAACACAAGGGACTAGCGGTCCTTTAATAGAGGGTACCGTGCCTGAAGGTCCACGGTGGTGAGCTTATGTTTATTTGAGACTCGGTTCTGGAAAAGCATTTCCTGCAGCCCCTCCCCTGTTACTCACCGATACATGGCATGGGTGTGGTGTATTATCGTACAGCCACATCTAAATAAATCACAGCTTCTACTACTGTGTGTGTGTGGGGGGGGGGGAGGGGGGCAAGAATTAGACTTAAATTACTGGTAAGAAAATAAATAATGATTATTTGCATGAAAACAAGAGACCATGTTTGAAGACAACAGGGTCTTGTGTGTTCAAGCGAATAAGGTAAGTCAAGGTAACTTTTGGATCAATTTGCCCCATAATTTCATGAAATGCTCAATTAAGCAGGAAGTTCTTCCAGTCTACAGACTGGCAGCTAGATAAAGCTGGTCTCACAATGTTTCTCTTTGACGACGATTCGTCATTTCAACCCCTTTGAAATGTTTCGTGCACAACAAACAACAGATTTGATAGGCAATCTGATCCAAAAGCTACTCAAGTGGTCAGATTCTCCTTCTTCTTCTTCTTTTAACTTGCTCCCTGTTTCTCAGGGGTCGCCACAGTGGATTTTTGCCCTCCATGGCTTTCTATCTGATGCATCCCTCTCCCACAGTCCAACCCTCTGCATATCCTCCTCTACCTGCTCTGTCCATCTTTTCCTTGGTCTTCCTCTTTTTCTTTTGCCAGGTATTTCCAGGCCCAATACCTTCTTTCCTACATAGTCTATGCCTCCTCTCTGTACATGTCCAAACCATCTCAGTCTTGTCTCTCTTAACTTCTCATCCATTCCTCTGATCTTGAACGTAGCTCTCACTTCTTCATTTGTCTTCCGGTCTTTTCTAGCCACTCCCAAGCACCAACGCAGCATGTTCATCTCTGCTACCTGTAGTGTAGACTCTAGCCTGTCTGTTGCTGTCACTGCTTCCATACCGTACAGCACGGCAGGCCTACTCGCCCTTTACCCTCAATGGCATTCCTTTATCACAAAGTACTCCAGCTACCTTTCTCCATGAATTCCACCCAGGTTGTGTCCTTTTCTTGACATCCTTCTTACCACCGCCTTCTGTCTGTATTGTCGATCCTAAGTAATTGAATTCATTAACTTCTGGGACATCTTCTCCTCCTAAGGTCATCCTGGACTCTCTACTTGCTTATTATTACACAGGAACTCACATCTTTGTTCGGCTTATCTTTAGTCCTCTAATCTCTAGCACTTCTCTCCAGTCTTCAAGGTCTCTCTCCAGCCTTCCCTTGTCCTCGTTTGCCAGCATGATGTCATCAGCAAACATCATGCTCCATGGCGGCTCTTTCTTAAGAAGGCGACAGGCATGGGTGCTAGTCCATGAATACTGGGATGGCATCCAGTGCTCTACCTGTGCCCCCATCCATAGGGTTAGTGGTTGTGTCAGGAAGGACATCCCACGTAAAATTTTGCCAAATCGGTATGTGGATTGACAAGACCATACCGGATCAGTCGAGGCCCGGGTTAACAACGACCACCATTAGTGCTGTTCCCTCACAGGGTGCTAACGGAAACTAAAGTGATCAGATTATGTTACCAAACTCAACTAATATTGTGGATTTAAAGATTCCAGTAATAAGCAAACCAGTAAATGTTTATATTTCAAAAAAATTTTACAGACAAAGTATGGATGGATTAGCAGCTAAATAAAGATTCAGTGCTAATCAGTCAATGTAACACCTTATATTCTATCAATGTTTATTTTGACCAGACGGGCGCGTTAAACATCACAACAGCCCAAGGAAAAAGCCGGAAGCACTCTGTCCAATGTCAAGGCACAATGGTAAGGTGTTTTTCCCAGATGAAGACAGGATTACCAGTAAAGTTCAACACTGGGACGAGCCCATTTACCACCAGAGGACAGACACGTCCATCACACAGCAGCTCAGACACTGTACAGAGAGGGACTTCCTACCAGTCACCTGTTTTTGCTAACACGTTGTCTCTCGGGGATGAGAATAACCACTTCATTAACTTCTCTATGGGGTTTACTGTGAGGTAGCCCATTTCCTGCAATGCACCACCTGCTGGTTGGTGTGCATCCTGTTGTTGAGCCTGGGTCTCCCACTAAGGCAGGATGTGCAGGAGGAAATGCCATCTAGCATGATAGGTGTGCGTACCCTACACCAAATCTGTGACCCGTCAGATTGTGTAACCCTGCCCTTAAAAATGAACTATTTCAGCCGCCCCTTCAGATGTTAATCCTAATCTTCCCCACACCAGCCCATGTCTAAACTGACATGTCTCCACCCTAATGCCTAAAACCATTTCTAACTTCATGCCTAAACTTTACCGCATCCAACGGCCATATCGTGGCTGAAATGGCACATTGTACAAGCAGGGTCACATAATCTGATGGGTCACAGGTTTGGCGTAACGGGCAGATCTCCACAGAGAGATTACTTTAGCATCTCTGATATATTCTCTGCACCATTCTGCTTTATCGCCTCTTGTTTCACCTGTATGAGTCAAGCCTTGTGTCTATATCTGAAGACTGTTGTGCTCCATCCATCCATCCATTATCCAAGCCGCGTATCCCACCCAGGGTCGCGGGATGCTGCAGCCTATCCCAGTGGTCATTGGGTGGCAGGCAAGGAGGCACCCCGGACAGGTCGCCAGGCGATCAGAGGGCCGACACACATGCACAGCTAGGGACAACTTAGTACGGCTGAGTCACCTGACCTACATGTCTTTGGACTGTGGGAGGAAACCGGAGCCCCCGGAGGAAACCCACGCAGACACGGGGAGAACATGCAAACTCCACACAGAGGACGACCCGGGACGACCCCCCAAGGTTGGACTACCCCGGAGCTCGAACCCAGGACCTTCTTGCTGTGAGGCGACCGTGCTAACCACTGCGCCACCGTGTCGCCCGATTGTTGTGTTGTAGTGTTGCTATTCTATGTTAAGCACATAGAGAGAGCCACAAAACCGGACTCAAATACCATGTAGTGCAAACCTCCATGGTCAATAAACATGATTCTGATTCTGATTCAGAGCAGAATCAGAAAACGGCAGATTGAAACCCAATTTATAGAAAACTGGAAGATCTGAGTCCACATTTGTTTTGGCAGAGGTTGGGTAAAGACAGTGGGTTCCTTTGTTTGCCGTTGTTGCAGGGAGGTCACAGCATCTGCATTAGTCAGACTCACAACAGCATCCAGGAACCAAAAACCTCCACGTGTATCGGCGCTACGGGACAACAGTGTTTGTCAACATCACGGTTGTTCATCGCTTCTGTATGAATGAAGCGTCTGGTCACCGTCAAGCACCGAGGCGTCACTTGAACGGGAGCTGATAGTATCATTAAATACCTAAAAACTCCTCAAATTTCACAGCTTATGATTAAAATGACATTTTAGATTGGGGTTTTTTTCCCCCAGAAAACTTGTTAAGTACCTCGGTAGGCACCACGGTACTGACACTGAACATTTAACACGTTTTTCAGTCACATATTTAGAAACAAAGGGAGGTCAACGGGAGGAATAAATTAGCATATAAATGAAGAATTCGGCTGCACTGACAGTACCACAACCTCCTTTCCCCAATAAGGCTCCTTTACTTTCTCTGGATATTACATTTCACAACTCTCCTGTTCTCCCACCACCTCCTCATGACTGGGGGAATATTATGTTCAAAACAATTTCCTCTCTGGAACAACAAAATGTATACTTGAGACTCTGGGCCGGTGCAGGGATCAGATTCCTGCGAGCGTAATGTGCCACACGGCACTGAAGTCCCCGGCGCCGACCTTGGTAAATATAGCCTGGCTCGGCCAAACACCTGTTATCTGTCCATCACTACTGAGGATAGGGCAACAGTCAGCAAGAGTCCACAGAAATGTTAACAAGGTCATAGAAATATCAAAGCCCCAACTTGTAGCCATGAGCACGAGCTAAACATCACATGTGAATCACCTTCACATGCCTTTATCTTGTCATCGCTGACCAAGACGTGGCGTATAACACTTGAACAAACGAAAACAGCCTAAAGGCCTTATAGTTAGCGCCTACAGGAAAACAAAGGGATCACAAAGTGTCCTCATTCTGAGACTTTCCTTAGTTGGTCAGCATAAACACTGATAACTTTTCTACTCCCATCATTGCACCGAATGTTGGGGAAATGCTGCCGCGCCGTCTGCAGCCTCTCGGCAGCAGCGGCGTGCCGAGGCCGCCTCACGTAGCTGGAGGCTTACACGTGGATCCTGTGAGCTGGCATGGAAGCCTGACTCTGTCGAGGCGAGTGGTCCAGCTGGCTCCGGGGCCAAGCCTGCAGACCCCTCCAGCAGCAACGCCGCGGGAGAGCTGGGAGTTGTAGGCCCAAGCGGGTTTGGAGGCGTACGCATTCATTTGGTTACCGGAGATCACAAAGCTTTCATGACCATCCATCATGTGTCCAAGCTGACCCAGAGCACACCAGTATAAACTGGTCACAGGTCCTACTGGGAGACTGGCCAACAAGACCCCTTGAGCAGTGACTCAGCTGAAGTTGCAGTTTAATCCAACAAGAAAAACTGATGGTCCACTTAATGTTTCTTGCCTTTTAACAGTTTCATTTAATAAGTCACACCAGCGCTCCAGCTAACTTGTTCACTACTTCTACATTTAAACTGCACCTTCTCGAACAGAGAAAGGGTTCTCTAGTCAGTGCACATTTTGGCAGATGCAGCAGTGCGTTTACTGACATGTGAGCACCCCTGAGACATGACCTGCTAAAGTGAATGACCCAATGGACGAGCAATGTTGGCACAACTGGGCACAACTGCTGATTTCTAGTGACTCATGCATCCGGTCTGCCACCGCCCGGTCCCAGCTGCCCATACTTGAAGAGGAATATTCAGATAATAACGACATACAAGAAATAAGTCACCTGTTTGGTGGGTAACACAATATGATCTATGAGATTAAATCCTCACCTGTGATCTTGGTGTGTGAATTAACAAATGCTGCAGACTGCCCATTCTGTGCATTATCTGAGTAACGTCAGCAGACTGAGGCCCGATTTGAGTCCCTGACTAAAACCTACAGTATATCCACATCAATATAGCAATATAAAGTTTAATGACAATACAAAAAAAGATTTAGAACTTAACTGCAAGTGACGGAAACCTAATCCTAGTCCAGCACACTCTGCGATGAATTGGTTTGAAAAACATCAGACTCTAATAAGACTCTATAGCTGTCAGGATATTTCCCATAACGCTAAACATTATATCCTAAATAAATATCTTACCTGACATTTAATCACAGAACTCTTTTTTCTTCCATTGAAAACATATATTAATTATCCTGAAAGATGAACTATTCATTCAACTTTTGGCCATTATGCTCTGTTTGCAACTGTGTGCGGCGCTGTACTTTGTGGTGACACCTACTGGCCATTTGTACGTATTGCAGGCTGTAGACGGTCAGTTCACCACCTGAGGTAGTAAGTGAAGTAATTACCTCTGTGCATAACTGTAGTCCACTGACTTCTGGTTTCTACTGCAGTGGCCATACCAGTTTCCTGTTTGTTGGCGTGTGCTACTGACAATGGCCTATTTTTCGCGATGCCTGCAAGATTCACCATGGATACATGTCAACGACACGCACACAACTGTCGACAAACTTTCACCTGCACCTACCAGCAGTTGTACATATCAAGTTACGTCCACAACTTGATTAGGAAGAGGCCCTTGGTGACTTTTCCTTGCCATATTTCCCTACCTTTAAAAACATATGGACATGGCACGCTTTCTATTGTACTCGTTTCAGTATTCAAGCATTTAAACATAATTTTTTTCACAGTCCCAGGTCTGGACAAGATCTGCCTACAAACACTTATGACTGGTCAAAGGTGAAGTCAATACACCCTTCGAGAGGTTAAGCAAGTTATGGAAGGGTGATTGACAGTCATGTACTGGACCAACAAAACTTAGCTGTAATCAAAGTGGGGGGGGGGAACAGACTTAATTATAGTTTCTTACACATTTCATACAGATTTATCTCTCTTAATCCCTCTTACAGGTGGTGAAGAGTTTCGGTGGTCCTCTCATGAGAGAAGCCTCCTTGGCTGATGGTGCTCAGAGTGACAAAGCAGAAGAAGAGAGCGTCCATGAAGCTCCACTCGGGCTCCGCAAGGTAGAAAATAAAGGAAGGAAGAAGAAGATGGACATGACTGTCAGAAGGGACCAGTGGGGACGACGTCCTCCCGGCTGTAGGGCATGCCCCAATGAGTTTGCAAGTAGTGGATAGGAGCGTAGGTGACAAGGTTGTGGGAGATGAGGGAGAGGAGGATGCCAAGGGTGGAGTAGAAGAATCGGAAGACCTAGTTAAGTTTCTGTAACGGATAGAAACCTGCAGCAGTTGAGATTGATTAGGAATTGAACACAATACTATATTTCCTCATCAGAGAAATATCACATCTGACCCATGGTGGTCACAGTGACAATCACAAAATAGAATGAGGAGAAATCATAACAGCGTTCTTCATCATTGGCCTTCAGGATAGTGTCATCCTCTGTTTCACTGTTTAGAGCTTCAGTAAGAAGCTTGCTCAGTGGACTCTCTGGTATACATAAGTTCTCCTGCGGGAGGGCCTCTCGGAGATCCCCGAGCTCGACTTTGAGGATCCTCTCAACGGGCATCTCCATGGTCATGAACACCAGGCCTCCTATGAGAACAAAGAAGACGTAACCAAGAACCATCCATACAAGCAAAGGCATTGACCCGGCAGAACCTCCTCAGTGAAGACAAACACAAGCCCAGATACTTACACGAGTCAACCTTTAAACATTGAAAAAGGTAGAACGGGTAGCTTAGACTAAGTCTACTACTACTTTCAGCTGCTCCCATTTGGGGGCACCACAGCAGATCATCCGTTTCCATCTCTCCCTGTCCTCTGCATCCTCCTCTGTCACACCAGCCACCTGCATGTCCTCCCTCACCACATCCATAAACCTCCTCTTTGGCCTTCCTCTTCTCCTCTTCCCTGGCAGCTCCATATTCAGCATCCTTCTCCCAACATACCCAGCATCTCTCCTCCACACATGTCCAAACCATCTCCATCTTGCCTCTCTTGCTTTGTCTCCAAACCGTCCAACCTGAGCTGTCCCTCTAATATACTCCTTCCTAATCCTGTCCTTCTTCATCACTCCCAGTGAAAATCTTATCATCTTAATCTCTGCCACCTCCACCTCCAGCTACACCTCCTATCTTTTCGTCAGTGCCACCGTCTCTAAACCATATAACATAGCTGGTCTCACAACCATCTTGTAAACTTTCCCTTTAATTCTTGCTGGTACCCTTGTCGCAAATCACTCCCGACACTCTTCTCTACCCACTCCACCCTGCCTACACTCTCTTCTTCACCTCTCTTCTGCCCTCCCCATTACTTTGGACAGTTGACCCCAAGTATTTAAACTCATATGCCTTTGTCACCTCCACTCCTTGCATCCTGACCATTCCACTGTCCTCCCTCTCATTGATGCATAGGTATTCCGCCTTGCTCCTACTTTAATTCCTCTTCTCTCAAGCGCATACCTCCACCTCTCCAGGCTCTCCTCCACCTGCACCCTACTCTCGCTACAGACCAAAATGGCATCCGCAAACATCATCGTCCACGGAGACTCCTGCCTGGTCTTGTCCGTCAACCTGTCCATCACCATTGCAAACAAGAAAGGGCTCAGAGCCGATCCTTGATGTAATCCCACCTCCACCTTGAACCCACCTGTCATTCCAAATCCACACCTCACCACTGTCACACTTCCCTCATATCCTGCACCACTCCTACATACTTCTCTGCCACTCCCGACTTCCTCATACAATACCACACCTCCTCTCTCGGCACCCTGTCATATGCTTTCTCTAAATCCACAAAGACACAATGTGACTCCCTCTGACCTCCTCTATACTTCTCCATCAACATTCTCAAAGCAGACACCACATCTGTGGTGCTCTTTCCTGGCATGAAACCATACTGCTGCTCGCTGATCATCACCTCTCCTCTTAACCTAGCTTCTATTACTCTTTCCCATATCTTCATGCTGTGGCTGATCAACTTTATACCTCTGTAGTTGCTACAGTTCTGCACATCGCCCTTCATTTTCTTAATTCATTAGCCCCTCAAAGTACTCCTTCCACCTTCTCCTCACTTGTCAGCACATTTCCATCTCTATCCTTGATCACCCTAACCTGCTGCACATCCTTCTCAGCTCGGTCCCTCCTTCTAGCCAACCGGTACAAGTCCTTTTCTCCTTACTTAGTGTCTAACCTCTGATACAACTCAGCATACGCCTTATCCTTTGCCGCCTCTCTCTTCGCTTTACACTGTGTCTCCTTGTACTCCTAATTTCTTCATCTCTCTGACTATCCCACTTCTCCTTTGCCAGCCTCTTCCTCTGTATACTTTGCTGTGCTTCCTCAGTCCACCACCAAGTCTCCTTGTCTTCCTTCCTCTGTCCTGATGACACACCAAGTACCTTCCTAGCTGTCTCCCTCACTATTTCTGCAGTGGTTGCCCAGCCATCTGGCAACTCTTCACCACCACCCAGTACCTGTCTTACCTCCTGCCTGAACTCCACACAACAGTCTTCCTTCTTCAACTTCCACCATTTGATCTTCGGCTCTGCCTTCACTCTCTTCCTCTTCTTGGTCTCCAAAGTCATCCTACAGACCACCATCTGATGCTGCCCAGCTACATTCTCCCGTCACCACCTTGCAGTCTCCAATCCCGTTCAGATCGCACCTCCTACATAACATCATATAGTCCACCTGTGTGCACTTTCCTCCACTCTTATACGTCACCCTGTGTTCCTCCCTCTTCTTGAAATATGTATTCACCACAGCCATTTCCATCCTTTTCACAAAATCCACCATCTGTCCTTCCACATTTCTCTCCTTGACACCATACCTACCCATCACCTCCTCATCATCTCTGTTCCCTTCACCAACATGTCCATTGTAGTCCGCTCCAATCACCTCTCTCTCCTCCTTGGGTATCCTCTCCACCGCTTCATCCACGTCACTCCAGAATTCTTCTTTCTCTTCCATCTCACACCCAACTTGCGGGGCATATGCGCTGATAACATTCAGCAATACACCTTCAACTTCCAGCTTCATACTCATCACTCTGTCCGACACTCTCTCCACCTCCAACAGACTCTTGACATACTCTTCCTTCAGAATTACTCCTACCCCATTACTCCTCCCATTCTCACCATGGTAGAAGAGTTTGAACCCACCTCCGATACTCCTGGCCTTACTCCCCTTCCACCTGGTCTCTTGCACACACAGTATGCCTACCTTTCTTCTTTCCATCATATCAGCCAGCTCTCTCCCTTTACCAGTCATAGTGCCAACATTCAAAGTTCCGACTCTCACCTCCACACTCCTACCCTTCCTCCTCTCCCACTGCCTCTGGACATGCCTTCCCCCTCTCCTTCGCCCAACAGTAGCATAGTTTCCACTGGTACCCTGCTGCCCAACAGTACCGGTGGCGGTCGTTGGTAACCCGGGCCTCGACCGCTCCGGTATGGAAATCTGATTTATGATCCGCATATTTGATTTGGCAAAGATTTTACGCCGGATGCCTTTCTGACACAACCCTCCTCATTTATCCAGGCTTGGGACCGGCACTAAGAATGCACTGGCTTGTGCATCCTCAGTGGCTGGGTTCTTAGACTGACTGCAAGTCTCAAGTTCTATTGTACATAAACCACTGGTAACATTCTTTCAGCCAAATTAAATGCAACAGAGACGTTGTAGCAGTCAGTGAAATTTTATTCTATAATAGCTGTGATCAAGGATGTCCAAAAAAAAAAATCGCGCAGGAACAAGAAATGTAGTCAGATGTCTCTTAGCTGCCCTCTGGCCAGTTGAGTTTTCGTATTTAGGTGAAAAGAGCTCTTCCATCAACTCTCCATTACTCTACAAACTTAAACACAAAGAGAATAAAGTTAAGTTTCAGTCTTTTCCATTTCCTTAAGGCTCAAGTCTTTCCTCCCAGGCAGGAGTCTGTGTGAAGTCCTCTTGCTCTCCCTCAGGTCTAAGCTATTGTCCCTGAACTTTTTGGTGTGCCTTGATCTCTCTCAGAGGGGCAGGTGAAGGGAGTAATGTGAACACGCCCAACAGCGAACAGGCTTGCCCACTCTGCCGATGACGGGCAGCTTGTGGGCGTAGGCGCGGGGTGGGACAGAAGACAGTGGCGGTGGTGGGGGGAAAATGGTCTGGAAGGGCCGCCGCCCTTTGCAACGTCGGCCCATCTGCCGTCCACCAATAAGGAATGAGAATGTTGGAGGTCCAGTTTTTGGAGAGGTGAAGCGTGCCTTCGGGAAGATGTCACGGGATGGACCCACTGAACGTTGGCCTGTACGTGAGGATGAGGACCTGGAGCGCTGTACCGAGGAAGAAGAGTGAGCCAGAGACCTGATGGGAAATCACAAAATATTGGGTGTCAATGATCAGAATCAGAATACTTTATTCATCCCCGAGGGGAAATTGGGTAGAACTGGTCAAGAAACATTTATGGCCTTTAAGATAAGTACTCTGCAAATGGTACAGATTTGATTTCAGAATTACAAGGCCTCAAAACAAGCTACACTTGAACACAATGTTGCTCAGTGTAAATACAGGTAAGAATCTGCCTCACCTCCCAAGGCCAGTAGCAGCTAAGCTAGGTGGAGCAGGCTCTGTGCGAGGACTCCCATCTTGCCTAGGGCTGATGTTGAGGTTGGCAGTCAGCTGTGGCATTTTACGGGTAGTATCCGAGTTGGTGGCAGAGCCGGGGGGCTCTTTCCTCGCACTGCTGGGCTGGGAGAGGGCACAGGGTGGGCAGCCCCCGAGTCCAGGTCCAGTGCTAAACCTGACTGCCAGGCTGTCTCCAAAGAAAGAGTAGAGTTCACAGTACATAGCAGGCAGCGGAACAGGGGTCCACTCCTCCCAGGGGCAGCCGGCCCCACCGGCCTGCAGGTGGATGGCAATTCCTAGGACAGCCTCTGACAGAGGCTCTGGGGGTGGGCTGAGGCCAGGGGAACTTACCCTGTAGCCCATGGCACCAACCCCTAAGCCTGTCTGGCCACTGGCCCCTCCCTCTGCTGACTGGGATAAAGACAGAGCCTTCATCTTCAGCAGCCGCTCCACTGCCACCTACAGGATGGAGATTAATTTATTGAGGTTTCGATGCCATCCAATTTTGATGAGTGGTAGTATTTACAGCATAAAAGTTTGAATAATAATCATAATTCTTGCAGCCATCAGTACTTACCAAGATGGCTCCATAGACCTTGTGTCCATCAGCTTTGACCTGTGCATTGGACACTGAGTAGTCATCCAACACTGCCTGGAGGTTAGCCCAGTAGGCTGGTAAGTGTGGGTACAGCACTCGTTCAACAGCCTATAGGTAAAAACACTCGTAGGTGAAGGCAGATATTACTTTCATGAAGATCACATTGCGTAAGCGAGGGCATGATTTAGATAATTAGGACAAGAGAAAAGAGTGTACCTTCCATCCCAGAGCATGAAGCCCTACTACAGCGCCATAATGAGAGCAAAGTGGACGGACTGGGTCAGATAGCACCTTCTGAAGAGACAGCAGGATCTGATGGTACAGACCACTCACCAGGTCTCCATGAGTCCTGCAGCAAAGAAATGGATCTGAAAGCCTTCCTCTAAAAGGAATTATATCCACTTTGGAAAGAATATCATTAAGTCAGAACCTCAAAGATCCAGTACATATTGTCTCTTCATCTACTCTTCGAATATCTATCAGTCTCAACTTAATTTCAATACCTACATATGACTGGCATAATCAACTGGGACCATCAGTGAAAAGATAAGATATTTCTATATGATTCCAAAAGCTTGTTTCTGGGTTGGATACCCTGCAAAATTTGATGGCACACAGAAGGAAAACATAGCCACAATTAGAGATACATAACCAACACCATCACTGCTGTCCATTTTGAAAAAAACCTTTTTCCAAAACACCACTACATCTCACTCCGCTCTCCAAAACAAATGCACAAGCTACCACATGGTGAATGTAGACCTTAGCCACAACGAAGTCATACTTCCACGAAAGAACTACTGCTTTTGTCCACAGCATTGCGCAAAGTCTAAAATAAATCCAAAACTCCTCATAGGAGTTTTAACTATGCCCTTTAAAAAGTGTCATGTTTTTCAGATGGTAGATAAGTCATTTTGGAATAGAACGCTTCAGCAGAAACTATTTGGAAAAACTGACCCCCTGCTTGATACATATACAAACATGCAAGAACTGCAATCAGTAAGCTGTCCGTCGACAGCAGGGTCAGTAGTAACCTTACCAGAAGATATGGCTGAGGAGGAGTGCTGCGTAGTCCCTCAGGGTCCAGTGATCATTGAGGGGATTGATGGAGGCAGCCAGCGGTTCCAAGATGCAGTACATGACACTGGAGACCAGACTGCGGACGTATGAGCCCAGGTACAGGTAGGGGTTCTGGACCAGGCTCCTCACCATGTGGAGGAGCCTGTTAAGTTGTTCAAGGTCATGGCTCACCGACTTTACCTGGAGAGAGAGAGAAGTGGAAAGAGCATGCGCAGAGCACGCTGTCAGAAAGCTCCTTTAAACAAGTAGTACTTTTTCATCTCATTCAAAACTGTAATGCAGCGCAATCTCATGTTTAAGTGTTGCTAATTTAGGATATTGTCCAAATTCTTTTTTTCTTTTTGGATCCCCCACCCCCCTTTTTTCTACCCAGTTGTATCTGGCCAATTACCCCACTCTTCCGAGCTGCTCTTCCAATTACCCCACTCTTCCGTCTGCTCCATCCCCTCTGCCGATCCTGGGAGGTGCTGCAGACTACCACATGCCTTCTCCCATACATGTGGAGTCGCCAGCCGCTTTTTTTCACCTGACAGTGAGGAGTTTCACCAGGGGTACGTAGCGGATGGGAGGATCACACTACACCAATTCCCCCTCCCCCTGAACAGGCGCCCTGACCGACCAGAGGAGATGCTAGTGCAGCGACCACAACATACCCACATCCGGCTTCCCGCCCGCAGACACAGCCAATTGTGTCCGTAGAGATGCCCGACCAAGTTAGAGGTAACACGGGGATTCGAATTGGCGATCCCCATGTTGGTAGGCAACGGAATAGACCGCCATGCTACCTGGATGCCCCATGATATTGTCTAAATTGGCCTCTGATATGTTTTTACACGTGACAGTGACTATTGGGATCCAATTCTATTGCCTGTGTGAAAATGTCTAATGGCGTATTCTGTTATTTCACCCCAAAGAGGCCAATGATGCCCAACTACCCTGCCACCTGGAGGGTTTTTCTCCCCTTTAATGGTTAACCACACCGTGAAACTTTCAAAAGGAATATGAATTCAGAGATACAGTTTACGGGGGACAAAGACATTTTTTTGGCTGATATTATAGTGACTCAGTGTGTGAGTAACCCAGAGACAACACACCTTGTGATAAGACCCTATGACGAATGTGAACATCTGAGAGACAGGTTCCGGTATTTACCTACCCCACTTATAACGTAAACAAAGTAAGGCAGGAGAGCAGCGATCTTGGAGTTGGACTGAAGGTCCAACAAAGCCACCTGAAACAGATGAGAGAATTATTAACACACTGGTGCAAATCTCCAGCCAGGCAGTACGTGCCTGGTTTCCTAGCAGACGTATACCTTCATTAGCTGTGGGTCCTCTCCAAGGATGGCTCGTGTGATCTGCTGGTAGTATTTTAGAAGGTCGTCTGACAGGGACTGCACTGCACTGGGAACTGTGGCAATTTAAAGAATTGTTTAGAATCAGAGCTGCGGTGACACGAACAAATCTAATACCTTGACGCATGCTCAATAATCCAGGTAAGGAAATCCCACAAAGCTGAATCGGTTCATCTGGACAACATTTGAAAGAAATGTTTCATCACTCATCCAAGTGACCTCGTCAGGCTCAGCTGACTGCAGGAATCCCTCAACCTTATAAAACAGCACAGCTGCACAACAACTGAAACCAACGATCGGTTTCATACGCAAATTGGTGTGACCATTAACTAGAGTTACAATGGCCATGCGTACTGTTCACAGAGGGTTGGGGAATAGCTGCAATCACAGCATTGTAAGATGGCGACAGAACAGGTGAGACAAACTAATTTACCACCGACGCTTTGAAAGCCAAAGAGGAGGAGACCCAACAGAGACTCATGTCGTGTCTACACGAGACCACTTTCCAACATGTGATTGAGTTCACAGAGAAGGCTCGTCTAGGTCAACATGGAAAGTTGAAAACCAGGCAACAAAATAAGTTCAACCTAATTGCTGCACGCCAGAGACATCGGCAGACAATGGACAGTGCCCTCAACAGCACAGAGAGACGGACGCCAGACACACGCTGACAATGAGAAGTGGGTGAAGAATCTGTCCGACAGACAACTCACCCAGGTGGAGAAAGACATCCTTGCTAAGGAGCTGAATTTTACTGTCACGCCAAGGCAAATCCCGCTAGTGGAACTGATCACCACCATGGAATCAGCGGTCCGTAACAACATCATCGCGGAAACCCGGAAGCGGAGCAACTGCGGACGAAAGTTTCAGCCTGCCTCAGCAATACGAAAGCACTGCTGTCCAACATCAGCAGAGACAAGAGGAAAGCTCTCATGACTCTCAGTAAGGACAATAACATCATCATCTTTCTGGCAGACAGAGGTAGACGCACTGTTGTATTAAACCAGACAGACTATCATGAGAAAATTATGATGTTACATAGCGACATAAATACTCAGGAGCCCCTGAAACGAGATCCAGGCAGTGGTTATAAGAAAAAAGTGATAGACTGTCTGAAGCTGTTAGAACCGGACAATGCTATTGACAGAATTTTGTACCACAGACTATACCCAGGGGAAGCTACACCTAGTCTGTATGGGTTACCTATGATACATAAACAGGATGTACCATTGCGACCTATTGTTAGTATGATTAACTCAGTGACCTGTAACATCTCTAAGTTACTTGCATCTATTCTTGGTAGGCAGTTGGTAAGCAGTAATGAACATCACATTCAGAACACTGTGGGTGTTGTGGATAAGGTGAGAGACATCATTATGGACAGGGATGAAACAATGGTCTCTCATGATGTTAATTCTCTCTTCACGTGCATTCCTGTTGATGAAGCAGTGGAGGTAGTGTGTATGAAATTACAAAACGACCGCACCCTTAGCAATAGCACCACCCATAACACTGACCAAGTGTGTCTGCTCCTGAAGCTGTGTCTTCAGACCACATACTTCACATACAGGGGGCAGTAGAGGCATGGGTGTGCTATGGGTTCCCCAGTCTCACCTGTAGTGGCCAACTTGTATATGGAGGAAGTGGAGAAGAGGCCCTGATGTCCTATCCAGGGACACCACCTAGCCATTGGTTCAGATTTGTGGACGACACATGGGTTAAAATTAAATCTCAGGATGTACCACATTTCAGCGACCACGTGAACTCTGTGGACACCACATCAAGTTCATCAGGGAGGACGTGAAAAATTACAGGTTAGCCTTCTTAGACTGAAATTGCAATTGGTGATGGGGGACATTTGATTGTTGATGTTTACCGTAAACCAACACATACTGATCAGTACTTAAGGTTTGACTCTCATCATCTACTGGAGCACAAACTAGGAGTCATCAGGACGCTGGACCACCGAGCTGACAACATCCCCACCGACACAGCGGCTGGGGAAGAGGAGAAATCCCACATTAAACAGGCCCTGGTTAAGTGTGGTTATCCTAATTGGGCATTTGTCGAAGCCAGGAAGACGCCCAAACAGTGCACCAGCCAATCTAAGAGAGGAGAAGGACAAACGCTTCCTAAGTGTAAACCAGTGGTGATTCTGTATGTGGCGGGAGTGTCGGAAAAGTCGGGGTATGTATTTTCAAAACACCCGTGTCTCAGTTGCTTTCAAAACACACTGTGACAGAAATTGGTCCACCCCAAGGACCGGGTCCCCCCGGCACAAACAGAGCAATATGGTGTACGCTGTTAAATGCCAGGAGGATTGCCGTGACTTGTACATCACGGAAACCAAACAGATGCTGGCCAAGAGGATGACACAACGTAGGAGAGCTAACACGTCAGACCAGGACTCCACAGTCTACACTATCTACAGGCCAGGACTCCACAGTCTACACCATCTACACAGTCTACACCATCTACAGGCCAGTGGCCACTCTTTCAAGGATGAGGATGTGCACATCCTTGATAGGGAGGAACGCTGGTTTGAACAGGGAGTCAAAGCTGCCATCTATGTTAAGAGGGAACAACCATCCCTGAACCGGGGGGGGCTAAGAGTGCATCTGTCATCTTACAATGCTGTGATTGCAAACATTCCCAAATCCTCTGTGAATAGTACACATGGTAACTCTAGTTAATGGTCACGCCCATATTTGCATATGAAAACAATTGTTGGTTTGGGTTGCTATGCCACTGTATTGTTTATAAGGGTGGGTTACCTGCAGTCAGTTTAGACTGAAGAGGTCACTTAGATGATGATGACACATATCTGTCAATAAACGTTGTGTCTCGATGAACTGATTCAACCTTCTGTGAAATCTAATACCAAACTAATAGCTAGCTGGTATGCTTCCATCAGAGTATCTTTATGCAAATGTTAGAGTTGCAATGAAAAAGGAGTTAGTAAAATTGCCTATATATATATATATATATATATATATATATATATATAAACAATCCTAAAGGTTGCAAAAAACTTTTTGCTGCAAGTGGTAAAGAGGATAAGATTATGAGAGTTGAAGTCAGAAGAAATTTCTCCAGTGGCAAGTAATTCTTGTCAACTCTTCCTTTTTATCTCATGTTTCTGGTGACTGTCTTGTTGCACTGTGTAAACAGTGCGACTGCTACTTTTGTTCAACCATTCAAAGGATAAACGATTGAGTTTTGTTTTGTTTTTTTTGTCTAATTTTCAAAAATGTTTATGTTCGGAAATGCAGTCCGAAGTAGTAGAGTATGGTTGAGTCTTGCCTGTTCCTTGAGTCTCCAGGTTGCCTTTCCCATCCAGATATGACACATTTACTGAGAAGAAAACAAAACAATGTCAGTACCAACACATGACTCATAATCAGAAGACTTCTGACCATTACCTGAAGGCAGAGATACAGCAGATATGTGACATGGTTCACTGTGTGTCCTGTTAGAAGAGCAGGGTGCAGTGGGACATACCTCGCACCATCGTCTCAGCGCAGCCCTTTGGGATGTTGGTAGCCAGAGCCAGCTCCACCAAGTTGACCTCACGATCCTCTACAAAGTAAAGCTCTCCTTCCTTTACTGAGCGGAAGTGCAGCGCGTCTTGGGCACCAAAGCCACAGATGGCCTTGTTTGGGGGGGGGGGGGTGATTACAGAAAGTATTATAAGCCGTTATAAAGCGACAAAAAAAATAAAAGATTTTGAGTGTCACACTGCATCACTCATCAGTAAATCAATTTATTAACGACCACAAGGTCGGTGGAATCACCTCCACATTGCTCCAGCGCAAAGCTCGGTTGAAATCCTCTACGGTCAGCTTCCTCCTCTTGGCGTGTCTCATGAACTGGGAGCTGCTCTGAGGACACATTCAAAGCAGAACAGACACACGCACGTCATCCACCATCCCAGACTGCTCCATCACTCCCTACATCAGAGTTATCTCGTAAATCGGACAGTCCATCTATCTGTAGCGAATTCGGGGGGCAGTCCGGGAACCGCCACAGCCGGGACGCGAACCCGTGGCTCCCACACCGCAAGTGACAACGTTAACCAGTCGACTAAAGGGTCCGACCCGTTAGTCAAGGACCAACGTGTCTACTTATCCATGCATGTTACATATCCATCCATCCATCGGGAACGTACCTGCGTTGCTTCCCTGAGCCGGTAGCACACGTCTTCAGCCAGCAGCGCTGCCACATCGTCGCCGAGCTCCACTCCTGCGCTCTCGGCCATGAGTTTGACAGACTCCCGCGGAACCTCCGCGAAGCGCCGCTCCTCCTTGTCCGCCATGCCTGACGCCGCCGACGGACGGCCCTGCTGACGCCGACCGGCTGGCGGGAGGTTCTCTTATCGTCGTCCGCCTAGTGTGTGAGAGTTGTAGCTTTAGCGTTAGCCAACGCAAGCCCCGGACAGATAAGCGGCTGGCTGGCTGGCCAAGCGCCGCGCCAACGCGACCGAGTCACGGTAAAACCCGGCCTTCGTCCATCACCTGGGAGAGGACATTTTAACCGAACCGAACCGAACCGAACAAGCAAAGGGGGGTTTTCGGCTGAGTCAAGCCAGAACTTTACCCTTTACCCCCTGTACAACTTGGAGATGAGAAGCCCGTTGTGCGCATCGTATGCTAACGCCAGATAATAGCCCTAGCCGTCCGTCGCTGCTGACACGGCTGCTCTAAACTCAAGAGCAGGCCGCTCCAATCTAAAGGCCCAACACTAACCGTGACCTGGAGACGGTACCTCTTCCAAAAGCCGAATCAAGTCCACAATAAAGGGCACAAGGCGACGCTGTAAACACGCACCGCGCACCACACCAGGGGGCTCCGCTGACCAAGCTATTAACGGTTTCCGGACGGCGGCAGGCCGCGATTGGCGGATGGAGCAGTCAGTCTTCTGCGGACACGCCCCATTCAGCCACAGCTTCCGGGAGCGTTGTCCTATAACGTTAAACCAGTACGAGCCAACGCCGGACGGGGATCACCAAACAGGCCGGTACAACTAGTTGGCAATCGGTAAAATTGTAACAAAAAACTCGGTGGTAAATCCGAGAATATAGCATTTAGTTAGGCTGCCCCCCCCCCCCGGAGAATCAGGGCGCATGCGCAGATGCGCCATATTACTCTTACCTTTTCAAATGTGAACCAAAATGTGCTGCCTGCACTATGGCGTTTCCTCCCTCACTCCTCAATAACCACGAGTTGAACATTAGAGATCCGAAATGCACATTATTCAGATCAACGTGAAGGCACAGGATTTGCATACAGGATGAACAACCCGACCAGAGCTCAACACACCAATCAACAAAGCATGCAAAGTAAACCATTCTGCACAAACATGAGCAGAGCAGAGCAGACAGCAGTCTCCCATCTCCGGCTGGAGACACTGAGGATCAGCTAACAGCAAGGATTACAGGACGTGAAGAAGAAGAAAAAAGGAATTAAAGACGTCCAGATATTCCGAACACCAATCACAGGCTATGGAAAAGGGTATCGACCAGGAAAAAAAAATTTTCCCCACAACCTCAACAACCACTGTCTATACTACACTGATGATCAGTTTAACATGATGGCCCGCTCAGATATTAAAGTTTCAATTATCCACATTAACAGTAGAAGCCTATATGCCAACTTCCAAAACATCACAGCACATCTAAGCCACTTAAAGAATCCATTCACCGTAACAGCTGTATGGGAAAGATTTTGAGATATAAGATTCCTAATGATGTTAAAGTGTTGTATTTCTGTACTTTGAAAGACAATGTGATTAAAAAGAAAGACTGGTATCTGTGCAAAATACTACTAATGGCCTGTAAAAAAACAATTACAAAGACCTGGTACAAACCTGAGACCCCGAGTCTCGATCAGTGGATGGACTGAGTTAAAGAAATCTACGCAATGGAAAAGATGACTTTCTGTCTGAGGTCCAGAGGAGCGATCTTTCACAGGAAATGGGAGAAATGGTCTGCCTACATCAGAGGAATAGAGGATGCCATCAACTAAACAAGACTTTTGAACTCATTTGGTCACAAATCATAATACTGTCAACAGAGGAGCCCCCATGTTTTTTTTTTAATTATTATTTTTGTAGACTTACTGTAGGTTTGTTTGTATGTCATCTGAAAATATTAAATAAAAAGTATCAAAAAAAAGAATATGTTCATATGTGGGGATTTCAATATAGACCTGCTAAATCCAAAAAAGCACAATAAGACAGAAGAGTTCATTAATACAACGTGTAGTTTGGGTTTATATCCTAAAATCACTAGAATCACACCACACTCTGCCACCTCAATAGACAATGTATTCACAAACATTATAGAAGGCCACAATGAGAGCAGGCTTTTAATAAATGACATGTGACCATCTACCAGTTTTTCCTGTCTATGACTGTAATTTTAAGAAGAACAAAGTTCACAACAACATTAAATATATAGGAGTAAGAACAGGAATCCATGAATGCTATCAAAAATTAGTTACTAACACATAACTGGAATATAGTATACAAAGAAAAATACACTGATACAGCTTACGATTCATTCCTAAAAATATTTCATTCCTTATATGATAAAAATTGTCCAATAGAAGAAGTCAAAGTAAACAGAAATATAAAGATAGTCCATGGATCACAAAGGGACTACGTAACGCTTGTCATTAAAAAGAAAAGAAGGACAGAACCATTGAAGTAGAAATAAACTACACAGAATATAAAAACAAGTTAACTAACATTATGAGAATATGCAAGAAGGAATACTATAATTAAGAATTAGAGACCAATGAAAACAACACCAAACGTAGTATATGGAATGTGTTGAATAGTATCATTAGAAAGGGGTCTAGAAGCCCAAGCTGCCCTCAGTACCTTACAGATGATAAGACGATAAATAAAATGGAAGACGTGGTCAATGGCTTCAAAAGATTCTTTGTAAATGGGGCCCAAAACTGGCAGGAAAAATCAGACACACAAACAACCACAAAGGGGAATGACAGTGATAATGGGGACAGAAATCCAAGTTCCATTTTCCTTAGAGCGGTAGAAGAGAAGGAAATCGTGGCCATTGTAAACAAACGCAAGAACAAAAAAAATCTACTGACTGGAATGATACCGATATGACAACAGTTAAAAAAGTAATTGAAGGTATTGCAAAACCACTAACCCACATCTATAACATGTCCTTTCAATCTAGTGAAGTTCCAAGCAAAATGAACATAGCAAAAGTCATAACCTTATATAAAACGGCAGACAGACACCAATTTACAAACTGCAGAGCGATTTCATTATTGTCATAATTCTCCAAAATACTAGAAAAACTAGTTACTTTTAGACGAGACAAATTCATTAGGAAGCATAATCTGCTGAACGATAGCCAGTACGGGTTTCAACCAAACATATCGACATCTCTGGTGCTCATTGAATTAATTGAAGAAATAACTAATTGCATAGACCAAATAGGTTTGCTGTGGGAATATTTATAGATCTAAAAAAAACTTTTTTGACACTACTGATCACAATAGGTTAATAGATAAAATTGGAACGGTATGGTATCAGAAGGGTGGTACAGAATTGGCTAAGAAGCTATTTAAGTAATAGCCAGCAGTTTGTAAAGATAGGCGAACATAAATTGTCATGCATGGATATTACATGTGGTGTACCCCAGGGGTCAGTTTTAGGTCCAAATCTGTTCATTCTGTACTTAAATGATATATGCAAGGTATCAAAAATACTTAAATTTGTTCTATTTGCAGATGACAAGAATATATTTTGTTTTAGTGAGAAGTGTATATCGCTTGCAAATGCAAGTCTGGGAATACGTCGAATATGGTGAAACATCTGATCACGCATGGGATAAATTTACGAGTGGACAACTGCTCTGTGTTTGATAACGTTAATGTCCGTGCTGCTGCCAACGTTAATGTTAGCTCTGGGATGTCTGCTGCTGGGTCTTCTGGTGCCACTGCTAGCAATGATAAAACAGGTAAGGACGGTTATGATGATGTATATAAATAGGCTCACATACATTAAAGATGTCAGTCTGCACGTTGACCTCATTGTCATGGTTGACCTCACTTTCAATCTCAAAGTGCTAGAGTACAGAACCAAAATGACACAACGTGTCAATGAATTATATTGTGTTCACTGTACAGAAAAGTAGTTTGCTGATAATCCTATAAGGTCTTCATAATATATAATATCGAAAAGTATAGTTTAGGTATCGTATCGAATTGGAGTTACTGGTTTTCGTATCGTATCGAAAATTCTCAAATGATACCCAACCCTACCACTAACCCTATGGACATCTATGGACACCAACCCTATGGTCCAACTAGAAAGAGTATATGAAAATAAATGTCTAGGTGTGATACTAGACCAGAAAATCTGCTGGAAACATCACGTAACATATGTGCAAGCAAAGCTGGCAAGGAGCATTGCAGTCATGAGAAAAGCAAGACACATTCTGGATCATAAATCTTTGTACATTCTGCATTGTTCATTTATTTTACCATAACTGATCTACTGTGTGGAGGTATGGGGTAACACCTACAACACCAACCTACAACCATTATGTACACTACAAAAAGAGCCATAAGGATAGTTATTAATGTAGGACATGGTGAACACACCAACAAACTATTTTTAAAGTCAAGTGTCTTGAAGTCCAGGGATTTAGTAGAATTTAACACAGCACAAATAATGTTCAAAGCAAGAAACAATCTACTACCCAGTAATATACAAAAAATATCCTCAGATAGAAAAGGGGAGTATAATTTGAAAGGGAAATTAAACATCAAGAAAGGATGTGTTTGTACAACTTTGAAGAGCATGGGCATTTCAATCTGTGGGGTAAAACTGTGGAACAGTCTGAGCATGGAACTCAAAGTACAAACATTACACAGTTCAAGAAGTACAAAGATTATCAAGTGATATAGGGCTGATGAAGAGTTGTGTTAACTGTTTAAGTTTCATTTATCTTGAAACAGTGACGGTTCTAGACCAATTTTACCGGGGGGGGGGGGCAGTTGTGCTGTCAGAGGGGCACATTCGACCCAGGACAAAAGAGAGTGTTCAAGCTTTCCAAATTTTTAGCTCAGTATATAAAGTAATAGCACACAAAAAACAACATAAAATACCATGATTGGTATTTGTTTCAGTAACAGCATTTGTTTCAGTAACTTACAGTTACAATTTTATTAAATTACAATATTGAAAACACAACAAAATATGTTCCTGTTAGCTTCAGCTCAAGTTACAGCACATTCTTTGCTGCAACACTTCTTGATAAGGCTCAATGAACAGTACCAGCTGTACTGTACTAGAGGGTCTCTGCATCCCAGTCTGCACTTTCCTTTCTAGAATTTCACGTTACAGCAACAGTGTTCTGCGGTTTTTGTGATTTTTGGCAAACCGATCAACAAATGAGTCAAAGCCTTTGCCCTCCTAGACTCAATACTTAGTACACCGAGATTGCTCAATCTCTCATCGGTTATGGTTGACCTGAGGCAAGTTTTTACCAGTTTCAGCGTAGAAAAACGTTCACAAGAAGCAGAACTCAAGAAGCAGAACTCACTGGGATCGCGACTGCTATTTTGCAGAATCTGAAGAGCTCAAAAAACAGTTCTTTATACAGCTCAATGAACAGTACCAGCTGTACTGTACTAGAGGGTCTCTGCATCCCAGTCTGTATTTTCCTTTCTAAAATTTGGCTGAACTGATGTAGTTCATACCCCAAGTCATCAACATTTGAATCATACAATCCAGCAAATGAAAACAGAGCCGTCTCTTTCAGAAATGCATCACTTTTGGGGTTTAGAGCTTGGATGCTACTCTTATGTCACCGTTTGTCTTTGAAAACCGTCTGTTAAGCTCACAATGACGGGGTAGATAAAGGCTGTACGAATCCCGTCTTTATCTGGTTCTGACTCTCTCTGACCAACAGTAGTCAGTACACAGTGTTCACCGAGTTTGTCGTTTTGCAGCTGGCTGTATTGCAGTAACACATTGCTCAGAAATGTTCAACACTTCATCCCACAAGTAATCAAGAAATGACTCTCGCCTGAAGTCATTCAATGTCTGAACTAAAGCCTCAACTAAATCAACAGCTTTTGAAAAGTCAAGTGATGAAAACTGTAGCATATCAGAGAGAAGTTTTGTTTCTCCAAACACTTTACTGACTGTAACAAGACGCACAACAAATTCAAGATCTGTCTGTGCCAGCAGACCTCAAGCCTCAATAGCTCACCCACCATTGCATTCTTGGGCTCTCTCGTGCAGTACTCACTTAAGGGCAGGCAGTCTATCCATAATGTTACGTAGAGCTACAAATCAACATGCCCACCAAGTGTCACTTAATTGTTGGAGTTCTCTTGGTGCACCTTTGTACAGCTCTCTTTGTATGGTTAGCCATGTAGGATGGACATACGACTCGGATGTGAAACACATAGTTTTTCTGGTAAGGAGAAGAACTCCTCTGCCTCTGGTACAGCTTTGACTGACTCTACTAAAACTACATTTAGACAGTGGGCTTTGCAATGGATGTAAAAGGCATATTTCACTTGCTCATTGATTCTAGCCTGGACGCCAGAATGCTCAACACTCATGACGGCAGCAACGTCATATGCTTGGCCTACAAGGTAGTTTTTAGATTCTAGACAATGACTTTCCAATATGCGGATTATTTTTTCAGTAAGCTCCGCTGCATCTAGCCTCTCAGCAGATTAAAAATAGAGAAAACTCTCCGGGATAGCTCCATTGAAATAGCACCTGAGTACTAGAGATCTGTTCTTCTTCTTCTTTTTTACCTTTTGTTTCATCTGCCATAATAATAATAACAATAATGATAATAATAATAATAATACATTAAACTTATATAGTGCTTTTCTAACACTCAAAGTGGCTTTACAATAAACGGGGTGAAACAAGACAACATATACACAACACAACATACAGGGGTGGATGGGAAGGAGGGCTACAAGAGGGAGAAGCGGCAGCCACACACGACGCCAGCAGTACTCTCCCACTTAAACACATACAAAAGGGCAGGAAAAACAAACATCATAAATCACATAAATCACAGTTGAAAGCAAGTCATGATGCTGAAGACTTCACTGTTTTTCCCCTTCTTCTGTCATTTCGGTTCGAACCACGTCTGCTAAACAATCCAGAGCCTCATTCGGAAGGGTTTTGCTTGTGTAATTTGCATTATGAATGGAAGTCGACCTTTTTTTAACAGCTTTGTCATGGTTAGCAATAGTCTCTAAAATTGCCATGAAGTTCCCTTCATTGTCTTTGAGCCATGTTTTGTGTTGCAGTCAGTAGTAGCACTTCCCCTATTGTTTTTATATACTCCCGATTTTCTCTAACCTGTGTGTTATGTTCTTTGTTTGACATTTGCCAGTGTTGCATTAGTTGTTACAGCTCTCCGATAGCCCCTCCATGCAATCGTTGCTTGTCTGTGCCGTTCAGACTTGGCATGGATTGCAAAACCCCCCTCTCTGTAGGTTGCTTTCTTCCAATTTTTGAGTCTGGATGGTGAGTCAAACACAGTGTCTGTGCTATTAGGACAGCTAAAATGTCTACAGGCATAACAATACACAGAGTCCCATAGTTTAGAATACTCAAGCCAGGGGTGAATGTTACGCCAGCCCACCATGAAGAGTCTCCTCCTGTTTCCCATCAAGTTCCTTGGAAACAATTACAAGTTCAGCAGCATCAGTGGGTCTTCTTTACATTTGCTGATATCTGTGGAGAAAGACAAACGTGTGTATGTGTATGTGTGTGTGTGTGTGTACTGTCAGGCTTATACTGTCTCATAAAGAATTAACTTGAATCAATGGATTATATATAGATATATATACAGGGGTGCACATAACTTTTTTGGTCTGGTTCTCAAGGGAGCACCTGGAGATGTTGCTTGGTACTCAGCCTTTATGTGGCATGGTTATCCTACAAGCTGTCATCTTCACTACCCTCCTGACTGCTTTCCTCACTGTCTGCCTCTCTTTCAAACATGGCAGATGAAGATGTAGGCCTACTTCTTTCTTCCTGCTCGAGTCTGTGATTAGCTGTTTGCATCCATAAGTCAACAGCTGGCTTCGGGTCAAAAGTCTGTTGTCATGTTAGACAAGTGGATGTGCATCAGGGATCAGAGGCAAGAGTCTGACAGGCGAGATCTGTAGTTGCTCTTTATTATACTGAGATGTGAAATTCCCCTCTCACATGCAGCACTGCTCAAGGGCAGTGTAAGGGACAACAGAAGGACTTTATGAATGTTGGAGTAACTATCTGGATTACTTATCTTCACTGTGTTGACCAAGTCATACACAGAGGAGGCTGCCACACGTTCTCCTGCTTGCTTTAAACACATCCATTCTCCTACAGTGGAGGCTCTGTCAACAGACAAGCTGGCCTCATATTTCTGGAGGATGTTAGTAAGTGTTGTGTTGCCAAAACTTTGGAGGTCTTGCCTTTCTTGATGCCAAGTTGAAGGATTAAAAATCACATGACTTAAGGGATTCATATCTGCTTTCAAACTCACGAATTAGACCTCTCAATACATCAGCCTTGTCCCTGTCAGCAGCAGCATGTGAAACAGTCTCTTTCCTGTAACTGCTTCACTGTCAAGCAATAGTGTCAGCTGTCCAGCAGCTACCATGTGCTCGTCTTTGCATTCAGCAATAGTCAGTTTATCTTGCTGGAACCTGAGGGAGGTGAACTGTAACATGTCTCCAGGGTCCAGCATGTTGGCTAGGAAACACTGAAAACGCTCTGTGCAGACATGTTTTAGGTCACTGTCATCACTTGTAGACACTTGAATTTGAATGGCAGGTAACAGTCTCCATATTTTCAACAGTCTCTTGCCTCCATGCAGACCATCTGATGTTGTGAAACTTTCCTAGCTTCACAAAGGCAATGCCATTCTCATCACATATCTTCTTTAGCTGTTCTGTTCTTTTTGCGCCCCCTCTCTGTAAATAAAAGCCCAGCAACTTGACAACAGAGTGATTAAATGTCTCACAGTATGGTACCATGCGATCAGCTGACTTGGTGCAGTTCTCGGGGGTGTGGGCAGTACACAGAATATACACAATGGAATCCCCGATCATCACCATCTGACGCAATTTAGGAACGACCTCGCTGTAAACTCCAATGTTGACTGCTGCTCTGTCTGTCCACACCGAGACCAACTTCGTCTTCCACTGATCCCCTAAACCACAAGTATGGAAGAGCTGCTCCAGTCCATTCACTGTGTGCTGTGCTGCTCGGTTAACACCCAAATTAATGAATCCAAGAAATCCTGCTCAACTTGTATTGTGTCTTCTGATCCACCTAAGAGCACGCCCCAAAATTCAGCTGCCTTCAATTTTTCAGTCAATTCTAAACTGACTGTCTGTGCGATGCTCTGCATGATGCGGGTCCCTCCTTCTCGTGAATGATATGCACTCCCGGCATTAACTCCAAGCCTCTTGAAAAGCGCAATATCCTCCTCATATGAAGACATCGGGCATGCATGTTTCACTTTGTGAAAGGCCAACAGAAAAATATTACACAGTACTTGACGCTGTTCTTCATTCAGTTTGTCCTGACACGTGTCAAGACGGGAGTGGATTTCTAATCCTGGCTGCACCTGTTAGCAATATCAGTGTTCATGTGCTCTTCCCTCTTCTCATGCTTTTCAAAAGCTGGTAACTGAATTTTTTTTGTCCCTATATAAGAGGCACTGCTTATATCCACGAGATTGGGATTTTCACGGCACCACATCTCTGTGCAGTCGTCATGTGTTTGGAGCCAGGCTACTTCCTGCAGCCACTTTTCTGCGAATACCTGTTTTTTATGTACAGGTTCAGTCTGGCATTTCTTTGGAGGTGGCGCAACACCAATGTATCTGTGAATGTTCTCATTCATCCAGGTCATGGTTACCAAAAGGAGTTGAATCAAGTGCAACTGATTCCTCAGTTCGTGCCTTTCTGACTAGACCAAGCCTCTTGGATGAGAGGCGAAACGTCTTCACGGATATATACCAAGTCCAGTTGCACTTGATTCAACTCCTTTGGATAACCATGATCTGGATGAATGAGAACATTCACAGACAGGTTGCGGAACAATTTGGGTCTGACACCCTTAAAATGGTGAGGGAATATGAAAGGATGGCTCGGAAGACTGCAGACTACAGAAACCACTTGCGATTCAATCTGAGATGCAGACAACACAGGCTCATACGCACTAGCCTGCGCCTGTGTACTACAATGAAAGGACATAGAGCAGACAGAATCATAGAGAAGGCACAGAATCAACTCCTGAATGAAAGAGTGAGACAGGTCCCTTTCACTATTGAAGGGCTGAAGGAGAAATCTGACCAACTACTCCAGCAAATAACATCCCACTTGCCTGGTGCAGTCTTGGAGAGGATCACTGATTTCCCCGAGAAAGCCCAACTATCTCAACACCACAAAACCAAAGAAAGGCAGACAAGGAAGTTTCAAAACTTACAGCGACGAACCAACAACACTAGCCAAGCAGATATACTTACCTGGAGACAAAAGACAGAACATCCCACACAAAATGAAACGCAGAACAGATGGATCAAGAATCTGTCGGACAAGGTACTTTCCCAATCAGAGAAGGAGGTCTTAGCCAAAGGACTGAACTTCGCCATGACACCCAAAAAACTACCTATAGTTGACCTCATCACATCCACAGAATCAGCCATAAGGAAAAACAATCTAACGGAAACCGAGGCGGAACAGCTTAGGTTAAAGGTATCAGCAGCTCTGTCCAATGTGAAACTCCCTCCTTCCAACCTAACCATGGAGGAAAGGAAAGCCGTGACAGCCCTGAGCAAGGACGTAAACATCACTATCCTTCCAGCAGATAAGGGGAGATGCACGGTTATACTCAACACAACAGACTACCACGCCAAGATCACGTCATTACTCAGCGACACCGACACCTATGAACCTCTGAGATGCGATCCTACTAGTGGTTACAAGAGGAGAATAATAGAGTACCTACAGAAACTACAGAAAGGAGGAACCATTGATCAGATACAATACCACCGTGTCTACCCACAAGATAACATTCCATGCATATATGGACTCCCTAAGATCCATAAAGATGGAACCCCCCTCAGGCCCATCGTCAGCAGCATAAACTCGGTCACCTACAACATTGCCAAACATATAGCCAACATCTTGACCCCTTTAGTGGGCGAAACACCTCACCATATCCAAAACTCCATTGACTTCATTGACAAGGTCCAAGGCATAAAACTGGAACCGGATGAAACCATGGTATCCGACAACGTGACCTCGTTATTCACCTGCATCCCAACCATGGAGGCTTTGGAAACTGTGAGGCAACGTTTGCTACAGGACAACACCCTCCACAATATGACCAACCTCAGCCCAGACCAGATTTGCCAACTACTGGACCTTTGCCTGAACACTACATATTTCCAATTCAGGGGCCAGTTTTACAGACAGAAACACGGCTGTCCAATGGGCTCACCAGTATCGCCCATTGTGGCCAACTTATATATGGAAGAGGTAGAACACAGGGCCCTGGACTCCTTCAGAGGAACACCTCCGAGCCACTGGTTCAGATATGTGGACGACACATGGGTCAAAATCCAAACACAAGAGGTGCAAGCGTTTACCAAACACATCAACTCAGGGGACAAGAACATTAAGTTCACAAGGGAAGACGTAAAGAACAACAGTTTGCTCTTCTTGGACTGTGACGTCCACATTGGGGAAGACAGGAGCCTCCACACTGGGGTTTACAGGAAACCTACACACACAGACCAATATCTACTTTTCGACTCACACCACCCGTTGGAACACAAACTGAGCATCATCAGAACTCTTCAACACAGAGCTGACGATGTGCCCAGCAGCACTCAGGCCTAACGAGAAGAACACAAACACCTGAGGGGAGATTTAAAAACCTGCAGCTACCCCAGTTGGACCTTTGTGAAAACTGTAACACGTTCCAAAAAGACCAACCAGGTGAGCGACGAGGAGAAAAGGAACAGGAGGAATAGCACAGTCATCCCTTATGTTTCTGGGGTCTCTGAGAAACTCAGAAGAATTTTCAACAAACACCGCATCCTGGTATACTTCAAACCCAGCAACACACTCCGACAAAGACTGGTTCATCCCAAAGACCGTGTACCACACACCCGGAAAAGCAATCTGGTGTATGCTGTACAATGCAATGAGGATTGCACTGACCTATACATAGGAGAAACCAAACGACCACTACACAAACGGATGGCCCAACACAGAAGGCCAAACTCCTCAGGACAAGACTCAGCAGTCTATCTACACCTAAAGGAGAAGACACACTCCTCCCAGGACAGCAACGTACACATTTTGGACAGGGAAGATAGATGGTTTGAAAGAGGGGTGAAGGAAGCCATCTATGCGAAACTGGAAAAACCATCCCTCAACAGAGGAGGAGGTCTGCGACACCACCTATCTCCCACTTACATTGCCGTCCTTTCATCTCCACCCAGGAGACTCAAGAAGCCTAACCTCCAAGAACAACAGTCGGTCACTAACGGCTCCAACCACTCTCATGACCACTGAATAATGAAGTCAAAACTAACACCCCCAACCACCGTCGCTGCTAAACAAATGCAAATCAATAGCTCCGATGGCGACGGGCGCGGCCAAACATCGGTACACAAAAGAGCCACTCATATCTATGGCTCTGACAACGACTCCAAAGAGGATAAATATCTGAGTCTCATCAGCAGCCAGTCAGACTAGCTTGGTCTGGTCAGAAAGGCACGAACTGAGGAAGCCTCTTGGATGAGAGGCGAAACGTCTTCACGGATATATACCAAGTCCAGTTGCACTTGATTCAACTCCTGTGAACACCAATGTAATTACTTAATGTAGCTTGCTTCTTGGACATTTTGATGAATGGACGAAAATCCTAAAACCAGAGAAAAAATGTAACGTTAAGCTAGTTGTAATGTAAGCTAACTACTTGCTGGAGCTCAAGGTTTAACAGTTAACCTTGCTAACTTGGAAAAAAAACACATCCACTTAATCAAGAACGAAGACTAAAAGTTGCACGATTAACAACTGATTATTGAAATTGACACATTTGTCATAATGACTTTCTTACCAGTGATGTATGGAGATATATCCAGTGATATATGGCCTGGGGTCCTGTGATGGCCTGTCCAGGGTGTCTCCCCACTTGCCGCCAAATGACTGCTGGGATAGGCTCCAGCATTCCCACAACTCTGAGAGCAGGATAAGCGGTTTGGATAATGGATGGATGGATGGAGAGATATATGGAGAAAGTCCCGTTGTTTCAGTAAGAGTGTCCCAAAAATGCTGGTACGCAAAAGCACCTCTTTTCCTATTATCTGCTGGACATTATTTATTTTGACCACGCATGTGCACCTGCGCAGCAGTTATGTGCACCTCTGTATATATATAAGCCACATATACTATAGCAATCAAGAAACACCATAACATAAGACTAGGCACTTCTACATGGACACACCATATGAACTGTAATTACACTGCTTTACAAGCAGGCAAATATTTGTTCAACACCACAAACCTGATGGTCCAGTGCTTGCGGCTGCACACATCTCCTGTCTGCGTCTCACTCTGCTTGTATGTCACCCTCAGCCTCACTCTCGGGGATCTTCATCTGTCTCCTTCCTGCTCTGTGCCCTCGCGTTGAAAACTAGTTTCTCCATCTAACAAGTCCTCTGGCTTTCTCTCTGCGGCACTCTCCGCTTCCTGCAGTTTCTCTTCAGCTCTCTCAACACCTGGATCATCTGGCTCTGTGTCATTGTCGGCCTCGTCATTATCGTTTTTATTTTTGGGGGCAGCGAAATAGGACATAATGTCCCTTATCCCCCCCCTCTTCATTTTGATAACTACAGAGCAAAAACAACGGAGAGGAATGCACAACACTTCAGCAACCATCTCATCTCATCTCACCCTCAGCCGCTTGTCCCGGGTCGGGTCGCGGTGGCAGCAGGCTAAGTCGATCAGCAACCCAGGATATTAATATACTGTTGCTACTGTAAACTACTAATTAGACACGTTAGCCCCTAGCTAGCGGATCTGACCCTTTAGCCGAGCGGTTAGTGATGTCGCCTTGTGGTGCAGTACACCTGGTATCGAATCCCGCACCGGGCAAGAAAATAACCGGTTACATTGGTGGCAGCGGTGGGATCCGGAAGTGTGCAGATCCTCAGAAGTCTCTTCGGAGCGCGGGAATAACAAAGCGCGAGGGCGCGCTTCCGGGGAGGGTGACGACTGTAAACTACTAATAAGACACGTTAGCCCCTAGCTAGCTATTCAGACCCTTTAGCCGAGCGGTTAGTGATGTCGCCTTGTGGTGCAGTACACCTCGTATCGAATCCCGCACCGGGCAAGAAAATAACCGGTTACACTTCCGTCTGTGACCCCGAGTGGATACACCACGTTAGGACACGTGTTGATGCGTTTATTGTCTCCCGTTGTTCGCAGTAGTTTGTATTGTGCACCACAACTGACACTGGATGTGAGCCCTACAGAACAGTGGGAATTGAGTTCGCCATGTAGAGTAGCTGAATTAAGAAAGGAGGCGTGTACTTCCTCCTTTCCCAGCATGCAACAGTTAATCCGATGCCTGTGGAGAAGTGCTGGGCGAGTTTAATGCGGATTTGTCGGTCACCTCTGTAATGTTACACCCCCGCTTATTTATAAGTCCGAAAGAAAATCATCATTCATTCATACTTTATTCGTGATTCCGGGGTCTGACAGAATACCTTAAATTTTAACTATGTACAAATTTTGAAGAAAAAAAAAAAGATAGATTAATTAATAAGATCGCTGTACCAGAAATCCTTCAGCGCAGTACTGTGACAACATGCCTGAGAAACCATTCCGGACACTTCGTCAAGAGTATTGACGTAATCTGAGGGGGAAGTCGTGACAATATACAAGTTTAGGGCAAGACGTCGTCTCGACCCAATATAAAAACATTTGAGCCAAACAATCCCCAGTTTAAAAAAAAATAAATACAAATTAAAAAAAGGAAAAAAGGGCACAATAAACCTCTAGGGAAGAGGGGGGTTGGGTGGGGGGGGGGGCGACAACACCACGATTTCAAAGCAGCATTTGTGACAGTTAACTAGTCCGGCACCATGATCACCGGTCCGGCCTTCTAGCCCCACCGCTCTGCGGTCTCGGAGATGCCGCGCCCTCCCTGGCCCCCCTCCAGCTGCTGCAGGGCCACGGGCAGCAGCAGGTCGCTGAGGTGCGGGGTGGAGAAGGTGAACGCGTTGTGGACAGTAGGCTGAACAGGCGGGGTGGTGAGCGGGGAGGCCGAGGTGGATTGTGGCGGGCTTGTGGAGGTGGACGAGAACATGTCGGAGCTTTGGGACAGCGCCCGACTGATCGGCCGAGGGGACGGGGAAACCTCCTGGCCGGGGTTGGAGCCCTGTCGGAGAGTGCTGAGAAGGCCGTGCTGGAAGCGGCAGCGGGTGCCGTAGAGGCAGAAGCCGAAGGAGCTGAAGGTGTGGCACAGGGCTCCACGTGGCTTCCACGCCTTGGCCTGCTGGTGGAGCGGCGGGCCGGAAACGAGCTGCGTTTTCTCGCCACTGTCCGGTGGCTCCGTGCCGCAGTCCCCATCCCCACCCTCGACGTGCAGGAAGTTGCAGCGCGTGCCGAAGGGACAGACCCCGTAGGAGCGAAAGGTGCGACAGGGGACGTTTCGGCGGCGGCGGCGGCGGCAGGCAGGCCGCTGCTCCAGAGGGCTGTGCACAAACAAGCAGCGGGGGCCGTAGTAGCAGTACCCGGCCGTGTGGTAGCTGCGGCACAGCTCCGTCTTGTACTTGGGGTGTCGGAAGGGCACGTGAAGCTCGTGGAGGCCGTGGGCAAACTGACAGCGCTCGGCATACCTGCAGAATCCCGACGTGGCGTAGCTGGTGCACAGCTCCGTCTTGTAGCGGGTGGAGTAAACCCAGGGGATGAGGGGAGGCAGTAGCGAGTCCACCAAGGGTAAGAGGGCCTCGGCTATGGATAGACCGCCCTCTCCGTTTGAATCCTGGTCCGACAGCAGGCGGTCCAGCTCTTCGTCTCGGTGGGGGGGCAGGGAGAAGTCGTCGTCATCCCTCGCCTGAAAGATCACAACAGATACGGGTGAGCATGGACAACCCTGCGTCACCGGGGTCATCCGCATTCTCGGGGAACGCGGGAAAACTGTCCCTGTTTCGCCAAAACAAGAGCCCGGCTTATCCAAAGCAGTTGAATCAAGTGCAACTGCACCCAAAGCAGTTGAATCAAGTGCAACTGCACCCAAAGGAGTGGAACTGCAAGTGCAACTGCACCCAAAGCAGTGGAATCAATTGCAACTGCACCCGAAGCAGTGGAATCAATTGCAACTGCACCCAAAGCAGTGGAATCAATTGCAACTGCACCCAAAGCAGTTGAATCAAGTGCAACTGCACCCAAAGGAGTGGAACTGCAAGTGCAACTGCACTTGTGCAGTTGCACTTGCAGTTCCACTCCTTTGGATAACCATGGCCTGGATGAATGAGAACATTCACAGACTAGAGCCCGGCTTCAATTAGAGCCAAATCTTTAGATGTTCGATTCCCCTAAGGTTGGGGGAGGGGGTGGGGGTCACTTCACCTACCTCAGACATTACTTTCAATAGGTGTAGAGCCGCACAAAGACCTGTGGGGTTTGTTGGTCAGTCCACCCGGTACCAGCACCAAGTCCTCTCAAAAATAGTGAAATGAAGACCAGCAGGCCCGCCCAGTCTCTAAAACAAAGGTGCGCGGTGCGGCGGCACGGCCCTTAATAACCACCCTGCCTTGTTAAGTCACCTGCTCCCGCGCGTCGTCTTTTAACTTTGGCCCCAATTTCCCCTCCCGCGTCCCTTCGCAATGAGAATCAGCTGCGCTCCAATTGAGCGGCGGAGCGACTCCGCCGCCGACCAATCACGGCGACGAACCGATGACGTCAGAGCTTCCGGATCGACCCGCCGCTCCGCGAGAGGCAGACTTGATCGAGTTAAGAGCCGCGTCACGCCCGGGCCACGGGCCCAATACACATCCGGGAGAGGGGGGGGGCGTCGCCGCCTCCCGGCTCGAGCCGCGCTCATTCGGAGCTCGGGATAGGGAGAGAGAGGGGGGGGGGTGTTGAGACAAACCCGTTAATTAAATCCTGTTTGTTCCCGGGATGATACGAACACGTAGGAACAGGGTTAGGTGTCTCATGTAACGCCTGCTTCCCGGACGCCTCTGGGTGTATTTCGTGGCTTTTGGGCTGCTGGTCACAACAAAATCCCCTTGACACGTGACTGTCACGTGCCGTTTTTGTGGAAACTGTGATCTACTTCTGTGACTTCCTGTCATAATTTGAGTCTACTAGTATACTGGCCAGTAGTATACTATACTGGCCAGTAGTATACTGGCCAGTATAGTATACTACTGGCCAGTATACTGTCATGCTCTCCGTGTAGGTGCTATGCAACTGTCCTGGGCTGAGGGTCTTAGCAGGGGTGTCAAACTCCAGGCCTCGAGGGCCGCCGTGTCTGCAGGTATTTGTTGCAACCGTGCACTACACCACCTGATTAAGCCAGTCCCTTCCCCTCCTTGATCCAGGAGGTGAGCTAATTAGTTAAATCAGGTTGGTGTAGTGCACGGCAGACACTGCGGCCCTCGAGGCCTGGAGTCTGACACCCCTGGTCTAAGGACAGGCTGTTGTGTTGCTGCTGTAAAGCCCCTTGAGACTACTTTGTGACACTGGGATACCCAAATAAACCTGGCTTGGCGCGCCTGGGCCCGCTGGGTCGGGTTAGATGCTGCAGAAGCTGCTCACATGTGCACATGCTGTGTGGACGCATGTTGTTCAGGCAGCAGCGCAGTGATTATACTCAACAGCAGGACGTGTTGTCTTCAGGAGGAGTTTTAATGCAGCAGAGATGTCTCGTCGGTGCTGCAGCAGCGTCAGTACATCCTGCTACACCTGTGGCGAGGACACGCTTAAGATGCAGCGTGACTGCACTTCAGAAAGCCTATGTATGAGCTGTACCTCGGATGTGAAGCTGGTGACCGAGAGAAACCCCTGGGCTCCTCACATCTGTTGCGCAACATGTGCCGTCAACCTGAGAGCCTGGCTCAGAGGTACTCGGGAGTCGATGCCATTTGCAGTACCGGTGACATGGCGAGAACAGAAGGATCATGTGACAGACACTTACTTGTGTCTGACCAGTGTATCTGGCGTCTCTACTAAACACAAGAAATCTGTCGATACCCCCAACCTGCCTTCAGCCATGACACCAGCGCCACACGAGTTCGCCAGTATGGAGGCCACCAGAGACGTGGGGCCTAGACGAGGCGGATGAAGAGAACCAGATGTGGAAAACACGACACCGACCAACAATAACATAGCAAGATGAAGGGAGGTATTTTTGCTGGTCCACAGATCAGACGGGTCATCAATGTCAGGGAGTTAGAAGATCTGCTGGTGGGCCAGAGGAAACAGCCTTTCAGGATGTTGCCGAGAATGCTCTTGGCAACCTCAGAGCACCGAACTACACTGAGCTGCTGGACAACATGTACACAAAACCAGGAAGTGCAACGTTCTGCATCACAACGTGGACTTCTTCCCTGCAGGTGTTGGTGAGGAACACGGTCAAAGGTTTCACCAGGACATTGCCACCACGGAAAAGCGGTGTCAGGGCGACTGGAGTCCATCAGTGCTGGCCGACTACTGTCGGACAGACACGAGAGGCACCAGAGGCCGAGGACAAACCAAGACCCGCTGCAAAACTTCCTAAGCTCGGTCGAGCGACACCACGTGTTGGCATCGTCATGGATGAAACGTGTTACGCTCGGCAAGTTATTTGAAGGTTTCTCCAAATTCCTCCGTGATGCAGCACATCTGAGATGCTGTGACGTTGTCCATCTTTTTTTTTTTCACAAAGCAAAACGTTTGAAAACCGTGTTGCCCGGTTTGTCATTCGACCACTCAAGAGAAAGAGGCTGTGTGCGACCACGAAGAAAAAAAGACTTTATTTTTTTTTCTTAGCAAGATACATTAAAGGATACGGAGACATCGGAATAAAAAACACTGGAGAAAAAAGCCTTAAATTGTAGGATGTTTCTCTCTCCAACATACAAAATTGCATCCCCGTTGAACATAACCCGTGGTTCAAATCACCAGCCAGACCCCGTCCCAGACCCCACCCTATGAAGGAGAGCAACGTTTCACATATACAGTATTTTATTTCCTCTCCACAATTACACACTTCAGAGTTGACATAAAAAGTTTGTAATATGCCACATTCCCGTTGTTCAGATTAGTAGCTGCTATGAATTAAACATCTGGATTTCATAAGAAACTTTACAAGAGCCCACGCCGTGGACTCGCCCGTGAAGCCACTACACGATCCTTTGCTGGTTGTAACGATTCACAGCCTGGAATTACAGAGGAACAATTACCAACTCGCCGCCCATCCGCTGCACTCGCCCTCCCATCGCAACGAAAACGGGGGAAAACTAAACCAAACCAAATCAACCCACAAGCTGAGACACAACCGGAGAGTCCTTTCACATCATCATCATCATCATCATCATCATCATCACAGTCAGAGACATGACGTATGGACCGACACCAGGCGTTACATACTGCTGCTTCATAAACAGGACTTCGCCACCAAACCAGGACCATGATTTTGCTGGTTTTGTTTAGAACAAAGCCAATGGTACACAATAATACTGCGGCCTCGGGAGCAAATTCAGCATTACCTTACAGGTAAAGGTGTCGACAGCCACACGGGGGCACCTTCACGCCCCCGACCCCGCGGCCTGTGTGGGCTGCTGCCACCTCTCTCGTGCAGTAGTACCTCTAAGCCAAACGCACTGCCTCTGCATGTCATCATACACAGTAACACATGTGTATTACACACAAAATAAACACAATCAAACTAAACATGTTGATCCTTCTAACCCGGATAACCTACAGACCCTTCCAGAAACTACTCCCTCCTCCTGGATCCGTCTGCTGCACTCACAACTGCACCTCGGACCAAAACGTCTCGGGGGCCCACAACACCTCCCCCCCTTCAGCTGGACTAAACTGGTTGAAAGAAGAATGGCGATCAAGTTCACGGGAGGGGAGGACAGAACCCGGCTCGACGGGGACAAAACTCGACTAGCCAACAGTTAGAAGAACACGTATGTGACAACCCGGGGGGCTGGAGCAGAGGTGGGGGAAGAGGACAGTCTGGTGGGAAAAACTCCCAGGGAGGTCTCGACGCCTTAGCACTCGTTTCCTCGTCATCAGAACCTTCCCCGTGGACCGCGGTCGCCTTGCGATGTGTGTCACGGCAAGAAAAAGAAGCGGTTTGGGTCATGGTGTTGGGGAACAAGGTTAGATGGCTAAAAAAAAATAGTCGGCACGGGACAAGGACTCACAGGTCTGAGTAACGGAGACATGCTCGACGAGGAGGGATCGCACCCGCGGCCACAAGAGACACCCTGTAAACTAACTTTACCACGGAGCAAACCAGCAACGTCTTCGTTAAAACAGATCTTTCCACTTGGAGACAAGAGCTGAAATACACACGGCGGCAGGCTCTGGGGGCGCCACCCGCAACTGTCTCCACCCTAATCCCGCCACCCATCCTGATCGCACGGCCGTCCACCTCTGAATGGTGCAAATATTTACATACAAGACAGACCCGGAGGAGAAATAAAGTGTGCTTTATCACAAACGGTTTCAGGAAGAAGAAGTATGTCGATTTAAATTACACGTTTAAAAATATGTCGTTAAAAAGGGGAGCGAAATACCGGAGGAGTCCGAATAAAATACCGGAGGAGTCCGAATAAAAGAGTCGAGCCCAGAGTGTTGTGTGGGAGTGTTGGTGAGTGTTTGCATGTTGAATCCATGAAATGTAAATGTATAGTCATCTAAGTGCTGGTGTGTGTGTGTGTGTGTGTGTGTATGTGTGTGTGTGTGTGTATATGTGTGTGTGTGTGTGTATGAATGAGAGGGAGAGAAAGAGAGAAAAAGAATGCACATAAACTTTGGGAGGACCAACACAAAAAAACAAAAACAAAAAACAAAAAAAAAAAACAAAAAGAAATTGACTACTGTTACGGTGCGCTGTGCAGCCTGCTGAGTAAAGGCTTGACCACAGACACCCCCCCCCCCTCCTCCATCCCCCACCCCAATGCCCTCCCATGTCCTGCTGAGACAGCCCTCTAGTGTCTCTTGGTGCCCTCATCAGTCTTCCAGAATAATGGGCTCGCTGGTACTGGATGGTAGCAAAGGCATGGCGATGGCCCTGGGAGGCGGCGGCAGCTTGATTCTGACGGGCAGGTGGGGTTTCCTGGCTGCCCGCCGCATCTCAGACTGGGTCAGGTGTTTCCTCAGGGCCCTGTACACAAGACAGGAGGACAAAGTGAGACGACAAACTCTTCCCACCAGACCGACTAAGACTAGACTTTACACTGAGTGGCATTACTAGCGATACACACTTCAGTACTTTCCTTGGCTGGTGGTCAAGTCACCTAATCACTGCTCTGCAGGGTTGTGTCCTACACTACTTTGGCAGGGTTGTGTCCTACACTGTTCTGGCGGGGTTGTGTCCTACACTGCTCTGGCGGGGTTGTGTCCTACACTGCTCTGGCGGGGTTGTGTCCTACACTGTTCTGGCGGGGTTGTGTCCTACAATGCTCTGGCGGGGTTGTGTCCTACACTACTCTGGCGGGGTTGTGTCCTACAATGCTCTGGCGGGGTTGTGTCCTACACTGCTCTGGCGGGGTTGTGTCCTACACCACTCTGGCGGGGTTGTGTCGTGTCCTACAATGCTCTGGTAGGGTTGTGTCCTACACTGCTCTGGCGGGGTTGTGTGCTACACTGCTCTGGCGGGGTTGTGTCCTACACCACTCTGGCGGGGTTGTGTCGTGTCCTACAATGCTCTGGTAGGGTTGTGTCCTACACTGCTCTGGCGGGGTTGTGTGCTACACTGCTCTGGCAGGGTTGTGTCCCACACTGCTCTGGCGGGGTTGTGTCCTACACTGTTCTGGCAGGGTTGTGTCCTACACTACTCTGGCAGGGTTGTGTCCTACACTGTCCTGGCAGGGTTGTGTCCTACAGTGCTCTGGCAGGGTTGTGTCCTACACTACTCTGGCGGGGTTGTGTGCTACACTACTCTGGCGGGGTTGTGTCCTACACTACTCTGGCGGGGTTGTGTCCTACACTACTCTGGCGGGGTTGTGTCCTACACTACTCTGGCAGGGTTGTGTCCTACACTACTCTGGCAGGGTTGTGTCCTACACTACTCTGGCAGGGTTGTGTCCTACACTGCTCTGGCAGGGTTGTGTCCTACACTGCTCTGGCGGGGTTGTGTCCTACACTACTCTGGCAGGGTTGTGTCCTACACTACTCTGGCAGGGTTGTGTCCTACAATGCTCTGGCAGGGTTGTGTCCTACACTACTCTGGCAGGGTTGTGTCCTACAATGCTCTGGCAGGGTTGTGTCCTACACTACTCTGGCAGGGTTGTGTCCTACACTGCTCTGGCGGGGTTGTGTCCTACACTACTCTGGCGGGGTTGTGTCCTACACTACTCTGGCAGGGTTGTGTCCTACAATGATTTGGCAGGGTTGTGTCCTACACTGCTCTGGCGGGGTTGTGTCCTACACTGTTCTGGCAGGGTTGTGTCCTACACTGTTCTGGCAGGGTTGTGTCCTACACTACTCTGGCAGGGTTGTGTCCTACACTGTTCTGGCAGGGTTGTGTCCTACACTACTCTGGCGGGGTTGTGTCCTACACTGCTCTGGCAAGGTTGTGTCCTACACTACTCTGCAGGGTTGTGTCCTACACTACTCTGGCGGGGTTGTGTCCTACAATGCTCTGCAGGGTTGTGTCCTACACTACTTTGGCAGGGTTGTGTCCTACACTGTTCTGGCAGGGTTGTGTCCTACACTGTTCTGGCGGGGTTGTGTCCTACACTGTTCTGGCGGGGTTGTGTCCTATACTACTCTGGCGGGGTTGTGTCCTACACTGCTCTGGCGGGGTTGTGTCCTACACTGCTCTGGCGGGGTTGTGTCCTACACTGCTCTGGCGGGGTTGTGTCCTACAATGCTCTGGCGGGGTTGTGTCCTACACTACTCTGGCGGGGTTGTGTCCTACACTGCTCTGGCGGGGTTGTGTCCTACACTACTCTGGCGGGGTTGTGTCCTACACTACTCTGGCGGGGTTGTGTCCTACACTGCTCTGGCGGGGTTGTGTCCTACACTGCTCTGGCGGGGTTGTGTCCTACACTGCTCTGGCGGGGTTGTGTCCTACAATGCTCTGGCGGGGTTGTGTCCTACACTACTCTGGCGGGGTTGTGTCCTACACTGCTCTGGCGGGGTTGTGTCCTACAATGCTCTGGCGGGGTTGTGTCCTACACTGCTCTGGCGGGGTTGTGTCCTACACTGCTCTGGCAGAGTTGTGTCCTACACTGCTCTGGCAGGGTTGTGTCCTACAATGCTCTGGCGGGGTTGTGTCCTACAATGCTCTGGCGGGGTTGTGTCCTACACTGTTCTGGCGGGGTTGTGTCCTACACTACTCTGGCGGGGTTGTGTCCTACACTACTCTGGCGGGGTTGTGTCCTACAATGCTCTGGCGGGGTTGTGTCCTACACTGTTCTGGCGGGGTTGTGTCCTACACTACTCTGGCGGGGTTGTGTCCTACACTGTTCTGGCGGGGTTGTGTCCTACACTACTCTGGCGGGGTTGTGTCCTACAGTACTCTGGCGGGGTTGTGTCCTACACTGCTCTGGCAAGGTTGTGTCCTACACTACTCTGCAGGGTTGTGTCCTACACTACTCTGGCGGGGTTGTGTCCTACACTGCTCTGGCGGGGTTGTGTCCTACACTACTCTGGCGGGGTTGTGTCCTACACTGCTCTGGCGGGGTTGTGTCCTACACTGTTCTGGCAGGGTTGTGTCCTACACTGCTCTGGCAAGGTTGTGTCCTACACTACTATGCAGGGTTGTGTCCTACACTACTCTGGCGGGGTTGTGTCCTACACTACTCTGGCGGGGTTGTGTCCTACACTACTCTGGCGGGGTTGTGTCCTACACTACTCTGGCGGGGTTGTGTCTTACACTACTCTGGCGGGGTTGTGTCCTACACTACTCTGGCGGGGTTGTGTCCTACACTACTCTGGCGGGGTTGTGTCCTACACTACTCTGGCGGGGTTGTGTCCTACACTACTCTGGCGGGGTTGTGTCCTACACTACTCTGGCGGGGTTGTGTCCTACACTGCTCTGGCAAGGTTGTGTCCTACACTGTTCTGGCAGGGTTGTGTCCTACACTACTCTGGCAGGGTTGTGTCCTACACTACTCTGGCGGGGTTGTGTCCTACACTGTTCTGGCAGGGTTGTGTCCTACACTACTCTGGCGGGGTTGTGTCCTACACTGCTCTGGCAGAGTTGTGTCCTACACTGCTCTGGCGGGGTTGTGTCCTACACTACTCTGGCGGGGTTGTGTCCTACACTGCTCTGGCAGAGTTGTGTCCTACACTGCTCTGGCAGGGTTGTGTCCTACACTGTTCTGGCGGGGTTGTGTCCTACACTACTCTGGCGGGGTTGTGTCCTACACTGCTCTGGCAGTGTTGTGTCCTACACTACTCTGCAGTGTTGTGTCCTACACTACTCTGGCAAGGTTGTGTCCTACACCGTACTCTCAACGTCTTAATATCCGTCCTAACAGGTGTCAATCCTGCCTCTCTGTGTGTCCATCTTTCTCCACACATGATTATGACATGATGACAGACAGAACAGTAACTATCCACTCGGGCCACTTTAGGGGGTACAGCTGGTTAATGCAAACAGCCTGTGCTTCTCGACACCAGTCAGTTTAGCTGCAATTCGATGAGTCGCACAATTCAGTTACTGTTCAGATGAACGCTGGGATGGGCGAGAAGTGTTATCTGTAAGCAGGGCTCAATTTGTGACGGATCCTGCCAGAACAGGGTCCGGGACTGCCCAGACTGGGACCAGCAACTATCTGATTGAATCCGGCATCTCCTTGTCACAATCAAAACCTGTAAATAAGCCTACCAACACGGGGATCGCCGGTTCGAATCCCCGTGTTACCTACGGCTTGGTCGGGTGTCTCTACAGATGGCCATGTCTGCGGGTGGGAGGCCAGATGTGGGTATGTGTCCTGGTCCCTGCACTAGTGTCTCCTCTGGTCGGTCGTGGCGTCTGTTGGGGGGGGCGGAGGATAGCGTGATCCTCCCACGTGCTACGTCCCCCTGATGAAACTCCTCACTGTCAGGTGAAAAGAAGCAGCTGGTGACTCCACATGTATCGGAGGAGGCATGTGGTAGTCTGAAGCCTCCCCAGATCGGCAGAGAGGGTGGAGCAGAGACCGGCACAGCTCGGAAGAGTGGGGTAATTGGCCGGGTACAATTGGCAAGAAAAGGGGGGGGAAACAAAACCAGTAAATAAATGTTGTGTAACATTTAATGTTATCTTTTCCGTCATTCTTGTATTTTCTATTGAAGTTGGTTGTGAATGGTTTATATTTGTCTCTTCTGGATACATTTTACACCAGATTTAAGAATGGAGCAGAGGAGATCCATAAACAGAGACAGAATACCTCACTTAGGTCGGTTTCTTAGCCTGCTTGCTTTTCATGGTTGTAAATAGAACTTTTGGCCCTAATTCCACTTCACCCCCATCGTAGTGACCCACAGACAGGAGGGAGACAACAGGGAGGTGACGGGACAGTCAACGTAAACAAACGCCTTGTTTAGTTTTAACAGCTGGCACCTAGGTGTTACCCAATGTCCTCAAGGTACTGTGGATTTTTTGATGCTTTCCATGACACCCCCCCCCCCTGAACAGTGCCCTCTCTGTTCCGTGACCTCCTCATTTGCAAATTAACCACTGTCTGTCAGACTTGACGCATGGTATGATCATTTGTGCCAGTCGTCATGGAGCATCTCAGAAAAAGACACCCTCCAGGGATTATACACCTGAGTATCTACAGTTCATGAGGGAGGACAGTGGAATGGTGAGGATGCAAGGAGTAGAGGTGACAAAGGCATATGAGTTTAAATACTTGAGGTCAACTGTCCAAAGTAACGGGGAGTGCAGAAGAGAGGTGAAGAAGAGAGTGCAGGCAGGGTGGCGTGGGTGGAGAAGAGTGTCAGGAGTGATGTGTGACAGAAGGGTACCAGCAAGAGTTAAAGGGAAGGTTTACAAGATGGTTGTGAGACCAGCTATGTTGTATGGTTTGGAGACAGCGGCACTGATGAAAAGACAGGAGGTGGAGCTGGAGGTGGCAGAATTGAAGATAAGATTTTCATTGGGAGTGACGAAGGAGGACAGGATTAGGAACGAGTATATTAGAGGGACAGCTCAGGTTGGACGGTTTGGAGACAAAGCAAGAGAGGCAAGATGGAGATGGTTTGGACATGTGTGGAGGAGAGATGCTGGGTATATTGGGAGAAGGATGCTGAATATGGAGCTGCCAGGGAAGAGGAGAAGAGGAAGGCCAAAGAGGAGGTTTATGGATGTGGTGAGGGAGGACATGCAGGTGGCTGGTGTGACAGAGGAAGATGCAGAGGACAGGAAGCGATGGAAACGGATGATCCGCTGTGGCGCCCCCTAACGGGAGCAGCCAAAAGTAGTAATAGTAGTAGTTGTTAAGTGACTTTGAGTATTAGAAAAGGGCTATATAAGTTCAATTTTTCATTATTATTATTATCATTATAGTAGTAGCAGCACCAGTAGTGTCTAAACATAATGAGGCAAAAAAATCTGCAGGAACTGTGTGATGCTGTCCAGTCAGATTCCAGTGAAATGTTTCCGGAACCGCGATGTGTCCATGGGCAAAGAATTAAGGCTGCTCTGGAAGTGAAAGAGGGTCCTATCCAGTACTGAGTAGGTATACCTCGGTACAGGGTTTGACAATAAGGGTTGCAAGTAAAACACTGGCTTGGGCAATTTACTTATTCAGTCACTTGCCAACAAGCTACCAATTAAAGCCCCCCCTTTTTTTTCTTGTACCTTTCCAATTACCCCACTCTTCCAAGCTGTCCCTGGTTGCTGCTCCACCCGCTACGCTGATCGGGGGAGGGCTGCAGACTACCACATGCCTCCTCCGATACATGTGGAGTCACCAGCCGCTTCTTTTGACCTGACAATGAGGAGTTCCACCAGTGGGAGGTAGCGCAATTGTGCCTGTAGGGACACCCGAACAAGCCGGAGGTAACACGGGGATTCGAACCGGTGATCCCCGTGCTGGTAGGCAACGGAATAGACCGCTACGCTACCTGGACACCCCACCAATTACAGTTTTTAATCCAGTATGTCCGCTAATATTCTCCTTTCTGTTCTGCCACTGGCTATCATGTGCCCTTGCTGTGTTTTAACTGACCGATCCTATCTTATGCTGCCGCTTCAGTGCAAGCAACCATGGTCCTCGACTTGTGCCGAGTACACATGGCAGTAGCTGAGACCATTTACAAACTATATATTACCGGGTGTCTTTTGTGGCCACGAACACCACTGGGTTGGGTGCATCTCCCTGGTTTACTTTTTGCCGTTTAATGACTGACTGGGAGGTGGTTCTCAAACCAGGAGCGAACGGCCTTCCATTGGTGGAGAATGGCAGGCCTCCAGCCTGTGAACAAACGGGAGAAAAATGTCTCACGGTGAGAGGTGGAATCACTCTTGACAAAGGAATAAAAGATGTTAAGCACAGATATTACACGGCAATGCTCTAAACATTTCAGTCTAGCGAAGATGGACTGAGCTCAGACGAGGATTCGGCATGGTGTACTGCAAGTTATTCTGCCTGTCTAGCTTTTTTATTACAACAGTTGAGGGCGGGTGGAGTCTAGGAAATACTGACGCTGTCGAAAGGCCTCTTTCCCAGCAGACCCGGGCCACCGCGTGGCTGGTTGGCCTGGTTACGATTAATGGGTGTAGGTGCTCCACGGGGAGCCTTCAACTTCAGGGGCGCTGAAATGGCTGAAGAGGAAAACCAAAAATACAATCTTAGAAAAACCACAATCTTAACTCCTCAGTGATACTGAGAAAGTATTCAGAAGAAAAAATGTAACACATGTAAGAGGTTACATGATATTAATGTCAGATGTGATTCTTTCTAGTACATTCTTACCAAGATCCTTCACTATGGTGGCCAGTGACTGGCGAGGGATCACCCTGTTCTTCAGAGGAGCCTTTGTAGCTTTAGGCAGCCTGATCATACCTGAGGGGAGACAAGTTAGCAGTTAAACTTCTGAATCGATGTGCAACACAGTTGTATAAAATATTCAGAAATCCTGAACCAAAACATGAGTTGAGTAGCCTTTTTTGTGGTAGATGATGGCGCCTGTTTACATACACTCAGCCTTGACAGCATTGGCATTGATAGATGCATAGGGCCGCCTGGCAGCACGGCGGGGCTGCAGGATGTCCTCACAGACACGGCGCGCAATGCGGGTTAGTTTGGTGGTCTGCAGGATGAAGGTCTGCCGGTTCTTCGCCAGAAGTTTGGCACGGCCCTCACTGCGTGTGAAGGGCGACAGGCCCTGGACTTCCTGCCGCGTCATGTGGGCGCGTGGGCCGGACTCCTGAAGAGGGAGAGAAAAGAGGGATACAGTGCTGGTGGTAACAACATCAACTGTTTAACCATTTTGGTTTGCAGTTCTTCAACAACGAAGTGATGCTACTGATGCAAAGCTATGGGCGAAGGTCAAACAGACTGACCACAAAGTGACAACTCCTACGGTCCTCAGATAATTAACAGACACAAGATCAGACTAATGTAAGAAACAAGACATACCGAGCCAGTTCTAGTGGCGCCTTCTAGCTGTGTGGGGGTCTTTAGGCCTCCATACTTCTTCCAGTAAATCCAGCAGGAGGCGCACAGTCTACACTGCATATTGGGGGGTCCCCAGGCATACCACTGAGGAGACTGGGCCGCTAGTTTGGTGAGAGAGAGTAATGAAAGAGTAAAAATATGCTCGACAACGCTTCATCCTACTTAAGACGTACTGAAGGTACTTCCCCGGTGGTCAAGATCTTAACATTTCAGGTTTGTATTGAGCAGGGCTGGATAAATCACACCCGTCACACAGAGCTCCAGCACCTCAACAGGGATCACCCTAACCCAACCCAATATAACTTAGTGTATTGTGTGTGTGTGTGTAGGGGGGGTATTTTGCAACACATTAAAGGGATAAAAAATGGGATAGAAAAGGTAACTGTATACTATATTGTGGGGAGAGCCATGTTTTTTTGTCAGCTAGCGGTGGATTGTCGGTGTGTTTCACTGTGTACTCTGAGACTGCGGGCTTATTTTTGTCTTGCACTGCTGTGAATTCGTAGATATCTTTCTATAATGTGTAGCCGTGAGATTTTCCACTTACAGTGGGAGGGTCCACTATAGGTTACTCGGTACTTGTAACACCTCTTTAAGCTTAGTACAGTTCTAAGCTGTACCAATCTTAAGATTGGGGCAGTGTCATCTTCCAAAGCAATACCACTACCCTTATTCTGTCTGGCTCACAGCTCCTGTGGAGGAACATCTTGCTAAAGCCACCCCCACTACTCTTATACTAACTGGCTTGCTACCCACGGCAGCTCCTGTGGAGAACTATCGGTGTAAAGCAAACCCTCCAATTACTCTGACACTGTCTCGTTCGCTACCCATGGCAGTTCCTGTGAGGAACATGCTAAAGTAATCCCACTACTCTTATAGTGTCTAGCTTGCTCCCTGCAGAGGAACACCAGGGTAAATCATGCGAGTGAAATTTCATTTATCTAGCACTTTTAAAAACACAGTTGCAAAGTGCTTCACACTAAATACAGAAAATATAAATAAATACATAAAAATAAACTGAATGAATATAAGACGTGGCATAGGGAGTAACAGACCAAGCTAAAAACGAACCAAAACAGAAGGCAGGGGTGGGGATCTATACCAAGGCTTGCCTGAAAAGATGGGTTTTTAGAAGCCGCTTAAAACAGTCCAAAGAGTCAGCAAATCTAACGGCTTGGGAAAGATTATTCCAGAGGCTTGGGGCTAAAACTGCAAAGGCACGGTCACCTTTTGTTTTGCAGTTGGCGTGAGGGACGGATAAAAGACCGAGGTTTGAGGATCGGCGTGGTCGGGAAGTGGAATGAGAAGATCAGAAATGCAACTGGGGGCAAGATCATGCGGTGCTTTAAATGTAATCAGTAAGATCTTATAGCTTATTCTGAATTTTACGGGACGCCAATGGAGGGAATAGGGGTAATATGGGACCTACGGCTAGTTCTAGCGAGTAGTCTAGCAGCCTCATTCTGAACCAACTGTAGATGATTTAAAGTAGCTTGGTTGAGGTGCCTCTACTCCACTCCTGTTATCATACAAGACTGGCAGCGGCGCCACAGATCACATTGCAATTGGAATCGCACTCGTACTAATTTGCCTCACCTACAGGCGCAGGTACCAGAAACCTCCTTCTATACGGGGCTATAGAACTGTCAGTCTACAGTAAACCAGGCCAATTTCCTTCCTGCTTTTGCCTCCAAGCCTGCTCTGAACATTCTTGCTTTTAGCGAGACCTGAATTCGTCCTGAGAAGACTGTTAACACCCGCAGTAGTTTGTTAAGGGTTTTCTTTCTCACGTTCCTCTCGCTTTCCTGGGCTAGGTGATGGTACTCATTACACCCTCCTGGAAATATGCTCTAGTCTCCCTCCATCTCACTTCAACCTTCTTTGAATTTCACGCCGTTTCTTTCACTCAACCAGCTAAGCTTATGCTGATGGTTGTCTACAGACAGCCAGGTCAACTAAAAAAAACTGTTGAGGAGTGTGACATGTTGCTTCAGCAACTGACTGAGGATGGCACACACCATTGCTCATCCTTGGTGATTTTAATATTCACCTTGACAATAAAGAAGCTTTTGACTCTCTCCAGTTTTTGGCTTCCTTTGACCCATTCCTCTTAAATACCTCAGCCACCCACTTCACTGGTAATCAGCCTGACCTCATTCTAATACGTAAGTGTGCTGCCTCACACCTCAGTCACACCCCTACACACACCAGACCACTACTTTCTTCAATTTTCTTTCTCTCCCTCCTGCTACTTCTGCCCCCTACTCGTTTGTTTTCTGACTAAACCTCTGCTTTTTGTCTCTCACCAGCCTACCAGCCTCTGTGTCCTCCAACCTTCCTCATATGCAAGCCTTTACTGACTATGCAACTGCTGCTCTGTGTGCAACCCTTTCCTCAGTACTTAAATGTTGTTCTTATGTCACTAAGCCAGCCTGAGCAAAGCCGTCGAGTCTATGGCTGACAAGACACTCAGAGAGAATAGGGCCAGGCTCAGAGCAGCCGAGAGGAAATGGTAAGATTCAACAACGCTGATCTGTCTCTTTATCAGTCACTGCTATCTTCGTTTTCTATCGGCCAGTCTCACTGCTCACTGTTTCTAGCCAAAACACTCAAATGAGCAGCCTACAAGCAGCTATCCTCCTTTCTCTCTATGCATAATTTATTTTTTGTTCTACATCAGTCTGTTTTTAAAAGTGGTCATTTCACAAAGCCAAAAATGCCTGGCAATTCCTCTATTCTCAATCTCCTTAATCTATCTGCTACACTTTACAAAGTGACTCACCACATTCTAGTGTCTACACTATTGGTCTTAAGTGGTTCAAATCCTATCTAACAGGGAGGCTGTTCCAAGTCTTCTGGTGGGTCAGGTGTCCACCCCTCTCTCCAGGTCACAACAGATGTGCCTGAAGGCTCGGTGCTTGGCCTTCTCCTCGTTACTCTCCATTCTACCTCTCTATAGTACCTCGCTCGATCATCTCCACTTACAGCTTTTCCTACCATTCATACACCGATGACACCCAATTCTATCTCTCCTGTCCTCCTCATGACACTACTGTGTCTGCAAGAGTTGCTGACTGCCTCACTGACATCTTTGCTTGGTTGAGGGGAGGGCCACCTCCTGCTCAATTTATCCAAAACAGAGCTGCTGGTTATTCACGCCAACGCCACTGCCTCCAGCGACAAGAGCTGGGAATCGGCAGTGACCTCCTAATTCAATACTGCATCAATATTTGGTTGCCCATTCGATATGTATGGGGATTTTTCAAGTACTGCGATTCTCTAGGTATTATGATTCAATATTATGATTTTTTCCTTTCTGCTGAAAATATATCTAATACAACTGCAGTGCATCGCCAACATTATGACATATCCCCCCCCCCCTCGAGTAATAAAATATAGTCTAATTATGAGGGCAAGTAATCAAATCAGAGACTGCATCTCTGAGAAGTGCCTTTTTCCCCCCCTTTTTCTCCCCAGTTGTACTTGGCCAATCACCCTGCTCTCTGAGCCGTCCCGGTTGCTGCTCCACCCCCTCAACCGATACAGGGCTGCAGACTACCACGTCTCCTCCGGTACATGTGGAGACGCCAGCCGCTTCTTTTCACCTGACAGTGAGGAGTTTCGCCAGGGGGATGTAGCATGTGGGAGGATCACGCTCTTCCCCCCAGTTCCCCCTCCCCCCTGAACAGGCGCTCCGACCGACCACAGGAGGCACTAGTGCAGCGACCAGGACACATACCCACATTCGGCTTCCCACCCACAGACACAGCAAATTGTGTCTGTAGGGACAACCAACCAAGCCAGAAGTAACATGAGGATTCGAACCGCCGATCCCTGTGTTGGTAGGCAACGGAATAGACCGCTACGCTACCCGGACGCCCTGTAAAGTGCTTTTAATGAGTTTTACTGAAAAAATGTATTTGGCACTATTCAAAATATGTACATAGTGGGCTGCATAGAATAAAGCCGCGTGCCTCTGAAAAAAAAAGTGTACCTGGTCTCATCACCACTGTTGATGTACATGAACTTGTAACTTTAAGCCACCTTGAAAATATGCAAAAGGTATGCTATTGATTAGCAAAGATTTAAAAAATAAAATCTTGAAATGACTTGAAAAATCTTAAAACAATTATATTTTCTAGTAAAAACATTAAATTTGAACTGAAAATGTGCTAAACAGCTGTAAACAAACTGTATATCAATACTGTATACAACACTCAGGTCTGGGTAGTAATGGATTACATGTAATTGGGACTACATAATCTGTTTACAAAAATTAACTATAATCAACTCAGATTACGATTGAAAAATGTGCAATTAGATTTAGTTACATTGTCAAGGATTACTCGATTACATTTTTGGTTACATCTTTAAAATATGACAATTTTAAAATTATGAAACCTTTTTTCAACCAATGCTCTACTAACTCACGAAAAGCGCGCCTGACATTCAGGGTTTAAGAGTACGAGAGATTAAGATGTACTTCTTTAATCCCTATGGGGAAATTAATCCTCTGCATTTAACCCATCCTCTCCGTGTAGCTCGGATGGGTTTCTTAGACAAGTGCTCCACTCTGTGGTAGTGATGGGCAGAGCAGTTCTTTTCAGGGTACTGAATCATTAGAATCAGTTCATTGAAAAATATTTGTTCAAAACATTCGGGCTTGACCGGAGCTCCGACCGTGTAGTCCCAGTCACTGAGCTGAAATATGGCCGAACATTCAGCTAAACTCACTGACCGGTGAACCAAGAACAGTCGTTCATGAAGGATCAGCCAGCGAGCTGAGAATGTAGTTGGATAAAGATACCGTCTGCAAACTAAAAGCTGCTGTAACAAAGTCCTACCCTGTTATGTAGGCACGGATGTTTTCGTGATACCGGATTATTAAATAAAATATTTGTTACCACCTCCTATTTCAAAAAATGGGAGGGAGGGAGAGGGGCAGGTTTGAGCAACTCAGCAACTGTCACTGTGACACTGCCCGCGGTCATTGTTTGTTTCTAAGGTTCCTTGTTTCACTTGTGGTGACTGTCCCCTTCTCGGAGAAGTGATGCTGACTGGTTGTTTAGCTGATCAAACGTGTGTGGGGGGGGGGGGCAGTGGCAGCTATAAATGTATAACAAAATCCCTGTGCTCTTGTCGTCCCACAGATCATCCAAAGGATGGAGTTATTCTAAGCGGTTCTTGAGAATCTGAACTCCACCTGCACATTAACTCTGTCCGGGACAAACTGGCACACAACTGCCATGCAAATTTGCAAATGTGGTCCCAGCAATCTTCTGTTGTTTACAGTCGTTTATCTCATCTGTCAAACTCTGTTATACAAGTCTGGTATGGCGCTTTTTGAGAAGACTTTCCTCCCGGTGGAGAAGGAGCTTGGATCATGGCTTTAAATGAGTTTTTCCACTGTGTCGAATGAGACCGTTTCTTTATCGAAATCACCTGCCACTGTGCCAGAACAACATTTCCACTGCACACTGTCCTGTTTGCGCGCTATTCAGCGGTTTTTGTGACAACACTTGCTATAGTTGGTAGTAAAAGCTGGAATCTACAGACAAAGTCAAACACTAGTAACTCTGACCAAATACACAGGTGTGACCCGTTTTAATTTGTGACTTGAAAAACAGTTAGCTTGTATTTATCAGACAATTGTGGCTCAAAAATGTTATGTTGGGTTTAAATGGATACTGTTGTCATGTTTGAATACCCTGGGATACCGTATTACCGTTACAACATCCAACCCTAGTCGACCACATCCAGAACAGGGCTGAGAACTTTCCACTGTAAAGCACACTGCTAATGCAGTCTGAGCAGGGGAGAAGGTGTGTACATGATACTGACTTAGGTACTCACTATGGCAGCTCTCACAACTGAGTCCTTTCTGAAAGCCCGCGGCGCCATTCATGCCCGGCTTGCTACCAGGCGCCATTATCTGGTTAGGGTTGGGTTTGGTGCTAGAGAAAGGTCAGAGGGATATAGTTAGGGTCGGGTCTACAATGTGGTATTTCAACAGCGAAACGATTCCAGACAGCATTAAGACTTGCAGTCAGGCAGAATACTCACTAGGTGGGGATGTACACCTGTTTGAGCTTGCTGTCTGCTTCTGCTGCCTTTAGTCGTTTCTGACAAAGAGACACAAGGAAAACATGCATGATTAACATGTCTAAAATAAACATGAGCATGGATTAGCCACACATGGAGAGGTGAATGGTAACGGTGACCTGGGAGGCAGGTGGCGCCCCTGACAGGCAGAAAAGCAAGACAGATTTCAACTAATCATTCAATATACAGAGGAACAAGAATTGACTTGTGTTTTTTATACATTTTGATATACTATATTGATCCCCGTGGGGAAACTCCTCTCTGCATTTAACCCACCCTAGCTGTGTAGCTAGGATCGGTGGGCAGCTGCTGTGCTGCTCCCAAGGACCAACTCCAGCTCTTTTCCCATTACCTTGGTCAGGGGCACAGACAGGAGTATTAACCCTAACATACATGTCTTTCTGATGGTGGGGGAAACCGGAGCACCCGTAGAAAACCCACCACAGACACGGGGAGAACATGCAAACTACACACAGAGGATGACCTGGGAGGACCCCCAAGGTTGGACAACCCCGGGGTTCGAACCTAGGACCTTCTTGCCATGAGGCGACAGCCGTAACCACTGCACCACTGTGCTGCTTGAACGTATTAGCAGATATACTTTATTACCTGCCATGAGTCCATTTTACATGTTTTTAATTTGAGCTGTTGTGGCACAGCTTGAGACAGTGAAACCTATGATTTGGCAATTCTGGACTTTAGGGGGAAAAAACTATTTCACGGGGATATTTTCCATGTTAACTATGATCTCTCCAACTTGTGCACCAAATATTTTACAAATGGACTAATGGTCAAATTACGATGATTTTCACTGCCTAGCCATGCACTTTGCTCAGTTCATCATTTTTATGGCAACCATTTTCTTTGTTCTCTTTGTTTTAGCGTTCAGGGTCAATGGGTCAAAACCTTAGTAAAAGAATGAAATAGAATCCAATATAGTTGACACAGTTTATAGGAATACCTATGAGTTAATGATAGGGAGGAAAGTGGAATGGTGAGGATGCAAGGAGTAGAGGTGACGGACAAAGGTATATGAGCTTAAATACTTGGGGTCAACTGTCCAAAGTAACAGCGAGTGCAGAAGAGAGGTGAAGAAGAGAGTGCAGGCAGGGTGGAGAAGAGTGTCAGGAGTGATTGGTGACAGAAGGGTACCAGCAATAGTTAAAGGTTTACAAGATGGTAGTGAGACCAGCTATGTTATATGGTTTGGAGACAGTGGCACTGATGAAAAGACAGGAGGTGGAGCTGGAGGTGGCAGAGATGAAGATGATAAGATTTTCATTGGGAGTGATGAAGAAGGACAGGATTAGGAACAAGTATATTAGTGGGACAGCTCAAGTTGGACGATTTGGAGACAAAGTAAGAGAGGCAAGATTGAGATGGCTTGGACATGTGTGGAGGAGAGATGCTGGGTATACTGGGAGAAGGATGCTGAATATGGAGCTGCCAGGGAAGAGAAGAGGAAGGCCAAAGAGGAGGTTTATGGATGTGGTGAGGGAGGACATGCAGGTGGCTGGTGTGACAGAGGAAGATGCAGAGGACAGGAAGAGACGGAAACAGACGATCCGGTGTGGCGCCCCCTAGCGGGAGTAGCCGAAAGTAGTAGTAGAAGAGGATAGTTGGCACAGTTTGTCCAAGAGATGTTAAATAATCGTTCAACCCAGATCATCTATAATATTTTGTGGAAATGAAAAATAAAGAAATTGTTTGGTTTTAAAAATCCATCACACAGTTGTTCTTATCATGCATTTAAGTTATTTAAAAAGTTTACTAATTATATAATTATAATTAGACCAATGGTCACCAAATACCATCACTGCTCTTCTTCGCAATCATCACTGAAGTTAGTGGCTATGATGTGTATCCATTTCCATACACTTGCATCACATTTTGTATCCATGTTTCCTTTATATTGTGTGCCAGTTTTAGTGGGAATTTTTGCCTTTTTTTGATAAGCCATGATGAAGCTCAGCGCATGGTGGTACAGTTGTAGAACTCAGCTGCATATTTACAGGTAGTTTCATGTCAAGAGCACTTCTGATTTCAGAGATATGGCTTACCAAGGGAGACATTTGATTATAGCGCCACCATCTGTCCGATTTGGGTAATATTTGTCACTGCCGAAATTTATATGCTGTCTTTCAACATTAATGCCCACGATATACCATCTAATCTGACATTGTGAAAATTGAGAGTAACACTCGCACAGCACTTAAACTTGAGACTTATTTACTTGGATTTAAAAAAAACCAAAAAAAACAGCTTAGTGTGTTGTGCTGCATTGTGAGGCTTGCCTCTTCACCTACCTGTTGGATGTAGCGGTCAGTAGTCTTCCACATGTAGTAGAATTGTACCACACTGGCTAGTGACTTCCAGGGCAGCTGGGAGGAGGGAGAGACAATCTATCAGCTACTACACAACTTTACAAGTAACTGCATGATCAGACAAGTATTGTGTTTCCAAGTACTAGGTGCTGTTTAACTACATTCACATCCCACAAGGACTGCACATCAAGCCACACCCACAGACGGATTTCCCAGAAGCCTCTCAGTGCTTATCAGGGTAGGGCAACATCCATGCATCCATTATCCAGACCGCTTATCCTGCTCTAAGGGTCGCAGGGATGCTGCAGCCTATCCCAGCAGTCACTGGGCGGCAGGCGGGGAGACACCCTGGACAGGCCGCCAGCCCATCACAGGGCCCACACATTCACTCCTAGGGACAATTTATCACGGCCCATTCACCTGACCTACGAGGGTTTTCATTTGTAATAGCCAGATTTTGTCAAAACTAGCTGTCACAGGCAGATCACATTATTGCACACACTATTTTCCATGTCGCCTCAGAGGAGAAGCTAAACATGTTATGCACATCACACATTGTGAAAATACATAAGAAATGATGTTATGATCTCGTTATGACCTCATTAAAAAGTCTCACTCTTGCTAACGAGGGAAAAGGTGATAACCGTGTTAAACATGTGGACCTAGCTCCTAGATGTGAAATAAAAACACGACGCCATCAGAGAACCAGCTTACAAAATCTTGGCGGATGTCGTTGAAGTCTTTGCCGTATTTCTCCAGGGCTTCCTCAAACAGCATGGCCTCAGAAGCACTCCACTCCTCCATCTCGTCTCGGCATAGCACGGGCCCTCCCTGGGGGACCAGGGTGGACATGGCCTTGGCCAGGTCATAGTTGTTCTTCTGCAGTGTATCCATAGCATGGAACTGAAAGCAGAGTGAGTGAGAAAATAACAAACAGAGACTAAGAATTGGGTATTTGCGATGGCATATACAGCAGTGTGTCAATGGTCACACGTCACGACTTTTCTTTTCCTGAATGTTTGACTTGGTTCGTGCAGGACCAGTGCGTCTCACCAGTGTTATGTCTCTGGAGGCTGCAGCGGCGCTCATGTGGAGACTGGGCTGACGGATGGAGCTACTGCAGTCCAAGGCCCGGGCAAACGTCCCCACAGCTCTGCATGACAAACAGCTGCTAGTTACCACAAGTTACATCAAGCTAGCTTCCTCAGCACCAGGTAAGTGTAGCATCTGAAATGCAGAAATCTAAGTGCCACCGAATGTGTCAGAGGCCTTGAAGAGAACATCCATTCATCCATTATCCATCCATCCATCATCTGAACTGCTTATCCTACTCTCAGGGTCGCGGAGATGCTGGAGCCTATCCCAGCAGTCATTGGGCGGCAGGCGGGGAGACACCCTGGACAGGCCACCAGGCCATCACACAGGGCCGAGACACACACACACACACACACACACACACACACACACACACACACACACACACACACACACCAAGGGGCAATTTATTACGGCCGTATCACCTGACCTATATGTCTTTGGACTGTGGGAGGAAACCCACGCAGACACGGGGAGAACATGCAAACTCCAGATGACCCAGGAAGACCCCCAAGGCTGGACTACCCCGGGGCTCGAACCCAGAACCTTCTTGCTGTGAGGCGACCGCGCTAACCACTGCGCCAACGTGCCTCCCTGAAGAGAATATGCACTACTCCATTAAAATAAAATCGATCTTTAATTAAAAAAAATATGTAGCTTCACTTTAAAATGGGGTGGCAGATTAATTTGGGATTCTCCCATGATAAAGCAGATTAAAATGCCCTGAGGTAGTGAGTTTTACGCTACAAATCAGGGGAGGATTTGTGTGTGCAAAAAAAACAAAAAAAAAACAAGTGCATATGCACCATTGCAATGCAACTAAACAGTCCCAAATCCAGTGTCTGCAACGTCTTGGAATCTAAAACTGAAGTAAACTAAACACGGCAATGAAGAGAGATTATGACAAGCAAAGATGAAGAAACAGGCTGGACCTTTCCGTCCTTGTTTTTTGAAAGCTGTTAGGTCGAAAACAGCAAAATGTCACAAGTTCTTCCAAAAGTGCTTCCTCAAGTCCACAGAGAATGACATGAAGGGTTCTTATCTTTTAAGTAAACATTTTCCACAACTTCTCCTTGGACATACAACAGAAGGTCCTCGACAGAGGCCTCACAGTCTCTGAATGACTGTAACTTAAACACAGTCGTTTAGAGCCTGTGAGGCTGCTCACCGAACACACCACCCAAACCTTCAGCCACGACGCGTCATCTCGGTGGCTGAAAATGAGATCTCGACTAAAGATTACACTGCAAATATGCAATCGCAGTGGGTAAATACACAATTTCATAAACTCATTTTACCATTTTCCATTACCGCAAATTTTCCTGGACATTTGATCAATCGTTTCATTTCCCAGGCTAGTCTATAAACTTCCAGGTTTTCCTGGAGTTGTACTAACTCTACATCATATGAATATGAGCGGCAACACAACAGCTTTTGCTTATCAGGCCGAGTAAAATCTGACGACTGAGGTGGTGTAGTGCACGTAACTGGACTGTGGATCAGTGGAAACTGTTCTGTGAAGGAAAAAAAAAAAGTCATGATACACACTCTTTCCAACTCAGTGGACGACTGAGAATGGAGATTGACTCGGTAATAATTTCGACAAGCGTGTGCTGCACCAACAGTGAAGTGTTGACATGGTGATGTGATGGACGGGAGTGTTGTGCATGCTTTGAGGACAAAAACCTCAGGACATCTGATCAGACAGCACAAAGGCCCCGGCTGAACCTGCTCGAGTATCTTTGGGAAATTTTTGAACTTAAAATAAGGGCACATTTAACACGGGCATCTTCCATCAACAACCTACTGGTTGCATTGCAGGAGATGTGGAGGACTGTACCACTTTCATGTCAGTAGCTGCTTTTCCACCAGGGGAACTACCCGAACAATTTAAGGGGGCCGGCAGCTTTGCTGGTGTTTCCACTAGAGGAACTAACCCTGACCGGAACTCTTACAGGAGCGTCTCTAGTCCCTGCTCTGGGGTCGGTACTTCTGAGCAGCCCTGAAAATCTGCTGGGAGGGGCTCGACGCTGATTGGTTGAACGTCGGAAGCAACCAGCCTACTACTTCGGTGTTCAACAAGCGCAATTTTATAAGCCAGCAACCAAGCTGTGTGGTAGCCAGCACAACACTAGAGAATTTCGATCAAGCGAAATGGAGAAATCAAGCCGAAAAATGGGACTGTCGAGGAGGTGCAGGCTTTGTTGGTTTACTACGCCACTGACGAGGTTCAGCAGGGGTCTCATGAGCCCGGTGGTTTCTACATTTCTATGGAAACATGTCACTCGAGAGGGCCGACTACGCGGTAGTTCGCGCCAGCCTGGGAGTTCATGGAGTTCTTCCCATGGAAAATCGCCTAGTATCAATTGGTAGAAGGCCTCGCACAATCCAGTAACACACTTATCCACACATACAATATTTACTTTTTGCAATGAAAGCATGTTTTGCTCTGAACAACAGGTAACTCAACACCCCCCCCCCTTTTCTCCCAAATTCTTCTGAGCCGGTCTCTGCTCCACCCCCTCTGCCAATCTGGGGAGGGCTGCAGACTACCACGTGCCTCCTCCCATACATGTGGAGTCATCAGCCGCTTCTTTTCACCTGACAGTGAGGAGTTTCACCAGGGGGATGTAGCGCGTGGGAGGATCACGCTATTCCCCCCAGTTCCCCTTCCCCCCTGAACAGGCGCTCCAACAACCAGAGGAGGTGCTAATGCAGCGACCAGGACACATACCCACATTCGGCTTCCCACCCACAGATACGGCCAATTTTGTCTGTAGGGACCAATCGGAGGTAACACGGGGATCTGAACCGACGATCCCCTTGTTGGTAGGCAACGAAATAGACCGCCATGCTACCCGGACACCCGGTATCTCAATATTTTAAGGAGGGTGGTGTACAGTACCTTTAAGGCCCTGAATAACCTAGCTCCTTCATATCTGTCTGAACTCCTTCTTATCCACACGCCCTCCCGTACTCTCAGATCCTCTTCTGCTCTCCAACTCACTACAGGCTCGACTACCATGGGGACTAGAGCCTTCAGTCATTCTGCCCCCCGCCTATGGAGCTCTCTGCCACAACACATTCACAACACTGACTCTCTTTCAACCTTCACATCCCATCTCAAAACGCACCTTTTCACACTGGCATATTCAGTCTGATCCACGCTTCAGAGTTTTGTGCAGATGATGATTTGATACTTACCTGTTGTGTTAACTTTTTATTGTCTACCCTGCTTTGTTTTATGCTGTCTGATACAGTGCTGCTTGGGTTTTTTAACTGTGTTCTGTAAGGTGTCCTTGAGTGCTCTGAAAGGCGCCCACAAATAAAAAGTATTATTATTATTACTGCAGAGATTTTCCATTAAATATTCACCTGATGGAGAGCAAGTTTTATGTTAACAGAGCAACACTTTCTTTACAGGGACTTCACCGTACTGAACTACACTTGATTCCCGCAATTTAACCAGGAATTGCTTAAGAGAAGAAAGAGCTGATTAACGCTCGCTAATTTAACTGCAAGAAAAACAAAAGCCTCAACACCGTCACTGAAGGCTATGTGGCTTATGTCTCTCCCCCAAGAGAACTTTCCCCGGCTGTCCTGACAACTGTGGATTTACTTTTCACCACAGCAATGGGACACAGAAGGTGTAGGAAGGGTAACAGTTGGTAGAGAGCCTTACCGGGCCACCACCAGAAACTGGTCAATCTGCGGGTCTTTGAGCTGGTTGTCAGGATCCCACACCTTGGTTTCCAGCTTCTCCTGGATGCGGGTGTCCGATTCCCCTGAGAAAGGAGGGACAGGTGTAGATGTGGTCACCGGCCAAATGGTGGGAAACAGCTACCGTGTTTGCTAGAGGTTTCTATCCATTTAAATTGTGAAACAGTTATAATGGTTGTGTTCAGGGGCCATTTCCTACTCCGTCAACTTGTACCGCGGTACTGAAGTGTTAAGGGGATACTTCCATTTTCAGGGTTTTTACTAAGTGTCTTAGCAAAAACCCTGAAATTCACATAACTGATCTTCTGTGGCTGAAGAAGATACGCATCAGTCTTCCCCTACAGCTGAGGACAGGTAAGCATATTACAGATAGAGATGGGCATCATTAAGATTTTAACATTACTACTACTCTTACAGATACTGCTCATCGATCCGGTACTTTAACGGTACTCTTATTGGGTTATTTTTGTTATCTTTTTAAGAGAAAAAAGCAAAACAAATGAAGAACAGAATTAACTTTGCTTTATTTTCTCATGTCTGGACAGAGCGTTACTTTTAATCATCAACCCATGTGTGTATAATGTAGGCAACTCCACGTGGGCTCCAGGCTGCTAGCATACATAACATACCTAAGCTGGATGGGGCAACCAGAGAAGAACTACGAGCTAGGCAGTCGAAAACAGCATTTCTCCACCTGTATTTGATGCTGTTTCACCAGATGTTTGGAAAGATTGCTTGTGTTTCCACCCTTACATGAAAAAGACTTGCTGCACTTGTGGCAACGAGCTTCATCAGCATCGACTCTGGTGACGTATAACCTGACTTATCAACATTTAGTTCTCTCTCGCCATTGTCACTAAGAGCAGAATCTGTGTGTGTTTGTGTGTGCGCGCACGTGTCAGAGAGAGAGGCAGAGAGTTGGCCCCGCCCCTCGGCTTGCACAAACAACACACTCCGAGAGACAGAGATCTCTCTTCTGGACTGGGAATAGCGAAAATGCAACACAGACAGACATCTTAATCTCATCTCATCATCAGCGGCTTCTCTGGGGTCGGGTCACGGTGGCAGCAAGCTAAGTAGGGCACTCCAGACGTCCCTCCCCCCCAGCAACGCCCTCCAGCTCCTCCTGGGGGATCCCAACGTCTTCCCAGGCCAGAATGGACATGTAGTCCCTCCAGGGAGTTCGGGGTCTACCCCGGGGTCTCCTCCTAGTTGGACGTGCCCGGCAAACCTCCAAAGGAAGGCCCCCAGGAGGCATCCTAATCAGATGCCCGAACCACCTCAACTGGCTCCTTTCGATGTGAAGGAGCAGCAGCTCTACTCTGAGCTCCCTCCGGATGTCCGAGCTCCTCAACCCATCTCTAAGGCTGAGCCCAGACACCTTACGGAGGAAACACATTTCAGCCATTTGTATCCGCTCATGAAGGCTTACGACCGTGTACCCCAGGGCACTCTGTGGGAGGTACTCTGGGAATATGTGGTACCGGGGCAGTTGCTGCAAGCCATCCGGTCCTTGTATAACCAAAGTGAGAGCTGTGTCCCTATTCTCGGCATAAAGTCAAACACATTTTTGGTGGGTGTCGGACTCCGCCAAGGTTGTCCCTTGTCTCCAATTCTGTTTGTGATATTCATGAACAGGATCTCAAGGAGCAGTCAAGGTGAGGAGTGTGTCCGTTTTGGCAACCTCAGCATTGCATCTCTGCTCTTTGCAGATGATGTGGTCTTGTTGGCTTCATCAGAACGTGACCTCCAGCGTGCACTGAGGTGGTCTGCAGCTGAGTGTGAACTGGCTGGGATGAGAGTCAGCACCTCCAAGTCTGAGGCCATGGTTCTTTACCGGAAAATGGTGGATTGCTCCCTGCGGGTTGGGGATGAGTTGTTGCCTCAAGAGAAGGAGTTCAAGTTTGTCAGGGTCTTGTTCATGAGTGAGGGTAGGATGGAGCGGGAGATTGACAGGTGGATTGGTGCAGCATCAGCCGTAATGTGGACATTGTACCAGACCGTTGTGGTGAAAAAGGAGCTGAGCTGGAAGGCAAAGCTCTCAATTTACCAGTCAGTCTTCATTCCAACCCTCACCTATGGTCATGAGCTTTGGGTAGTGACCGAAAGGGTGAGATCACAGATACAAGCGGCTGAAATGAGTTTCCAAACGTCTTAATCTTATTGCAAGTTACAAACAGAGTTGGTGAGATAAAAAGGTGTAAGACAATGTTTATGTAGCCTAAATAAAAAGGAAATGTACACTACCGTTCAAAAGTTTGGTATCACCCAAACAATTTTGTGTTTTCCATGAAAAGTCACACTTATTCACCACCATATGTTGTGAAATGAATAGAAAATAGAGTCAAGACATTGACAAGGTTAGAAATAATGATTTGTATTTGAAATAAGATTTTTTTTACATCAAACTTTGCTTTCGTCAAAGAATCCTCCATTTGCAGCAATTACAGCATTGCAGACCTTTGGCATTCTAGCTGTTAATTTGTTGAGGTAATCTGGAGAAATTGCACCCCACGCTTCCAGAAGCAGCTCCCACAAGTTGGATTGGTTGGATGGGCACTTCTTTGAGCAGATTGAGTTTCTGGAGCATCACATTTGTGGGGTCAATTAAACGCTCAAAATGGCCAGAAAAAGAGAACTTTCATCTGAAACTCGACAGTCTATTCTTGTTCTTAGAAATGAAGGCTATTCCATGCGAGAAATTGCTAAGAAATTGAAGATTTCCTACAGGACAGCACAAACAGGCTCTAACCAGAGTAGAAAAAGAAGTGGGAGGCCGCGTTGCACAACTGAGCAAGAAGATAAGTACATTAGAGTCTCTAGTTTGAGAAACAGACGCCTCACAGGTCCCCAACTGGCATCTTCATTAAATAGTACCTGTTAGAGCCTGTTTGTGCTGTCCTCTGAAGGGAGTAGTACACACCGGTGTAGGAAATCTTCAATTTCTTAGCAATTTCTCGCATGGAATAGCCTTCATTTCTAAGAACAAGAATAGACTGTCGAGTTTCAGATGAAAGTTCTCTTTTTCTGGCCATTTTGAACGTTTAATTGACCCCACAAATGTGATGCTCCAGAAACTCAATCTGCTCAAAGAAGTGCCCATCCAACCAATCCAACTTGTGGGAGCTGCTTCTGGAAGCGTGGGGTGCAATTTCTCCAGATTACCTCAACAAATTAACAGCTAGAATGCCAAAGGTCTGCAATGCTGTAATTGCTGCAAATGGAGGATTCTTTGACGAAAGCAAAGTTTGATGTAAAAAAAATCTTATTTCAAATACAAATCATTATTTCTGACCTTGTCAATGTCTTGACTCTATTTTCTATTCATTTCACAACATATGGTGGTGAATAAGTGTGACTTTTCTTGGAAAACACAAAATTGTTTGGGTGATCCCAAACTTTTGAACGGTAGTGTATTTTCTTAATTTCTCCAATACCGACAGCATAACTGTTAATGTCAGAGCTTATCAATACAACAACCTCTAATAATTTAGCACTGGTGCCCATTTAATACCAGGTTTCAGTACCCATTCCTAATTACAGAAGAACAGTTCAAAACTATAATCCAGGTTTAAGGATTTTGCCTGTACTTGTAGTAAAATTGATAACACTAGGCTAATGGGTAAAAGTATTAATGATCGGCTTCAGAGGTCTAGTTCCCTTCTTTAAAGAGAAGCTATTAATGATCCTGGTAGACATTCAGCAACTGAACTAAGCTCAGCTCACCTCGTACCTTCTAACTGCACACATAGACATAAGAAAAGGTATCTAAGAGTTTGTTCGGCTCAATGTAATTAGGAGATATAGTAAAAACTCAGAAGCCGAACTATCCCTTTATGAGTGGATGGCTGAAAAGCATTTCGTGAGAACAGGAAAGATGAAGGTCAAAAGAGGTGGAGGTGCTATTAGAATCAAGTGCACAGGTGAAATGAACGGGAAAATGAAGAGAAGGGGAAAGAGAAGAGATCTGGGATGTAGCTGATAGGAGAACTGTGAGCTGTTGGTTAGTCCTTCATTTTCAGTGGTTTCGGAGGGACGTGATGTCTTGCCTGATCAGACTGGCTGAGTGTCTATATCACATGGAAACATGTAGGGGTAAACCACCTAGTCCTCAGAACTCTGTACATACTGTACTGCATGCTGTTCTTGCCACGGAAAACTATCATCAGAGCAAAGTATTCTGCATTCTGTTAAGATTCTCCTGTATCATGCTCAAGTTGTTTTATTTTATCAAACGCACAACAGCGTGGCAGGCACTGCTGGCAATGAAATGCACAGGCATCAGTTCAACCTCAAAAAAGCTAAGGAATATGACATAACATTAAGTTAAAAAAAAAAATTCTAAAAATTAACAAAAGAAATTACAAAATTACAGTATTTACAGTCCAGCATGAGAATTTAAAAAGTAAAGCTAAAATAACTAAAAATAGACTAACAGTAAGCTAAAATTCGAAGTGTATACAAGCAGGAGACGCATGAGCTTAAACCAAAACTTAAGTCGCACATTAAATCTAACATTAATAGTTGAGGTGGGCATGTAATGGTATATACAGGAGTATGTTATTGTAATAAACGTGTCAACTGTATCTGTACATAGCACAGGAGTGGTGTGGCAGAAAGTGAACAGTGCAGAATAAAGGAAGCATGTGCATTTTGTGGGATGAAACGACTTGTGGCAATGATGGAAAGCTACTTGCATCTTCTCACCACTGCTACAAGTAGGTGTACAACACTTTTCCTTTGTCTACACTGAACTCTGTCTTTACAAATCTATTTAGCAGACATGCCGCTGCAATCACCCTAACAGAAATGAACCCAACCCATGTACCTGAACATTTCTGAGGTAAGAAACATGCGTGTGTTTGACCTCTAGGGTACTATGAGCCTGTGGTGTAGGAGTGTGTAACCCTATAGGTTGAGTGGTATGAAAAGTTCAGCTTGCTTTGCCTCTCCAGCTTGTAGAAGGTCTAGCATGCTGGTGCTCACCTTCTGCTAGTTTGTCAGGGATCTCAGCCTGGAATTTGGAACCCACCCGGATTTCCCCCTGGTCTGCTAGCAGGGTTTTCTGGACAGGGTCAAACACCAACGAGTAGAAGAAACAGTCCTGGGCAGATACAGTAACAGAACATCAAAATTACGAGCCAGTATTGTGGGGTTTGCAAAATGTACACCAAGACTCTATGTGGACTCTTACACACTGAAAATCAAGGCCAGGGGCAGAGCGGAGAAAAGATGAAATCAATAGTCAGAAAGTTAAACAACAGAATTTTTTCATTAGAAACTAATGGGAGCAAGGAGCTGAATACCTGACCTGAAAATAAACACACACACATGCGCACACACACACACACAACAGAAACAGCCTGGTCGAACAGTTGGGTGGTAGATGCATGGATGGCAGCTTACCTCTTTCTCCAGGTAACTGGCAAGGACGTCTGTTTCATTGAGTAGCGTAACATTACATTTCCCCCTAGGAAGAGTTTAAGAGGTAGATTTAAGCACTCATAGGTCATGCACACACACACAAAGTGACCTCAGCTACACCTAAAATCTGTAGATTCTGAAAAGTGTCATTGTGGTGCAAACATGTGACCAATAGTTCACCAGTAGATGAGAATTTGCTAAATTTAAGACATTGGTGTGATTACTCCCTAAGCAGGCAGCGGGTGTGATGACGGGCTGGTCTCTGTGTAGACAAGCTTCAACACGAGGCTAAGTTAATGGCTAAGACTGGCTGCAGACAGAACGACTTATTGGATGGTTTGATGTCAACTGTGCTGGCAGTCGTCTTGGCTGAAATAAATGGCAGCCATGTCTATACAACCACACACACCGTATGTGAGTAGCAGGTAGCGATTCAAACTGTCGGGATAGGAAGAGTTCTCGATGCTTGAGCTGGTGTTTCTGTTGTTCAGACACTGCTGGCTGCTTTGACTCCTCCTCAAAGTCTCCTGAAACAGAACAATACAAAAACCAGACTCGTGAAAAACAAAATGAAACATCAAACTCTACTGACACAAACTCACTACCGGCTGGATTACAGCCGGCGTACACCGAGCAACTGAAACTGTACGACTGAATTAAATATGCTGACAGGTTTCTGTGAGACAAAACCCACCAGCAGCCACAACTGAACGGCAACACCTCGGGTGAGACTACCACAAAGAATTTCCAAAATGAAATAAATGTCATAATACTGGTTCATATTCCCTGGAAGTGTAAGTACAGAAAGCGGGCCGGGCAGCGGGCCAGGCAACGAGCCGGGCAGCAGGCCGGGCAGCAGGCAGGGCAGCAAGGTATTCGTTACTGCAGACGAAGTCATTACATTTTTCAGCCACGCAGAGATATTAAGAAATGGAGACAGCTGTGTGTATGTTCGGCCACTAGATTGCGCATTCCTAATTTCAAGCGGGTGAGTAATTTGTTGTGAGCTGAAGGGGAGGAGGAGGAGGAGGGGGGGGTGCTAGGTCGCACTGTATCGCTCCATCTCCGTGGACTCCACCCCTGCACTCAGCCACAGGAAACCCTGTCAGTGAGTGAGAGAAAAGAGGGCCGGGACCTTATGCCACACCCCTTTCTGTTAACCCCTCCTGCCACCCCTCTACCCCCTCCCCTCCCTCTGCTACCCCCATCTCACCCTCCCCCCTCTCCCTCCCCTTGTCCAGCTAGCCCCTGCCAGACAAAGTAGGAAACCCTGTGTACCAAACCTGAGGCGCCCATCCCCCCATCATGTATCTTCTCTTAACAGCACACGCGTGTGTGCGCACGCACACACACAGACAGACACACACACACACAGACACACACACACACACACACACACACACACACACGGAGGAAAAAACAAAGACAGGACATAATAATTCAGGGTGGGAGAGACGCACAGTAGTGAATGCATGCATGCATGCAGACATGTGCACACACACACTAATAAGCACACAATCATACCCCCCCCACAAACGCACACGCACACACGCACACACACACACAAAGACTTTCTTCTCGTGACAAAGACAAGGTAAGTGAGAATTAACCCCTTGTGCGCCATGGCCCTCTGGGACACATCAAGGGCCTTTTGTTCTGAGCAGTGTGCAGAGCTGCAGGGCTGCAGACACAGAAGACATATTCACATGTGAACAAGTCACCCCATCACAGCCCGACGGAGGTATTACTGCGACTTCAGCCACAGTCACGTAAACAGCTCTATCTGCTCAGCGTTACTGGGGTAAGCTCGGAATCGGGGTAAACATAACGGATTACGACGTCTAGCTTTTTGGAGGGGTTTTCTGCTCAATATTTCGATTTATTGATTTACGGCGTAAACGGCACAGTTGGCTTTATTACCCGCTATCTGAAGTTGCATCAGTGAAATACCACCAGCCATTATAACACCGTTTTAACCACACCAAGATGGAGAACTGTCATGTTTTGAGGTAGAACACGAAACAGATATGAACCAGTTTGGTCAGTGTACCACCACATACCATAACAATAATAATGATAATTACATTTACATAGCGCTTTTCTAGACACCCAAAGTGCTTCATATGCCACGATATTCACGTACTGTCACCACATGCCGAGGCGGCATCATGGATCCAGACAGGAAAGAAGTCGACAACTTCATTTTCAACTCAAATATCCAACTAATAAAGAATAGAGAGAGGCGGGGGCATCCCATGATCGCTATTACAACTCGCTCATGAGTCCTGGTCTTGGAAACTGTTAAAGACGATGGCGAGACACCCCATCACCCAAACACGACTAGAGAGAAGTCCCATCACGCTGCCATTATGAAACCCTGGCATCTGGACCCCTCCACTTGTGTCTTTTACAGTCTAAATAATGGGGGGGGGGGGGACCCCGAAAGTTTGGTGTCTGGGTAGTGTAGCGGTCTATTCCATTGCCTACCAAAATGGGGATCACTGGTTCGAAACCCAGTGTTACCTCTGGCTTGGTCGGGCGTCCCTACACACAATTGGATGTGTCTGCAGGTGGGAAGCCGTATGTGGGCATGTGTCCTGGTTGCTGCACTAGCGCCTCCTCTGGTCGGTCAGGGCACCTGTTCAGGGGGGGAATGGGAACTGGGGGGAATAGCATGATCCTCCCACACGCTACGGCCCCCTGGTGAAACTCCTCACTGTCAGGTGAAAAGAAGCGGCTGGTGACTCCACATGTATCGGAGGAGACGTGGTAGTCTGCAGCCCTCCCCGGATCAGCAGAGGGGGTGGAGCAGTGACCGGGACGGCTCAGAAGAGCGGGGTAATTGGCTGGGTACAATTGGGGAGAAAAAAGGGGGGGGTCAAAACAAAAAAGTGTGTGATAAATTGATGGAGTCATTTCTTTGTATACTGTTAAGCCGCGAGTGTTAAAATGGCGTGGTGAATGCAGTCGATCACAAGGGCAACGCTCCGTTTGCAAAGCTTTAATGTCTTCATCTACATACACACGCCCAGTCGGCACGCCGACAGCTACATGTTAGCAACGCTCGTGGTATGGCGTTCTACAATAATGTGATAAAAGATTTTCTCTTTCACAAAGACAGGTGGAGAAAATTATACAAAGTGGTTGCTTGACAAATGTTGTTGTCGTATTCAGGCAGAGACAAGAAGTATAGCAGGAGCTGACGAGCAGGAGACCAGCTACTCAAGAAGTTTAGCAGGAGCTGACGAGCAGGAGACCAGCTACTGAAGAAGTATAGCAGGAGCTGACGTGCAGGGGACCAGCTACTCAAGAAGTTTAGCAGGAGCTGATGTGCAAGAGACTAGCTACTCAAGAAGTATAGCAGGAGCTGATGTGCAGGAGACCAGCTACTGAAGAAGTTTAGCAGGAGCTGATGTGCAAGAGACTAGCTACTCAAGATGTTTAGCAGAAGCTGACGTGCAGGAGACCAGCTACTCAAGATGTTTAGCAGGAGCTGACGTGCAGGGGACCAGCTACTCAAGAAGTTTAGCAGGAGCTGATGTGCAAGAGACTAGCTACTGAAGAAGTATAGCAGGAGCTGATGTGCAGGAGACCAGCTACTCAAGAAGTTTAGCTGGAGCTGACGTGCAGGAGACCAGCTACTCAAGATGTTTAGCAGGAGCTGATGTGCAAGAGACTAGCTACTGAAGAAGTATAGCAGGAGCTGATGTGCAGGAGACCAGCTACTCAAGAAGTATAGCAGGAGCTGACGTGCAAGAGACCAGCTACTCAACAAGTATAGCAGGAGCTGACGTGCAGGAGACCAGCTACTCAAGAAGTTTAGCAGGAGCTGACGTGCAAGAGACTAGCTACTCAAGAAGTATAGCAGGAGCTGATGTGCAGGAGACCAGCCACTCAAGAAGTATAGCAGGAGCTGACGTGCAGGAGACCAGCCACTCAAGAAGTAGAGCAGGAGCTGACGTGCAGGAGACCAGCTACTCAAGAAGTATAGCAGGAGCTGACGTGCAGGAGACCAGCTACTCAAGAAGTTTAGCAGGAGCTGACGTGCAGGAGACCAGCTACTCAAGAAGTAGAGCAGGAGCTGACGTGCAGGAGACCAGCTACTCATGAGGTAGAGCAGGAGCTGACGTGCAGGAGACCAGCTACTCAAGAAGTAGAGCAGGAGCTGACGAGCAGGAGACCAGCTACTCAACAAGTTTAGCAGGAGCTGACGTGCAGGAGACCAGCTACTCAAGAAGTAGAGCAGGAGCTGACGTGCAGGAGACCAGCTACTCAAGAAGTAGAGCAGGAGCTGACGTGCAGGAGACCAGCTACTCAAGAAGTAGAGCAGGAGCTGACGTGCAGGAGACCAGCTACTCATGAGGTAGAGCAGGAGCTGACGTGCAGGAGACCAGCTACTCAAGAAGTTTAGCAGGAGCTGACGTGCAGGAGACCAGCTACTCAAGAAGTTTAGCAGGAGCTGACGAGCAGGAGACCAGCTACTCAAGAAGTTTAGCAGGAGCTGACGAGCAGGAGACCAGCTACTCAAGAAGTTTAGCAGGAGCTGACGTGCAGGAAACCAGCTACTGAAAAACACATCTGGGTTTTCAAGTCACTTCCTACCATGTAAACCCTTTAATGAGAAATACTGCCTGAAACTTTTTACTCCCAGTATTATCAGCTCCAAAAAACATTTTTTCCCCTCCCCTTTTTCTCCCTAATTGTATCCGGCCAATTACCCCACTGTTCTGAGCCGTCCTGGTCGCCGCTCCACCCCCTCTGCTGATCCGGGGAGGGCTGCAGACTACCACATGCCTCCTCCCATACATGTGGAGTCACCAGCCGCTTTTCACCTGACAGTGAGGAGTTTCACCAGGGGGACATAGCACATGGGAGGATCATGCCCCCCCCCCCAGTTCCCCCTCGCCCCGACCAACCAGAGGAGGCGCTAGTCCAGCGACCAAGACACATACCCACATCTGGTTTCCCACCCGCAGACACAGCCAATTGTGTCCTACCGAGCCGGAGGTACCGTAGGAACTCAAACCGGCGATCCCCGTGTTGGCAGGCAACGGAATAGACCGCCATGCTACCTGCACGCAATTATCAGGTCAATTTTTACCATGTAAATGCACTGAGAGACAAAGAGACAAACAAACTTTCTTAAAAAGGGTGTTCATGTGTTAGCAAGGTCAGAGTCTGAGAGGAGGAAGAAGAAGAAAAGGGAAAATGAAAAGTAAGAGAGAGAGAAGACAAACAAGAGTAAGAGAGAAGACGAGAGTAAGAGAGAGAAGACAACAAGAGTAAGGTCCAACGCAACGAGATGGTGGCAAAGCGGTGGCTCATGCTGCCGAGTGGCAGAAGTTAAGTTTTGCAGGCAAAACAAAGGAAAAGGTGTTAAACGCTGAAGCAGACCCTGAAGCCTGGCCAGAAGACCAGACCATTCATACCCGTGGGGCATGTGTGTGTGTGTGTGTGTGTGTTGGCCACTACACAGGATAAACTCTGGACTCTCCAGCTGCGAGATAACCACACTGCTAGCTGAGGGATTCCCTGTCAGTGCCCCTGCTCAAGGTGCGATGACATGCTACAGAATGAGCGCCTCCACATGGACGGCCTGGCAGACGTAACCAGGGCTGCTGGCCTGCAAAGCCTGGACACTCCCTCCACGAAAGCTGAACCCCAGCCCAGCCGGACTCGCTCTCACCGCTTCAGCTGACCTTTCTAGTGGGTGCATTCTATCTGGGGTCAGCGACAGAACTGTAGGACACTTCTACAGGTCTGCTGCTGTAGTGCTACTAGAAGGCAAACATGACCACATGGAGTAATGACTTTTAAAACAAACAAAAACACTAAAAGAAATTTCTACCTTTATTATTACTTTATTATATTATTTTATTATTTTACTTATTATCCAATTTCCCCCCAGGGATGAATAAAGTATTTCTGACTGGTTTCTGATACCTCCTGATAGGGTGATCTCACTATTTTCAGCAACTGAGATTTTGTCAGGATTCACTTTCAAGTCCTCAGTTATTTGGAACTAGCTGGTATTTCTCAACAACCCTCAAAGCACCATAACATGTACAATATACAAGGTGACACAGTTCAAGTTGGGCGGTTTGGAGACAAAGCAAGAGAGGCCAGATTGAGATGGTTTGGACATGTGTGGAGGAGAGATGCTGGGTATATTGGGAGAAGAATGCTGAAAATGGAGCTGTCAGGGAAGAGGAGAAGAGGAAGGTCAAAGAGGAGGTTTATGGATGTGGTGAGGGAGGACATGCAGGTGGCTGGTGTGACAGAGGAAGATGCAGAGGACAGGAAGAGATGGAAACAGATGATCCACTGTGGCGACCGCTAACAGGAGCAGCCAAAAGTAGTAGTAGTAGTAGTAGCAGACAAGGTGACACAGAGACGCCATAACAAACTCTCCAGATTGTCTTGGCTTAACATGAGAGGAGCTACACACAACATATCGGACATTGCTGGCAAGGTTGAGAGAAGCACTTTGTATGAGAGCTATCAGTGTATAAGGGCAGCTCATTGTTTAACATTTTTCCAAGCAGGGCTGTAATGTTTGTTAACTTAGAACCTAGCCTTAGAAGGGCCAATTCAAAACCGCTTGATGCAGGGCCTCCGGGTAGCGTAGCGGTCTATTCTGTTGCCTACCAACACGGGGGTCTCAGGTTCGAATCCCCGTGTTACCTTCGACTTGGTCAGGCGTCCCTACAGGCACAATTGGCCATGTCTGTGGGTGGGAAGCCGGATGTGGGTATGTGTCCTGGTTGGTCGGGGCGCCTGTTCGGGGGGGGGGGCAGTGTGATCCTCCCAAACGCTATGCCCCCCTGGCCAAACTGCTCACTGTCAGGTGAAAAGAAGAGGCTGGCGACTCCACATGTATCGGAGGAGGCATGTGGTAGTCTACAGCCCTCCCTGGATCGGCAGAGGGGGTGGAGCAGCGACCGAGACGGCTCGGAAGAGTGGGGTGATTGGCCAAGTACAATTGTGGAGAGAAAAAAGGGGGGAATTCCAAAAAAGACAAAAAAACAAAACAAAACAAAAAACTGCTTGATGCAAAATGTGGCCTGAGAAAGTCTTAAATATTGTGATGTGTCCATACTGCACACCCCCACCCATTATCGCCAAAGCACGCTCACCCTCGCGCTACCTGAGGGGAAACTGGTAGTTGTACTTAAGAAGCCTAGAATGCTGTATGTGCACTACATTACTTAAACTCCTGCAGAACTGACGAAGAGCTCTCTCTAGCTGTGTGTCAGTGCAACACCTCTAAAAACAGGAAACAAGACTGCCAAATTTTATCACAACAAATAAAACTTCAACCGCTGAAGACGCACCAAGAAAAAAAAGTCACACTCTTCATCTGTGAGAGAATTTAATGATAAAAATATGTAACTCAATTTTGATCGCTGATATGACAAAGTATCTACAGGGAGGGTGATGTGGGTCTCAGCTTGTCTACGGTTGTTAACCCGTACACAACTCTCAACTGCAAAAATGCATACATTTAGTGTGTTGGTGCCTGTTATCTGTAGAGCTACTAGCAAAGATAGCATAGTTGGGGATTTGGAGGATGGTGTGTGTGTGTGTGTGTGTGTGTGTGTGTGTGTGTGTGTGTGTGTGTGTGTATTGTGAATTGTTGGGGTGATTGGGGGCAAGAAGAATCTGATCAGCCCTGCATGCCACATCTCTCCCCTCCCTCTTACCCTGTCTCATTGCACGCATGGGGAAGCATTCACTGGCATGTGTGATGTACAAGACAAATTGTGTCCTTACACGTGCATCTGTGGACGTGTACATCAGCACACGGGTTCCATGTCCAAGTGATAGTTGAGGTGCTATAGCGGTAGCATTTGATTTATACTATTATATGGATGCAACCCATAGACCAGGGATGGAGCCATGTTATCCAGGAAGGGCCTGTGTGGGTGCTGGCTTTTGTTCCAACCAAGCAGTTACACACCTGATTCACCTCATTAAGATCCTGAGAAAGATTCTTAATGAAGATCATGAGAAAGATTCTTAATGAAAATCCCGAGAAAAATTCTTAATGAAAAGATCTCGAGAAAGATCCTTAATGAAAAGATCTCGAGAAAAATTCTTAATGAAAAGATCTCGAGAAAAATTCTTTATGAAAAGATCTCGAGAAAGATCCTTAATGAAAAGATCTTGAGAAAGATTCTTAATGAAGATCCTGAGAAAAATTCTTAATGAAGACCCTGAGAAAGCATCTCAATGAAGATCCTGAGATAGATTCTTAATGAAAAGATCCTGAGAAAGATCCTTAATGAAGATCCTGAGAAAGACTGGTTATTTGTTGACTCGGGTGTGTAATGGCTCAGGTAGAAGGAAAGCTTGCACCCACACCAGCTCTTTCTGGACAAGGTTCCTCACTGCTGGTGCAGACTGTTACAGCAGCGCTGCAAACTAGACAGCAGTGTAGTGGTTGGCACTTTGGCGCCAGCTTTGTTGTACATGCTACACCAGAGCATACACAACAAATCAGGCGCCAAAGGAATCATGTTTATGTCTTCTCTGATTTACAGGCAGCAAAGACAAAGTTTGCAATGGAAATGGCTTCGCTAGATGAGCAAAAAGAGTGCATTTTTTTCCGCTATTGATAAGGAGCAAATTACATCGGAAGAGGAGACGAGTCTGTGAGACCAATAAAGATGTTGAGGCAGGAGAACAGGGAATTCACTGTTTGTGTACTGGACGTGAGAGATGGATGAACTGCTGGGTTGCCGGCACTGGAAACACATAGCAGGTAAGCTGCCCAAGCAAACGGATCATTCTCGTGGTGTCCGCATAGCCTTGATACGCAATTACATTTTTGAGGGGGGAGCCGAAGCTCACACCGTCACCTACAGTGGTGGCCCGCAGTCACCTCCACGCTGAACCGTAAATCAGTCATCAGGGAACCAATTGCGGATTCGAGTGCTACGCTAACACACTTTCAACAGAAACAAAAATCTCTAGCAACTTTTTTTTAGGGGGGGGGGGGGGGGATTTTTCTCCATGGGCGGTGGCGCAGTGGTTAGTGTGGTCGCCTCAGAGCAACAAGGTAGTGGGTTCCAGCTCTTGGGTAGTCCAACCTTGGGGGTCGTCCTCTGTGTGGAGTTTGCATGTTCGCCCCGTGTCTATGTGGGTTTCCTCCGGGTGCTCCGGTTTCCTCCCACAGTCCAAAGACATGTAGGTCAGGTGAATCTGCCGTACTAAATTGTCCCTAGGTGTGTGTGTGTGTGTGTGTGTGTGGGCCTTGTGATGGCCTGGCAGTCTGTCCAGGGTGCTGCCCAATGACTGCTGGGATAGGCTCCAGCATCCCCGTGACCCTGACAGCAGGATAAGCGGTTTGGATAATGGATGGATGGATTTTCCCCATTTTTTCCTCCCCAATTGTACCCAGCCAATTACCCCACTCTTCCGAGCTGTCCTGGTTGTTCCTCCACCCCCTCTGCCAATCTGGGGAGGGCTGCAGACTACCACGTCTCCTCTGATACATGTGGAGTCGCCAGCCGCTTCTTTTCACCTGACAGGGAGGAGTTTTACCAGGGGGATGTAGCGCATGCGAGGATCACACTATTCCCCACAGTTACCCCTCCCCCCCAAACAGGCGCCCCGACTAACCAGAGGAGGCGCTAGTGCAGCGACCAGGACACATACTCATATTCGGCTTCCCACCCGCAGACACGGCCAATTGTGTCTGTAGTGATGCCTGACCAAGCCGGAGGTAACACGGGGATTCGAACCGGCGATCCCCATGTGAATAGACCGCTACCCTACCCAGATGCCCATCTCTAGCAACTTCAAATGGATATACTATGAACTCGAACATGCATTGCCAAACACTTTCACTGAATCTCTGGTGTGCTTCACTTGAAGAGGTAACTGCATCAAGCATTCCCATCAAGAATTCCCAGAGTGTTATGCTTTCTAGTGCTGCTACAGTCTCGTTGATCCAACCTTTAAAACCGTTTTACAAATAGGACATACACTCAACTCCAACTCATCCTTTAAGAATCTAACGCAAGTTTACCATGAAACAATTATAAAACCCAGTTTTCATTATACTGCAAATGTGCTCTTCTCAAATTCAGACTGCAGCTTTTGAGGCAGGGTAGAAACTGTAATATGCCTTTAAATAAGGACAGTGAAATAGGTTTTAGGGATGAGACGGGTGGTGGTGAGGGGGAGGTTTTAGGGATAAAGATGGGTGGTGGTACTCACTTGCATTGCTGTCAGCTAGTGTGTTGAGGGTGCCTGAGATATCTCGCCTCCTGAACAAACACACGACCTTGGCCTCCACATTCCCATTGGCCGTCTGGGAACAAAGGAACAGTGACTGGTTAGAATCAAGTACAAACATTGGCGCCACCCTCTTCCGTTTTCTATCCAAAGGTTACCAACATTACTTCTTGACTGCGAGTTAGCAGTGACACGTACTGACTGAAATGTTTAAAGACAGAGTTTAAAACTTAATCAAGTTGAAGAGATGATGGCAGACTTGATATCGGAGGATTAACTGTGATCAAAGGAGGGGAGAAGGCAGGGCTCCTCTCTATCCACGCAGCAATTTTAAGTCGGGGCCTAGATGGTTATTCACACTCATAATATCCATTCATCCTGCTCAGCGCCCATTAGCACTCACGAAGACGGAGTCCTCCAGCTCAACACAACCCCTTCAATTTAAGAGTGTTATATAAATGAGCTTAATCCTTTGACTGGGAAACAAGCCTGTGTCATACGCCCCTGCTTCTACCGCTGGGTTATATAAGTTGCTCATGTACCACTGTCTAGTCATTTGACTAGTCAAGGCTACCAGACAGCACCCAGAGAAGACGAAACAAAACTTTGTGCATGTGTTTATTCGGGTGTGTATCAGCACTGAAACGCTGTAAGAAGTGATATAACAATACAAAGCCACATTCAACTGTACCATGACAGCGAGGCATGAGAAGGTAGCCATGACAGCTAGCCAGGAGAAGTTAACACAGAAAAAGTGCCATAAATAAATAACGGGCTGAAAGTCAAAGCCACCAAGTTTAAATGTGGGCATGCAAGATTAATCGGCCGCGACAGAAAACTCACCTTGTTGAGCTCCTCTATTCTGCGAATCAGGTACGGGTTGCTGGAGGAATTCTCAAAGTACACGTAATCTGAAAGTAAGAACAATGTGATGAGTAACAGCATAACCTTTATAGAAAGAGTTAAAAAAAAAAATCAACACATGACTATGCAGATGGTTTCATATTACTAAAAATGAAACATTTGAAAAAAAAAATCATGTATCATTAGGAACTGAGTCCTTTAAACACACACACACACACACACACACACACACACACACACACACACACACACCGACCTGCCAAAAAAAAATTTTTTTTTTATAGATTCCCCCCCCCCCTTCTGTTCCGGTCTCTGCTCCACCCCCTCTGCTGATCCAGGGAGGGCTGCAGACCACCACATGCCTCCTCTGATACATGTGGAGTCACCAGCTGCTTCTTTTCACCTGACAGTGAGGAGTTTCACCGAGGGGACGTAGCACGTGGGAGGATCACGCTATTCCCCCCAGTTCCCCCCCCCCCCCCGAACAGGCGTACCGACCGAACAGAGGAGGTGCTAGTGCAACAACCAGGACACATACCCACATCCGGCTTCCCACCCGCAGACACGGCCAATTGTGTCTCTAGAGACGCCTGCCCAAGCCGGAGGTAACACTGGGATTTGAACCACCGATCCCCATGTTGGTCGACAACGGAATAGACTGCTGAGCTACCCGGACGGCCAAAAATGTATCCTTTTATTTATTTTTATAGCCCAGTATCACAAATTACAAATTTCAAATTTGTCTCAAGTATGTCAACTGCTGTTGAATTTGTTAGCCTTTAACCCATCCAGACAAAGTAGAGATATGTAAATAAAGTAGATATGTAAATAGAGATGATATGTAAATAAAGTAGATATGTAAATAGAGATGATATGTAAATAAAGTAGATATGTAAATAGAGATGACATGTAAATGAAGCAGAGATGATATGTAAAACCCACTGAAAGACACCCACTGGAAAAAGAGACGCAGAATGAAACAACGCAGCAGAGCAAAGTAGATGCTGCACTGCACTTAACACGTCGCTCGACAACAAGACCACAAGTACACGCCTCCCGACACGCAGCCCGGCCGTAGCGGCGGGCTAGCCTACACTCGGACAGGCGCTCATAGCAGAGGGAAAACAGATCAATAGAAACCTGGTTAAAGGGTGCAGTCCAGTTTGTACTGCCTCATAGTGGACCTCTCAAGGAGAGCAGGAAATCATCCTCCATCAGTAACTTCACCTCCACCAAAAAAGGCGATGGGGATCTTTAAGATGCTGCCAAGTAATGTCTTCTAGCCTTTTTGAAGTAAATCCAGCAACTTAATTAGCTTTACAAGATTAACACGAGACATCCTTCTGGGTCCAGCTGTGGCACGGCAGCCTTCTACACACTGCTGTTGTTAATGATGACTATTAGTGGATGTTTCCACAAGTAATAATCATGTAATTTGGTGGTATTTGTTTTCAATATATATGCAGTACAGTTTAGACGTATCTGAAAGCTCCTGTGTCTTCATGCCACAACCGCCACGGCCGTCATTTTGACGGTTTTGGATTTTCAAAGTTTGAAGAAAAAAGAAAGAAAAGGTACAGACCGGCCGCTCCCTGGATGCTCCTAAAATTGCATATATTTGCATTAAAATTAGATTTAAATCAGGTGCACAAAAGAAGCTAAGATAAGGTCTACCTGAAACAACCATGAGCCGTCGAAGACATCTCGTGATGGTGCGCGTCATGTGACTATTTACGACGTGTTGGTCGCGTCATTTCCTTCGTGAACTTCGTCGCTCTGTCCTAGAAACACACTAGCGCCCTCCAGTGCAGAGAAATAGTCTAAACTTGATGTGTGATTATGTCCAACATGTCTGGTTACAGACGCCGTGACAGACGCACCATGACTACCCCCGAGGCGCTGCAGTATTTACAGGCGTTGGACAGCGGCCATTTTAAATTGTTTGAAAAATAGTATTAGAAGTTGTTAAAATGTTCATTTTGGGGTCAGTCGTTTCCTTTTTCTTTACCCCCCCCCTTTTCTCCTCAGTTGTATTTGGCCAATTACCCCACCCTTTGAGCTGTCCCGGTCTCTGCTCCGCCCTCTCTGCTGATCCGGGGAGGGCTGCGGACTACAACATGCCTCCTCCCATACATGTGGAGTCACCAGCTGCTTCTATTCACCTGATGGTGAGGAGTTTCACCAGGGGGACGTAGCACGTGGGAGGATCACGCTATTCCCCCCCACCCCCACCCCCAAACAGGCGCCCTGACCGACCAGAAGAGGCACTAGTGCGGTGACCAGGACACACACCCACATCAAGCTTCCCGCCTGCAGACATGGCCAATTGTGTCTGTCGGGACGCCCGACCAAGCCGGAGGTAACACGGGGATTTTAACCAGCGATCCCTGTTTTGGTAGGCAACGAAATAGACCGCTATTCTACCCGGACGCCCCACTGGTGTCAGTCGTTTCTTAACTGACACACTAACATATGTAATGCATTAACAGCTCAACTGGGTATTTATCTTGATAGAATATAGAGTTTAAAAACCGGCCGTCATCGTTTTCGGTAGGGGTGAAATCCTGGTCGTACGTCAACTGTACCAAGCACAAGCTGCGAGTGTGCACTCTGCACCCGTGGTCGTTTTAGGTAGGAGTGAAATCCCGGTCGCACGTCGACTGTACCAAGCACAAGCTGCGAGTGTGCACTCTGCACCCATGTCGACAGAATGACAGAGGTCAGCAGTAACAAATGGGAAAGACGTGCAGCCAAAGTAGCCTTAAATAGAGCGTTTTTGGACAAAAGTGGCAAGGCGAAGTAAAAAAAATTGGATAGGGCATCCGGGTAGCGTAGCGGTCTATTCCGTTGCCTACCAACACGGGGATCGCTGGCTCGAATCCCCGCGTTACCTCCGGCTTGGTTGAGCGTCCCTACAGGCACAATTGGCCGTGTCTGCGGGTGGGAAGCCGGACGTGGGTATGTGTCCTGGTTGCTGCACTAGCGCCTCCTCTGGTCGGTCGAGGCGCCTGTTCAGGGGGGAGGGAAAACTGGGGGGAATAGCGTGATCCTCCCACGTGCTACTTCCCTCTGGTGAAACTCCTCACTGTCAGGTGAAAAGAAGCGGCTGGAGACTCCACATGCATCGGGGGAGACGTGGTAGTCTGCAGCCCTCCCCGGATCAGCGACCAGTACGGCTCAGAAGAGTGGGGTAATTGGCCAAGTACAATTGGGGAGAAAAAAGGGGGGAAATTTTAGAAAACAAAAAACAAAACCCAGATAGGTCAAATATTATGATAAATCAACAAGACTCTGGGATTATGCCAGTTTCCTATCCTGTCAGTGAACCATCACACACTGCCATAGTTTCACAGACACAATACTTCCTGGTCCATCCCATAATCTGAGACACGAACCTTTAGGACCCATATTAGTGTGGTTTAGGTGCTTACATCACCACCACACATCATCATATGTATGAGGGAGCATCGCTTGCTCCGAAGGCGGGACGAGGAGTCTGACGATAGTAGCAGCATCCTGCGAGTCTCTGAGGAATGCACCACCGGAAAGTTGCATAACACTGCTTGGACCACGGAAGAGGGAACTACGCTCTCATCCATTTGACACATCGCTCGCTTAAAAAACAAAGATGGTCATTCTCCATCTTTCCCGTCCGCCGCCCCCCCACCCATCTCCCTCCATCCCTACTCGCTTAGCCACATTCCGACACTTGGTGCCCAATGGGACAGATTAAGAGCACCCAGAGGGCTGCGTGGGTCCGGCTGAGTGTGTCGGTAAGAGAGAGAGGGCCACGGAGTAGCCGACTTGAACAGCGATCCAGGGAGAGACAGGACGGCCTGTGCTTTGATACAGATCAGTCTGCCCATCTGAAAAGACACACCTCAGTTTAACTCGCCCTACACATCAGCACGATCACAAAACTGACTTTAAAAAGGGATCAACCAGCTTCCACATGACCATTCTGGGGAAAACTAGATGGTCCCAGCAATCCCGAATCCATGCTGGGAAAAAATAAAATAAAATACCAAACGGAAGAGCCGGTGGACACGCTCGGCTCCAGCGGCCCCGGGTGTTTGTTATGGACGTATGCAGCTGAAGTGGCGCAGTGTGCCGACACTTGAGGGTGGATGAAGAGCAGCGCACACAGAGCGTGCCTCTTCAGGAAGCATTTGACAAATCTCCTGGGAAGATAATGATTTTACATGTACGCTCGACACAAGTACCTCTGTAGGACTGGTAATGTACCTGCTCACTCACACAAACCTTGGCCAGTGAAACGCTACTGAGGAAAAAGAACTTCAAATTCAATTCCATGAAAACCAGCCACTCAAACAACTATATATATATATATATATATATATATATATATATATATATATATCTCCCTGTTGGGATTTTCCCCCCTTTTCTCCCTAACTGTATCCAACCAATTACAGTTTCGCTGGGGGGACGTAGCGCGTGGGAGGATCACGCTATTCCCCCCAGTCCCCTCCCCCCCCCGAACAGGCGCCCCAACCAACCGCAGAAGGCGCTAGTGCAGCGACAAGGACACATACCCACATCCGGCTTCCCACCCCAATTGTGTCTGTAGGGATGCCCGACCAAGCCTGAGGTAACGGGGATTTGAACTGCCGATCCCCATGTTGGTAGGCAACAGGATAGACCGCTACACCACCCGGACGCCTACCAGCAACAATATATTTTGCAAGATTCTGATAATGATCCTGACGACCAGGTTGCTATATGGTTGGTTATCAGGTTACTTGCTTATAATGTTGTGCCAGATTTGCTCCAAACATCATTGACACAAACAAACACTAACACACACAAAAAAAAAGCGCTAACACAATAAGCACTGAGATGGACCAGAATCTTAAATGACCCATCTTCTAGCATGGAACACTTTTAAACCAAGAACAGTGGCATCTATTCTCTCCATAAGCATGCATCAGCATGACTTATTTTTCCATACCAGCAATAAAGCAGGACCCCTCTTCTGGCCATCAATAATAATAATAATAATAATATTGTTTTATTTGGTGAGGCACAATCCAAGTTTTCCTCTTTTGAATCCTGTATTGTCAATATGCCAAAAATTATATTCATTTTAATTGTGGAAAAAGATCTCTAAAATTATTGCGCACGCACAATTCAGTGAACTTCCGTAAGTGAAAATAAAAATGAACCAGCTAATGTGGGGAACCCTCCGCAAGTGTTTGTCATGGTTTCATTTTCAGAATAAAGGTGTAGGGGGTGGTGTTCTTACAGCGGTACACTTGACTGATATCCAGCCACAGCTGAACATGTCCCCAGATACCAACGTGCATAACTCAATATAAAGATGGTTCATTTGGTGAAATTCCACCATAATGAGGTCCCACAGCTGTGACATTAATACCTTTTCAACATACAGCCTCTGGAATCCCTGCTTGACTGGCCATCATTGTGCAGATATCCTCTACAATAACCTCAGCAAACCTATCCCGGAAACAATACACACTACAAGACGCTGGGGAAAAAAAGGTAGCACATCGTGTGCTAATTTAGACTTACATTTTATCATTTCATTTAACTGAGAACTTTATTCAAAGCAACGTACATCTGAGAGCTGATACAACACAAGCGAGGATCCAGGCAGGAGGGAACGACACGGGTAAGTGCCATAAAGGTAAGTTCGAGTCCGACAGGACATAGGTGCCAACAGGCGGGGCACAGAGCAGATTTTTTTACAGAAGAGTCTAGCTAGCGACTAGCTAGGGCCCTGCTGTGGTGGTAGTACCCACATCTGACTTACTGCCAATTTGGTCATGTACTAGAGGCTTATGTGTGAAAGGTTTGACTAGTTTGGCCAGCACCCTTGGACATGCTGCAAAGGCCCAAGTTATTGTGGGGCTTTGTAATACTGCTAATGTGTCACTTCGCCAGTATAAAGCTGGTGAATTTGGTTTCCTGTCTTAAGGTCACAGAAACTCTCTCTATGAAAGCAATTTCAATACCTAAAATATCACCAGAAGCCCTACTAGTGCACTCACACACACACACACACACACACACACACACACACACACACACACACACACATCACTGCTGAGCCTGCTGAATATCACAGAACAGCAACTCCTGGAAAAGTGGGTGTTCCAGTCAGAGAGAAGCAGTAAGGGCACTGTGTGACAAGTGCAGTTGGTGGCGAGTTCCCGTGAAGTGTTCCTGTCAAAGGTGTCTCCCTGCCAAAACAAATGTATGCAAATGCTGCTTCCATTTGGTCTTTACAACCGTATCAGAACACAATGCCGTTGCACAGTGCAGTAATAATAGTACTCAAGTCTAGAACTTAAACATCTCCATTAAACTTGTCCACATGCTGCTTTGAATCATACGACCAAAGCCAACTTTTCTACAATGTATGCTTGTAAAAAAAAAAAAAAAAAAACTTCAATCACACACACAACACAAAATTTGTCAAGCTGGGCTTCACCCTCTGCACAAAAGCCCAGTTTGGGGATAAAGCTCCCAATAGCTTCCAGTCACTCAGGCTGAGACCCTTCACTTCTTCCATTTCACAGAAACAACAATAGACTAGACCTCCAAGTGCTTCCTTGTGCGAGTGCTCCTTGAGAAAGTTCTCCAAGAGCGCACAAGACAGGTTCAGAATAGTCTTTTTGTGGCAAGCCCGAGGTGCTCCGAGGGCAGCCTTGAAAGGTTTGCCAGTGTAGAGGTTCGGCCACATAACGCGGAATGTGGCCATCTGAGGTGGCAGTGCAACAGATGTCGCCCCGCACCCACAAAGACAGAAAGCGATACGCAGTTTACAGTAAGGCCAGGGATTACTTAAACCTCAACACCCTATTGCCTCTAGAACCAAGGCAACTAGCATGTAGGGACTTATTTACAATGCAACCCCAAGAATTGGAAAGGACAATGCTGATGGGGATGCAGCCCCCCCATGTTATTAAGCTCAAACACCAACTGCTGGAGCACCTACAAGCCATGTGCTATCAATTATTTAACACACACAAAAAAAACTGTATGTATATGCTGCATGCAGTTCACGAGGATCAAATACCTCATACTAAAACACCATAATACTACCACTGGGGCAACACTACAATAGGGTAACATGACAGTTGGGGTTCTCGAAGTGCCACATGATCGCACTGAAACCTCGCAACAACGAGGTCACCACAGGGATGCCTTGACTGTACGTGATGCAAAGCTTCCGTGTGTGCTGCAGCCACAACAATGCATCCTTCTTTTTGTTATAAGACGTCTATACTGCATGCCATTGCAAAAAAAAATAAAATAAAACAAAACGACCATAGGAGATTCAATAGCTGACTGCTAACGTTGGGGAATATGACAAAACGCCGCATCTTCTGCTGAACAGCGCCATGACCTAAATAAGATACGGCGACTCTTGGGGGACCTCACACAAAAGATAACCCTGGTCAGGAGCTCTGCACACGCAGCCCCGCTCTCCGTCCACCCCCCCCCCCAAGCCCCCCCCCCCCGTAGCCGGGCCACGGCGATTAGCGCTGCCGCGGCTCACGCTCGCGGGACAATAAATATCGCATCAGCAGACTCGCGTGGAATAAAAGGGGCACGTTCACAGCACACACGAGCCCAAAGGCACGGGGAAGACCGGGACCAACACCGTGCCAAGCGGCCGGCCGCCCCCCCCCCCCCCGTCTGTACTCGCATCCGCCGGCTTTGCATGTTCCCTGCATAACCGAAGTTAGCGGACGAGCGTGGAGGGGTGGAGGTGGGGGGGCTTCTTTTAACAAATAAACCCGACCTGCGAGACACGTCCGTCCGTCGGGGTCACCTATAGAAACAGCCCCCAGCAAGTTAGCCGCCTCTGAGGAGGTAACTAGCTAAAGCTGCTCATGGCGAGAAGGGGGGCGGCTCATAACTCATGAGGATGCTAAAGTTTACTACAACCGACGGCCCGCCGGGGGTCCCCGTCCACCCCCCACCCCCCGCCGGCCAGCACGGTGTCGCCGGTACCGAGTCGGCTTAAACGTGCACAAATACGTCCCACGGGGAGGAGACCTATCGGGGTTACTTGACGTTACAGCTCGCCAGGGCACCGAAACCCGTCTGCTTTGCCACAAATAAGTAGGAAGTTTCTAGCCGGCTAGCTAGCGAGCTGTAGCTAATCGACCATTAGCTACACACCAAGGGGGAAAAAGTGGCGCTCAATAGCGGCTAACGCATTTTGTTTTGCAAGATAGCCAAACGTGAACCGAGCAAAGCTAAGCCCGCGTCGCTAAGCTAGCTAGCCGATAGAGAGGGGTATGGCGGAGTGAGGGAGATTAGCCCGGCGGAGCTAGCCGAGCGGAGTTAAGCTAGCCGTTAGGGAGACGGCTAGCGTTAGTCGGTAAGCTAGGCTAGCCAATAGAGAGGTATGGCGGAGTGAGAACGATTAGCCCGGCGGAGCTAGCCGTTAGGGAGATGGCTAGCGTTAGTCGGTAAGCTAGGCTAGCCAACAGAGAGGTATGGCGGAGTGAGAGCGGTTAGCCCGGCGGAGCTAGCCGAGCGGAGTTAAGCTAGCCGTCAGGGAGACGGCTAGCGTTAGGCGGTAAGCTAGGCTAGCTAACCGCCGCGCCGCTAAACGCCGTCCGGGCGAGCGGTCTGGTCGGGAGGGAAGAGGGGGGTGGTGGTGGTGGTGGAGGGGAGAGAGGGGGGGGGGAGCTCCAAAAAAAAAAAAAACGTAAAACCTGCCTTACCTCCCACTCTGTACATGTTAGCCGCCATTCTCCCGTAAACCCCTCGACAAATTTCCTTCCCGGCGATTTGCCCCTCTTGCGTGAAAAGCCGACGAGCCGGAGCCGTTTTATTCCTTCATTTAGCGCAGACACCCCCGCCGCGAAAACAAAGCCGGCTCCGGGCACAACAGCCGAGCGAGCTCTGGCGGGTAAAAAAAAAAAAAAAAAAAAAAAAAGTTGAAAGTTTCCGTTACAATGTTTCGGGGAAGGTGTCCGCAAAAATTACGTCTTTCGTCGGAGTCCCTCGGCGTCCTCGCCTTTTCCCCCTCCGTCCGTCCGTCCGTCCGTCCGTCTTCCCTCCCTCACTCACTCGCACTCGCAGGCATGCACGCACGGCCCCTTGATCGCTAGCCTGTCTCTTCCTCCACTCTTCCTCCCATCCTCCGCTCCCAGCTTCATCCTCCTCTTCTTCACCTCCACTCGGTTCGCAAACTCGCTCGCTGGCGTGCGCGCGCGCGCCAGCGAGCGAGCGCGCCGACACACACACACACACACAGACACACACACACAAGATGCAACCCCCTCCCCCCTCCTCCTCCCCCCCCCCTCCTCCTCCTCGTTCGTCACGTCATCTTCGGAAATTATAATCGGTAATCTCCGACGCGCGCGCGCGCAGTTCCACGGCGATAACTTGGGCGAGCCCGAGAGATGGTGTGGCGCCCCCCCCCGACCACGCTTCTGCAGGAGGCGACACGGCCGGACGCTTTCTGCAGGGGGGGGAGTCGCCGCCTCCTCTTGAGAAATATCGTATATGACATTTAGCTGCCGGCTCGGTGACTCTTGACGATGCAATCGTCATGATCGCAATTAATTTCAATTTCGGCGCCGCGTGGCCACCGGTCCCGCTGGTGCAGCCGCTCTTTTATAAAGCACCCGGTGTGCTCCGTGGCTGCTATTTCATGGCGTTTGCTCTGCGTGTTGCCCGGAGTTTGTCTCTCCTGCAATAACGTTTTGAACTGAGGTGAATTCAGCCGACGTCACACGATAAACTATTTCTTGTACTGTTTGACACATGGCCAGACAGGCAGGCAGGCAAACCAACCAGGTTGACAGACACACGCACCCTTCAAATCTCCCCTTCCTGAACGACCCAGAAGTGGGACTACATAGTCCCCCCTGAATAAGAGCACACGGCGCCTTCTCGAGATGGGACGGGCTTTGCAGCGCTTTTCCTCCCACCTCCCAACACAAGCACGCTGAAACCGACCTGACACAAGTCCGACATTAAAGAGAAATCAAAAGTGGTGCGGAATTAATACGTGATTCGTAGCGCGGAAATTATGGAGGTACGCTGACGAGTTGCAACAAATTTAGCCGCGTCTCCATTGTGATGTACATTTAGCGTGAATGGAGCGTTCAACTTTCTTCGTCTGTCATTCGCATCGCAATCACGCAACTCTTCGGCAGTGCTGCCCTCTACCGGTTTTTGTGACACAATACAGCTTACAGCGCCGGTTATTAAGAGAGGGTGAAAGCACAACAGGAGCCAGGGGCCAGTCTTTAGTTATGTATCAGGTGCAATAACTTGACAAGCAGAAAAAAATCACAGTACTCTCAGAGTTGAATTAAATATATACAAAAAAAATTTTTTTTTTACAAATGTAATTGATCTAAGTTCACGGAGTAAGAGATGCTGCTGTGTATTGATTTCAACTAACAAGTTCGTCACAGTCTGGCTAATACAAACACACACCAAAAAAAATCTTTTGTTATGAGCGGAGATGTCAGAGATGGTAACACAAGCAGATAGCACTCTGGTCCTTTTGACGGACAGTAAAACAAAATGAACATTTAATGACAAAAGTGCAGGATGGAATGTTCATTGAAACCATTTCCTGAAGGCAGGAGGTATACAGCGCCAGCTAATATATTCAACCACCTCGAGTAAAAATTCACCATATATTCAAAAGGACGAAATAATACTCTGTGTTTCAGGATATATGTCATACTGTTTTAGTTTCACAGGGCTTTTGATCATAGAGGTGTGTATCTGTAGAATTCCTTATGGCACACGTGTGGAATTCCTGAAGATGTTTCTCCTGTGAAGGAGTGACACCACATATGCCTGACTGATGCAGTCACTGTTTGGGGTCTACTCTTTTTCCACGTCTCTAACTCTCTCACTTACCCTGTCTATCCATTAATCTAGGAGCGTTTCTTCAGGGGGGAGCAAAAAGACGGTTTTGTGAAGGCTAGGTTCTCCATGCTGCAGGGAATGGATGCCCCAAAACCATTTATCGGGCTGAAGAGAGGACAGGCAGAGTAAGAACAGATGCATTCTTTTTGTGACGGAGGGGTAACATTAACATCTGTGTTGAGTCAAACGCACATACAGGCGGGGGGCAGTTACGGGAATTTACACGACACAACGTTATATGAAACATTGTCGGCGTTCAACTGTTACTAAGGGAGCTACCCATGCTGTGCTCTGCTGAAAATATTGAACTGGACATTTGCATTAACTTTAATGAGCTGAACAAGGTTGTGTTTCAGACGGCCGCTGGCCAAGCCCAGATGTCATCAACCAACCTGTGGACTTTTTCAAAAGTTTCCGAGGGTGTAATTGAGGTGGACTGGTTTGACATGTTGCATGACTGTTTGGCAGCAGGTGTACTGACCCCGGGCAAAGGCCATTTTAGCAAATTTGGACCTGGTTTTTTTTTTCAGAATCTTCCCAAAGGCCACAGCAAATTCATTCTGACTAGTCCAGATTCAAACATGCACAAAGCTTGTTCTCATTGTGTCCCAGGTACAGAATATAATGGACTTAGCCGGTCTGTCAAATGCAAATTTTAGACCCCTGACCCTCTGCTGCACAGAAGTCTTTGGACAGAGTAGACAAAGGGTAGCTGTTCATCACCAAGGTAACCTTTGATTGGGAACAGGGTTTTATGTCTGGGGTCAAAATATTGCTGGGGTGGGGTGGGGTGAGGTTGGTAAGCCTGACAGGCATTAAGCAAGAATGACTGATTTTAGTCCCCACAAAGGTGTTGGGATACACAATGTAGAGACAGTACTAATTCTACTTATATACTACCTATATTCATGATTTTACTCTCCTCATGAAGGAAAGCTGAGAGATTACTTGATCAGCCACAGCATGAAGATATGGGAAAGAGTAATAGAAGCTAGGTTAAGAGGAGAGGTGATGATCAGCGAGCAGCAGTATGGTTTCATGCCAGGAAAGAGCACCACAGATGTGATGTTTGCTTTGAGAGTGTTGATGGAGAAGTATAGAGAAGGCCAGAAGGAGTTACATTGTGTCTTTGTAGATTTAGAGAAAGCATATGACAGGGTGCCGAGAGAGGAGGTGTGGTATTGTATGAGGAAGTAGGGAGTGGCAGAGAAGTATGTAGGAGTGGTGCAGGATATGTATGAGGGCAGTGTGGCAATGGTGAGTTGTGTGGTTGGAATGACAGATGGGTTCAAGGTGGAGGTGGGATTACATCAAGGATCGGCTCTGAGCCCTTTCTTGTTTGCAGTGGTGATGGACAGGTTGATGGACGAGATCAGGCAGGAGTCTCCGTGGACGATGATGTTTGCGAATGACATTGTGATCTGTAGAGGGAGTAGTGTGCAGGTTGCAGAGAGCCTGGGGAGGTGGAGGTATGCACTGGAGAGAAGAGGAATGACAGTCAGTAGGAGCAAGATGGAATACCTATGAGTGAATCAGAGAGAGGACAGCAGAATGGTGAGGATGCAAGGAGTGGAGGTGTGAAGGTGGATGAGTTTAAATACTTGGGGTCAACTGTCCAAAGTGAGTCCAGGAGAGAGGTGAAGAAGAGAGTGCAGGCAGGGTGGAGTGGGCGGAGAAGAGTGTCAGGAGTGATGTGTGACAGAAGGGTACCAGCAAGAGTTAAAGGGAAGGTTTACAAGATGGTTGTGAGACCAGCTATGTTGTATGGTTTGGAGACAGTGGCGCTGATGAAAAGACAGGAGGTGTAGCTGGAGGTGGCAGAGATGAAGATGATAAGATTTTCATTAGGAGTGATGAAGAAGGACAGGATTAGGAACAAGTATCAGAATCAGAATCAGAAATACTTTATTCATTCCCGAGTGGAAACTGAGTATATTAGAGGGACAGCTCAGGTTGGACGGTTTAGAGACAAAGCAAGACAGGTGAGATGGAGATGGTTTGGACATGTGTGGAGGAGAGATGCTGGGTATACTGGGAGAAGGATGCTGAATATGGAGCTGCCAGGGAAGAGGAGAAGAGGAAGGCCAAAGAGGAGGTTTATGGATGTGGTTAGGGAGGGCATGCAGGTGGCTGGTGCGACAGAGGAAGATGCAGAGGACAGGAAGAGATGGAAACGGATGATCCGCTGTGGTGCCCCCTAGCGGGAGCAGCCAAAAGTAATAGTAGTAGTAGTAGTAGTAAGTAGTAGTAGTAGGGGGGGTCCGTGTAGCGGTCTATTCCGTTGCCTACCAAATGAGTATCGGTGGTTCGAATCCCCATGCTACCTCCAGCTTGGTCAAGCATCCCTACAGGCACAATTGGCCGTGTCTGGGGTGGGAAACCGGATGTGGGTATGTGTCCTGGTGACTGCATTAGTGCCTCCTCTGGTCGGTCTGGGCACCTGTTTGGGGGGGGGGGCACTGGGGAGAATACCGAGATCCTCCCACACGCTAGGTCGCCCTGGTGAAGTTCCTCACTATCAGGTGAAAAGAAGCGGCTGGTGGCTCCACATGTATGGGAGGAGACATGTGGTAGTCTGCAGCCCTCCCTGGATCGGCAGAGGGGGTGGAGCAGAGACCGGGGATGGCTCGGAGAGTAGGGTAATTGGCCAAGTACAATAGGGCAGAAAAAGAGGGGGGGGGAATAGTAGTAGTAGTAGATAAAGGAAAGGTGAGACACTCTGGAGGATATTGTCCACTTACATAAGAATATATTCCGATAAAGTTAAAAAAGGAAAATGTGAAGCTGTTTATGTGATGTGATGTGATGCATGGAGAGAAGCTTTGGGTCTTTCAGCTACCAGGAGGTAGGGTTAAGTAAGATTTAAGGTCCTGGGAGTGTTCCTGCACTCAGACGGCTGGCAGAAAGAACTGGGAGGCCAAGCAGCAGTCCGTGGTCTCCAGGCTGGACAAGCCGGCAGAGGTGACGGACACCCATCGTGAACAACCCGGTGGCGTAGTCTTTACGGCATTGGCTGGACTCATTTTCAACTTTCCTGACTGCCTCTTGAAGGACTTTCAGAGGAAGCTTGTGGACTCGCCCTGGTTCGGCAACAGGCTGCTTTACTTTTACTCCAGTGGCCTCGGTGAGTTGGGGCCGTTTAAGGAGCTGCACGGTGACGGACGATGTTACCACGCCGCAGACCCTTCGAGTGTGCTGGAAGGGCCCCGCAGGAGACGGCTCTAGGATGTCTGAGAGCCCGGGTGCTGGGGTCACTTCCACGGCCAGTACTGCAGGTATTAACTCAGACCAGTGGGACCAGTACTGACACAGTCACGTGGGACAGGGAACTGAGATGAGGAGGCAGGAGGAACGTCTTGCCTTCTGCCCGTCTGAGCCTGAGAACTTTTTGCCGAGGGGAAAGGGACGCTCGGCCCTCCATGCTGCGGTGGTGGAAGTCAGGAATATCGGAGCTCTCCGAGTTGCTGGGGGAATACCGTTTGGCAGGAGGTACTGAGAGAACAGAGCATCGCGGGCTTTAGGTGGATTGTCTTTTCAGGGACTTCTTTTATTCAGAGGTGGATTTGACACAGGGCCCTTGCAATCGAAAAGATGTCAGCCAAAGGTGGTCTTAAGCGCGAGAGTCACTCGGGGGGTAAGGCTCGGTGAGTTCTCCCTGACTTCCTGTTTGGTCAGGAGCAACTGATAGGAAGACCAAGGTGCAAGGACTCAGGGCTATTGATCCTCTGTTTAGGAAGATCCCCCCCCCCCCCCCGTGCATCTCTGCACATTGAGGGGAGGATTAATGACGGCTTGTGTGTGTGTATGTCTGTGTGTGTGTGTGTCTGCGCACGCACACATGCTTTGGGAGTGTTCATCTGAATGGGTGTGAGAATGGATTTTGTTTCAGTCCATCCCACTGGAGATGTTTTTCCTGTTTTCCAAGTAGGTTGTCTCACTAAAGAACCTTTCGTCTCTCTCTCTTGCTCTCTCTCTCTCTCGCTCTCTCTCTCTCTCTCTCTCTCTCTCTCTCTCTCTCTCGCTCTCTCTCTCTCTGGAAACATAGCTCTTTCATTTTCACTTTAACATTTCCCTTCTCCTCGTCCCCCGACTAGCTGGCGAAGGGTTCTGGAGAGCTGGCGGAGGCGGAGGAGGAGGCCAGTCTCTCCCTGCTGTCACCCATTCCTCCTCCCCCCTTCACCCTCCACTGGAGGATGCAGGTGTCCTTCCCCCCGATGGAGAGCAGGTGGCTGTCGCTATGGGTGAAGCCCACGTTGGTCACGTGACTGCCGTGGCCTTCGTATTTATAGCTCGGCGCCTGTGGGGGGGAGATCGGCGCGTTAGAAGCCGTGAACACTTTGGATAAAATCTCGACGATGACTAAATCCGTCATTTAACGGTTACCAATATAGCCCGGTTAGTTATGAAAGGGTTCCCTACGGTGTACTGGGGGTTTCCGTATTTGTCCGGGCTGCTGCAGTGTTGGCTGGTGTCACACACGCTATGGGCCTTCAGTTACACTTCACACTTAATGTACAGATAATCTTCTACAGCCACACTTATATAGCGTGTTGTAGTGCTCTAGTGTTGTGACATCCGGGTTCTACTGCAGCGTCTGGGGGGTTTTTACAAAGCCTTCTGGTGTTATGATGCTAGCTGGGTTATATCTGATACCATGGCGTATGCTGCCGTGACCCGAGCGGCCTATCAAATGGGGAACACCACGCATCACGGCCTCACTTTTGGTTTAGGACACGGGTACTGGAACAGGTGGACTTTGCAGAAGTCATCGGCCACCGCCACCATCTTCTCGCTGTGGGAGCGACACAGGGCGTTGATGTCTGTGCCATCTGAGCCCTCCAGCCACACCCCTGCAACACAGCAACACACCGAGTCCTTCACACTTCCTGTTCATTAACGCGTGGCCGCACACATTAGGTGGAATGTGGGTGTTACATTTGTATTTTGGGCATATTTATTTATTTATTTATTTGCCCCCCCTTTTTGTTTTGCCCCCCCCCCTTTATCGCCCCAATTTTACCCAGCCAATTACCCCACTCTTCCGATCCCGCCCGGTCTCTGCTCCGCCCCCTCTGCCGATCCGGGGAGGGCTGCAGACTACCACGTGCCTCCTCCCATACATGTGGAGTCACCAGCCGCTTCTTTTCACCTGACAGTGAGGAGTTTCACCAGGGGGACGTAGCGCGTTGGAGGATCACGCTATTCCCCCCAGTTCCCCCTCCCCCCCGGGCAGGCGCCCCGACCGACCAGAGGAGGCGCTACTGCAGTGACCAGGACACATACCCACATCCGGCTTCCCACCAGCAGACACGGCCATTTGTGCCTGTAGGGACGCCCGACCAAGCCGGAGGCAACACGGGGATTCGAACCGTAGATCCCCATGTTGGTAGGCAATGGAACAGACCGCTACACCACCCGGACACCCCGGGTATATGTTGCTAATGTGATGCAAAGGGTGTAATATTTACAGAAGAAGTCGTTTGAGTCAAGCCCTAACTAGACATGACAGGTAGACACGACGGGGAGACACGACAGGGAGACAGGACAGGGAGACACGACAGGGAGACACGACAGGGAGACAGGACAGGGAGACAGGACAGGGAGACACGACAGGGAGACAGGACAGGGAGACACGACAGGGAGACACGACAGGGAGACAGGACAGGGAGACAGGACAGGTAGACGTGACAGGGAGACAGGACAGGGAGACAGGACAGGGAGACGTGACAGGTAGACGTGACAGGGAGACATGACAGGGAGACAGGACAGGGAGACAGGACAGGGAGACATGACAGGGAGACAGGACAGGGAGACAGGACAGGGAGACACGACAGGGAGACAGGACAGGGAGACGTGACAGGTAGACGTGACAGGGAGACATGACAGGGAGACAGGACAGGGAGACAGGACAGGGAGACAGGACAGGGAGACGTGACAGGGAGACAGGACAGGGAGACGTGACAGGGAGACAGGACAGGGAGACGTGACAGGGAGACAGGACAGGGAGACAGGACAGGGAGACGTGTCAGGGAGACGTGACAGGTAGACACGATGGGGAGACGTGACAGGGAGACGTGACAGGGAGACAGGACAGGGAGACAGGACAGGGAGACGTGACAGGTAGACGTGACAGGGAGACATGACAGGGAGACAGGACAGGGAGACGTGACAGGTAGACGTGACAGGGAGACATGACAGGGAGACAGGACAGGGAGACAGGACAGGGAGACATGACAGGGAGACAGGACAGGGAGACAGGACAGGGAGACACGACAGGGAGACAGGACAGGGAGACGTGACAGGTAGACGTGACAGGGAGACATGACAGGGAGACAGGACAGGGAGACAGGACAGGGAGACGTGACAGGTAGACATGACAGGGAGACAGGACAGGTAGACAGGACAGGTAGACATGACAGTGAGACAGGACAGTGAGACAGGACAGGGAGACAGGACAGGGAGACATGACAGTGAGACAGGACAGGGAGACAGGACAGGGAGACAGGACAGGGAGACGTGACAGGTAGACATGACAGGGAGACAGGACAGGTAGACAGGACAGGTAGACATGACAGTGAGACAGGACAGTGAGACAGGACAGGGAGACAGGACTGGGAGACATGACAGGGTTAACCTTGCAGTCTATATTCTCACCCATGACATGGAAGCCCAGCACGCAGGTATAAGACGCCCATTCTCTGTCTTTGCTATCGAAACGGTTCCTCAGCAGTTTACACCCTGCTGCCACGTCCCCTGGTGGACACAATCAATCATGACATTTATCACTTACAATGAACAAAGCAGCGAGTCTTTAGTCTCGCCTTCCACCACATAAAATAAACAGCTATCCATTTACTCACAGTACAGGATCTCGTAGTCGCCCGAGTTCGACATGATGTACTTCCCATCTTTGGACCAGTCCAGATGAGTTATGAAGCTGGAGTGGCCCTGGCAGCACACATGACACAACAGCTTGTAAATAACGCACAATTTCTCCACCCGCTGCAAACTAACTGCTGCAGCTCTCAACTTACATTGCACTTCCCGAACCGGGCGTAGCGCCGGCCTTTCTCGGTCACGTTGTAGATGTAGATGAAGTTATCATGGGACCCCACGGCCAGAAAGCTGCCATCTGAAAAGACAGGGGGCGGGGCCTAAACACTTAACATAAGTCTGCACTTCCTTCAGCCAGTGTCAGGTGAATATGGGGGAGAACGTCAGTCAGTGTCAGGTGAATATGGGGGAGAACTTCAGTCAGTGTCAGGTGAATATGGGGGAGAACTTCAGCCAGTGTCAGGTGAATGTGGAGGAGAACTTTAGCCGGCGTCAGGTGAATGTGGGGGAGAACTTCAGCCAGTGTCAGGTGAATATGGGGGAGAACTTCAGCCAGTGCCAGGTGAATATGGGGGAGAACTTCAGCCAGTGTCAGGTGAATGTGGGGGAGAACTTCAGCCAGTGTCAGGTGAATATTGGGGAGAACTTCAGCCAGTGTCAGGTGAATGTGGGGGAGAACTTCAGCCAGTGTCAGGTGAATATGGGGGAGAACTTCAGCCAGTGCTAGGTGAATATGGGGGAGAACTTTAGCCAGTGCTAGGTGAATATGGGAGAGAACTTTAGCCAGTGTCAGGTGAATATGGGGGAGAACTTCAGCCAGTGTCAGGTGAATATGGGGGAGAACTTTAGCCAGTGTCAGGTGAATATGGGGGAGAACTTTAGCCAGTGTCAGGTGAATATTGGGGAGAACTTCAGCCAGTGTCAGGTGAATGTGGGGGAGAACTTCAGCCAGTGTCAGGTGAATATGGGGGAGAACTTCAGCCAGTGCCAGGTGAATATGGGGGAGAACTTCAGCCAGTGCCAGGCTAATATGGGGGAGAACTTCAGCCAGTGTCAGGTGAATATGGGGGAGAACTTCAGCCAGTGTCAGGTGAATATGGGGAAGAACTTCAGCCAGTGTCAGGTGAATGTGGGGGAGAACTTTAGCCGGTGTCAGGTGAATATGGGGGAGAACTTCAGCCAGTGTCAGGTGAATATGGGGGAGAACTTCAGCCAGTGTCAGGTGAATATGGGGGAGAACTTCAGCCAGTGTCAGGTGAATATGGGGGAGAACTTCAGCCAGTGTCAGGCTAATATGGGGGAGAACTTCAGCCAGTGTCAGTTGAATGTGGGGGAGAATGTCAGCCGGTGCCAGGTGACTATGGGGGAGAACTTCAGCAACAGATATTTTCCTTTTCAGCGTTTGGTGAACGCTGATGTCAGTGGAGGAGATTTTTCAGAGCAAGGCGGCGAGTTCGGGGTCTTCCCCCGCTCAAATGTCAGTTTCAAGACTTTGTTTCCTGCATTCCACAGCTGGCACCACCCGTACAGAAATGGGAAAATAATCTCAGTGCAGCTGCGTTTTATATTAAACTCTGTCTGTCTGGTAACGCTGCGTGTAATAAAGCAAAAGCCCTCTTTCAACCACGTCTGACATTTTCTGCAGTATTTCTCTTTGTCTCCGGAGTCTCCGGTTGTCTCGGGAGCAAAGCGGTCGGTCACGAAAGCTTCCCTCACACTTAATGCAACCGTGACACCAGGCACGGGTGTAGCTGTACTGCTGTCCAGGTGGAGACAGCAGGATGCTGGACTCGCATGGCCTCCACATGACGCGCACACACAGGCTGTGATGATGCTGCAAGATACTGTGTTGATCCCCGTAGGGAAACTCCTCGCTGCATTTACCACATCCTGGCCATGTAGCTAGGGGCAGTGGGCAACCAACTCCAGTTCTCCTCGCCACGCCTCGGTCAGGGGCCCAGACCGGAGTATAAACCCCAACATGCATGTTTTTTGGATGGTGGGGGAAACCCAGAGAAATCCACCGCAGACACGGGGCGAACATGCAAACTCCACACAGAGGACGACCCCCAAGGTTGGACAACCCCAGGGATCAAACCCAGGACCTTCTTGCTGTGAGGCGACAGCGCTAACCACTGCGCCACCGTGCCAGCAAAATTCTAGAAAGTGAGGCACTTTGTAAATGAAATGAAAGAAAACATCTTCTGAGGCCAGGGAAGACCAGAAAATAACTCCCCCACTGGTCAAGAGGGCTGGCAGGTATGTCATGTCATGTCATGTCATGTGACTACACATGAACACATTGTTCCACTCTCTGAAAATGCATCCCTATGCATTTACTCCCTACACAAAACACACACACACACGACTTCCTGATGAGGCAGTGCGACAGCGTGGTCATCGCCTGTTTCATCCTCTCAGAAGTCAGAATAAGCTGGGTGAACTATGACCCAGCGATAATTAGTGCAATCGCAGGCATGCCATCAATCTGAGGGTGAACTCTGACCTGGTGAGTATCTCATGACGGACAGCTGCTCGTTTCCGTCGGTGGACTCGGAGACGACCTCCCTGGTCAGCAGGTCAAGGATGAGCCACCTTTTGTCGAGAGGAGACACAATCAGAGAGATGTGAGATGTATAAGTACTCCACCAGTCTTCCATGTGCTGCCACATTCCTGACACTGTCATGTAGGCCCCCTTTTTTATGATGTACCCCCTTTTTCTCCCCAATTGTACCCAGCCAATTACCCCACTCTTCTGAACTGTGCCGGTCTCTGCTCCACCCCCTCTGCTGATCCGGGGAGGGCTGCAGACTACCACATGCCTCCTCCCATACATGTGGAGTCACCAGCCACTTCCTTTCACCTGACAGTGAGGAGTTTCACCAGGGGGACGTAGCACGTGGGAGGATCACACTATTCCCCCCAGTTCCCCCTCCCCCTCAAACAGGCGCCCCGACTCGGCCAGAGGAGGCGCTACTGCAGCGACCAGGACACATATCCACATCCAGCTTCACACCCGCAGACACTGCCAATTGTGTCTGTAGGGACGCCCGACCAAGCCGGAGGTAACACGGGGATTCAAATTGGCAATCCCCGTGTTGGTAGGCAACGGAATAGACCGCCACGCCACCCAGATGCCCAGGAAAGTCATTTTTATTTACTGGCATCAATAGATCCTCGGCTGTATGCAGTGGTTTTGGGCAATTCAAATCCCATAGATCCATTTAAGTTGAAACAGAGTTACCAGTGCTGTATGTCTGTGCGTCCGTACCTTCCCCTACCTACAACAGGACTGTGTCCTAAATATTTACCATCAATCTGGATTTTATTGAGTCGATGTCAAACTAATAGGGGAGAGAATTTCAATGACAAAGATACTTTCCTTTTCAGTATTTGGTGAAGACAAATGCAATACCTTTCTCTACCTCCAAATGACCAAAACAAGGTGTAACCTTTTGCTTTAGCTGCTGCTGATGTGCTGTTTGTAGATGGCTTTATAGACTTACTGTGCCATATCGCTAACATCTCCGCATCCTCTCTGACCTTAAATTCTTCTACATAGGTCTTCTGGTGAAGACGTTAAATGTTACACGCCGTATAATTTTTCACATGAATGCCCTATCCAACAGCAGCTAGTAAAGTGAGAAACAAAATAAGGCACTGAAGATTTGGATTTGTGAGTAAGCTTGACAGTCTACATTGGGCAGCAATAAAAGAATATAAAAAATGGGTTTTCTGTCATTTAAATCTTCAGGATTTAGTTTTAAAGGTCATCCTGGCTGGCGTTCGTTCTTTTGGAAAGTGATTTTTTGTTGCTTAGTTGGATATATGTGTTTAGTCTGGATATATGTGTTCTTAGTTTGGACATGTGTTCTTAGTTTGGATATATGTGTTATTGGTTTGGATATATGTATTCTAGTATGGATATATGTGTTCTAGTTTGGATATATGCGTTATTAGTTTGGATATATGTGTTTATTTTGAATATATGTGTTCTTAGTTTGGATATATGTGTTCTTAGTTTGGATATATGTGTTTAGTTTGGATATATGTGTTTAGTTTGGGTATATGTGTTCTCAGTTTGGATAAATGTGTTCTTATTTTGGAAATACTGTGTTTTTAGTTTGGATATATGTGTTCTTAGTTTGGATATATGTGTTTAGTTTGGACATATGTGTTCTTAGTTTGGACATATGTGTTCTTAGTTTGGATATATGTGTTCTTAGTTTGGATATATATGTTCTTAGTTTGGATATATGTGTTCTTAGTTTGGATAAATGTGTTCTTATTTTGGATGTACTGTGTTCTTAGTTTGGATATATGTGTTCTTAGTTTGGATATATATGTTCTTAGTTTGGATATATGTGTTCTTAGTTTGGATATATGTGTTTAGTTTGGATATATGTGTTCTTAGTTTGGATATATGTGTTCTTAGTTTGGAGATATGTGTTTAGTTTGGATATATGTGTTCTTAGTTTGGATATATGTGTTCTTAGTTTGGATATATGTGTTTAGTTGGGATATATGTGGTCTTAGTTTGGATATACATGTTCTAGTTTGGATATATGTGTTCTTAGTTTGGATATGTGTTTAGTTTGGATATATGCATTCTTAGTTTGAATATATGTGTTCTTGTTTGGATATACTGTGTTCTTAGTTTGGATATATGTGTTCTTAGTTTGGATATACTGTGTTCTTAGTTTGGATATATGTGTTCTTAGTTTGGATAAATGTGTTCTTATTTTGGATATACTGTGTTCTTAGTTTGGATATATGTGTTCTTAGTTTGGATATATGTGTTCTTAGTTTGGATATATGTGTTTAGTTTGGACATATGTGTTCGTAGTTTGGATATATGTGTTCGTAGTTTGGATATATGAGTTTAGTTTGGATATATGTGTTCTTAGTTTGGATAAATGTGTTCTTATTTTGGATATACTGTGTTCTTAGTTTGGATATATGTGTTTAGTTTGGATATACGTGTTCTTAGTTTGGATATATGTGTTCTTAGTTTGGATATATGTGGTCTTAGTTTGGATATACATGTTCTAGTTTGGATATATGTGTTCTTAGTTTGGATATATGTGTTTAGTTTGGATATATGTACTCTTAGTTTGGATATGTGTTTAGTTTGGATATATGCATTCTTAGTTTGGATATATGTGTTCTTGTTTGGATATATGTGTTCTTAGTTTGGATATATGTGTTCTTAGTTTGGATATACTGTGTTATTAGTTTGGATATATGTGTTCTTAGTTTGGATATATGTGTTCTTAGTTTGGATAAATGTGTTTAGTTTGGTTATGTGTGTTCTTATATTGGATATACTACTGTGTTCTTAGTTTGGATATATGTGTATAGTTTGGATATATGTGTTCTTAGTTTGGATATGTGTTTAGTTTGGATGTATGCATTATTAGTTTGGATATATGTGTTCTTAGTTTGGGTATATGGGTTCTTAGTTTGGATATATGTGTTTAGTTTGGATATATGTGTTCTTAGTTTGGATATATGTGTTCTTAGTTTGGATATACTGTGTTCTTAGTTTGGATATATGCGTTCTTAGTTTGGATATATGTGTTCTAGTTTTGATATATGTGTTCTTATTTTGGATATACTGTGTTCTTACTTTGGATATATGGGTTTAGTTTGGATATGTGTGTTCTTATATTGGATATACTACTGTGTTCTTAGTTTGGATATATGTGTTTAGTTTGGATATATGTGTTCTTAGTTTGGATATGTGTTTAGTTTGAATATATGCATTGTTAGTTTGGATATATGTGTTCTTAGTTTGGATATATGTGTTCTTAGTTTGGATATATGTGTTTAGTTTGGACATATGTGTTCTTAGTTTGGATATATGTGTTCTTGTTTGGATATATATGTGTTCTTGTTTGGATATATCTGTTCTAGTTTGGATATATGTGTTCTAGTTTGGACATATGTGTTCTAGTTTGGATATATGTGTTCTAGTTTGGACATATGTGTTCTTAGTTTGGATATATGTGTTCTTGTTTGGATATATATGTGTTCTTGTTTGGATATATCTGTTATAGTTTGGATATATGTGTTTAGTTTTGATATATGTGTTCTTTTTTGGATATACTATGTGTTCTTAGTTTGGATATATGTGTTCTTAGTTTGGATATATGTGTTTAGTTTGGACATTTGTGTTCTTAATTTGGATATATGTGTTCTTGTTTGGATATATATGTGTTCTTGTTTGGATATATCTGTTCTAGTTTGGATATATGTGTTTAGTTTGGATATATGTGTTCTTTTTTGGAGATACTATGTGTTCTTAGTTTGGATATATGTGTTTAGTTTGGATATATGTGTTTAGTTTGGACATTTGTGTTCTTAATTTGGGTATATGTGTTCTAGTTTGGATATGTGTGTTCTTGTTTGGATAGATGTGTTCGCGTAGTTTTGGGATATGTGTTTTTGTCTTTGTGTTGCATTGCGGTGGCTGGGAGAAACGATGTTTCATTTCATTTCATGTACTCAATGAAGTGAAATGACAAATGAAGTGTTCCTGATTCCTGACTCAGAAATGTCTGATGTGTACCTTCAGAAGTAGGAAATGGTGTAAATATTGATGGGACTTGGAATGTCTGCTGAGATTCTCTTTCGTTACCTTCCTGTGTTGAGGCCGACTGACACCACTGAGCCATTTGGACAGAAATCTGCACATAGTCCATAATCCTGGAAGACAAAACAATACAGGTTGATGCTAATTTGTGTGCATGTGTGTGTGCATGTGTGTGTGTGTGTGTGTGTGTGTGTGTGTGTGTGTGTGTGTGTTATCTATTCTACCTCCAGTATAGTGCACCAGTCCAGCTTGTGTTCCTCTGTGTTCCACAGACACACCTGTCTGTCATGGCCACAGGTGAGGAAGACGTCTTGGGAGGGGTGGGTGGCCAAACCCCACATTTCATCCACATGACCCTGATAGAATAGCACACAGCATCATCACGTGCACACACGCACGCACACACACACACACACACACACACACACACACACACACACACACACACACACACACACACACACACACATGCCATTTTTCTCCACCGTTTCAGGACATTCAGAGTATACTCAAGTGTATGTGGAAAATGCTGAATACTGCTTTTTGCACTTGTTTAAAAATTCATGTAAGTCAGTTTTATGCCAAGGCTTCATCTGTTTGCATACCTGCACTATTGCCACAAAGCCGTCTGAGAAGTTGCCCCTCAGTATGGCATTTCGGGTAGTGCCAACCAACAATTCTTCCCCATCCACATCTGCAATGGTACGGACTGCCCCCAAGTTTTCAGGAATCTAGGGAAATAATCAGCACATTAATAACTTTTTAAAAAAAATGATCCCCATTTTTCATAACCAGCCAATCACCCCACTCTTCCGAGCCGTCCCGATCGCTGCTCCACCCCCTCTGCCGACCCGGGGAGGGCTGCAGACTACCACATGCCTCCTCCCATACATGTGGAGTCACCAGCCACTTCTTTTCACCTGACAGTGAGGAGTTTCACCAGGGGGACGTAGCGCGTGGGAGGATCACGCTATTCCCCCCAGCCCCCCCCCCCCTGAACAGGCGCCCCAACTGGCCAGAGGAGGCACTAGTGAAGTGACACATACCCGCATCCGGCTTCCCACCCACAGACACGGCCAATTGTGTCTGCAGGGATGCCTGACCAAGCCGGAGGTAACGCGGGAATTCGAACTGGCGATTCCCGTGTTGGTAGGCACCGGAATAGACCGCTACACTACCCGGACGCCCACATCAGCAACATTTAAGACAGAACTTGTGTTCAACATCCTGCTTCCCCCAACACATTTGGTCTGTTATACTTGAGGACCCTCATCGATGTTCACTTCCTGGACCCCAACCCAAACCTTCACCAGCATAACTACATGCCGAACCTTGAACCTTGACCCTCAACCCAAGTCCTAACCCCTATAATGTCCTCACTTTGAAAACTGTCCTCATTCATATGGCTACACACACACACACACACACACACGCACTTGTCTTTCACCTCACACTCTCTCTCAGGTGCCAGATCGGCGCTCCAGTGGATGATCTTGCGGTCTTTCCCCCCGCCGCTGAGCAGAGCACCACCCTGCAGAGTGCACAGGGTAAACACGCTGCCTTCGTGGGCCCTCGTCTGACGCATGATCTGGAAGGTTTCTGTGGCGAGAGAGTGGACACGAGAAACAGCTGAGCCCAGGGAAGACGAAGGGAGGCAGAGTGTAAAGGCGTCACACGGGGGTGGGACGCGTGGATAAAGGAACCTTACGACTGCTGATCCAAGACCGGCGTAGTTCCTAAATAACTGGGTCGTTCACAACGCTATTTACCCACTCCCACCACACAAATGACCTCAAAACATGTGGTGCAGAATACCACGAGTGACCCCGTTTTACATCCCGTAACGTTGTAACGAGCACGGCTCCATACATCCGCTAGCTGGCTGGCTAACGGCTCGGACCCTTTAGCTGACTGGTTAAAGCGGTCGCCCGTGGTGCAGTCGATCCGGGTTCGCATCACAGCTGTGGCAGTTCCTGGCTGCCCCCCCTGAATTCACTACACTGGTGTCAGAAGTGGGACGGTGAGACCGTGAGGCCATCGGAAGCGCCTGCACCCAGAGGCGTGAAGGGGCTGGTACGCTGAAGCACGGGACACACTTCCCAAAGGAGGGGGTGTAGTGTAACGACCATGGATGACTAGACTCGTAGCGCGGTCGCCCCGGGTACGCTTCCCGGCTGCGGCGGCGGTTCCCAGCTTCCCAACGAACTCACTCCCGTGTAAAGGAGCGCCTCCTTCCCTGAGACGAAGCCTGGCTATACACGACAGCTAGTTACCCTTGGCGCCTTTTCCTAGCGTCTTGACATCTGCTGCTGATTTCCCCCAAGTCAGGATGTTGCCTTCGGAGTCTCCGGTCAGGACGTCTCCCGTCAGGCTGAAGATGAAACACTGGATGAACTTGGGCTTCTTGTATTTCTGATAAAAAGTGAAAAGACAAACAGATAAATACGACAATCGCTTCTACAGGAAACAACAACAACAACAAAAAAAATCAACCCTTCCTGTGCAACTGGTAAGCAGGTCAACCAAACCAGAGAGTTCCCTCCCTCCGCCTCGGCCGCTCTGCAGTGTTGCAGAAACGGGAGTCCCTGCTTTGTCAGCGCGGGTCTGGGGGGGCCACTTACACCAAAAATGCCTTGCTTCTTGGTGAGCTGGCCCGCGCTGAGGGTCCAGAAGTAGACGTGGGACTTGCCGCAAGTGATGATGTTGGTGCTGTCACTGGGGTTGAACTCTACAGCAAACACAGCCTCGTTGGTACTCTGGACACACACACACACACACATGCTTCAACAAACAATTTCATACAATCCTGCTCATGAAGACCGTTTCATGAGATGCTCTATACACACTATACAGGAAACAGGAAGGGGAGGAAGAGGAGGCAGCGGAACAGCGTCTCTGCACAAGCATGCCATTCATGTGTGTGCTGTAATGAGGCGTGTGGACTCTTCCACTGCTGTGGAAAAGGGAGGGTGGGGGTGTAATTATCTCCCTCCTGCAGGGTGGACTGCCGTGTTTACATAGCGTGGGCAGAAAGCGGGTCCATTCCGGGCCCCCTATAGGCGGTCACGGAGTGGCAGTGTCCCCGGAGCCACCTTCCCCTGACCAATTATGCATAAGAAAGCAACATCCACCAGCTTCTGTCAAACCTGCATTAAAGAGCCGAAAACATTAAAAAAAAACCACGTCAGCACCCACTGCAACGTTTGTGCTGCACATTTAAATATACACACACCCACACACACACACACACACACAAGGGACCTCAAGCAATATTCACAGTGTAAAATATTTATACGGTTGCCATGGCAACCGTTGGGACAAACGCCCGTGACAGCACGCTGGTGATGTGGCCGCCATCTTTTTCCTTCATCTTTGCACACAGACGCTCTTTATTCGGGAATTAAAGACCCTATACCAGACCCTATACCAGACCCTATACCAGACCCTATACCAGACTCTATACCAGACCCTATACCAGACCCTATACCAGACCCTATACCAGACCCTATACCAGACTCTATACCAGACCCTATACCAGACCCTATACCAGACTCTATACCAGACCCTATACCAGACTCTATACCAGACTCTATACCAGACCCTATACCAGACCCTATACCAGACTCTATACCAGACCCTATACCAGACCCTATACCAGACCCTATACCAGACCCTATACCAGACAACAAGTGGGCGTTTGGCTCAGAAAAGCCAACAAATGCAAACGTCCCCCCGGCTCCCCACTAAGATGTAGGACAGCATGCATCAGCGTGTCCCTGTGTGTGTGTGTGTGTGTGTGTTATTGTTTCCATGTGTTGCGTTACCTTAACCTCTGTGTGCTTGGTTCCCTTGCTGCAGTCCCACACCGACAGCATGTGTTCGTTGGAATCGTCGATCACACACAGAAACGCTCCCGAGTCCTGCAATCACACCGCGTTCGGTAGGAAAAGGCAACGCAGTGGTTAGACAGCTGCTGTTGCTCTCGGCCCCGTCAGAGGACTTCGCCGCCGTTTTCAGATGTCATTCAAACGGCGATAAGAGGAACTGAGGTAGACTTACGGCGAAAGAGAAGGCCACCGAGCCCACTCCTCTCTCGAAGGTGCCCTGGCCGATCTGCTGCAGGGTGACCAAGGTGGTCGAGTCCCAGATATGAACACAAGGCTGCAGGGGCTGATGTGCACAAATACATAATGAAACAATCCAATCTACATGTAATCTAATAAAGACACGTCGGTAACACTTTCTATGAAGCCTGCGTCTATAACGCCCTATAAGCATCTATAACGCCCTATAAGTGTAGCTAGAAGGCATTGTAAAATTCATTATAACATGTACACACCCTCACACCACCTCATAACCACCTTTATGATACATTATGTCAATTTAAAACGGATGTATGCATTATAAATGTGTCATCATTAGCCAACCTGTTTATCTGTCAAGTGTCATAATGCATCATAGCCAACTTGTTTTGTTGAAGTTTTGTAGCGCTGCATAATGAGACTTCAGTGCTATTTCACAGTCTCCAGCCATAGCTGTTAGTCATTGTAATACACATTAGATTAGATGCTTATAGAGCATATAGATGCTTATGGGGCATTATAGACGCAAGCTTCATAGAAAATGTTACCGACACTTCTCATTAGTACACAAGTCATGCATGTGTTTCATATACTACATGCGCAAAGACAAACGATACCTCTGCAAGGCAGCATTTGTTCTGCAGCAGACGGTCTAATGCTCTTAGTATTTAGAACAAGAAAACCAGCCAAAATGGCAGAACACAGAAAGGTGATAGCATCTGTCACCTTGCCATCTTTGTCCACCCCTGCCATCTGGCCAGACGCCACCCGGACTTTGTCAGGATGCAGGGTGAGGCTGCACGAGATGAAACATGCAACAACAATGAATCAGTCTGACATGATCCCTGAACCTCAGCGAAGGCGATGTCGTTTCTGAAACGATGACAGACGGACACTGACCAGCGGACACAGTCGGTGTGTTTGCGGTAGTGGCGCTGAGTGCGGTTGTTGATGTGATAGAGCACCACCACACAGGCTATGAAGTACACCGCCTCCCCTGTCGGCAGGAAGTACAGATTGGCACGGCAGTCCCTCCCGCGATAACCATAGCTGGACGGGGGCAAGTCAAGGTGACATTGGCCAAGGGTCTTACTGGCGGTCCCTCAGTCTAAATCTCTCACTACAGCATGAAGCAATTTCACCCACAGCCTCCACAGCTAGTCGCACTGACCTCATTATCTTGGCTGGCTTTGTTCAAGGAAACTGGCGACTCTTAAATAAAGAGATGCTTTCCATCCCCAGAGGTGATACAGAATAATGGCCCGTGTCCGGGAAAAGGAATTACGATGGGGAAATCAATACCGTGACTCTGAAATGATCCTGTTTTTATGTGTAAATGTCTACGTAGGAAGGATACACCCAGTCCAACTCCAGCTTCTCTGAAGGCAGCTCCATCTTCAGGTCCTCATAGTTGGGGATGTTGGCGGGGACGTACATCGTGATGGGTCGACCACGGATGAACATCTTGATTGAGTGTCCTGTCAACGACACAAGACTTATCTAAATTCTCAACGTAATATGAAGTAAACAGCCCAAAAGCCTAAATCACCAACTTCACTTGATTACGTAGGTACAAGCTTTGATTTATCTGCAGTTGTTCCTTGCTTAGAGCCGGGATTATGTTGGTTCCACAGCCTGTGCATTAAATCATCTGCCCCCTCCTCAGCCCTGCAGTAGGCCAGTGACATAACAGGCTCAGTATACCTTGGCTGTAGGTTCCTCTTCGGGATCCAGGGGATCCTGTGTGTGAGAGAGAGCAAGAGAGCAAGAGAGAGAGAGAGAGAAGAGAGAGAGAAAGGGAGAGAGAGACAGACAGGGAGAGAGAGACAGACAGGGAGAGAGAGGGGGGAAGGAGAGAGAGAGAGAGAGAGAGAGAGAGAGAGAGAGAGAGAGAAAGTGAAGAGGTTAAGCAGGAAAATAAACACTCCAAGTTCTAAATCACAGCTGATTCCAGCCAAGTTGATCCAGGCGTTGACTTTATATGCCCCTGAGGCATTAGTACCCCATCCCAAAGGGGCAACATGTACGAGTGAGGCTCCATGGGGTTTTCCTCTTTTCTGGGTTTCGACTTCTGCCCTCATCGTGTTGGTGCAGCTGCAGCGTGGGTGTGAAAGGCGGGAATGTGACACGGGGCTGACTTGACGTTCGCCCCGCCCAGCCGTGAAATGCAGGTAAAAGGCCGGGGCCGGGTCACGAACCAAATTCACAAAGAAGGATATGCCAGGAAATGAAAACCTTTACCAGATGAATAAAACCTGAACTGGATCGGTCCCTCCCTGGTCTAGAGCAGGTTTTCATTACAATCCTGCTGAATTAAGGGCCAGTGCACCACCTGAGCATGTGAATAACAAAGAGATCACTGACAGAATAACAAATAAAGGTGGAAAGAATGAGAAAAAGAGGGATTGAGATGGAAAAACAAACACAGGAATGGATAAAAGGGAATGAGGAAAAAAGAGAGGCTGCAAAACAGAAAGCAATGGAGGAGAGAGATATACGGCAGATGGAATGGGAGGGAGCGAGAAAGCGAGGGGTGGGGCTGGAAAAACGGCCCAAGGTATCCTTTTCCAGAGAGCGGGTCATTCATCATCCCGTCAGGCGGGGGAGAGTGGTGTGGCAGCACCACTAACCACAAGTGGACGTGATCCAGGGAGCGCCCACCGCCCTAACAGGCCCTCCACTGTCTCGCTCGGCCGGCTTCCACTGAACAAGCGATGTCGGAGGAGAACAACTTCCCTGGTCTGTGACCACGGTGGCCTGCCAAGAGGTATTTCTGGCATTGTCGGGGCGTGGTAAAGAAAATGCATGTGGACCCCGAACGACCTGGACCTGGCAGGGTGGGATGCTGGGAAATAAAGCGTGTCTCTGTAGGTTACCACGGTTCCTCGCGTATGACGGTAGTGGTCTCGCTTTGATAACTACGATGCTAAACAACCTATTGGTTGTACGGGCAAGAGAAATGTCCACAGAACAAGTGGCTTACTTTCAAACGTCCCAGCTGAAACCACTGATATATGAGATTATTCTGATGATATATGAGTATTCTGATGATATATGAGAGTATTCTGATGATATATGAGAGTATTCTGATGATATATGAGAGCATTTTGATGATATATGAGAGCATTCTGATGATATATGAGAGTACTCTGATGATATATGAGATTATTCTGATGATATATGAGAGCATTCTGATGATACATGAGAGCATTCTGATGATATATGAGAGCATTCTGATGATATACACTACCGTTCAAAAGTTTGGGATCACCCAAACAATTTTGTGTTTTCCATGAAAAGTCACACTTATTCACCACCATATGTTGTGAAATGAATAGAAAATAGAGTCAAGACATTGACAAGGTTAGAAATAATGATTTGTATTTGAAATAAGATTTTTTTTACATCAAACTTTGCTTTCGTCAAAGAATCCTCCATTTGCAGCAATTACAGCATTGCAGACCTTTGGCATTCTAGCTGTTAATTTGTTGAGGTAATCTGGAGAAATTGCACCCCACGCTTCCAGAAGCAGCTCCCACAAGTTGGATTGGTTGGATGGGCACTTCTTTGAGCAGATTGAGTTTCTGGAGCATCACATTTGTGGGGTCAATTAAACGCTCAAAATGGCCAGAAAAAGAGAACTTTCATCTGAAACTCGACAGTCTATTCTTGTTCTTAGAAATGAAGGCTATTCCATGCGAGAAATTGCTAAGAAATTGAAGATTTCCTACACCGGTGTGTACTACTCCCTTCAGAGGACAGCACAAACAGGCTCTAACCAGAGTAGAAAAAGAAGTGGGAGGCCGCGTTGCACAACTGAGCAAGAAGATAAGTACATTAGAGTCTCTAGTTTGAGAAACAGACGCCTCACAGGTCCCCAACTGGCATCTTCATTAAATAGTACCTGTTAGAGCCTGTTTGTACTGTCCTCTGAAGGGAGTAGTACACACCGGTGTAGGAAATCTTCAATTTCTTAGCAATTTCTCGCATGGAATAGCCTTCATTTCTAAGAACAAGAATAGACTGTCGAGTTTCAGATGAAAGTTCTCTTTTTCTGGCCATTTTGAGCGTTTAATTGACCCCACAAATGTGATGCTCCAGAAACTCAATCTGCTCAAAGAAGTGCCCATCCAACCAATCCAACTTGTGGGAGCTGCTTCTGGAAGCGTGGGGTGCAATTTCTCCAGATTACCTCAACAAATTAACAGCTAGAAGGCCAAAGGTCTGCAATGCTGTAATTGCTGCAAATGGAGGATTCTTTAACGAAAGCAAAGTTTGATGTAAAAAAAATCTTATTTCAAATAAAAATCATTATTTCTAACCTTGTCAATGTCTTTACTCTATTTTCTATTCATTTCACAACATATGGTGGTGAATAAGTGTGACTTTTCATGGAAAACACGAAATTGTTTGGGTGATCCCAAACTTTTGAACGGTAGTGTATGAGAGTACTCTGATGATATATGAGTATTCTGATGATATATGAGAGTATTCTGATGATATATGAGAGTATTCTGATGATATATGAGAGCATTTTGATGATATATGAGAGCATTCTGATGATATATGAGAGTACTCTGATGATATATGAGATTATTCTGATGATATATGAGAGCATTCTGATGATACATGAGAGCATTCTGATGATATATGAGAGCATTCTGATGATATACACTACCGTTCAAAAGTTTGGGATCACCCAAACAATTTTGTGTTTTCCATGAAAAGTCACACTTATTCACCACCATATGTTGTGAAATGAATAGAAAATAGAGTCAAGACATTGACAAGGTTAGAAATAATGATTTGTATTTGAAATAAGATTTTTTTTACATCAAACTTTGCTTTCGTCAAAGAATCCTCCATTTGCAGCAATTACAGCATTGCAGACCTTTGGCATTCTAGCTGTTAATTTGTTGAGGTAATCTGGAGAAATTGCACCCCACGCTTCCAGAAGCAGCTCCCACAAGTTGGATTGGTTGGATGGGCACTTCTTTGAGCAGATTGAGTTTCTGGAGCATCACATTTGTGGGGTCAATTAAACGCTCAAAATGGCCAGAAAAAGAGAACTTTCATCTGAAACTCGACAGTCTATTCTTGTTCTTAGAAATGAAGGCTATTCCATGCGAGAAATTGCTAAGAAATTGAAGATTTCCTACACCGGTGTGTACTACTCCCTTCAGAGGACAGCACAAACAGGCTCTAACCAGAGTAGAAAAAGAAGTGGGAGGCCGCGTTGCACAACTGAGCAAGAAGATAAGTACATTAGAGTCTCTAGTTTGAGAAACAGACGCCTCACAGGTCCCCAACTGGCATCTTCATTAAATAGTACCTGTTAGAGCCTGTTTGTGCTGTCCTCTGAAGGGAGTAGTACACACCGGTGTAGGAAATCTTCAATTTCTTAGCAATTTCTCGCATGGAATAGCCTTCATTTCTAAGAACAAGAATAGACTGTCGAGTTTCAGATGAAAGTTCTCTTTTTCTGGCCATTTTGAGCGTTTAATTGACCCCACAAATGTGATGCTCCAGAAACTCAATCTGCTCAAAGAAGTGCCCATCCAACCAATCCAACTTGTGGGAGCTGCTTCTGGAAGCGTGGGGTGCAATTTCTCCAGATTACCTCAACAAATTAACAGCTAGAAGGCCAAAGGTCTGCAATGCTGTAATTGCTGCAAATGGAGGATTCTTTAACGAAAGCAAAGTTTGATGTAAAAAAAATCTTATTTCAAATAAAAATCATTATTTCTAACCTTGTCAATGTCTTTACTCTATTTTCTATTCATTTCACAACATATGGTGGTGAATAAGTGTGACTTTTCATGGAAAACACGAAATTGTTTGGGTGATCCCAAACTTTTGAACGGTAGTGTATGAGAGTACTCTGATGATATATGAGATTATTCTGATGATATATGAGTATTCTGATGATATATGAGATTATTCTGATGATATATGAGAGTATTCTGATGATATATGAGAGTACTCTGATGATATATGAGATTATTCTGATGATATATGAGTATTCTGATGATATATGAGATTATTCTGATGATATATGAGAGTATTCTGATGATATATGTGAGCATTCTGATGATACATGAGAGAATTTTGATGATACATGAGAGTATTCTAATGATATATGAGAGTACTCTGATGATATATGAGAGTACTCTGATGATATATGAGATTATTCTGATGATATATGAGAGTATTCTGATGATATATGAGAGCATTTTGATGATATATGAGAGTATTCTTATGATATATGAGAGTACTCTGATGATATATGAGAGTATTCTGATGATATATGAGAGTATTCTGATGATATATGAGAGTACTCTGATGATATATGAGAGTACTCTGGTGATATATGAGATTATTCTGATGATATATGAGCGTATTGCGAGTCACTAAAGGGCTCAAATAATGAAACCCCCCCCCTGACCTGACCGTGTTACCTCCAGCTTGGTCGGGCGTCCCTACAGACACAATTGGCTGTGTCTGTGGGTGGGAAGCCAGGTTTGGTATGTGTCCTGGTCACTGCACTAGCACCTCCTCTGGTTGGTCGGGGCGCCTGTTCGGGGGGGGGGGGAATAGTGTAATCCTCCCACACGCTACGTCCCCCTGGTGAAACTCCTCACTGTCAGGTGAAAAGCAGCGGCTGGTGACTCCACATGTATGGGAGGAGGCATGTGGTAGTCTGCAGCCCTCCCCGGATCAGCAGAGGGGGGTGGAGCAGTGACCGGGATGGCTCAGAAGAGTGGGGTAATTGGCCAAGTACAACTGGGGAGAAAGAGAGGGACAAAACTTCCCCCCCCCCAAAAAAAAAGAAAGAAAAAAGAAAATCCGTTCTTGAGCAGTTGTGCCGCGGTCTCTGTGGAAGACCTGGTCTGACACGTACCACATGGATCACATTTAAAGATTACCACAAGCAAGTAAAACTAGTTTTCACCAGTTCAGTGCTCACTGAGTCACATAAAGGAGAGCTAAAACCAGACTGAGGCAGAGACTGCCTCGTAGCACTTCCCATTTATTTTAGGAATGGGACCTAAAACAAGCTAACCTCACAGAAAGACCGCCAATCACAAACGCCACACTCGCCACACGAGAGAGCCGTTAAAACACGTCTGCGGGAATTCCTGCAACTTTCCCTTTTGTATGAATTCCTCCACACACACACTCACCAGCTAACTCGACGTCGGCTAGGCAGCACCACTGTTTAAATCCACCTTTCCAAACCTCAGGTTGGGCCCCATGAACCAAAGTCCTCCTAAAAATCCTCCCGTTGAAAAAACACCGGAAGAAATATCTACGGTATCTGACGGTGTTTTTGCATGCTAGTTAGCTTTTGGACTAAACTGAAGCAGCTGTGGACTTCATGCAAGCCTGAGTGCACGTCACCGACGAGCTTCTTCTCCATCCGTCACACAGGAGACTTCATTAGTGCTAGACCAGCAGCTCTCATCCAGGCCTGCAGAATCCAGTAACAACGCTCTGCAAGTGTGGTTTCAACCTCTGAGAGTAATCGTTTGTGAAGCATAAAGCAAACCTGTGGCTTGTGAAAGTTCCAAGAAAACTTAATTCATCTAGGATTCAAGCCATTCAAGAAGCTGTGTGTGAATATGGCCAAAATGTTTCTTGTGGTTCGAATCCCCGTGTTACCTCCGGCTTGGTCGGGCGTCACTAAAAAGACACAATTGGCCGTGTCTGCGGGTGGGAAGACAGATGTGGGTATGTTTCCTGGTCACGGCATAAGCGCCTCCTCTGGAGGGTCGGGGGTGCCTGTTTGGGGTGGGGGGACTGGGGGGGAATAGCGTGACCCTCCCACGCGCTACGTCCCCCTGGTGAAACTCCTCACTGTCAGGTGACGAGAAGCGGCTGGCGACTCCACATGTATCGGAGGAGGCGTGTGGTAGTCTGCAGCCCTCCCCGGATCAGCAGAGGGGGTGGAGCAGAGACCGGGACGGCTCGGAAGAGTGGGGCAATTGGACGGGTACAATTGGGGAGAAAAGGCGGGGGGGGGCAGAAAGAGGATTACATCAGAGGATACATCACCTGCACCAGTTATCATCTCCTTGGCCCGGCTGTGGAGAAAGAGAACAAGCGATTAGACAAACAAACCAATGCCAGCTCAGACAAAACACGGACTCCCCTCCTCACACCGGGGGGGGGGGGGGGGGGCAGGGCAAGCGACTGGAATGCTGGGAGCGGAATTTCTAGCATGACAAAATAATGCCGTTGGCGTTCCAGCAAGTCACTATGTGAGTTTGTAGCATGAAAAGGAAAGTGTGAGCTGTGAAAATGCACTGCGACAGCTGTGAGTGATGGCTGCGAGGCTTACTTTTCCAGGCTGGAGGAGCGGGTCAGGAGGTTGGCCGAGGACGCGGCCTTCTTTTCCAGACGCTTTTTCTGTCTTTCCTGCATCTCCTTCCCCAGCTTCTCGCTGTTCCTTCGAAGTCTGGAAGGAGGTGAGAAGAGTCTGGACGTGAGGGTTCATCTGCGGCCTCTTGCAAACAGCGACACATGACACAACAGCCCCGGTGAAGCCCTACGGTGGCGCGACTGGGTCTGTGTGCTGCACTTCTGTCCTGTTCTGCACACCCAAGCCTCCCTGATGACACGCCTCTCTACTGGAACCAGTGATTAGAGGAAGGGGTCGTGGGACTAGAATAACACTTGTGGCTTCAATACGTCATACGCCTCTGATCTAGGAAGTGAAACAGCTGCAAACCCCTCTTCTGCTCTCCCCTTCTCCTCACCCCCCCCCACCCCCCCCCCCCATGAGTCAGAATTTACTTATGAAACAGCGTGCCTGTGATGTACCCAAAGATGTGGCCGTGTTCAGGAAACCAGTATGACTACCCCACCTCGCTGAGCTGCTAACAGGACATGCAGCAAAGGTGAAACTTTCCTACTACCGCCGGCTTCCATGGAGGGGCATTAAAGAGCTGGGCTGAGGGACAAGAACATATGTTATCAATCCCCGACGCTCCTCTCCCACAAAGCCGCAACAAGGAAGTCAAAAAGAACACATGTGCACATGCATGAGAGCACACACAATCTAACAAAAGAAGCTGCGCTGTCAGTTAGAAGGACTGTTTTCTGACTGCTGCATGCAGGACGCATTCACACCCGCTCTGAGGAAATGTAGCCGAGAACAGACCCGCTGACATCAGACCCGCTGAGAACAGACCCGCTGAGAACAGACCCGCTGAGAACAGACCCGCCGAGAACAGACCCACTGACATCCCCGCGCGAAAGCTTTTGATTCATGGCAAAAAAAAATAAAATAAAAAAAGGTTGATCACAGGTTAGCACAGAATCAGGTGAAGGAACCCGGAGATTCGGTGAAATGTTACAAAATTGTGTTTCTGCAAAACCCAGTCGAACAGCAGACGCCCCAGTGGCATGCCGTGCTGCACGCACAGCCTATCGTCTACCACGCCGTGTCGGCTGTGTGGCCTTTCTGACGGCTGCCAAGCCGTTTTATACTGCAGCAGAGGGAGTCGAGGTGGGAGCTCACTTTTGATCGGCTCTGACACGTGTTGCCTGGAAAGACCTGACCTGTGTAGCAACACACGAGCCCCCCCCCCCACACACACACCTAATCGACCATGCATGATTGTATACATACATGCTGCTGTGCTCAATTGCTCTTGCATCACATTTTCCAGTGGGACCCAAAAACTGTTCATGCTGCTGATTTTGGCTGTCACTCTCAGCACACACGAGCGCCGCTTCTATGCTTCCTACACATACAGCCCCTTGTTCAAACACACGGAAAATAAAGCATGTGGGGGCTGGATCGGGTACAAGTATGGAACATGTGGTTCCTGCCACAGCAGCGTCATCGCAATCTGAAACGATAACATGATAAGAGCGGCAGCACTGGGGTTTGCAGATAACACAATCAGGATCAAGAAAGAGTTGATTTGTCCTCAAAAGCCATGCAGTCAGCAGCAAGACAGGAGGTGTGGACATGGTTGAAGACACTGATGATGAGGGGTGTGATGAGGAGATCACGCACAGTGGTTTCTTCTCTCCTGGATGGGGGGACAGAGGTCCTGGATGAGCAGCGGGGCTCTGGTCTTTAGTGGCGGCCAGGGAGATCGGCGGGCCAGGGCTCTGCTCCTCTGGAGCGCCATTAGCATCCCATTGAAAGTCCTCCCTCTGTAGCCTGCTAATGACGCTGGGCTGGATTGGCTCCTCCACAACTGACGTCCATCTCAGCTCCTTGTCCTGCTCCCCTCCTCCTTCCTCGTCCCGCTCCTCGTCCTCATATTCGTGTTCCAGCCCTTCGATGCGGTAGAGCTTGCCGCAGGTCCCCTCTGCCAATGGCACACCCCCAGGGAGGGCATCTTCTAGTTGCAGACTCTGGACCACTCTGGTGAGAGCTACGGGGACTCTGTCCAGCTCGGCATCCATCCCCTGTGCAATGGGCACCGTCTGGGTTGACCTGTCCAGCGTGGCAGATCTGGACCTGGAATCCGGCAACACTGGATTTCCTATGTGGCCATTCTCACTGGCGACAATGCTGTCTGACATTTGGCTAGAGATAGTTGAAAGGTTTAGATCAGTAAGGAAGAGTCATGGAAATTACTGACAGGTTACACACATGACCAGGCTATGGAAATAACTCGTTTGTTGTGTGACAAGCAGTGAGGATTATAGTGTTATTACCTCACAATAAACAGAGTTTAGGCAAGCCCCTCTCTCCCTGCCCTTCTAACAGCTGTGTCCCACTAAACGTGAAATGCCTGGAAACCAATCCGCCTTCATCCACTTTTTTTTGGGGGGGGGGTTCCTCCTTTTTTCTCCCCAATTGTACCCAGCCAATTATCCCACTCTTCCAAGCCTATCCGGTCTCTGCTCCACCCCCCCTCTGCCGATGTGGGGAGGGCTGCAGACTACCACATGCCTCCCCCCATACATGTGGAGTCGCCAGCCGCTTCTTTTCACTTGACAGTGAGGAGTTTCACCAGGGGGCATAGCGCGTGGGGGGATCACGCTATTCCCCCCAGTTCCCCCTCCCCAACGAACAGGCGTCCCAACAAACCACAGGAGGCGCTAGTGCAGCGTCCAGGACACATACCCACATCCGTCTGCCCACCCGCAGACACGGCCAATTGTGTCGGTAGGGACGCCGACCAAGCCGGAGGTAACACGGGGATTCGAACCGGAGATCCCCATGTTGGTAGGCAACGGAATAGACACTACGCTACCCAGACCTCCAAATATCACAATATTTTTCACTGAATACATCGATACCTGAGAGGTGGTGATGTTTTGGGGATTAATCTTGATGCTTTCATAAAGTTGATAAACGAGTATTAGTAATGTGGTGACGACCAAGCGGGTGGCTTCATTTCACTGAGCCACAATGGTCAGAACAAGGTGATTGACAGGCAACTATTCAACACGCCCACAAGCAGATGCTTCACTGGGGTGACGCGAGTCCATTCGGATTCGCTGTGTTTAGTGGGCCACGGCCGTAACTCCTGTCCTGTGGTGTCTTTGGGTGTTTGTGCAGTACCTCGTGGAAGGGTGCAGCAGTCCATCACTGGTTGAGCTGGACAGCAGTTTCTGGCTGCTGGCGCAGCGCTCTGAGCAGCAAACCTGGTTCAGCTCCCGCGCTGCACTCGGGTTCACTGGATGGGACAGTTCGGCTGCTGGTTAGTTTTGCCACAGTGGTCCATTACAGAACCCCCAGTATGTCATGACGTTAATGTGGACGCTCATGTGAGAATTATCTTTGAATTTATTGACAACCCATGACCCAGTACTTCGCCAAAAAGCGGAAAGGCTGGTGTAAGTTGAGGCTGTCCCTCTTTTCCATGCTTCCTGCATCGGCATGAGCTTGTGCAGGTGGTCTATTTTTAGAGGCTAGGGCAAGGATCACCCACCTGTGATGAGCTGCTGTTTGAGCAATGGAATGATCCGGTCATGGAAATCGATCCTGCGTAGTGCGTCGGCCAGCGATGACTTCAGCAGTATGATCTCATCTTCCTGAGCCTGCAGACGTACCTCCATCATGGAAGCTTGGTCCGGGAACTCGGGGCTGCTGCCAGCTGACGCGCCATCTGTTTAAACACAGGTTAGCTGATGAGGAAAGCAAAGGTCTCTCTCCCTCGTTTCTTTTTGTCCGCTACCCCGAGCTCGTGTATAGAGAGACTGCAGAGAGAATGGCAGCGCCGTCATACCTACAACTTCCCTACTACAACTACGACTTCCCTACTACAACTACGACTTGCCTACTACAACTACGACTTGCCTACTACAACTACGACTTCCCTACTACAACTACGACTTGCCTACTACAACTACGACTTCCCTACTACAACTATGACTTGTCTACTACAACTACGACTTGCCTACTACAACTACGACTTCCCTACTAAAACTACGACTTCCCTACTACAACTACGACTTCCCTACCAAAACTACAACTTCCCTACTACAACTACGACTTCCCTACTAAAACTACGACTTCCCTACTACAACTACGACTTGTCTACTACAACTATGACTTCCCTACCAAAACTACAACTTCCCTACTACAACTACGACTTCCCTACTACAACTACGACTTCCCTACTACAACTACGACTTGCCTACTACAACTACGACTTGCCTACTACAACTACGACTTGCCTACTACAACTACGACTTCCCTACTACAACTATGACTTCCCTACTACAACTATGACTTGCCTACTACAACTACGACTTCCCTACTAAAACTACGACTTCCCTACTACAACTACGACTTCCCTACTACAACTACGACTTCCCTACAACTACGACTTCCCTACTACAACTACGACTTCCCTACTACAACTATGACTTGCCTACTACAACTACGACTTCCCTACTACAACTACGACTTCTCTACTACAACTACGACTTCCCTACTACAACTACGACGTCCCTACAACTACGACTTCCCTACTACAACTACGACTTCCCTACTACAACTACGACTTCCCTACTACAACTACGACTTGCCTACTACAACTACGACTTGCCTACTACAACTAAGACTTGCCTACTACAACTACGACTTCCCTACTACAACTACGACTTCCCTACTACAACTATGACTTCCCTACTACAACTACGACTTGCCTACTACAACTACGACTTCCCTACTACAACTACGTCTTCCCTACTACAACTACGACTTCCCTACTACAACTACGACTTGCCTACTACAACTACGACTTTCCTACTACAACTACGACTTCCCTACTAAAACTACGACTTCCCTACTAAAACTACGACTTCCCTACTACAACTACGACTTCCCTACTACAACTACGACTTCCCTACTAAAACTACGTCTCATTCTCATTCTTCTATAACATAGTATTCTGCTCACACACAAGGTATACTTTAGAGAGAGAGAGAGAGAGAGAGAGAGGCAGAGAGACAGAGTGAGAGAGAGAGAGAAATGGAGAGAGAGAGCAAGAGTGAGATTACGAGAGAGACAGACAGGGAGAGACAAAGAGAGAAAGAGAGCGATGAAGAGAGAGAACGAGAGAGATGGAGAGAAAGAGCGAGAGACAGAGAGAGACGGAGAGAGAGAGGGGGAGAGAGACAAAGAGAGAGAGAAAGACGGAGAGAGAGAGAGACAGAGAGAGAGCGAGAGACGGAGACAGAGAGAGACAGAAACGGTGAGAGACGGCGAGAGAGAGTCGGGGAGAGAGACAAAGAGAGAGAGAAAGACGGAGAGGGAGAGACAGAGAGAGAGAGAGAGACGGAGAGAGAGAGACAGAAACGGCGAGAGACGGCGAGAGAGAGTCGGGGAGAGAGACAAAGAGAGAGAGAAAGACGGAGAGGGAGAGACAGAGAGAGAGAGAGAGAGAGAGAGAGAGACGGAGAGAGAGTGAGACAGAGAGAGGGAGAGAGACAAAGAGAGAGAGAAAGACGGAGAGAGAGAGACAGAGAGAGAGAGAGACAGAGAGAGAGAGAGATAGACGGAGCGAGAGTGAGACAGAGAGGGGGAGAGAGACAAAGAGAGAGAAAGACGGAGAGAGAGAGACAGAGAGAGAGAGAGAGAGACAGAGAGAGAGTGAGACAGAGAGGGGGAGAGAGACAAAGAGAGAGAGAAAGACGGAGAGAGAGAGACAGAGAGAGAGACAGAGAGAGAGACGGAGAGAGTGAGACAGAGAGGGGGAGAGAGACAAAGAGAGAGAAAGACGGAGCGAGAGAGACAGAGAGAGCGAGAGACGGCAAAAGAGAGAGAGTCGGGGAGAGACAAAGAGAGAGAGAGAGAGAGCGAGACAGAGAGAAAGAGAGAGACAGAGAGAGAGAGAGAGTGTGTGTGTGTGTGTGTGTGCATGGTGGGTTTGGAACTGAATGAATCCTCATGTTTGTCAGGGGACTGAATCCCTCTGTTCATGTGTGTGTGTGTGTGTGTGTCATGGAACAGAGCCGTGCAGGTCAGAGGTCAGAGGTCAAGGGAATAATCAAAAGCTGTCTCAAGTCGTCCAGCCCAACTGTTTCTGCGCTCCACTCACAGAGTGTGCATGATTCGAAAGGCACCGCATTCTTTTGCTCGGCCATTTGCAGCGCTGCGTTTGCGTTACCGTCCAGCGAAGCACAACCGCACAACAGTCGGCAAATTCTGGGAAACGCTTCGCCCACACAGAAAGAAGCGGCGGAGAGGCACTTAGTCACCACTCCTCCCCGCACAGGCACTTTAGAGCTCGTTAAGAGAAGCACATCCAAAACCTGGAATTACGCAACGCCAGAAGGCCCGGCGGCAGTGCTTTAACCGGCGGGGCGCGGGTCCTCGGGCTCGCCCAGCAGAGGCCAGGCCCCGTGCTGCCCTGAAAGGGTTAAAAGGAAAGCAGGCCTGCAGCTCTGAGTCACGCCATGCGAACAAGGAAGGAAACGATAAGTGAGATTCAGTTTAGATACCGACCTACCAGGCCTGAGAGAAGGTTCTGGAAGGAGGACTAAGGAGGGGACAGAGGACAGTGTCAGATGTAAATGAGCGGTGCAGTAGATGACTTGGATGGAGGGATGAAGAAGAGCGAGAGCGGTGTGACGGGTAGGTAGGTCGAAATGGAGAGGGCTGATGCGTCACTCCGGCGTGGGATTTACAGGGGGGAGGAAGAGCAACGCCGGGCCAACAGGAGGAGGAGGAGGAGGAGGAGGAGGAAGAAGAAGAAGGAGTGTCGCGCCAACGAAATCAAGCACACAGTTGCATGCGACGCTGTGGAAACGGGCGCAGCGTGGCGACGGTAGGAAGCCCCGCCCTTCCCTGGAAGCCGGTCGGACCTGGTTGCTGCGAGTCGACTGGCGTAGCCCCAGCGTCAGCCGCGCTTGCCAAGAGGGTGACGTAAAAGCCCCAGGGGGTCTTAAAGACTAGAGGTCTGCAAGCCCGCCAGGTCCCGACGGGTGCCGACATGCTGAGCCGATTCGGGCCGGGTTCAGGCCCCAGCAATCGATACAAATTCCATCTCAATCACACAAAAAAGCAACAATTTCACAACGATAATTGTAATTCTTCGTGAAACGTAATGACAGACACACTTTTTTATGACTGACAGGCTTGAAGAGAGACTCGGTCAAGGACTCGGCACCAAATAAGAGAGCCTTAGAACAGCCCAGAGCTGGGAATGTGGATTTGTGTACATGGTATTTTATCACAAGGTTGGCAAATAAGCTATTGTTGTGAACACAACCCGTAATAACATTTTCACAGCCAATCACAATTTGTTGAAAACACAACCCTGCTGATTTGTCCAAAGTCTGATGGAACAAGAGCAACCATAAAATAAATGGATCAGCGTTTCATAATCAGTATTATAAAAACTACATTTGGCATCTATACCCAAAACTATAGTTGGAGGGATATATATATATACATATATATATATATATCCCTCCAACCATAGTTTCTGTGTGTGTGTGTGTGTGTATATATATATATATATATATATATATATATATATATATATATACACAGTTTTTTCTTCATCCCTATTGCACTGGCCCTCCACCATAAGACCACGTCAAGTGGCCCGCGGGTAATTTGAGTTTGAGACCCCGGATGTAGGCTAATAATTTCACATTTGGAGATATTGAGTCTCAGACCTGATGCTTGTGAGAAATGTTCTAAGAAATAATGCAGTACCATCAGCCAGTTGGGTGACCCTTATTTCTCGATGAAACATCAATATGGCTTGAATTTTGGGACAGTTTAATAAGAATCGAAATAATAATTCTGTCACAATAACAAAGAGAAAGGGAGAAATTGGACATCCTTGGCATACAGCTCGATGTATTAGGAATCTTTTAGAAGTATTAGGATATAACATAACACAACGATGTATGTCCTTGTAGGATATTTTAACCATGGATATGAATTTTTCTCCAAAACCAAAGGCTGAAGCACTTTAAATAGGAACTGAAAGTGGGAATTTACCAGAAGTGGATGCGGCACACCTTGTGATTACCAGCCAACGTAAAGGTTATCGTTGTACCATGTCTAGTTGCAACAACTAGACATGGTTTTGGCCCCATTTTGGCATTGTTCAGCACTGGTACATAATAGGACGTGACGTTTGGTCTTTGTGATATTTGTCCCGCCCCTCCTCCACTGTGATTGGATGACTGAGTAAAAAGTGACAGTGGCAAGCCCAGTGTTTCACCCTAAGTTGAGCATTTTTCAACTCCGAGTGACCAGAGAAAACGCCGAACGTGTAGCACCCAGCACAGAATAGATGCTCCGCGCCCCGTCACGCAGCATTCCCCTGCAAACAATTCAAAAATAATCTACCTGGGGGCGCCCCGGTGGCTCACCTGGTAGAGGGGTACCACATAAGGCTGAGTCCTTACCACTGTGGCCTGGCTTGGAATGCAGCCCGGATGCGTTAATGTGCATCAGAGAGAGTTTAAAGTGATATTGTGTTGGTTTCGGGTCAGGCTCGGGCGGAAAAATTGCCGACTTCGTCGACCACGGGCCAGACTAGTGCTGGAGCTTTGGGCCTGTGCAGGCACCCATTAAAGACCCGGTGGAACGTTAAGACATATCGGGGACATAATTCACGGCATCTCTTTATGCATGCTCAATAATCCAGGTAAGGAAATCCCCAGAAAGGTGAATCAGTCCATCTGGACACAACGTTTGAGAGACAAGTTTCATCATCATCTAAGTGACCTCTTCAGTCTCACCTGACTGCAGGTACCCCCACCCTTATAAACAATACAGTGACTGCAGGTACCCTCACCCTTATAAACAATACAGCGGCATAACGACTGAAAACAACAATCGTTTTCATATGCAAATTACTGTGACCATTAAATAGTGTGACAGTGGCCATGTGTACTACTCACAGAGGGTTGGGGAATAGTTGCAATCACAGCACTGTAAGATGGTGACAGGTGAGGATGAGGAGGTGCACATCCTTGATAGGGAGGAACGCTGGTTTGAACAGGGAGTCAAAGAGGCCATCGACTATGTGACGAGGGAACGAGCGTCCCTGAACCGAGGGGGTAAGAGTACATCTAGGCTCTCAGGGCAAAAATAACTACTTTACACAAAAAAGCAAGACAAACGATGACATGACAGCACCTTTACTTCGCTCGTTTCTCATTCGTGGTTTCCGCTCCTCCTTTACAGTCTTGTTTTGTTTTTGTATTGCTCACAGTTTTAGCTTCTCGTTTACAGGTCTTTTGCTTTCAGACTCTTTGGCCCTAAATTGACAACGTAGCCTTTTCTGTTAGTATCGCTCATCAGTAAGAAATGTGCTACCGCAGGCCGGCCCAAAGGCCATCACCCCTCCCCATGATTAGATTTACTTTAACAGCATAAATCACATGGATTATTCTTTACACCCAACAAACAGGCCTGTGATGGTCTACCGACCTGTCCAGGCTGTCTCCCCAGCCTCCGCCCGGTCCCTCCCGACCTGTCCAGGCTGTCTCCCCAGCCTCCGCCCGGTCCCTCCCGACCTGTCCAGGCTGTCTCCCCAGCCTCCGCCCGGTCCCTCCCGACCTGTCCAGGCTGTCTCCCCAGCCTCCGCCCGGTCCCTACCGAGCTGTCCAGGCTGTCTCCCCAGCCTCCGCCCGGTCCCTACCGAGCTGTCCAGGCTGTCTCCCCAGCCTCCGCCCGGTCCCTCCCGAGCTGTCCAGGCTGTCTCCCCAGCCTCCGCCCGGTCCCTACCGGGACAGACCCTCACAACGTGGAACCCTAAATTGAACTAAGCAGGTACACATATATATATATATATATATATATATATATATATATATATATATATATATATATATATATATATATATATAATGTATGTATGGATTATTACAAACACAGTGATTTTTATCCCGATTGGACTTGTCTCTCAGTGGCGGCCACTCCCTTGGTGTACTTTCACTGCAGATCTCTCATCAAGCACAACATCTGTCGGAGTATTACACACAACATATTGTGTGTTCACAATCCCTTTATGACCAGATAAGGATGGTGTCTCTGCAGAATGCTCATCAGACATGTAATCCTTAATTTCTGGTCCAACATTCCTCAGTCTGGTAAATTTGTCATCACCATAGCAACCTCTGGCCGCTGGCCAGTGTAAGGAGAGGAAGTGTATTGTCATGTAATAGAAGCAGCTTGTTGGGAACTTCCCATCAGGTCACATGCTATCTCTGTAGAAACAACAAAAAAAAAAAATTGGTGAGTTTGAGCAGGATGTGTGTGGTGTAAAAAAAAAAAAAAACCGTAATAAGTCCAGAGACTGGTCACGTGTCACATGGGCTGCATTTCAGATTGTTCATGCACGTGTGAGGACTCACAAACACATGTGCAAGCAAGATATAGTCAAGTCAATTCTATTTGTATAGCCCAATATCCCAAATACCAAATTTGCCTCAGGGGGCTTTACAGCAACACAACATCCTGTCCTCAGACCCTCGCATCGGATAAGAAACAACTTCCTAAAAAAAAAACCTTAAACAGGGAGAAAAAATAAACAGATGTAGAACTGTATAAACCCTTTGCCAACACACAGGATATGAAGTTACACGATCTATGCCACGCTCCAGAGTGTACGGTCACACTTTAGGATCAGTTCAGACAACAAGCTACATTCTGTATGTGTGTGTTGTGTGTAAAATGTGATGGGGTCCCTTAGTGTACATGCATACGCAGAGGAGGGTGTCATCTGCCATGCTGTGTCTGCAGAATTGTTGCACCGCCTTATCCGGACAGGCCCGAGAGCGTCCACATGGACTGTGCAGCCCAGGCCGACAGGACCTCCGAGAGAAACGGAAGGTCTGGGCCTGGTTTGTTATAGGTGTCCTAAAGCTGCACGCGCTCGCATGATAAACAATTACAGCATTCCTTTCCCTCTTTTGCGAGGCTGCCGTTGGGGAACGTGGGAAAGCAGAAACACATGCTCAACGCTCCCTCCTTCTAATTGCTGTTGTGGGCCCAATGCCTCCTTTCTGACGTGGAAATGAGGTGCCTCAAAGACCCTCCATCTTGAGTAAATAAACAAAGCTTCCCTCCACAACAGAAGGGAAATCACTCCAGCCTGAGTCACAGACCGCGATGGATAAGCACACTGATGCTCGCTTTGCAGTCGTCCATACGCACAAAAGCCCTTCTCCAGAAACTATAATCTTCTTCGTTGATGGTGGTTTTGTTGCCGCAGCCCGTTGTGTACACAGAATACCTCTATTGGGGTGCGGAGTGTCTTATCTTCTTGGATGAATGCATGTGCTTAAGATTCACTATGCATGGGCCTACCCCTTGCAGTTTAATTCAGGGGAAATGGACCATCTCAAATTCAGTGGAATGAAAGATAAGCACATGACGCCACACTGACGAGAGCGCATATCCTGACCGCCACAGATGCTCTTGCACAACCTGATGGAAGATAGCGAAGACCTGGAAACTTGATGAGAGGGTCGAACCAAGTCCCCTTTGAGTGTACTTGTGGTACACCATGGCTGGGTGTTGAAGTTTACTGCGTAGAGAACGAGGCAGGGAGGGAGCCAGATAATTAGCAACATCTACAAACACAAGATACCACGGAAAGATCTCAGCTGTGGTTTCCAGCTGCACAGGGGAGTCGTGATGGTGGTCATGTGGCGAACGGTCTACAAGTATCTGGCCACCTTGAGTGCAAGGTCACACATGAGTGTCTAAGGAGAACGAACAGGCTGGAAACGAAAACCTTCTTACTTATAAAACCCTTCACAAACTGGCTCCCCCATACCTCACCGACCTCCTCTGCCCCTACCAACCCTCTCGGTCCCTCAGATTCACCTCAGCCTCCCTTCTCTCTACCCCCAGGTCCAACCTCCGCGGCTTTGATGACCGAGCCTTCTCCGGGGCAGCTCCCAGGCTCTGGAACTCACTCCCTCAAATCATTAGAGACTCAGAATCCCTCCCACTCTTCCCATCCCATCTCAAGACACACCTTTTCTCCACTGCCTTCTCGTGCCCCCCCCCCCCCGTCTTCTCATCCACCTCTGGTCTGGGGTTGGCTGGGGACCGAGCGCTCGACCTGCCCCCTCTCAACTCCCTCCCCAAGCGCATCGGACACTGCTGCGGGGTGCCCACATTCAGGTCATTGGTCGGGACTCACCTCTTCAGACCTCATCAGTGATTTATGATGTTTGTTTTTCTTGCCCTTTTGTATCTGTCCAAGTGGGAGAGTACTGCTGGCATCGTGTGTGGCAACACAGACATACCCCTGTATGTCTGTGTTGTGTTCATCTGTCGTCTTGTTTCACCCCGTTTATTGTAAAGCCACTTTGAGTATCAGAAAAGCACTATATAAGATTAATTTATTATTATTATTATTATTATTATAATGGAACGGACAAGGGACAAAAGGCTTGTATGGCTACACAGAATAACAAGAAGTCTACATCAGAAACCAGGAACTGACAGCCTGCATAGACTCTCCCCTACATATGCACTGAAATCCTTTGCAAGAACTGCCAACTTCTCACATGGAAGCACCTCCAGCAGGAATGTGGGGCGTGCTGTCCAACTGTCCCCTCACACTAAATCTGAGGACTTAACTTTAGTTCAGGGAACAACATCTTCAGAGGTTGCACGAGTTTCTGATGTGTCTAAGGCGCAAGCTGACAGTCTTCTCATGTGACTTCCATATGGCACACACACCCAGGCATAGTCACTCACACACGGTCAGCAGAGAATTCCAACCACTTCCTACCTCGGGCAAACACAGTGTGTGGAGGTGTCTTGATGCATGAACTCACAGAAGGTGAATCAGCTCATCTGGACGCAAGGTTGACTGACAGACACGTGAGACACCTCTTCAGTCTCACCTGGCTGCACAACAACTTTGTGGAAGAAAAACAGTTACAGAGCTGCAGCTACCGCATTAAAACGAGTTTTAGATCAATTGCACAAAAAAAAAAAAAAAAAAGGTACGATAAGATCTACCATGATGACTGGTCATCATGACCGCTCGTAATTTGCGCGTGATGGTGCGCGTCATGTGACTATTTATGACGTGTTGGTCGCGTCATTTCCTTCGTGAAGCTCGTTGCTGTGTCCTAGAAACACACTAGCGTCCTCCAGTGCAGAGAAGTTGTCTAAAATTGACGTGTGATTATGTCCAACATGTCTGGGTACAGACGCACCATGACCACCACCGAGGCGCTGCAGTAATTACAGGCGTTGGACAGCGGCCATTTTAAATCGTTTGAAAATAGTATTAAAGTTGTTGAAATGTTAATTTTGGTGTCAGTTAGTTTCATAACAGACATAATGCGTTAATATCTCAACTGGGTGTTTACCTTGACAGAGTATAGAGTTTAAAAACCGTGGACCGCCCACGGTCGTTTTCGGTGGGAGTGAAATCCTGGTCGTAGTTACAATGGCCATGTGTACTATTCACAGAGGATTGGCACAAACAGAGCAATATAGTGTACCCTGTTAAGTGCCAGGAGGGATGCCGTGACTTGTACATCGGGGAAACTAAACAGACGCTGGCCAAGAGGATGACACAACACTGGAGAGCTAACACATCAGGCCAGGACTCCACAGTCTACACCATCTACAGGCCAGGACTCCGCAGTCTACACCATCTACAGGCCAGGACTCCGCAGTCTACACCATCTACAGGCCAGGACTCCGCAGTCTACACCATCTATAGGCCAGGACTCCGCAGTCTACACCATCTACAGGCCAGGACTCCGCAGTCTACACCATCTACAGGCCAGGACTCCGCAGTCTACACCATCTACAGGCCAGGACTCCGCAGTCTACACCATCTACAGGCCAGGACTCCGCAGTCTACACCATCTACAGGCCAGGACTCCGCAGTCTACACCATCTACAGGCCAGGACTCCGCAGTCTACACCATCTACAGGCCAGTGGCCACTCTTTCAAGAATGAGGATGTTCACGTCCTTCATAGGGAGGAACGCTAGTTTGAACGGGGAGTCAAAGAGGCAATCTCTGTGAAGAGGGAACGACCATCCCTGAACCAAGGGGGACTAAGAATACATCTGTCACCATCTTACAATGATGTGATTGCAAACATTCCTCAATCCTCTGTGAATAGTACACATGGCCATTGTAACTCTAGTTAATGGTCACACCCATATTTGCATATGAAGCTTATCGTTGGTGTCGGTCGTTATGCTGCTGTATTGTTTATAAGGGTGAGATACCTGCAGTCAGATGAGACTGAAGAGGTCACTTGGATGATGATGAAACATATCTGTCAATAAACGTGTCCAGATGAACTGATTCAACCTTCTGTGTGTAGAAATGTGATGCTGGCCTAACACATGCATTAACATAATTTCCGACTTTTAGAAGGAACATGAGTCAGCCTCACACACAAGTGAGTCAATCTGGCCATAAAATGAACAGAATCTGGCAGACTGTGCACTTGTGTAATATTAACTTCTGTTTGCGTCCATGACCAAATGATTTTTGTGAGAAGAAATGGACAAATAAGAAACGGAGCAATCTCTGTGCTATTGCCAACTGTCTGAAATCAAGTCAAAGTTACGTCTTGATGCTCAAGAATCCAGGTAAGGAAATCACAGAAAGTTGAATCAGTTCATCTGGACAAAACGTTTATTGAGAGAAACGTTTCATCACTCAAATAATACCCCTCTCACACTGGCCAAAAATTGGTGGTCAACATTACATTGACCAAAGGTGGCTGTTAGCGGGTTTTTAGGCCAGTGTGAGAAGGGTATAAGTGACCTCTTCAGCTTTATGAGCTTTTTAGCTATAAAATCAATGCTGGGATGGTAAAGCTACTGCAAAATGCTAACTTTTCACCTATTTGCATACAGTTAGTTACCCACTTCTCCTGGATCTCCACCTTGCCGTGGTGGAGAAGTTTGCATGTACCAATGATCCCAAGAGCTGTGCCGTCCGGAGCTTGGCTTTCGGTTAGGATCACCCAAGGCGGATAGGTCAAGGGTGGGGTTCCAGCCGAAGCATGATCCAACAAAGACCTCAACGGTGGAACTGGCGAAAGATGTCTCCAAGTCACAACGGCAGTGAAGGTGAATGAAGGCTGCAACAGAGGGTGGTCCCCAATCGTCTTGGTTCTCCATGCCGTTGGACTCCGGACACCCCCTGCCAAGGACCGCGTGGTGGCTGAAGGCACATCAGCCTCTCCACATAAAAAGCTGTTATGCAAAGGTGTCCTCCTGCAAGTATACCCACAAGGACCTAGAAGGAGGACAGTCATACTCGACCCTGAGTGACCGCCGATGATGAGGAGTCTGCCCAACCTGAGCAGTACGACTGCTGCCTACTACAACAAACCAAGTTAATAAGACTTGCACACACACTTCATCTCAATTAAATGTTGGGTTTACTTAAAAATGTTTTGTCAACTGGTGCCACACAACTCCGTTAAGTTGTTTCTAATTCCTTGAGCACATGTTAATGACTCAAGTTACTTGAAGTTACCTAACACAAGATCCTGGAACAAGTTGGCACATTTTTAAGTAAATCCAGCATTTTGTTTTTTTTTGAGGGTATCTATGAAACCAGTCTCCCAAGTAAAGGGATTTCATGCTAACTTAAACATGGATCTGGATAGAGCAGTAGTGGGTGTGGCGGCATCAAACTGGCAGTCACGTTTCCCCATCGTGAAGGCTGGATGACACATTTGCCCTGAAAACGTGTAGGATTGATGGCGGCAGAGACTTAAAAAGCCACGTTTGCAAGCCTCGAGGTGGTTTTGCACAGCGCTTCAGTCTCGGGCCTCCACGGGGAAACAGTTAAGAGGGGGGTGTTCTTTAAGACGCCGTTTTAGAGGACGCCTGGTATTTACATGCATACAAACGCGCAGCACAGAATGGATGGACCGAACACCGTCTGGGGCTGCAAGGAAACTGGGATGTTTAAGAGGAGTGGTCCATCCCCCCCCCCCCGGGAACCAAATTCACCTATCAAATGCCGTTCGGCAGCGGTGACAGAACGAGCCCACAAACCAGCGGACGCATACGAACCTGCTCAGAAATAGACACGGACAAATCCACTGAGTGGTTGCACAGACAAAAAGCGGTCGGCATAAAAGCCAAAACTGGCATGAGTGCCTCAATACAAACACAGGCACAGACTACACAAACACACACACACACACACACACATCTAATTTCCCTCTCTGCTTCTTTGAACGTATTGTTTTCTCGTTTCTTTTTTCTAACAAGCCGAGGCTTGTGGGTGAGTCACAGCCATTTGGCAATAGGTCAGCGAGAGAAGAGATAGGAGGTGTGGAAAGACTGGTGGTGGGGGGGGGTGGAGGGGGGGGGGGGTTGGAAACTGGAAGCTGGACGGGCCAGGATGGAATGTGATTCTGCAACGGGCCAGCTCTTCGAATCAGTCCTCCCCTCTCACCGCGAGTACTCGCACTCCCATGATCGCCGACTCGGACTCGGCAGGAAAAATGCAGCCGGATTCCACGTGCTGCAGCACATCTTACTGATATGCTGCCAGCTGTGCGGAGCGGCGGCAGGGGGCGGGGGCGGGGGTGGGGGTTGGTGTATGACGTCACAGTGCCACAAAACGACTTTTTCCATGGTGAACTGTTGTTTTTCTACTGCTTCACAAGAACGCGTTCACACCCCAGGAAGAGGAACCAGCTCGTGACATCACAGGCTCTAGTCCTGTGCCGCTGAATCCCAAATCGGCTCAAGCGCCACGCGTGAGTGAGGATACTAACGTTCGAGAGAAGAAACCCACGACTGCAGAGGAAGAACGAGTGTCTGACCCATGTGTTGGATAAAAAAGTGTCTCCCTTGAATTTTCACTCCGTGGACGGCCCAGGGTCATTCCAGGTCTTGTGGGTGGCTGCCTGATGGTTGCAGAGCCTACGAGTCTTGGACGGAGCAGACTGGCTCTTTTGTTAGGCCTCCATATACACAGTTGGAGAGCCTTTCTAGTCGAGCTGGGAGGAGTCCTGAAACTAAATCTCCCTTTTCGTCCCCTTTGATTCTCAACCAGCAGTAGCAACCGAGCACGCTGGCTGGCCTCCGTTCCCGCTTTATGACGTTTATCTTAATGTGTTGCAGACCTGCTCTGTGGTCTTATCTTAATCTGCTCTGAGCCTGTCACAATATATGAAAGACTGCATCAAATTACCTGGATACGTTCTAAAGATCAGCCTCGATAAAGTGGACTTGACCCGCTCCAAGGTGCACATTTCCTCCCCGCGCCATGTAATGCGCAGAGCATCTCGATGACGACCGGGAGCAACGCAGCAGTCAGACTGCACAACCCGTCTGCAGCGACAGATGGCAAACATGCATGCAGCCTCTCCGTCCTACGGCCCCCACCCGCCCCGTGTCTGCCTCCTCCTCCTCCTCCTCCTCCTCCTCCTCCCTCGCTCGAGCCCCTTCCTGCAGGACAGCAACAACATGCTCGCAAGCACCAACACAGCTTGTCCCAAAACATGACCTTAATGGGTTCCTGTAAACCCCCCTCCCCTCCCCACCACCACCACCACCACCACCTCCATTTTCTTCCAGACACACTGCATACCACACAACATCCTGTTGCGTACTGTACGCCTCTGCAAAGGTGAGTAAGGCCCCAACGTGAGTCGTCAACGCTAAACTGAAACAGAGAGCGGCGTCAAAGAAAATCACTTCCTCCTCCTCCTCCTCCCCCCCCCACACACACACACACTGCACGAGAATATGGCTGAAAAAGCTAATGTGTTGCAATGTGTCATGGAATAATTCACATTTCATCCAGTGGGTGAGGCGATAATCAGCGGTGCGGAGCAGATAGAGACCGAACTCTTCTAAATGTCAAACCCCGATCAGCACAATGCAACACGTTTGACGGGAACGAGGAACAAAGACACCCTCATAGTAACAAGCCGCTACAACAGCCAACGTCCATACTGCGCTACCGGCCGAAGTCCTTATAAGATCGACTAAACCCTCTCATTAGCAAGAACGGCAACCTTTACTCTCAGCCTCCATTAGACGGAGATTAAAAGTTGGCCAACGCGGCGCGTCAGCTAAACGCTGGACTTCGAGGATCAACAGTCCTAAAAATAACCTTCCCAAAGAGCCCAGGGAGAGTTTAGGTCTGTTCTCAAGCAAGCTAACGCAGCCCTGGCAGTGGGTCAACTCCGTCATCGTGGAGCTGACTGACACGTCTGGCGAGGCAGATGTTGCGCAAGGCCGCGCTGCTGCGCGTAGATAACAAAAGCATGAGGTATTTTGTTTACTGCCAATGCAAACTTTAAAGTGGCACATGGCCTCCGTAGAGGAAGGCCAGCCGAACTGAAGAGCGCTATGATAAATGGACTGCGCTTAGCGGTGGCCCAGCGGTTAGCAGCAACAAGGTCCTGGGTTCAAAGCCCAGGCTGCCCCGGGTCCTTTCTGTGTGGAGTTTGCATGTTCTCCCCGCGTCTGCGTGGGTTTCCTCCGGATGTTCTGGTTTCCTCCCACCGTCAAAAATAAATGCACGTTAGGGTTAATGCTCCTCCTTCCTGTCTGTACCCCTGAGCAAGGCAATGGAAAGAAGAACTGGAGATGGTCCCCGCGCGCTGCGGCTGCCCACCGCTCCTATACAATAGGATCAATAGGATCAATAGGATCAATAGGATCAATAGGATCTTGGATACGCTCTCTGGAGGAGCCGGGGATAGGAACCAGGAACCTTTGGAGTACTGGACGACCCGCTGTACCTTCTCAGCCGTGCCGCCCCCTACGGCTTCTAAAGCATCCAATTTTGCAACCTCAACCCATCCACCCTTTTGGGACTAAAGCTCGAGCACAAGACGGGCCGCGTTTTTTCCACTAAGGTTTCCACGTTTACTATTCGCCGAGAGCCGGGGGGGATTTTTACACGGTGCGACGTCATGTTCAGGAAAAACAACAAACGACTTAATTTGGGCGTCCGGGTGGCGTGGCGGTCTAGTCCGTTGCCTACCAACATGGGGCTCACCAGTTTGAATCCCCGTGTTACTTCCGGCTTGGTCGGGCGTCCCTACAGACACAATTTGCCGTGTCTTCGTGTGGGAAGCCGGATGCGGGTATGTGTCCTGGTCGCTGCAGTAGCGCCTCCTCTGGTCAGTCGGGGCACCTGTTTGGGGGGGAGGGGGAACTGGGGGGAATAGCGTGATCCTCCCACACGCTACGTCCCCCCGGTGAAACTCCTCTGTCAGGTGAAAAGAAGCAGCTGGTGACTCCACGTGTATGGGAGGAGGCATGTGGTAGTCTGCAGCCCTCCCTGGATCGGCGGGGGGAGGTAGCCAGGTACAATTGGGGAGAAAAAGGGGGGAAAATCCAGGAAAAAAAAAGACTTAATTTGCACACAGCTGTAAGACCGCGTCCTTCCTTACGCAAGCCTGAATCAACTTGTGTTGTCAGGATGAAGAGAGTCGGGTCTAATGTTGCACTGTTACTGGGGAACAGTGAAGGGACAAAGATCTCCTTTTGCAAGATCCAGCTGATCTCCGGCCAGCTCAACATCACACTACACTCCTGAGCTGTTATCCAGACCGCTTTGTCTCTGACACTTTCCCTCATGCAGACACGTTTTGTGTGTTTGTACGCGTTTGCATTTCTGTATATTTGTATTTACATACTCGTCGGAGCAAACCCTCTGTATCCTCCCCAGAGTTTTAACTGTGACATGTTATTCCTGTCTACTCGTTACTTGTTGTTCCACTTCGTCTCGTCGCTGTGTGCTTTGCCAAAACGAGCATTCCACTGCTCGTTGTACTTGCGTGTGAAGTACGTGACGAACAAACCTTTAAATCCCGAAGGTTCACGGGCCTATTGCCTCACGTGCCCCCGGAGCAATGCACCGAAAACCCCGAAGGGAGCTGCTCGTTGACCTGCGGGTACGAGACCGGGTTTCCAGAGATCTCCTCCTTGGTGGTCTTCTTGCATCCGAGTGTGGAAACCTCTCTCCATCTCCGAGCAGGCGCCTCGCAGGAAAAATGTCGTGTCCTGGACGGTGGGAGTCAGCCTGGCTGCAGAGGAGCGGTTACATAACATATACTATATGAGCAGAATGTGTTTTGCGCCCGCGTCGTCCAGGACAACGGAGTTGCTGACACGTGACGTAGTGCAGCTGGGGTCGGCGGAGAATGAAACAGAGGCGTAGTGAGTGGTGTTTGCAGCTTGAGAAAAAGGAAATAGTTGAAGGCTACATTTAGGCTGCGGGGGTAAGATTTGATTATACACCAACATCGGCAAGAGCTTTATGGGGCTTAACTGCACTGCCGGCACACATGCAAACGCGCATGCAAACCCAAACTTCGGACAGCTCAGGCCTCGTCCACGGATGCTGGCAGGAGTCTCTGTGTGATATTTACTGTCCCCCCCCCACCCACCCACCCACCCCGTGCCTTGTCACCCCGCCATTTGACAAAACAAGTAAACACAACATCAGCGCAGAAGCTGGGAGTGCAGGGTTTACATATGTGCAACAATTGCACACCAGCACCGCGGGATTATGGCTTCGATTAAACTGTTTTCCCTGAGGGGGACGGAGCAGGGGGACCCCTAGACATTTCAAAGGGGGGGGGGTCGTCTTTTTGCATTCATAATGGAAGCTTACTTCCAAAACACAGCTGTAATTAGTGTCTACGTGCGACGCCGCACATTACCTCCCCGAAACCTGACAACGAATGGATGAATAGAAACCTCGACTCTCGCAATAGTTGGAAAGACTTAGAAAGTGCTGGTGGATCCGGTCTCTGTGTACGGTTTCCTCTTTAAACCGTTTTTGTTCTCACGTCCCCCTACGTGTCTGAAGCGCTGGCCGCACCGCCGGTGGTCTGCCTGCCTGCCCGTCCTCCTCCAGACCTCCTCCAGAACGAGCAGAAGCTTACGCATCACGAGCTCGTGGATTTAAAAAGAGAAGAACAAATTTGTTTGTTTCAAATGGGAGTGTTTCACCAGACCCCCCCAAAAACTTGGGGGGGGGGAAGGACCATGAAGGCCTGTTGTCTGTCTGTCAGACGTCAGTCCTATTTGCAGACTGTTCGTTTCAATCCCAGCAGAATGGTCAACACACTGCAGGGGTCCCCAATTACTTTTCATAGCGGGGCCACTTTTAAAACCACGGGCCACTCAACCTCCAGCAGCATGTTTGTTCGTTAGTTTGTTTCGGTGTCGACACGTTGCAGGTATTATAATTTAAACAGAGGTTTTTCATCTATTTTTCGATATATTACTAGTCTTACTTTTACTAAGAAATTAAATTTTTGTTTTTTTTTGGTAGGGAAATAAAAAAAATTCTTCCTTCTGGCATTTCTCGCGGACCATAAATCAACCCGTCACGGGCCGGACGTGGCCCGCGGGCCGCCTATTGGGGACCCCTGACATACTGTAACGCGCATGGATAAGAAGACACGCTGGCCGCTGGCTGGCGGCTCGGACCCTTTAGTCGAGCGGGTTCGCTTCCCGGCCGCGGCAGTTCCAGCGGTTGTCCCCCCCCCCCCCCGAATTCGCTACAATATACTTTCCTCTGCGCCCCACCCCCCACAACAATCCCCTTACACCTGACCCAGATCATGGCAGGACGCGGCGGCTTTGCCTCTCGGAGCGAGCCGGAATCCGCGTGCTAAGTGCGGGGGACGCAATCTGCGCCAACCTGCAGCGAGCGTCTCCGTGACGCGTGTCCCCATTGCGTCGCCGTGGAGCCCGACGAGGCAAACCTCTAATTGGCGATATTGGGGCCACGCAAATGAAACTGATTGAATTGGTCGTGCGCACCTCCGCGCGCACGACCTGCGCCGGAGGTGCGAGGTGGAGGTGGTGGGGGGGGGGCGACTACCCCCCCCCACCTACACCACCACCGCGAGCGCTAAAATATTGAGGCGCTGTAAAAAAAAAAGGTCGAGAGCCGTTCGTCGCCCCACTCACCCGAGCTGTTGGTGGAGCCGTCCATAGTCCGACGTAGATCAGACGCCGCGGCGCGCTGCGGGGGAGCCGCTCTAGAAGTAAACTCTGCGTCGGGGGGTCGTTTCCATTATAGGGTTTTAAACGCGCCCGTCAGAGAAAACAAGAGAAAGAAAAGAGAGCCGATCGCAGATCCAGAAGAGGAGGACTACCACCCCCCCCGCCGCCTCCGCCCGCCGGGCATCTGGCGCACACCGCCAGGAGCCGCGCTCAGGTAGCCGCCTCGCCGCCTCCCTCCACACTTCCTTCCTTCCTTCCTCCGTGCGGAGGAGACGCCGTTATAACGTGCGGCGCTGCTCAAAACTTGTAACGCCGCTTTTTTTCGATCCGGTTACACCCCCACCCCAACCTCCACCCCCCCCCCATCCCCGCCCGCCGCCATTAAAACAAAAAAAAAACTTTCTCCAGCGGACGTTCCGCTACTTACTTTCGGTCGCGTTTGGCGCCTCCGTGTGGGTCGTGAAGGGGAAATGACGGCGGAACCATGGTTCCCGCCGCGTGTTTCCGGCGGTTGGGGGACGCCGAACGGGGAAGGACCGCAGGCCGCGAGCGCCGGGTGTTCAACATGGACGCGCCCGCGGAGGGACGCGTTTGAAGGAGAGAGAGACGTCGGGTCTCCGCGTTCTTCCAGGCGCCTGTGAGTAGTTCCCGCGGGCCGCCTGGACCGAGTAGTCCCACGGCAACCCGCGTCGCGTTTACCGCCATCTTCTCAGACTCGTACGAGACGTTTGTCTGCTTACTTTGTACGCTAGTCCTGTAAAGTAAACCCCGTGCGTATGAGGCTTGAATAATGTGAAGCAGTGGCGGCTGGTGCGAAAAATTTTGGGGGGGGGGGCGCAACGTACCTTGGCGCAGCCCACCTGACAGCTGCTGTAATGGCCACAGAGTTATTAAGAAGGACCCGTGTAGCCTAGAGATTCGATCAGGGCTCGCAGACGGGGGATGATTGACAGTCGATACGAGGCGTCGTGGTGGGTGCGAACGTGATTGACAAGCCACGAGAACTGTCCAATCACATGAGATCCAAAAACATTAAAACGATACCGATCCGCTGCCGGTAAGAGTGGGCGTGTCTGGGGCGGCACAGAACAGCGCCCCCTGGGAAACCTGAAGAAACCAATCAGACAGCAGCCTCAGGTCACCTGCTCGCCACACGTTTGAGGGCTTTACATAAGGTATGGTTTGGCCGGCGCCCCTCACCCAGGAAGTGTAGGCATTCAGACAGGAAGTACATGTATTCAGACAGGAAGTATATGTATTCAGACAGGAAGTATATGTATTTAGACAGGAACCAACCAAACACCATTTGGAACCAGTATTTAATGCTGCTGACGGGCGCTCACAGACTGGAAAACACTTTTATTTCATAATTATTTGCATCATACAACTAAATTATGTTTAACATGTTTAAGTAGATTTTCATCTCTTGATGTCAGAAGGGGGCGGCGCCCCAGCGCCCTGTACTGGCCAGCCGCCACTGCTATGAAGCTGTATCTTCTGGTGAGAAACGTCACGTTCATCTTACCCCTTTCGTGTTATTCCCTGAAGGTCAGTGTGATGAGTCTACCATGAATTGTGCACGCCGCCTGTCAGGGTTTCAGGGTCTTAAGGTCCTGCTCTCCTCGGTCAGATGGGCCCACCAGTATGCTGCCCTACTCCAGTCATCCTCCGCCATGGTAACGTCAGTGGGGGTACTGTGCAACACACATGGCCAGGTAAACCTCCCACTTAAAAGTAGTCATGTGTTTACACGCGGCTTTCATCAGCATTGAGCGTTTTAAAATTCAGTGATTGGAGTCTTGTTTTGCTGTAAATTCCATTACCTACAATGTATTATGCATTCAAGCTGACATTAGACAAGGTAAATATGTTGATGCACACAGATGCCGAAGCACTTCCACGGCAGTCCAGCCTATGCCAAGAAGTCGGTTACGGCTGCCGACTTCAGAAAGGATGATGAGGGGAAAAAGGATAAGTCACTGGTCATTCATGACGACCTGTTTGAACGAGCGGCCAGGGAAACCAAAACGAAGGCCACCTTCAATAAAGTGGTGAATGCCTTCATCAAAAGAGATATCAGACGTCGTGGTCATGTTGAGTTTATTTATGCTGCCCTGAAGAAGATGCCAGAGTTTGGTGTAGAGAAAGACCTAGCTGTCTACAATAAGCTCTTGGACGTTTTCCCCAAAGAGGTGTTTGTCCCCAGGAACTATATCCAACGCATGTTTAACCACTATCCTCGGCAGCAGGAGTGTGGAATTCAGGTGCTGGAGCAGATGGAGAGCTATGGTATGTATCTGCTGTATATCAAGTTAGTGTCTGTGCCTTGATCCGACCATGAATCTTCAAGCCTAGCAAACTTTGTGCATGTTTGTGGATGGGTTTTTGTGTGACCAGGTATAATGCCCAATGTGGAGACTAAGGTCCTGTTGGTCCAGATCTTTGGAGAGAAAAGCCACCCCATGAGGAAGTTTCAGCGCCTGATGTACTGGTTCCCCAAATTCAAACACACAAACCCCTACCCGATCCCATATCAACTGCCCGAAGATCCCGTTGACCTGGCTCGATTTAGCCTGACACGTATCGCCAGTGACCTAGATGCAAAGGTCACCGTCTACCAGGTATATCTTGATTATGGGTTTGGATAGAGTGCACAGACTGAAAGGATGTCCTTGCATCCATGTCATGTTTGTATCAGAGTCAGAAGAAATCAGAAATTCTTCATCCCTTGGTGTTGTTGGTACAGAGAATAACGCCGAGCTGAATTCCAAGTGCATGTGCTGCACATGGCAATAAAAGAATTCCTGATTTCTTCTGATTCTGATATAAAAACATGACATGTATGCAAGAACATCCTTTCAGTTTGTGTACTCCATGTGTACACCATGTTTTTGACATTTCAGTCAAGCGACTGTGTCTTCAGAAAACACCTTTGACCAAAACGTTAACTAAACCAAAGTACAGACGTAACATGGTCATGGTTTGATTTTTAAGCTTATACCTCTTTTCATCTGTACAGAATTAAGTAAACGTGTGTTGGCACTAAAACCAGCTTTTATGTGTGAAACAACTATTTGGATATTGACACATATTTTTTGGAAACCTGAGAATGATTAATGTCAAAGAAAGGTGAATCAGTTTATCTGCACACAACGTTTATTGAGAGAAACATTCCATCATCATCTAAGTGACCTCTTCAGTCTCACCTGACTGCAGGTACCCCACCCTTATAAACAATACAGTGACTGCAGGTAAACAATACAGGGACTGCAGGTACCCCCACCCTTATAAACAATACAGTGACTGCAGGTACCCCCACCCTTATAAACAATACAGTGACTGCAGGTGTCCCACCCTTATAAACAATACAGTGGCTGCAGGTACCCCCACCCTTATAAACAATACAGTGACTGCAGGTGTCCCCACCCTTATAAATAATACAGTGGCTGCAGGTACCCCCACCCTTATAAACAATACAGTGGCATAACGACCCAAACCAACGACCAGTTTCATATGCAAATATGGGCATGACCATTAACTAGAGTTACCATGGCCATGTGTACGACTCACAGAGGATTGGGGAATAGTTGCAACCACAGCATTGTAAGATGGCGACAGATGTACTCTTAAGCCCCCCCCCCCCCCGGTTTAGGTATGGTCGTTCCCTCTTCACATAGATGGCCTCTTTGACTTCCTGTTCAATTCAGCGTTCCTTCCTATCAAGGGTGTGCACCTCCTCATCCTTGAAAGAGTGGCCACTGGCCTGTAGATGGTGTAGACTGTGGAGTCCTGGCCTGTAGATGGTGTAGACCAGGGATAGGCAACATGGTCCAGAAAGGTCCGGTGTGGGTGCAGGTCTTTGTTCCAACCAAGCAGTTACACGCCTGATTCTATTAGTCTTTGCCAAGGACCTTGATTTGTAGACACAGGTGTGTAACTCCTTGGTTGGAACAAAGACCTGCTCCCACACCGGACCTTTCTGGACCATGTTGCCTATCCCTGGTATAGACTGTGGAGTCCTGGCCTGTAGATGGTGTAGGCTGTGGAGTCCTGGCCTGACATGTTAGCTCTCCTGTGTTGTGTCATCCTCTTGGCCAGCGTCTGTTTAGTTTCCCTGATGTACAAGTCACGGCAATCCTCCTGGCACTTAACAGGGTACACTATATTGTCCTGTTTGTGCCAGGGTGACCCGATCCTTGGGATGGACCAATTTTAACATCGTCATCCTTCTGGCAGACAAAGGCAGATGCGCTGTACCAGACAGATTATCATGAGAAAATTGTGACGTTACATAGCGGCATAAATACTTAGGAGCCCCTGAAATGAGATCCAGGCAGTGGTTACAAGAAAAAGGTGATAGATTGACTGAAGATGGCGGAACAGGACAATGCTTTTGACAGAATTTTGTACCACAGACTATGCCCAGGGGAAGCTACACCTAGTCTATATGGTTTACCTAAGATACATAAACAGGATGTGCCACTACGGCCTGTTGTTTGTATGATTAAGTCAGTGACCTATAAAAAGAAAAGAAGAAGAAAGCCACTGTATTTCATCGTTGTACAGGTTCCAGTGAAATTTGTTCTCTCTACATGTAAACCATCTTATATTGTATAGGAGCAGTGGGCAGCTGCAGCGCCCGGGGACCAACTCCACTTATTCTTTCCATTGCCTTGCTCAGGGGCACAGGCAGGAGTATTAACCCTAACATGCATGTCTTTTTGATGGTGGGAGGAAACCGGAGCACCCGGAGGAAACCCACACAGACCAAGGGAGAACATGCAAACTCCTCACAGAAAGGACCTGGGACGGCCTGGGGTTTGAACCCAGGACCTTCTTGCTGTAAAGCAACAGTGGTATCCACTGGACCACCATGCCCGTAACATCTCTTAAGTTTCTGACATCGATTCTTAACCCGTTGGTAGGCAGTAATGAGTATCACATTCAGAACGCTGTGGATGTTGTGGATAAGGTGAGGGACATCATTATGGACAGGGATGAAACAATGGTCTCTTATGATGTTACATCTCTCTTCACGTGCATTCTTGTTGATGAAGCAGTGGAGGTAGTCCATATGAAATTACAAAACGACCCCACCCTTACCAATAGGACCACCCCTGACACTGGCCAAGTTTGTCTGCTCCTGAAGCTGGGTCTTCAGTCCACGTGCTTCACATACAGGGGGCAGTACTACAGGCAGAGGCATGGGTGTGCTATGGGTTCCCCAGTCTCACCTGTAGTGGCCAACTTGCATATGGAGGAAGTGGAAAAGAGGCCCTGATGTCCTATCCAGGGACACCACCTAGCCATTGGTTCAGATTTGTGGACGACACCTGGGTTAAACTTGAATCCCAGGATGTAGCTCATTTCACTGACCAGTGAAAATGACAGATTAGTCTTCTTACACTGTAAAATTGGTGATGGGGGACATTTGATTGTTGATGTTTACCGTAAACCAACACATACTGATCAGTACTTAAGGTTTGACTCTCATCATCTACTGGAGCACAAAATAGGAGTCATCAGGACGCTGTACCACCGAGCTGACAACGTCCCCACCGACACAGCGGCCGGGGAAGGGGAGAAATCCCACATTAAACAGGCCCTGGTTAAGTGTGGTTATCCTAGCTGGGTGTTTGTCAAAGCCAGGAAGACGTCCAAACACTGCACCAGCCGATGGAAGAGAGGAGAAGGACAACAGCTGTCTAAGCGTAAACCAGAGGTGATTCTGTATGTGGCGGGAGTGGCGGAAAAGTTGGGGTGTGTATTTTCAAAACACCGCGTCTCAGTTGCTTTCAAACCCCAAAACACACTGTGCCAGACGTTGGTTCACCCCAAGGATCGGGTCCCCCCCAGCACAAACAGCAATATAGTGTAACTGTTAAATGCCAGGAGGATTGCCGAGACTTGTACATTGGGGAAACGAAACAGATGCTGGCCAAGAGGATGACACAACACAGGAGAGCTAACACATCAATCAGGCCAGGACTGTCTACACCATCTACAGGCCAGGACTCCACAGTCTACACCATCTACAGGCCAGGACTCCAAAGTCTACACCATCTACAGGCCAGGACTCCACAGTCTACACCATCTACAGGCCAGGACTCCACAGTCTACACCATCTACAGGCCAGGACTCCAAAGTCTACACCATCTACAGGCCAGGACTCCACAGTCTACACCATCTACAGGCCAGGACTCCAAAGTCTACACCATCTACAGGCCAGGACTCCACAGTCTACACCATCTACAGGCCAGGACTCCACAGTCTACACCATCTACAGGCCAGGACTCCACAGTCTACACCATCTACAGGCCAGGACTCCACAGTCTACACCATCTATAGGCCAGGACTCCACAGTCTACACCATCTATAGGCCAGGACTCCACAGTCTACACCATCTATAGGCCAGTGGCCACTCCTTCAAGGATGAGGATGTGCACATCCTTGATAGGGAGGAACGCTGGTTTGAACAGGAAGTCAAAAGAGGCCATCTGTTGCCCCTTTTCCAATACATGGTACCGGCTCAACTCGACTCGACTCGCCCTTTTTTTTGTTTTCCAGTACTGGAAAGTACCAGCATTTTGGTAACTGTTACCACTTTTCTGGTACCACCTTTGTCGAGGTTCCAAAAAAAACTGGAGCGGGTACGCTGAGATGGTACTGTTACGGTAATGGAAAATGACACAGAAGCGAGTCAAGCCGAGCCGGTACCATGTAGTGGAAAAGGGGCATAAGTTAAGAGGGAACGACCATCCCTGAACCGGGGGGGGGGGGGGGGGGGGGCTTAAGAGTACATCTGTCACCATCTTACAATGCTGTAATTGCAACTATTCCCCAATCCTCTGTGAACAGTACACATGGCCACTGTAACTCCAGTTAATGGTCACGGCAATTTGCATACGAATCTGGTTGTTGGTGTCAGTTGTTATGCCACTGTATTGTTTATAAGGGTGGGGGTACCTGCAGCCACTCTATTGTTTGTAAGGGTGGGGGTACCTGCAGCCACTGTATTGTTTGTAAGGGTGGGGGTACCTGCAGTCCGGTGAGACTGAAGAGGTCATTTAGATGATGATGGAACGTTTCTCTCAGTAAACGTGGTGTCCACATGAACTGATTCAACCTTGTTTGGTTTTCTTACCTGGAGACACTAAGAGAGATTAACATTTTTGACCATATGAGCCTTTATGGTTGTCAGTGTTAAGGTCTGTCTGCCAGATGGTGGAGGTAATCAGGTGTATATAACATTGCATATCTATATCTCTTCTCCTCTGTAGATGCCCTTCACAGACATCACGGAGGCTGGAGAGGAGATATCACATCCATATATTGTAGGTAAGGAAAGAATTTTGGTTTTGATTATTCGTTTAGTGTTTGATCCGTGCATTTCTTGCATAGTTGCGTATCTGCACGTCGTATCGTGTAAATGTTTATTCCTTAATGTGATACACTTTTTAACATCGCCGATCCTTCATTTTCCTCATTTCCTGGCGCTAGGTACCCAAAGTCCAGACCAGATAGAGCTGCTGGCCAAGCATGACGCCAGCAGGCCAGTGTTTGTGGAGGGACCCTTTCCTCTGTGGCTCAGGAAGACTTGTGTATACTACTACATCCTCAGGGCTGACCCACTGCCACCCGAGGAAAAGGTAGGAGACTCTGTTTTCAATTGCTGTGCAGTCAGTATCTGGAACACGTCCTGTGTGTAACATTAGGGGAGAAGTTTGCCTAAAATATCAGAAGGATCGGCGTCTGAGTAGCGTGGCAGTCCGTTCCGTTACCTACCAACACGGGGATCGCCGGATCGAATCCCCGTGTTGCCTCCGGCTTGGTTGGGCGTCCCTATTGACACAATTGGCCGTGTCTGCGGATGGGAAGCCGGATGTGGGGATGTGTCCTGATTGCTGCACTAGCGCCTCCTCTGGTCAGCCGGGGCACCTGTTCGGGGGGAGGGGGAACTGGAGGGAATAGCGTGATCCGCCCACACGCTACGTCCCCCTGGTGAAACTCCTCACTGTCAGGTGAAAAGAAGCGGCTGGTGACTCCACATGTATGGGAGGAGGCATGTGGTAGTCTGCAGCCCTCCCCGGATCGGCAGAGGGGGTGGAGCAGAGACCGGGATGACTCAGAAGAGTGGGGCAATTGGCCAAGTACAATGGGGGAGGAAGAAGAAAAAAAAAGATCAGAAGGATTGATCATCTTTCCAAGTGTTCTCAGATATGGCTGGGAACATAGAGAAGGTGAGTCAGTTCGTCTGGACACAACGTTTACTGAGAGACACGTTTCTTCATCATCTAAGTGACCTCTTCAGTCTCACCTGACTGCAGGCACCCCCAAGTTACGAAAGCAAGCAAACGACGAAGTCAAGAGGCCACACACCGAAGGCTCTGAACAGGGAAGAGCTGAGCGACATTTTTAAAATCGGAGCTTGCATTTATGTCCAGTTCTCGACACGGGTTCGAGAAAGCCCCCTGAGCCTTGTCGCTGTGGTGTCCATGATTTCACCCATTTGGTGCAATTTCTCCTTATTTTTCACCTCCGCCTCTTCCTTCCTTCTTCCACAACCAAAAAACAAGGGCTGACCAACACCGGTGCCATTTGCCACTTTTTACCCGACGTATTCTCCATGAGAAGCAGCTATACTACCACACTGTCTGTACTGAGTAGACGCTCAGTACAGACAGTGCAGTACTGTACTGGGTGAGTAGTACTGTACTGAGCGAGTACAATACAGTACTGTACTGTCTGTACTGAGTAGATGCTCAGTACAGACAGTGCAGTACTGTACTGGGTGAGTAGTACTGTACTGAGCGAGTACAATACAGTACTGTACTGTCTGTACTGAGTAGATGCTCAGTACAGACAGTGCAGTACTGTACTGGGTGAGTAGTACTGTACTGAGCGAGTACAATACAGTACTGTACTGTCTGTACTGAGTAGACGCTCAGTACAGACAGTGCAGTACTGTACTGGGTGAGTAGTACTGTACTGAGCGAGTACAATACAGTACTCGCTCAGTACCGAGCGAGAGTTGAGTGAAAATGGTAAGCAAACGCTGCTTTGTTTACGGTTTGTATATCCGCAGTCCCGGGTCTTCCGGTTTCAAAAACGATGAATACAGACCACCGCCCCCCGCTGGTGCGGAGAGTTATTTCCTCTCATGCAGGTGTAGAACGCTACATTAGCCAACAGTCGGCCTTCGTCGGCGCTAGTTCTCTGGTGTCGGTTTGGCGTGTCTGGGCCCTTAGTGCCCCCCCCTCCCCCTCCCGGTTCTGGGATGGTACTTGAATTGCTTGTTGTTACTCTGAGTCAGTCTCTTTGTGTTCATTTCTCCGTGTTGTTATTAATTTGCTTTTTGTGTGGTATCTGTGTTTCTGGAATACTCTGAAGGTGGAGGAGCCCTATGATCCAGAGAGGTGTTTCGACTACCCTCTCCAGCTGGACCTGGATTTGGAGCGGGACCTGGGAGAGGAAGAGGAATTTGATGTTGATGACTGTAAGACATACAAACCGAGACACTCAAGTTTAGGTCACTGAACTCTCACCGTCTTTACGGTTAAGTCAGAAGGAGGTGGCGTAACGACATGTGTCATTTACTCATCAATACTAATGTCCTGGGATAAAAGGGAAAAACAAGTTACACTCTGGGTTTGAACTACAGGGGAGTCATGGGAAGCTTGGCTCCTCGTGGAAAGACAGGAGCTCCCCTGAAAATATGGCTTTGGTAACTTTAGCGGGGGGGGGGGGTCTCTTAAGTATTAATTTCCAAATTGATTTTACCACGGTTTTGCAGAGTGCATATCTATCTTCTTTTTTTTTTTATGGCAACAAATTATGGTCCAAATTGATGAGATTTTTTGGGTGATTCAGCATTCACAATGCAGACTGGGCTGTTCCTACCATCTACATCTAAACCTGGTGGTGCAATGGCAAACTGACCATAACAGAGGAATGTATTTATTCTTGTACATTTAATCCGATTCTTAGTTATTTATCTATAATCTACTACTACTACTACTATTTTCAGCTGCTCCCGTTAGGAGTTGCCACAGCGGATAATCCGTTTCCATCTCTTCCTGTTTTCTGCATCTTCCTCTGTCCCACCAGCCACCTGCATGTCCTCCCTCACCACATCCATAAACCTCCTCTTTGGCCTTCCTCTTCTCCTCTTCCCTGGCAGCTCCATATTCAGCATCCTTCTCCCAATATACCCAGCATCTCTCCTCCACACATGTCCAAACCATCTCCATCTTGCCTCTCTTGCTTTGTCTCCAAACCGTCCAACCTGAGCTGTCCCTCTAATATAATCGTTCCTAATCCTGTCCTTCTTCATCACTCCCAATGAAAATCTTCTCATCTTCATCTCTGCCACCTCCTGCTCCACCTCCTGTCTTTCCATCAGTGCCGCTGTCTCCAAACCATATAACATAGCTGGTCTCACAACCATCTTGTAAACCTTCCCTTTAACTCTTGCTGGTACCCTTCTGTCACAAATCACTCCTGACACTCTTCTCCACCCACTCCACCCTGCCTGCACCCTCTTCAGCTCTCTTCTGCACTCCCCATTACTTTGGACAGTTGACCCCAAGTATTTAAACTCATGCCTTCGTCACCTCTGCTCCTTGCAGAGTTTTTATCTATAATCTATTTTAGTTAATATTTACTATGCATCCGTGTGTTCTAGGCTTGTTTTGCTGCTGTGTGGCCTTTGCTTTTGACCCACTCATTTTTTATTTACCAGCAAATTGTTGTACTGTTCTATGTGGCTGTGTGGTATCATGGCTGATGTTTGTTTTGATATTTGTCTCTGAGGCACGGCTCTGCTGATAGAGCAAGTGTGTATATCTCCTTGTGTCATGGATGTACTGTAGTAGGTCCTCCCTGAGGCATGCCCCCCAGTTTGACACTTGAGCTCCAGCGTAAGCCATGCTATTGTTTGCACCCTGTTTATACCCATCATCCTGTGTTCTAGCTGATGAGACTGATTATCATGTGTCCTCTCTCTCCAGTGGATGAGGGTCCAGTATTTGCCTTGTGCATGACCAGCCACGGAGACCAGGCCACCCTCAACCAGTGGATCTCTAACCTACAGCAGACAAACCCCATCCTGGGTCGTGTCCCCACCCTCTTCCGCCTGGACGCAGGCCAGCGGGAGGTCCAGAGGGTTGTGGACCCTGGCCCAGACCACGGCTACCAGAAAGACTCGGAGACGGACACCAAGGGAAGGGAGGAGCAACGGTTTGAACAGCAAGCTGAGACGGACAATTTTGTGGAAGAAAAGCCACAACAAAGCCAAAGGGTAAAGCAGTGAACAGCCTCAAGGACTAGGACCAACAGAAGAAACTGGCCTGTTGTATGTGTGTCCTTCACCGCGGGGATTCTCTTTTTTTTCTATTCTTATGTCATTCTAAACCCTTTTTAGTGTAAGTTCAGAAATGTGGTGAACAAAGAATGTTACGAGGAATCAAAGAGAATAATCCTGTCTTTGTTATGTGTCTCACAGCTGTCGTCAGCCCCTGTAAAGAAAAAGGGCAGCATAGGTGAGGTTGTATGACTATTGTCCGTAATAGATATCTAATTTGATGCGCTTTAATTCAACAAGAAGTTCCACAAGAAAGTCTGCGCTAAGACTCTTAGAGGCAGTAAAGAGTGTCAGAATATCTCATTTCTCTCTAAATAAACACTTCCACTCTAGTTTCATTGAGTGACTATTCCATCACTTTTTGGTGCTTAACAACATTTGAATGTTGTACTGAAATGCTGGCGGCGGGTGAGGAAGTTGCTGTCTGTGATTCGCCCATCGGGTTATGATCCACACAATAACAACCAGGCCATCAACAGTCACGTGTGAGGGATGGCAGGCAGCTTGTAATGCAGTAGAGCGGCATCTCCCTGGCTGATCCCTCACCAGATGGAAGACTTGCCTGCTGAAGTTCTGCAGATTAAGAGTTTATGAACTAACATTTGCATTTTATCATTTAACAGATCCTTTCGACCACAGTGATTTAAAGAGAGTCAGCAGTAAGCGGAGAGTGCGCTCCACTTCAGAAAATCCGGTCCATTGCTCAGTGGGTCATTTCCTGTTCATCCAGAGTCAGTTTAAGCTACAAAAACAAGGATCTCTCCCTTGGAAGCTCAAGTTGGGAGGCAATACCGAGTATCATGAAGGGGTCATGTGTTCGCCCCCTGGTAGGCTGCAATTGGTGTGCCTCAAGGATCAATGTTCAGCCCACTCCGTACAGTACTGTGGCCCAGTCGTCTCGGCACCTGGTCTCTCTACCGTTGCTATGCCGATGACACCCGAGACTACCTTTTTTCCCCCTGTGAGACTGAGGTGTGTGGTATCTTGCTGACATATCTGCTCAGATGCGCAAGCAGCCCCTCCAGCTCAGCTTGTGACATTGTCCAGCTTAATTCTAACTGGAATCCTTAAGTCAGATTACTCACACCATTTTTGGATATATATACTTCATTAATCCCCGTAGGGAAATAATGCTCTGCATGTAAGCCGTCATAGCCGTGGAGCTAGGAACAGTGGGCAGCACCCGGGGACCAACTCCAGTTCATCTCGTCATGCCTTGGTCAGGGGCACAGATGGGAGTATTAACCCTAACATGCATGTCTTTTTTGACATGTAATCCACCTATTGCATAATCCAACTGTTTGCACTTGACATAACTTGCACTCTTGGCTATATGGTTGCTATTTAGTACTCATCATCATCGGCAGTCACTCGGGGTTGAGTATGACCATCCTCCATCTGGGTCCCTCTGGGTCTTCAGATGGGTGTAGAGGTCGACCCCAGAGCCGCATAATGGGACATCTGCTTGTGACAGCTTTTTATGTGAGTGGCTGATGCGCCTGCAGCCACCACACGGTCCTTGGCAGGGGGTGGCCAGAGTCCAATGGCATGGAGAACCAAGACGACTGGGGACCCCCCTCTGCTGCAGCCTTCATCCCCCTTCACTGCCGTTGTGACCTGGAGACTTCTTCCACCATTGAGGCCATTTAGTACTCTACCAAACGGAGAGCACTGCACTAGAGCGGTTTCCACTAGATGGCATGTCCAGGCTGACACTGACCACTACTGAACCACTACTGAACCACTACTAAGCCACTACTAAAACTACAGCAGTATTCTAGTGCAGTAGACAGACTTGTGTTGTGTATCTTAGTTGAATTAAGTTATATGGTCGATATACAATTATGTAATTGTCAAAAAACAGTTTGGTCTTTAGGTGGGTTACAGTTAGCCCCATATACCCCACCCCCCCATTTTTCTCCCCAACTGTACTTGGCCAATCACCCTGCTCTCTGAGCCGTCCCGGTCGCTGCTCCACCTCCTCTGCCAACCCGGGGAGGGCTGCAGACTACCACATGTCTCCTCCATACATGTGGAGCCGCCAGCCAGCGTGTGGGAGGATCAGGCTATTCCCCCCAGTTCCCCCTCCCCCCCCAAACAGGCGCCCCGACCGACCAGAGGAGGCGCTAGTGCAGCAACCAGGACACATACCCACATCCGGCTTCCCACCTGCAGACACGGCCAATCGACTCTGTGCATAACTAGTCCACCGACTTCCGGTTTCTACTGCAGCGGTCATACCAGTTTCCTGTTTGTTGGCGTGTGCTGTTGACACTGGCCTATTTTTCGCGATGCCTGCAAGATTCACCACGGATAAATGTCAACGACACGCACACAACTGTCCACACGCCTCCACCTGCACCCGCCAGCACACGGGTGAAAAGTCTCAAGTTGTACATATCAAGTTACGTCCTCATCATAACTGCACGTAACTTGATATGTACAACTTGAAACGTTTCACCCGTGTGCTGGCGGGTGCAGGTGAAAGTGTGTCGTTGACGTCTGTCCACGGTAAACCTTGCAGGCATCGCGAAAAATAGGCCCTTGTCAACAGCACACGCCAACAAACAGGAAACTGGTATGACCGCTGCAGCAGAAACTGGAAGTCGGTGGACGACAGTTATGCACAGGCGCCCAACCAAGCTGGAGGTAACACGGGGATTCGAACTGGCAATCCCCATGTTGGTAGGCAACGGAATAGGGCGCTAGGCTACCCGGACGCCCCAGCCCGACATGTTGTTGACTGAATGAGAGCCAACACCGTGTAGCCGCTGCGCTGAAGCTGGCTCCCTTGCTCAGGATGTATTGGAAAGTGGCCTCAGACATGTCTCTAATTCTCCTCGCGGAAGGGCCGCGGCTGGAGATCCAGTACAGATGTGTCTGGAGCCACTTTCAGAGAAAGTGTGCGACGCGGCGGGTAGAAAGGAGCCCAATGACCTCGTTGCAAACACACAAAAGCAACATGCACAGCAGAGACGCAGCCGCCCGGCTCGCACGCAGGCACAGATCCACCTCAAAGGTACAAAAGGTTTATTAGTACCGAAAAGGCATTTGAACATTCCCTTTTAACAAGTAAACAAGTCGTCACATCAGAAGTACATTCTCATGAGATAAGATAGCTTGGTTTGTCTCGGATATTTACATTTCCTTTGTGGCTGTGCAGATGTTAGTTCATCCAATGCAGTTTTCTCTCGCGATGACTAATCTCCTATGCTTCGCGGTAAACAGGGCAACAGTTCAGCAGACTGCTGATCCCAGTGGTTTGTCAAATCGAGAATGCGTCCCGGACACCATCCGTTATATACAGCAGCTCATCCGTAACTACTCATGCAAGTAAGCTTTCGCATCTTAAATATTCACAAACGAGTTATTTTTCAAACATGGAACTATCGAGGATATCAATAAACACGTGATCACCGTCTGTAAAATGAAGGTTTCAATAAATAAGAAATAGCTAAATTTCCATTTGAGGATTGTTCAAAAAAAAAAAAAAAGAAGAAGAAGAAAGGTCAAATAACGCAGCTGAAGATTTGGCATCTCACATCCAGGTGTAACACAGCTTTTCACCACCGTACAGACAGACGAGGACGCCACTTTGTCATAGCACAGTTAAAACGAAACGTGTCCTCTGCACACAAGCCCATCCTACTGCACAGGAGCAGCGGGCCGCTGCAGCGCCCGGGGACCAACTCCAGTTCCTCTTCCCACTGCCTTGCTCAGCGGCACAGGCAGCAGCATTAACCCTTACATGCATGTCTTTGATGCAGAACGTTGATTTAATGTTTAACATCACAATGAGGACCAACATGAAACTGAGAAGTACTTGTGTGTATATAAGTATATATACATGTACACATGTACATATATACACATATATGTGTGTATATATGTATACATAGGTATATATGTACATTGTACATATAGACATGTGTATACATATAAATATACGTGTATACACGTGTGTACATTGTCAATATGTACACATATATAGACATGTATACATATAGACACGTATATATATACACACACATATACATGTGTATATATACATAAGTACACATATATACATGTTTATATACATACGTATATACATATACACATATATGTGTGAATATATACATATACACATACATGCACATACACACACACACACACACATACACATATGTAGTTTAAGAAGAAAAATGACACCGTAAAAAGTCAGCAGAATACAAAAGTTGTCAAATAAGAATATCTAAGATTCAGTGTTTGAAGTACAGTTTGGTACATTATAGGCTACAAAAGACACTGGCAAAACAAGATCAGAACCCTAAGGCATATATGCAGTACCCTCATGCAAAGATCCGCTATCTAGGGAGTATATTGGTCTCGGACCTGCAGCTTTCAGTTGTGCAGTAAAACCTTTGACAGAATTGGTAAGAACTGTCACCTCTTTGAAATAAACTACAAAAAGATGTAAAATATTGTGGTGTGTGTGAGGAAATGAGGTAAAGCTCCTGGGGCTGGGTATTCCCTATACAGTATTCACTTTCAAGTTACTCTACTATGAAAATGGGTAAACTGTCACAAATTGTAATAAATAAACATGGCAAATCAGAAATTGACATCTTCTCTCTTGCTCCATATTCTTCTTTTGCTCTCCCACAGGGTCCGCTATTTAGGTCCAGTGTGCTTCTGCGAAACAAACGCTGGAATAAATAGGGTTTTCTATAGAAAACTAACAATGGGCCACATTTATTGAGCAGGATATGCTTTTTCAGATTTACGCAGTTACATTCACACAGGAAGTGCAGTTTGCTGGTCTGAACAGGAAAACGTGTCACTATTAATATACAGCTAAAACTGTCTGCATGCAGCTTCATTTGAATGCGTTTTGGATCACGTTCTTCTTGTCTTGATGCTCAGTAACCCAGGTAAGAACATGAAGAAGGTGAGTCAGTCCAGAAACGTTTCATCATCATCTAAGTGACCTCTTCAGTCTCACCTGACTGCAGGTACCCCACCATTAGAAACCTAAGAGCGGACGCCTGTCGCCAACTTCCGCTTCCGGTGTGGGAAGATGGCGGCGCAAATTCACGTTTGCCGCGGCTTCACCCAGTACCGTCCACGCAGTGTCTTTGTCCACGTCTGCATCTAATTTCCACGACACGGTACCGGCTCAACTCGACTCGCCCTTTATTCGTTTAACATTACTGGAAGGTACCGGCATTTTGGTAACTACTGCCACTTTTTTGGTACCACCTTCGTCGAGGTTCCAAAAAAAAAACAAAACAACAAAAAACGAGCGGGTACCAAAATCAACGCAGACCTCTGATTGGGCAGAGAAATGCGTCACTGCGTCATTTTGCGTCGCACGTCATCAATGCGCGCCTGGGCTGTCACCCGGCATTCTAAACACCGAAGCGGTCGAAGCGGAGTTATCTTAAAAGTATTTTGAAATGGTAAAAAAAAAATGGAGCGTTTCTCTTCGTTTGATGGCCGGGGCAGCTGGCGCTGGATCAGCGTACCGTGGGCCCAGACCACGGCCTGGTCTGAAAGGACGCGGAAGCGGGGCAGGCTAAGCTAACTGCTAGCCCATGCAGGCCGGCAGTTCCGACAGTTATTCTCATGGCCGGGGGGGGGGGCACGCAAGTCTATTGACCCGCCCCCGCCCCATCAGATAGGCTACACAAACAATACTAAACATTGTCAAATGTAAAACTAATGCAAATACCCAACATGGCTGTCGACGCTATGCCAATCTGCATGGGATTCGGAGGGCGACTACAAAGTACAACACAATTTTGAATCACAAAACCAACAGATGAGAATAGCGGCTCACAGCATCGCAAACATACTGCGAAGCCTTCTTCCCACTTACAGCGGCTTACCAACAGGAAATAAAGGTTTGTTTCAGAGCAAATCCTTTAGTGAAATATGGACATGCTTTAGTGAAACTATCTGTTTCATTATTTTCCAGTATGGGCATTCTAGCTACCACATTTGTTTAACTATACACAATGAAACAATGAAGCTTGGGGCCCTGCATTAGGAGAGACTAGCTTCGGGCCCCGCATCAATAGAGACTTTGTAGCTTGGGGCCCCGCATCAATAGAGACTTTGTAGCTTGGGGCCCTGCTAGAGACTGTAGCTTGGGGCCCCCGCATCAATAGAGACTTTCTAGCTTGGGGCCCTGCTAGAGACTGTAGCTTGGGGCCCCCGCATCAATAGACTTTGTAGCCTGGGGCCCTGCTAGTTACTGTAGCTTGTGGCCCCCGCATCAATAGAGTCTTTGTAGCCTGGGGCCCTGCTAGTTACTGTAGCTTGTGGTCCCCGCATCAATAGAGTCTTTGTAGCTTGGGGCCCTGCTAGAGGCTGTAGCTTGGGGCCCCGCATGCATCAATAGAGACTATCTTGGGCCCTGCATCGCGACGCAGGGTTGGAACAAACGTCCCTTGTAGGGTATGATCGGGGATCCCTACTATACGCCAACACAATACCCCTGACCTCTTGGGGCCCCTCGTGGTCCAGGGCCCCGGGGCACTAGCCCAGCATGCTCAGTCCGTAATCTGGCTTTAGTCATCCTGGCTAGCGTTCATTCTCCAGGACAGTGTTTTTTTTTTTTTATGTGTTCTTGTAGTTTTTGGATATGTAACTCGCGAGTGGGGCTGGAGCAAGATATTAACACAACACTGTGCCAACGGGTTTCTCTCTTTCTTGCCAGATGCAATAAAAACACATGCATGAACCCATACAGCCTGACAAGTCAGTTGCTGCTGCACAACCAAAGACGAGGGGCCACAAACCTCAGTCTCTGTGTTGCACTGCTGTGGGCTGGGGGAGTGTTTTGTTTCATTTCATGTGCGCAAGTGCATGAAATGAAACAACAAATAAAGTGTTTCTGATTCTGTTTCTGATTCTGGTCTTACAATGCTGTGAGTGCAAACATTCACATGGCCATTGTAACGCTAGTTAATGGTCATGGCCATATTTGCATATGAAACCGATCGTTGGTTTGGGTCGTTATGCCACTGTATTGTTTCTAAGGGTGGGGGTACCTGCAGTCACTGTATTGTTTATAAGGGTGGGGGTACCTGCATTCACTGTATTGTTTCTAAGGGTGGGGGTACCTGCAGTCAGGTGAGACTGAAGAAGTCACTTAGGTGATGATGAAACGTATCTGTCAATAAATGTTGTGTCCACATGAACTGATTCAACCTTCATTTTCTTCTTATTTCACCAAAGCCACACTGTTAACCTCCAGCTATCATCCATTTTCCAACTGTTTGGTTTGTGTGTTGTGTGGCACACTAATACCACGGCTGACACTGATGAGTAAAAGGTGTTTTGAGATAATACATTATTCAATATAGCAACAAACTCTGACTCTAAGAAGAAATACTCTTGTCTTTTGGACACCATTCTGCTCTTCTATTAGATCAGGACACTTCCCTCTGCCCCTTATATGAGAATTTATGGGCTACACTTAATTTTAATCAGTTGGGCCACAAATGCATTTTTCAAGTTATTGGTATTTATCAACATACGCATGTGACTAGAAATGAAGTCTACGCTCACAACTATTTTGCAGAACCAATGAGAAAAATTATTTCAGATACGCCCACCAGAAAATATACACACGTTGTTATTAAAACAACGAAACATGGGGGCTATTGCTTGTCAGCCATTCTTTTTCCAGCAGAAATGTAAAACTAAGTGTAAAAAGTCAATTTCACGTGAGAAGTCATGTTGTGCTCTCACACAGGAGTAAAACAGGAAAATATAGGTTGACATTTATTAAGCATAATTTTTACAATGCACAAACTTTTATGGGGCAAGTTTTCCCTTCCTCCTTGAACCTACAAATTCATAAAGAGACTCCGTCTATCCGTCACACTGGGTCATTAGGGAGCTCCATCCATACCTGCCGGTGCGCCACTATGCTGCTGAAGCTGGCTGGTAAAAAAGCGCTCCCGCTGGGACACCTGCTCGTCCCACGCCTCCAGGATGCAGTTACGCTCCATGGCATCCAGGTTTAAGGTTTCTGGGTGGGCCTCCTCAATGTGGGCCCTCACCCCCTCCAGGCTGTGTGAGTATTGCAGGTCCCCACAAACCATGCACACCAGCAGCTGGTTCAAGGGGTCGTGGTCCATGAGGTAGCGGTTCCTCCACTCAGCATCTGAGATGGGGCCTTCTTCATTGTCATTGTCATCGTAGTCAGTGAACGGGACGTCTGCTTTCTCTGAAAGAGAAATACAGCATATCAACATGTATTGAAATTGAAAAATTCAAGTTTGGGGTATTCAGCACCAATAACATTTTTGCTAATAAAGCTGATACTATACCATCTGTGAAACTGGAATATGGAAAGTATCCCTCAGCCTCTGAGCAAGTGCTGCAAAGGAAAAGGCAATGTTACATTCACTATTACCATGTACTGAGCTTAAAAAGTAACCCCGCAGAGCAGCCAAAGAAGTTTCTGACCTCATTAACTGTTCAGACTCCTCAGATGCATTTATCCATTGGTCAGAATCCTATATAAGTGTGTGAGAGAGAGAGAGAGAGAGAGAGAACGAGAGCGAGAGAGGAGTGTGACATGTAAGGAAATTTGGGGAGAAACAGTGACCAACAAATACTGTACATAGAGGAAAGTTGCTCATAGCTATATTCTGAATGACACATGCTTTCCAACAATATGAACAAAATAACTCAAAAGTGTGCTAATCCACAACAGACTACTTTCAGTGCCATAACTAATGACCTCACCTGTGTCTCCAGGCCCTGGAGCTGACCGTTGGCAGGCAGGATGAGCCTCCAGTTGTTGGAAGCTCTCTTTTGGGTCAGGTCCTTGTCCCTTATGGCCTTCCTGGCTCTCTGCTCCTTCTTTTTCACTCTCCAGTACTCTCTTTTCCTCTTCAGAAAGTCCTCCTCAGACTCTCCTGGGATGGGCTTTGGGGGAACCATAGTGCTAATGGGCACCAGCTTAATAGGAGTAGTTTGCATATTTTGGGGGCCTCGAGGCTGAGCACAAGGCAACTTCATGGAACTTAGAGTAGCTCTGCAGTTGGGAGTCTGACCCAGGGGTTCGATGGGTAGCAGGTTGATGCTGGACAGAGGATTATCTGGAGGTGTGAGAATAGGGAGAGATGGAGCCGTGTCTGAATCGGTGCTCTCTTGCATCTTAAGTGTCCACTTTCGAACCCTTGGATGATCAAAACTTAAAGCTGGCATTGCTTCCTGCTGTTTCTCGACCAACAGCAGCCTGCCATCCACTCCATTACCAATGGGTGAGGCGGTGGCATCAGCTCCCACAGGGTGAGATGTGGTACCAAAGCCATGAGTCATCTGTGAAGGCCCAACATGCATCTCACTCTGTTCCACAGCCAGTGACTGGGAGACGCTGCTGATGGGTGGTTTAACCTGAAGGGTATCAGGCGACTGTCCAGCATTGGATGTGGTAGGGCTGACAACCAGGACAGTGGGGATACTAGTTACTGCGGTAAGCGTGGCGTTGGGGCGGTTGGGTTGGGGAGCTGGTTTTGTTGGCAGACTTGAGCCCTGAGCTGGCTTGGCAGTGTTGATAATTACAAGATTTGGAGCCTGGAAGACAGCAAAACAAAACAAAACAGGTGAGTTGTATCTGTATGCCACAAGGAAAAGTAATGGAAGCCAATCAATGCTTCATTAATAAATGCAGGTTTTCAAAACATCCACCTAGGTGTTTGTCTCAAGCTTTTAAGGGGCCCTCTGAATCACGCTGCTCTCTCTCTTTGTTAGTCAAGTGTCAAATGCCAGAGAGGTTGGTGGTGTAATGATTCAGGTTTCAGTAGCACTGGAAACTGGCCATACCAAAAAGTTCAGCCCTTCACTGTTAGTGCTCTCTAGTAAATCGACATCAGTTGTCAAATATAATTTGTCCTCATTGATCTCTTTGACACCAATAGAAACATGCATGAACACTATACACACTAAGAGAAATTAGAGGTCAGGAAATGGTTGAATTTTGTGACCCTTGACCCCTGGTGTAGAAACAATGCTGATACATTTTAACATATAAACCAACCTGAATTGTTTTTGAGGGCATCTGCAGGCTGTATTTTCCCTGACAGACACTCTCTTTCTGTCTGGCCTTTGACTTGGCTCTCTGCTGCCTCTTCATCAGCTTCCAGTACTCCCTCTTCTTCTGCAGGCTGCTCGTACCACTCTGCTCGGCCGCAGCTGTGGTTTGCCGCTGCTGTACCTGTGTTAGCAATGAGCTATTCTTTTTGCTTTGTTGCTGTGCTAGTGGCTGATATTTTTGCTCAGAACTCAGTCCTGGGAGTAGCTGGGGATTTTGTTGATCCAAGGGTAGATGATGCAGCTTTGGTGACTCTGGGGGGCAACAGTGCTGAAGGCTTACCTTTTTAGCACGCAGCCTCTGGGCTCTGCGTGGGAGAGATGGGGTTGGGCCAGCCGAGGGTGCTTGAGATGAATGTTGAGATGTTGAGTGCAGGGGGCCTTCACTGGATGAAGACAGAAGTGTGAGTATTTCATCAGTCTGATGTGAACTATTGAGATGAGGACTTGGTGAGCTAGCAGGCACCAAGGCATCAGCATCTGCCTGCAAGCTTTTGATCCCTAGTGTCATATCAGCAGGTATTGGCACCTTCTCTTCATCTCTGATGGAGAGCAGAGCTACATCTGGCTTCATCTCCTGCTCAGAGAATTCCTTTGCCTCGGTTTTACATGGAGCATGATCTGTTATATCACCACTATGTTCATTTTTACATTCAGTCACTGTGCTAAGTGATTCCTCCAGGAGTTTTTTCATGGAGGCCACAGCCAGGAGAGTGGTGGCTTGGCTGTCTGCACTCAAAGCTGGGTCAGGCTCTGAGGGGGGTGGAGGAGAGGGTGATAGTTTGATATCTGGACAGATGGCTTGCTCCGGTTGAGAATTTAGGTCATCTGCTGTTGTCAATTCTTCATCTTTTTTCTCATTTGCTTGTGGTGTAATAGCCAGACTGCAGTTAAGTAAAGATGAGTGAGGCTGAATATTGATTGTTTGGATAGGGAAGTTACTGTTTTCTGCACAATTTGTCACTGTTGTTTGTTGAGGAACAATCAGCTTTTGCAGCTTTCTCCGCTGTAAGGCTGCGTTGCCCCTAGCTTGCAACACACCCTGCTTTAGCCGCGCAGCACGAGCTGCCCTCTGCTCTCGTTTCTTAATCCTCCAATATTCCCTCTTTTTTGCCATCCGATCCTCCTCAGAGCGTCCTGGATCCAGAGAAGGTGGCGCTCTTGAAGGTGCAGAACTTGAGACAGCCATTTTCATGACACAACCGCCAATGCTTGGCGTTACCATTGACACTCCAGAAATAGCCCCCTGGAGACTCTGAGGGTGAATGAGTGTGATCTGTGCAGGACTTGCAGCAACTAATTTATGTGAATTAGTAATTGTTGTAGTTGTGCCCTCAGGTTTAGTCCTTGGTCTGATTGACAGGAGTCTGGGAGGCTTTTTCACAGACTGATTGGCAAATGGAAAGGAGACTTTCACCTGAGCTAGGTGCAGTGGAGGGGGGGGCCGGTTTACCCTAATCGTATCTCCTAGCACTAAATTTCTATTGGCACTTTCAGCTTTGGTTTGAGGTTGATCTTGAGGGTGAGTTATTATGTTACAAACAGATGGTAGTATATCAACCTCCTTTTTAGTGTAGAGCTCTGAAGGAACTTGGGGAATGTTTATGGTCACAGTCCCATCCTCTTTGATGAACCCACCAATGGTCTCAGAGGCATGTATGAGGGTGGTTCCTGTTGGCTGGGTCACTGTACTGCAGGCCTCTGCTTTGGCTCTTCTCATCTCTTCGAGTATATTCTGGTAACGCTTGACTCTTCTCATCGTAGAATCCTTCTCCTTTAACTTTGCTTTTACCTCAGCTGACAATTTGGCTCGCTGCTCACGCTTCTTGAGGCGCCAATATTCTCTCCTCCTGGCTGCTGTCTGCTCAGGTGTCTCATTCGGGTCGATCCTGGGGGCATTTCTCCTATGACTCAGGAAATTTTTTTGTGCTTCGATGAACCTCTGTCTTGGCATCCTACATCGGGAAATCCCCCGACTAGCATTTGAAAAATGTATGTGAATGGGAAGTTTTCTGATTTGTTCTGACTTTTTCTCAACACTAACATCAGTGGCAATGGCTGTCTGTGTGGTCTTGGCCCCTTGTGGATCTTCTACTTTTATTTGAACTGCTTGCTGGTTCTGGTTGGGGCTAAATGTGAATAGTTTACCTGTGCCTGAATTTAAATGATCAATCTCCTCTTTGACGGCTACGCTACTTTGTTGAGGCATGGAAGTTGACGCATACACACCCATGGCTCGGGTATTCTTTAGCGACCGTCCAGCAGAAGAAAGTGGGTTCTTGACCCTACTAACACACCGTCTCTGGCTTGCTCTTTTCACAGACAATGGAGAGGGAAGTTGATCAAGAACCACGCTGCCTGACTGGCCTGTTCTTTGCATTTTTCGTCTCTGTAGTGTTTGTTCTGTGCTTATTGTCTTTTCTCTTGTTTTAGCTAATTTAGCTGCCAACTTTGCTCTCTGCTCACGCTTTTTGATCCTCCACTGCTCCCTGCGTTTGGCAGCTCTTTCTTCCTCAGACTGTGGAGTATGCTGTGTGGTACCAATACCTTTAGCCCCTGGGGTGTTGACCAAGGCACACTTTTTTTCAACTTGAGGTGTTGTGTTTGCTGCTCGGCCCACTACTTTAAATGGAACAGAAGCAGATGGAGAAGACACAAGCACTATGCCCGGGGTAACATTAGTAGTTACTGGCTTGGCCTGAATGCGTACTACCAATTGTGCCTTACGTTGTGCTTTAGGCACTGATATACCCTGCATAGACACACACAGTTGAGGTGTCAGTTTAGATGAGTCGCCATTAATAGTGGTCAATCTACCCTGTGGCTGACTAGGTGCAGTCCCTGAAGATTGCACCTTCACTCTGATCGGAGGCACTGAGGAACTCTTTGTGATCGGGGTTCCACTGTTTTTGGGTGAGGTAATGGACCTGCTCACATTGCCCCCTGTGGATAGGCATTTCACTGTGGCTTTGTTGGCCAAAGCCTCTTTGGCTGACCTGGAAGTTGACGCTGGAAATTGAGGCAAGACTTTGTTGAGTTTCATCTTCTGGAACCACTTCTCTTTTTGGCTTCTCCCTTCTCCTTGTCCACTCAGAAATGGGGGAGATCCCGCTTTGAACGACTCATTCCGCAGTGGGAGAGGGGAAACAACCTTAGAGTTGGATACACGGGAATTCGATGATGAAGAGGCATTTCTATGTTGGAGCTTTTCCCCTTCACAATCCCGTTTTAGCTTTCTCCTTCTCTCCGACAACCGGGCCCTCTGCTCCCGTTTCTTGGTTCTCCAGTATTCTCTCTTTTGGGCAAGGGTGGCATCATCATAGTCTGAGGCAGGCTGGTAGTGGTGGGCCGTGGAACCACCAGCTTCTCCTATACCTTTCATGGCTGGCATAGTATCAGGTGCTCGGCCAGCCCTCCAGGTTACATCCAACAACAACCAGCTGGCTCTTCCCTCCTCCCTTGAATTCAGTTCATCTCTTTGCTCTCTTTGATCCAGAATATTTACCCCGAGAGTGCGTGCCGCTAAATTACATGGTGCGAAAGAGCACCGTCCGATGCGTCGTAGCAACAGGTGTTTTGTTCCGCTGATCAATGGCAAAATCCGTCAGACGTCACACCATCACGGGGAAGTCCTGAGTCACAGAGAACAAGCACGTTAATTCAAGGGGTTTTCAATCCACAGTTCAAAAAAAACAACCCCCCCCCCAGCACATAAAAACCCATTCGTTGGTTCGATTCCCATTCAAACGGCACAAAACGAGCAAACTGGAGCAGTTCTCTTCACATTCAAGTTGGTCTCTATTATCGATACTCCACACCGCTGTGATGCGTGCGGGTACAGCTGCTGGGCACTACTACACATGACACGGTTAGCCGTTACGAGCGCTAAGGGTGTCATCATGGGTAATCAATAACAAATCCCGTCCCCCCCACCCCCACCACCACCCCCCCTCCTCCTCCAGTTTCATATCTCGGTGAGGCAGAATGAATTAAAAGGCACGTGCAATTCTTTGTGAATCCGTTTGCATTCCTACAACAAGCAAAAGGGGGGAGGGGGGGCGGCGGAGGGGGGGGGTTAATCAGAAGTACCTTTTAAGACAGAATATCTACATTTCCTTGTTTGGTCGTCTTGTCTTTTTTTTGGTGGGTCCGCTATGACATCGCTTCGCCGTTTTTCGCCGAACCGTCTCTCCGGCGGCGGCGGCGCGCAGCAGCACAGCCAAACCAGGAAGGAAGCGGCGCGGCGCTGTCTCTTTAAACCTGTCCCTCTCTATCGCACACGATATCTGTCGCGACCATTTTCATTTTTTATTCCCCATTCCGGTTCAACGCAAACACAATATACCCAACAACAAAAAAACGACCACACAAAAAAAAACGCAATCACCCCGGCGAGGAAGAGGAGGAGGGAGGAGGAGGAGGAGCAGGGAGGAAAAAAAACACGAATTACGCTCCGGAAAAGGGCGGAAATGTTGGCGGTTTCGTGCTGAAATCGCGCTTGTCTCTCTCTTCTCTCCCCCCCCCCCCCTCCAGCGCACAATGGACACACAGGCTCTTCCCCTCTCCCTCCTTCCCCTCCTTCCCCTCCTTGTCCACACGGACGGGCGCCCGTCTGCCGTCGGCCGCCGCTCGCTCGCAACGCTTACGAGGCGCGACCGGGACCGACCGGCGCGGCCAGAGAAAACATGCACATGCGTTACCTTTCGTAGTTAGCCCTAACTTTCCGGGACACTTCGCGGAGGGTTTTTTTGGGGGGGACAGATATCGTGCCAGGACACTGCAGCTACTTTCCGCTCAGCCAGTCTCTCTTTCTTTTTTTTTTTTTTTTTTTTCCGGTGGCGCTGCCTTGACAACGCCGAAAGTACCAGGATGTGGAACCTTGATGCCTGCGCGCTCAATGCATATATACGCGTGGACATCGCCTCCACACACACACACACACACACGTATATACATACATATATATATATATATAAAATAATTATAATTAAGATTATCGTGATATGCCGCCCCTCATTTATTGAGCACTTTTATCAACATCATTGACGGTTTCCGATTTATTTTTTATTATTTTTCTAAAAATATACGTAAGCGCTGTAAAACGTCTCATTTAGTCACAATAAGGTGTTCCGGTACCGGACCGTAATTTGGGGAACGAGACGTGCGCGCGCCGACACGCCGCGTTCGACGTTGGATCACCTGTCCGTCAGTTGGGCCAAGCGCCGTTTTGATTTGAGACGCGCCCCCGCCGCCGACGACGACGACGTCGCTCTGACGCGAGACGCGTCCCCGCCGATAGACAAAATCAATCAATCGGTCAGCGAAATGGCGTGAGACGTTTCGGCGGGACGAGTCGGCACAGGCCGCTGGGTGTCCTGCCCCGGAGTGGTGGGTCTAAAGGGGCCGCGGGCTTCACGACGAGGCCGGCGTGGGGGAGCGGATAGCCTCTCTGTGTCTGTCCAACTCGCACCGCTTGGACAAAGGTCCACTGATTTATGAGCTCTTCTTTTAAAAAGTTGACCCAAATCGATTTAAGATGTGTCATAGAGTCGCGGGGTGGTGGACGGGAGGAAGGGGGGGGCAGGGAGGAAACCGCCGCCGTTGTCATAACGTGGTCCGCCATCGCCGGGGCTCAATAAAGCCTTTTGTCTCGCCGAACTAAAACCGCCGAGTTCCGCGAGGCTCGGCAGTCCCGGTCCCGCCCGGGACCATCAGAAAGCGGGCCGCCCCGCGCCGCCTGGGCCCCCCTGCGGGCGCGCCTGTCAGCGCGTGAAAGCCGCTACTGTCTCTTTAAATTTACCCAGGAGCCCCTTAAGGAGCCCCAGGGGCCCCTAGTACGGCTCCCCACCCTGAAGACAAGCAGAATCTTAAAATACATACAGGAGGCCCGCTAGAGCCCCGCACGGACGAGGACGGCTCGCACTCGCGGGACACGCGGACGGACGGACGGACGGACGGGACGGACGGACGGACAACCGACAGACCCAAAAAAAAACAAAAAAAAAGAAAAACCCGGCGCCGGATCTAATGAAAAGTTAACTTGGCTCCGGAGCGGAGCGGAGCGCATGGGGGGACGCGGGGTACGGTAGACATACGGACACACAACACAGACGGCGGGGGGCTCCCCGCGCAGCGATGGAGCTGCGCCGGGTTCGCTGGCGAAGCGCGTGCTGAGCCGGAGGAGGAAGAGGGGGGGGGGGACGGGGGGACCGCGTCCGCGTCCATGCCCTGTGGTGAAGGCGCCACCAGCCCGGCAGACCATCACCCAGTAATGGAAGAGAGGGGCACGGGGGAGAAGGAGCCTGCTGAGCAGACAGATCTGCTCTCATTGATAATAAGCGGAGAGGAGGACCCGACGCCGGGGGAGACTGACTTGGGCCACAGTTTGGGAGGTAAAATGCTGCCGTGTCGGTGCGTTGACGAACCAGCGTCTGTGGGTCGGACCCGCACGCGCCGCCGCCGGCCATTGTCACGCAGCTAATCCGCGTCACGGACAATACCGTGTAACAGCATGGCCCCTTGTCTCAGTGGCTCCTATAAACAAAGGCTAAATAGCGTGCTGGCAGGCTCGCCGTGACGCACAGTCGCCCCCCAGCGGAGGCCGCCCCGACGCGGTGCCCACAGAGGCTGTGGGACACCGGCGTTTACACGGTCCCTTTAACCCGCCTGGTTCCGGTCGATAACCTACCCTAAAACCCACTTTCTCATAAATGACAGTTCTGTACCGTTCGCCTAGATTGGGGGGTGGGGGGTGGGGGTCTGACCCCGGGGGGGGGGGTCTGACCCCTCCAAAAATGTTTATGGGTGAGTGTTAGAATACATGGCGATGATGTAAGACCTCAAAGATGTTGCATTTTCTTAAACTCTCGGTATGCTCTTCGTCGGTAAGAAAATTATCCCAATACGTTTTTTTCTACAGAGGGAAGAAGTGGAAGTTCTCCTCCGTAGGGTGTCTGGGCTCAGCCCAAGGCTGGATTACAGACCGGGCATGCCGGGCCAGTGCCCCGGGGCCCCGGACCACGAGGGGCCCCAAAAGGTCAGGGGTATTGTGTTCACGTATAGTAGGGATCCCCGATCATACCCCTACAAGGGACGTTTGTTCCAACCCTGCGTCGTGATGCAGGGCCCAAGCTAGTCTGTATTGATGCGGGGGCCCCAAGCTACAAAGTCTGTATTGATGCCGGGGCCCCAAGCTACAAAGTCTGTATTGATGCAGGGGCCCCAAGCTACAAAGTCTCTATTGATGCGGGGCCCCAAGCTACAAAGTTTCTATTGATGCGGGGCCCCAAGCTACAGTCTCTACTGATGCGGGGCCCCAAGCTTCATTGTTTCATTGTGTATAGTTAAACAAATGTGCTAGCTAGAATGCCCATACTGGAAAATAATGAAACAGATAGTTTCACTAAAGCATGTCCATATTTCACTAAATGATTTGCTCTGAAACAAACCTTTATTTCCTGTTGGTAAGCCGCTGTAAGTGGGAAGAAGGCTTCGCAGTATGTTTGCGATGCTGTGAGCCGCTATTCTCATTGGTTGGTTTTGTGATTCAAAATTGTGTTGTACTTTGTAGTCGCCATCCGAATCCCATGCAGATTGGCATAGTGTCGACTGCCATGTTGGGTATTTGCATTAGCTTTACATTTAACAATGTTTAGTATTGTTTGTGTAGCCTATCTGATGGGGCGGGGGGGGGGGGGGTCAATAGACTAGAGATAGGGTGAGGAGCTCGGACAGCCAGAGGGAGCTCGGAGTAGAGCCACTGCTCCTTCACATTGAAAGGAGCCAGTTGAGGTAGTTCGGGCATCTGATCAGGATGCCTCCTGGGCGCCTTACTTTGGAGGTTTTTCCGAGCGCGTCCAACTGGGAGGAGACCCCGGGGTAGACCCAGAACTTGTTGGAGGGACTACATGTCCAATCTGGCCTGGGAACGCCCTGGGATCCCCCAGGAGGAGCTGGAGGGTGTTGTTGGGGAGCAGGACATCTGGAGTGCCCTACTTAGCTTGCTGCCACCGCGACCCGACCCCAGGGAAGCAGCTGATGATGAATGAATGAAAACATTTTTCTGTACCCCAACTACAACTGTCTCATAGCCTTTCACTCATATTCTGCCCCTTGATATTGCCCATGCGGTTTCACTCGAGGTAGGATTTCACAATGACACTGACAGATGCGAGTAAGTTAGTAAGTCCTATCACCTTTAACCTGCCCGAACAAAATCAGTCTCGTGATGAGAAGTTTGAAGGGTTTCTTATGAGGCCAGGTTGCAGGTTAGCTAAAAACACGGTTTGGATGAGCTAACTTTAGCTCTGCTGAACCACTGCAAGAGCATCTATTAGACAATGTGTGATGTACGTATAAGCTAATGTTAGCTGCTCACTTGAAAATGTACATGAAGTTCTAGGCCTACGTTCAATTACAGACCGAGCTCATACTCTGTTCACAACCGTCACACAACAGTTGTAGTTCACATATATCACACTATGTCCTTGTTTCACGTGCTGCTAATATTTCCACTTGCACTGAGGCAAATTTGTAATTTGTGACAGTGAGCTGTACAAATAAAATGGACTTCCTCTCTGTATGTAAAAGTCTTCTTTTTCCTCTTGTCCCCCAGGAGAAGATGGTATTGCCAATGGCCACAATGAAGATGCATCTGAGGGCCGCGAAGGAATCCCCATCAGCTCTTCTAGCACCAGCTACTGGAGTATCACGGAGCACCCTGACCAACCCTTGCTCCTCTCCCCTGCACCTGGGCCGTCTTGCCGCAAACCCAGGGTCCAACGGGCCTCCCGTCCCGGACTCAGCCGCATCCCGGGCCGTGACCACCGCCGCTACTACCACGAGTACTGGCGCAGTGAGTACCTGATGGACTTTGACCCACGGCGCCACGGGATGATCTGCATGGTGTGTGGTAGCTCCTTGGCCACCTTAAAGCTCAGCACCATCAAGAGGCACATCAGACAGAAGCACCCGGACTCCCTTCTGTGGAGTGCTGCGGACAAGGAGGTGATCCGCTCAGGTTGGGAGAGTCACCTGAGCTTGGACGGGGCCCCGAGGCCGTACTGCTCTACTTCAGGGCCCTCACTGCAGGGAGACGAGGAGCCTCCGCCCTCTGCCCAACATTCCACCGGTGGGTGACACTCACTGGAAACTCGTTTCAGAGGAAGAATTTTCCCGGTCTCACACTTGGTGGCACTATGACCTTGCCTCACGATGTGGTGGTGGTTCAGAAGAAGTGTGTCATAAGACAAGTGAGAGGGTGATGTCACGTTTCAGCGGTAATGTGCTGGGGGTTGGTAGGGAGGGATCTGCACGAATGTCATCTTTATGTCTTTGTAAGTTATGTTAATGATTCTTTATAACCCGGTTTGATCTGGGGTGTTTCATGTGTAATGCGAGGCACATAACTGCCACCAAGTAGTGTAGTTATTCACATAGCATGAACAAACTGCATCTACAAATTGTCTTTTCCAAATCTGATTTAGATGCAACTTTACTGATGAATCAGTATTTCCTCTGAAATAAGGCAGGAGTAGCAAATGCTTGGCCCTCGTGGCCCATTTTCAAAGTTTTGTATGAAAACTAAGAAAATGGAAAAGAAATGACAAAATGAGACACTGTCTGATAAAACACGTCAGCCAAACCTTTTCTGCGAGGGGAGTTTTTTGCACGACAGAGGTATTTCTGTGTATTTAATGCAGGGGTTTGTCGAGCGTTGTGCACACCAGGTTCCTGCAGGGAATCTTAGCGCCGCACCTTTGATACCAGGTTAGCTGTGGGTGGTCAGATATTTGCCTAAATGCCCAAAATGTCAGCTATTAACAAGCCCCAGGTTTTCAGGATCACCCAACCTTGCTGAAGTTGTTGTGATGTGCTTTTCAGGTCGGTCACAGATACATGGAAGTAACAGTCACTTTGCTGTGGCAGCTGGTCAAGTCCGGTCTTAAGGAAAGGCACTGTGGCTAACTTGAACTATGTGGGAACAGGGTGGTGACATTTTTTTTTGTTTTTTTTGTTTTGCCCCCCCCCCTTTTCTCCCCAGTTGTACTTGGCCAATTATCCCACTTTTCCGAGCCGTCCCGGTCGCTGCTCCACCCCCTCTGCCGATCCGGGGAGGGCTGCAGACTACCACATGCCTCCTCTGATACATGTGGAGTCACCAGCCGCTTCTTTTCACCTGACAGTGAGGAGTTTCACCAGGGGGACGTAGCACGTGGGAGGATCACACTATTCCCTCCAGTCCCCCACCCCCGAACAGCCGCCCTGACCAACCGAACCCGACCGCTGCTAGTGCAGCGACCAGGACACATTCCCACATCCAGCTTCCCACCCGCAGACACGGCCAATTGTGTCTGTAGGGACGCCCGACCAATGCCAGAGGTAATGCGGGGATTCGAACCGCAGATCCCCGTGTTGGTAGGCAACAGACTAGACCGCTACACCACCCCATATATGAAGACATTAGGAATCAGAGCGAACTAAGAAACTAAGTCTGTATCAACTCTGTTCTGGTGATGAAGGCCCAGTGGGATGTGTTCTGGTGATGAAGGCCCAGTGGGATGTGTTCTAGTAACGAACTCCCAGTGGATGTGTTCTGGTGACGAAGGCCCTGTGGGATGTGTTCTGGTGATGAAGGCCCAGTGGGATGTGTTCTGGTGATGAAGGCCCAGTGGGATGTGATCTGGTGACAAAGGCCCAGTGGGATGTGTTCTGGTGATGAAGGCCCAGTGGGATGTGATCTGGTGACGAAGGCCCAGTGGGATGTGTTCTGGTGATGAAGGCCCAGTGGGGTGTGTTCTAGTGACGAAGGCCCAGTGGGATGTGTTCTGGTGATGATGGCCCAGTGGGGTGTGTTCTAGTGGCGAAGGCCCAGTAGGGATGTGTTCTAGTGATGAAGGCCAGTGGGATGTGTTCTGGTGACGAAGGCCCAGTGGGATGTGCTGGATAAATGTGATGTGGGCAACACATAATGAACCAGTTGTGGGAAGGCATGTTATTCACAAGAATTTGAGGTTTAACACTTATGATGCTTAGTTCACATTGTAGCTATTGAGCCACCATTACACACAATCTTTTGTTACCATAGTTTTTTTTCCCAATCTAGAAATATATTACCAGTGACAGTTCTTTTTTATAAATAAGTACCTTGAATTTGAACCCAGGCAGGGTTTTGTAGTTGCTGCTACAGAGCATGATGTGGTCCTGCATGCTCTTCTTAGCAGAATTTCTCTTCATTCTTGCCCACATGGCTGAATTACCAACTGGCAAGTTGGGTAAATACCCCAGCGCACCCCTAAAAGACAGGGGAGTGTGCATTTGCACAGGTACCATTCCAAATGGATAAGGGCCTCCAGACTAAAGCCTTACGCAGTCTATTTATAAACATATATTGGCCAAAAATTTTTCCAAGTTGGAAAGACAAAGAAAGGCTCTCTGTTCTCCATGACAGTGTCACGGATATTCGTGTAGTTACTGAACTTTGTGCGCAGCACAGTAGGTTACAGATGCAGGGTGGCTGTCCAGTCTCTGTTCATGAAATGGCCACCGTTACAGTTGCTGGTGACGTGGGTGTATGAGACACAGTTTGCTGCAGAAGCGGCCACGATTACAACAGCCTTCGGCAATGACCCTGGCTACCAGCTTGCTCTGGCACATGCATAGATAGCTCGAGAGCAGGGATGCACAACATGATCTAGAAAGGGCCAGTGTGGGTGCAGGTCTTTGTTCCAACCAAGCAGTTACACGCCTGATTCTATTCGTCAACCAAGAGACTGTGCTAAGGACCTTGATTTGTAGACTCAGGTGTGTAACTGCTTGGTTGGAACAGAGACCTGAACCCACACCGGCCCTTTCTGGATCATGTTGCGCATCCCTGCTCTAGACCACAGAAAACCAGAAATATCAGCGGTTTGGAACGTTAAAGGAACTCATCAGACAATGAAACTGTAATGAACGGAAGAACCAGGGGGAACTTCTTGTTGGATCATAGTAGAGGGAAGGAGATCGGTGAGAATGGCAAGCTGGAACAGCTGGGGTGAGGTGGGGGGGGCATTGAAACTGCTTACTGTTGGATTCCATGTTTGGTCTGTCTGGCCCTGGTTGCACAATCACCCACTTTTGTAGACACAGTTTGAAGTATACACAGTATTCTTAATATTTAGATAAGGTGAAGAGTAGCAAATATTGTTTCTTTTCTGATGGAATATTGCACTTTAAATGTGTTAAACATTGAACTAATCTGCTTGTTTTGTTTTTTTTTATTCTCAACAGAAGAGCTTGACCCAGGAACACCTCAACATAAATCAGAGCCTCCCAGTGTCTCTCCCCCTCCTTCAGTGGAAAAGCCCTCCCAGCCTGACAAGGAGGAGCTGCCCGGGCCGTCGGCTGAGATCCTGGAGCGGTACCTGAACGACTCGCTGCATGCCTGGTTCCGGCAGGAGTTCCTTATGGAGTACGAGGCGCAGGCGGGCCGCCTGATGTGCATGGTGTGTGGCGGCCAGCTGCCCTCCCTTCACCTGGATCATATCAAGAGCCACGTGCTGGACACCCACCCCAACTCTCTAGTTTACAGCTCGGAGGAGAAGCACTGCATCCTGCAGGCATGGGCCCAGGCCCACGGTAGGAGTGAAACCTTTTCTTCTTCCTTCCTTTCTTTCTTTCTTTCTGGCATGGAGACCTGCTTAATGTCTTCATACAGTCTGTGATGGGGGTTATTGAGAGATGTGCAACAAAAGTGTTTGAATCTAGAACTTACCCTCCGAAAATGGGTCCACCAATGTAGACCGTTCTGTTACACACCTGTTAGCCTGGCCGACAGGTGTGGAACAGAGGTGCAGGGGGATGAATGCATATCCACACAGGAAGAGAGAGGCCGTCTGCACACTTGCATCGGTGCACATTACATGCAATGATACAACATGAATGATCAATACTGTAACATGTTAATGGTGAATACTGTAACATGTTAATGACGAATACTGTAGCATTTTAATGACGAACACTGTAGCATTTTAATGAATACTGTAACATGTTAATGAATACTGTAGCATCTGGAGCATGTTAATGTAATAAGCGGCGCTTTCATGTGTGCGTGGGCTGAATGATGTCGGAGGAAATGGGACATTACAACAGTTTGTTTTTGCAATATGTATTCGGCAGAGGGGGTGGAGCAGCAACCGGGACGGCTCGGAGAGTGGGGTAATTGGCCGGGTGCAATTGGAGTGAAAAACGGGGGGGGGGGGGGAATCCCCAAAAAAAGAAGAAGAATTTGGGCTTGCTGTGGATGGGTGAAAGAAGGTTGAGGTCTAGAAAGGATTCAGGATTACAGGAGACAGAATAAACCAGTCAGCGCCTTCCTAAATGACAAGTTTCTTTTAAAATGACCAGAATTAGTAAGGAAATAAACAGCTGCTATCCATTAGATCCCTGAGTGGTTTTTACATAGTATATAGAATAAATAGGCCTACAAACCTCTTTTAAACGACTTGGCTAGTTTTTATTTTCTATCAAGCAGTAAAAAAGATGTACACCTCACAGGGCATCCTCCTTACAAGGCGACTACTGTAGATGTGTACTTCGTGACGCTGACACGACACGTAGCTCAGTCCTCATGCATGTCTGAATCTGTCTGCTGAAGGTCCGAGTGACTCGGTACTCAGCTCATCAGATGGAGCTTGCACAGATCTCAGTGTCCAGGTCCATTTATCAGTTAAGGACTTCAAAACACGGAGGTCACATGAGAGGTCGGGCGAGTTCAGAAAAGAGAGCACTGGCAAGCGGCCCAACCGATGAGCGGCAGGTCTGCCGCCATGCAAAACGTCCTGGCTGATCAGTCAATCACAGCAAACCCGACAGCTAATCGGTATCCATGGATCAATGGACACGGCTGAAGGCGGGTCTTGTCCAGTACACGCGCAACATACAGATACTGTCTACCCGTGACCCACTTAAACAGAGGTGACAGCCACACATAAAGCTGGCCTACTGAGCTAACCGTTACCCACCGACCATTTAGCTGAGGTCAGCCCTCGGATTTTTAAAATCTGAAAATGGTTTTCCAGATATTGGGCTAGCAATGATTCATGTGGGGTAGTGAAATTTTTTTTTGTTGTTGGAATTTTCCCCCCTTTTCTCCCCAATTGTATCCAGCCAGGCGGCACAGTGGCGCAGTGGTTAGCGTGGCCGCCTCACAGCAAGAAGGTCCTGGGTTCGAGCCCCGGGGTAGTCCAACCTTGGGGGTCGCCCCGGCTCGTCCTCTGTGTGGAGTTTGCATGTTCTCCCCGTGTCTGTGTGGGTTTCCTCCGGGGGCTCCGGTTTCCTCCCACAGTCCAAACACATGTAGGTCAGGTGACTCAGCCGTACTACACTGCCCCTAGGTGTGGGTGTGTGTGGACCCTGTGTGATGGTCTGGCGGCCTGTCCAAGGTGTCTCCCCGCCTGCCGCCCAGTGACTGCTGGGGTAGGCTCCGGCATCCCCGCGACCCTGAGAGCAGGGTAAGCAGGTCAGATAATGGATGGATGGATGGATGTATCCGGCCAATTACTCCACTCTTCTGCTCCACCCCCTCTGCTGATCCGGGGAGGGCTGCAGACTACCGCATGCCTTCTCCGATACGTGGAGTCGCCAGTTGCTTCTTTTCACCTGACAGTGAGGAGTTTCGCCAGGGGGACGTAGCATGTGGGAGGATCACGCTATTCCCCCCAGTTCCCCCTCCTACCTGAACAGGTGCCCCCAACCGACCAGAGGAGGCGCTAGTGCAGCGACCAGGACACATACCCACATCCGGCTTCCCACCCACAGACACGGCCAATTGTGTCTGTAGGGATGCCCGACCAAGCCGGAGGTAACACGGGGATTCGAACCGGCGATGCCCGTGTTGGTAGGCAACGACATAGCCCGCCATGCTACCGGACGCCCTACTTCCTCCATGTTTGACTGATAATATAATCGCGAGTCCAATTTTAAGCAGCATAAAAATGTGCAATGTAGCTCTAGAAGGGCACAACAGCAAAGGAATGCCTGTTCTCAGGGAAAAGAAGAGCCAGAAAAGGGTGTGGGATATTATCCATCCATCCATCCATCCATCCATCCATCCATCCATCCATCCATCCATTATCTTAACCTCTTATCCTGCTCTCTGGGTCGCAGGGATGCTGCAGCCTATTCCAGCGATGTGGAATATTAGATTGAATTAAATTAATTAAATGAGGTTGGCCAAGTTAATTCAAAATGGCTGCTATTCAGACTGTTCCATCAGGGTCTGATGAGAGGGGTGTTTTAGGACCAAGTGAGGGTCTAGGCTGTGTGCTAAAACCCGATAAGGACGGTGTTCTTTCTCTCTTTTCTTATTGTTTGGCTCTGATTTTAACCACACTATCCTGTACATTTACACGTTCTCTTCTGATGTGTGGTTGACTGTCTTCAGTATAAGTCCTACCCCTACTACCCTACTACTCCTACTACTCCTACTACCCCTACTACCCCCACTACACCTACTACCCCTACTACCCTACTACTCCTGCTACTCCTACTACCCCTACTACCCCCACTACACCTACTACCCCTACTACCCTACTACACCTACTACCCCCAATACACCTACTACCCCTACTACCCCACTACACCTACTACCCCTACTACCCTACTACACCTAGTACCCCCAATACACCTACTACCGTACTACTCCTACTACTCCTACTACACCTAGTACCCCCAATACACCTACTACCCCACTACACCTACTACCCCTATTACACCTACTACCCCACTACACCTACTACCCCTACTACACCTACTACCCCTACTACCCCCACTACCCCTATTACACCTACTACCCCCACTACACCTACTACCCCTACTACACCTTTTACACTTACTACCCCTACTACACCTACTACCCCTACTACCCCTATTATACTTACTATCCCTACTACTCCTAATACCCCTACTACCCCTACTACACCTACTACTCCTACTACCCCTACTACCCCACTACACCTACTACCCCTACTACCCCTACTACACCTACTACCCCTACTACCCCTACTACCCATTCTACCCCTACTACACCTACTACCCCTATTACACTTACTACCCCTACTACACTTACTACCCCTACTACACCTTTTACACCTACTACCCCTACTACACCTACTACCCCTACTACACCTACTACCCATACTACACCTACTACACCTACTACCCCTATTACACTTACTACCCCTACTACACCTACTACCCATACTACACATACTACCCCTACTACACCTTTTACACTTACTACCCCTACTACACCTACTACACCTACTACCCCTACTACCCCCACTACACCTACTACCCCTACTACCCCTATTATACTTACTACCCCTACTACTCCTACTACCCCTACTACACCTACTACCCCTACTACCCCCACTACACCTACTACCCCTACTACACATACTACCCCTATTGCACCTACTACACCTACTACCCCATTACACTTACTACCCCTACTACACCTACTACTCCTACTACCCACTACCCCTACTACTCCCACTACACCTACTACTCCTACTACCCCCACTACACCTTTTACACTTACTACCCCTACTACACCTACTACAGCAGGTCTCTGAACACTTTTAATACCTCTGTTGTCTGCTTTTACCCTCCACCCCCTCCCCTGCTCTAAATCAGAAGAGTCAGATGACCTCATCAAATCAGAGTCTGACACCAAAGATGCCAAGGTGAACCTCTTTCCTCAGGACGCGGCGCCCGACCCGGTGGATGCTGGCCTGTGCCCAGACGGTGGTGGGCCTTTAACTCAGGACACTTCTCTGCTGCAAGAAGATGGTGCGGTCAAATTTCCAGACCAGCCGCCACAACCTTTCCGCAGCCAGCCCAGGAGGAGGCGCTTGCGCGGGGGCGAACCCTGGCGGCTGCGCCTCGACTACCTGGTAGCTTACGGACCGCAGGGCCGTGGCACCTGCTGTATGGTGTGTTCTCAGGCGCTCTCAGAAACCAAGGTGAGCGGCTTCCGCCGCCACATCCAAGAATGTCACCCTGAGACCACAACCCTGAGCAGGCAGGAGAGGGAAGCAATGGCTGCGGCCTGGACCAAAGATTATCCCACCCAGGACACACCGGATAAAGAAGGTAAGGCATCGCACACACACCACAGGCCAGTCTGCCTCTCATGATCTTATCTTAATTAGCCCGTTCTGAGATGGAAACCCGGTCTGTGGTCTAGGATAGGTACCAGTAAGGTCCTATTTACTTGAGTCAGGCAGCCTTTCCCTCTTGACGGGTGTCACGCTGGAATCGAGCAAATCCCCGTGAGACTAGAGGACCTAATGTCAGCAACATGTCAAGAACAGCGGGACGATGCCTCGGTGATGTGTCTGTTATGTTGCCTGTCTGATACCCCGTTTAAATGCAGTTATGACGGAATGAAAAGAACTCCTGTGCAATTTGTTGTTCTGTGTGTGACGCTTTCATTTTTTACATCTGTCATTATAGGGGGCGTCTGGGTGGCGTGGCGGTCTATTCCGTTGCCTACCGACACGGGGATCGTCGGTTCGAATCCCCGTGTTACCTCTGGGTTGGTCGGGCGACCCTACAGCGACACAATTGGCCGTGTCTGCGGGTGGGAAGCCGGAAGTGGGTATGCATCCTGCTCGTTGCACTAGCGCCTCCTCTGGTCAGTCGGGGCGCCTGTTCGGGGGGGGGGGGATAGTGTGATCCTCCCACATGCTACGTCCCCCTGGTGAAACTCCTCACTGTCAGGTGAAAAGAAGCAGCTGGCGACTCCACATGTATGGGAGGAGACATGTGGTAGTCTGCAGCCCTCCCCGGATCAGCAGAGGGGGTGGAGCAGAGACCGGGACGGCTTGGAAGAGTGGGGGTGATTGGCCAAGTGCCATTGGGGAGAAAAGGGGAATCTGTCATTATAAGTCTTCTAGTGTGTATCTAATTTATTTATTCATTTCTTTTTGGGGGAGGGGGCCCATTTTTCTCCCAGTTGTACCCAGCCAATTACCCCACTCTTCCAAGCCGTCCTGGTTGTGTTGGTAGGCCATGGAATAGACCGCCACGCAACATGGACGCCCCCGTGTGCATCTAATTGAAGATATATTTACAGAAATATAGCCACCAGTTAAACATAGCCAGGGTTGATGTCAAGGTTGTCACAGTTTTTAGGGTGGAGTAAGTAAGTCAGTTTGCATCCTGAGGGCGGAGGTAATCTGTTAGTAAGCGTTAACCTTGTAAAGAGACAAATATGTCCACGTGTAGGGAAGTGTTATGTAGCTCAGCTGGCAGCAGCCTCTGACACTCACAACCCATATCGATATTGACAGAAGACAACCCAAGTGAAGCTGGTACCCAGAGTGCAGCAGGAGGGACCAACGACAAGGCCCCTCCCAGCGCCGCAGCACCCAGCGAGCCGGCGAATCACGAGGAAGGCGTCGGCGGAGGGAAGAGCAAGCCGCGGGAAACTGGGCCCTCCCGCCACAGCCATTACCCCGGCAAGGACCAGCGGCGCAACTATCAGGTCCGCTGGCGGATGGAGTACTTGATGGATTACGACTGCCGGAGACACGGGCTGATCTGCATGGTGTGCGGGGCCACGCTGGCCACTCTGAAGGTCAGCACCATCAAAAGGCACATCCAGCAAGTTCACCCGCACTCGCTGGAGTACGGCCCCGAGGAGAAGCAGCAGGCCCTGCTGAGCTACAACCAAACAGCGCTGCCCTTCATCCACTCTGACGACTGCTTCTCCTCGCAGGACCACGGACACGCGGCGCTGGAGCCGGCGCCGGGAAATGTAGGCACTTAAGAAGGGCTTGCTTCTGCCTCGCTCTCCAGCCCAGGGACTCCGCTTCTGAAACGACCCCCCGCCTCCCCAATAAGCCTCCGATCTCAGTGAGCCGGTGTTGTTTCGGCTAAAGCGAGAGCCTGCAAAAGACTGTGCGGTTTAGTTAAAGCTAAAGCTGTCCGGGGTTACACCTACGACGTGTTCAGACCCGGGTCTGGGAGGGCTGTTTGTGAGCAGGGCCGGGGCCTTGTGTTCTCAGGAAGGTGGAACAGGAGGCGTTGGCCGATTGCTCTCACTTGTTAAGATGATCTGTCTGGAGACAGCACAGCACTTTTTTGTCCCAAAAAACAAAAACAAAACACTAAATCACAGCTTTCCTCCTGCATAGCTAACGAGACGAGACTGTGTTCACACTTTCTGCTGATGACAATGTACGCTACAGTTCGGTCGGTGGTTTCAACTTGGTCTACGCTGTTATGATATTCCTTGTTTACAATGGGGGAAAGAATCACCCCCTCCATCCATTCCCCTCTTCACTTTCATTCATCTGAATGAGATGCGTCCTGTCGGTCTGTTGGTGTACATGATTGTATCTACGCTGGCCTGCACCTACCCCCATGTCCCATAACCCACCTCAGCTAAAGCCTGCACAAGAACTTATGTAAATAACCTGGAAGATTTTAATTATTTTTTTTTTCTTTTCTACAAGCACTTTTATGCATCCTGGTTTGTACAAAGCAAGTTTGTAATTCTGCCCTTTTTTTCTATGTAGCTGCAGAAAAAAAATGCCGCACGCAGCGATTTTTTTGCATGAAATTCTGTCACCATGCACTGCTGGAGCAGCAGCGGCTTTTCACTGCTGGAGCACATTCATGAGGACTCTGGGACACCAGATCAATGGCGCCATCCTGCATTTCCATCACACCGTCTTACTCATTGTACAACATTTATGCAACTAATTAGGTGCAAGAATTGCTTGCAGCCAACTTAACAAAATAAACTTTCATTTACCACAAAACATCACTTCACCAGGAAAATACAAAACTCAGGGATGCTCCATTTTTCCATCACTGCTCATTTGTTCGGTGATCTTATTTTCATACTGACTGTTGGTAGCGGCACGGTGGCGCAGCGGTTAGCGCTGTCGCCTCACAGCAAGAAGGTCCTGGGTTCGAGCCCCGGGGTAGTCCAACCTTGGTGGGTCGTCCCGGGTCGTCCTCTGTGTGGAGTTTGCATGTTCTCCCCGTGTCTGTGTGGGTTTCCTCCGGGGGCTCCGGTTTCCTCCCACAGTCCAAAGACATGTAGGTCAGGTGAATCACCCGTACTGAATTGTCCCTAGGTGTGAATGTGTGTGGTGTGTGCGTGTGCGTGTGTGTGTGTGTGTGGACCCTGTGTGATGGCCTGGCGGCCTGTCCAGTGTGTCTCCCCACCTGCCGCCCAATGACTGCTGGGCTAGGCCCCAGCATTCCCGCGACCCTGAGAGCAGGATAAGTGGTTCGGATAAAGGATGGATGGATGGGTGACTGTTGGTAATATTTCAGAAGACTGAAGTTGGTCTAGACAGAAATGAATGACAGATTAGCCCTAAAGTAACCTGAACCCTAACCCTAAAGTAACCCTAACCCTACCCCTTAAGTAACCCGAACCCTAAACTATGACCTTCAGAATAGTCATAATTTACAGGCAGCCAAACCCAAGTTCTTTTCCAAACCAAACTGCCATTTTGTTCTTGTTCCTTCAGGTTACAACCAAGTTTTGGGGCGATAAAGTCAAATATTTTAGAATACATCTGTCGCCATCTTACAATGTTGTGATTGCAACCATTCCCCAGTCCTCTGAATAGTACCCATGGCCATTGTAAGGGCCCACACACACCAAACCGACTAGCGGCAACGAAGGCCGACTGTTGCGTCACCTCACATCGCCTGCCGTCTGGGCCAAGAAGCAGCACTTGAACACACCACAAAGACTACAGCCGGCGGCCCTGATCCACTAGCTCAGTGCTGATTCTTTAAGCTGGACAGCCAATCAGAGCGAGCTCTCTCTCGCCGACGGGCTCTGCCGATCCAACATGCTGAATTGACCGAGAAGCTGCCGACAGGGGTCCGACTAGTGCAGGACACACCGCAAAGAGCCCGGTCTCACCGATCTGCGTTCAAATAACACAATATTACACCTCACAGTGCGTGCAGTGCGTACACCAAAATCCAATTTTGCATGCAGATGATACGCCGATCCTTTCCATGGACTTCTGTGGAGAGCTGATGCGTCCAAATACCACGCATCATCTTGAACGGCCATGACGTCACCCGCGAGGCTCAGTTTGCCCATGAGGCTCAGTTCAGCCACGAGGCTCAGTTCAGCCACGAGACTCAGTTCAGCCACGAGACTCAGTTCGCCCATGAGGCTCAGTTCAGCCACGAGGCTGTTCACCCAGTTCACCTGACACGCGGACATCCACAAGCAGGTGAGCAGGGGAAACAATTTCTTTTGTAATTAAATCATGGTATTAACAGTAGTATTTTAGTTATTTTATTAACCCTGACCCTAACCCTGACCCTAACCCTAACCCTGACTCTAACCCTGACCCTGACCCTATCCCTGGCCCTAGCCCTAACCCTGACCCTAACCCAGGCCCTAACCCTAACCCTGATCCTGACCCTGGCCCTGACTCTAACCCTGACCCCGACCTTGACCCTAACCCTAGCTCTGGTTGTGGATGCCCGCGCTTCTGGTGAACTGGGCGAACTGAGCCTCGCTGGTGATGTCATGACCATTCAAGGTGACGCGTGGTATTTGGACACATCAGCTCTCCACAGAAATTCATGGAAAGGATTAGCGTATCATCTGCAGTCAAAATTTTATTTTGCCGTATGGATGGCACGCAAGGTGTAAGTGGAATGTCGGTCCAGGAACATATCCTACGTGGCAAAATCACGTCGTGCCAAGAGGTAATATGGTGTTATTTGTATGAAGATTGGTGAGACCGGGTTGCTGCAATAACAAGGGTCACAGACGCTCGTCAATGGCCCAACATTGGCCTGGTGTGTCAGAGCCCTAACTCTGGTTAACGGTCACACCCATGTTTGCATATGAAACCGGTCGTTGGTTTGGGTCGTGATGTCCACTGTATGGTTTATAAGGGTGGAGCACCTGCAGTCAGGTGAGACACTGTATTGTTTGTAAGGGTGGGGACACCTGTAGTCAGGTGAGACTGGAGAGGTCACCTGCATTATTCAGCATGCATCCAGACATTTTGATTTAACATTTCAACGTCAGTCCATGCTGGCTGCGGTTGGCGGTCAGGTCACGTTGTACCAGGTCCAGACATAAGTTCACTTATTTAAAGTAGTTGAAGTTGAAAACAGGAAAATGAATGATTCCAGAAGCTCGCTGCAGAGAGGTATGGTGTACTTGCTTCCCCGCGTGTGTGTGTCCCTGTGTGCATGTGTGTGGGGCGGGCACATTAAAAAGACCCCCAGAGAGGTACTCTTGTTAAGCGATAACACAAGTAAATATTTGATGGTTCCTAATTTGATCACTGGTTTTATGAATCATATTTCTACCGTGACTTTTGTTTTACCTTGTCAGGTATCTGCTCACCTGACCTGTCCCCTATACCCGGGAAACATTTCTTGAGATATGTGTTCCTCCCTCAGTGACCCCTGGAATAAATGATGAAACAAATGAAGGTTGTCTGTCGACTTTTATTTCTTAAATTACCGCCTCCTTTCAATTCTCTCGTTTTGACTGATTTCAGGTCCGAAATGGAAACCTGTTTAGACACTTAACGTTCATTTGATTATAGTCAAATTATTATGCTTATTCCTCTCCATGTATGTACTACTACCACGACTACTACTACAGACTACTACTACCGCTACTACTACTACTACAGACTACTACTACTACCTCTACCACCACTACTACTACTACAGACTACTACTAGTACTACCACTACTACTACTACTAGTACTGCTACTACTACAGACTACTATTACCACTACTACTAGTACTACTACAGACTACTACTACTACTTCTACCACCACTACTACTACACTACCACTACTACTACCACCACTACTACTATTACTACTACTACTACTACTACTACTATTACTACCACCACTACTACCACTACTACTACTACCACTACTACTACCACTAGCTCTGTCACACCAGCCACCTGCATGTCCTCCCTCACCACATCCATAAACCTCCTCTTTGGCCTTCCTCTTCTCCTCTTCCCTGGAAGCTCCATATTCAGCATCCTTCTCCCAATATACCCAGCATCTCTCCTCCACACATGTCCAAACCATCTCAGTCTTGTCTCTCTTGCTTTGTTTCCAAACTGTCCGACTTGAGCTGTTCCTCTAATATACTCGTTCCTAATCCTGTCCTTCTTCATCACTCCCACTGAAAATCTTCTCATCTTCATCTCTGCCACCTCCAGCTCCGCCTCCTGTCTTTTCATCAGTGCCACTGTCCCCAAACCATATAACATAGCTGGTCTGACAACCATCTTGTAAACCTTCCCTTTAACTCTTGCTGGTACCCTTCTGTCACAAATCACTCCCGACACTCTTCTCCACCCACTCCACCCTGCCTGCACTCCCTTCTTCACCTCTCTTCTGCACTCCCCATTACTTTGGACAGTTGACCCCAAGTATTTAAACTCATACACCTTCATCACCTCTACTCCTTGTATCCTCACCATTCCACTGTCCTCCCTCTCATTCATGCATATGTATTCCGTCTTGCTCCTACTGACTTTCATTCCTCTTCTCTCCAGTGCATACCTCCACCTCTCCAGGCTCTCCTCCACCTGCACCCTACTCACTACAGATCACAATGTCATCCACAAACATTATCGTCCATGGAGACTCCTGCCTGATCTCGTCCGTCAACCTGTCCATCACCACTGCAAACAAGAAAGGGCTCAGAGCCGATCCTTGATGTAATCCCACCTCCACCTTGAACCCATCTGTCATTCCAACCACACACCTCACCACTGTTGCACTGCCCTCATACATATCCTGCACCACTCCTACATACTTCTCTGCCACTCCTGACTTCCTCATACAATACCACACCTCCTCTCTCGGCACCCTGTCGTATGCTTTCTCTAAATCCACAAAGACACAATGTAACTCCTTCTGACCTTCTCTACACTTCTCCATCAACGTTCTCAAAGCAAACATCACATCTGTGGTGCTCTTTCATGGCATGAAACCATACTGCTGCTTGCTAACCATCACCTCTCCTCCTCTTAACCTAGCTTCTATTACTCTTTCCCATATCTTCATGCTGTGGCTGATCAACTTTATACCTCTGTAGTTGCTACAGTTCTGCACATCACCCTTGTTCTTGAAAATCGGTACCAGTATGCTTCTTCTCCACTCCTCAGGCATCCTCTCACTTTCCAGGATTCTGTTAAACAATCTAGTTAAAAACCCCACTGCCATCTCTCCTAAACACCTCCATACCTCCACAGGTATGTCATCAGGACCAACTGCCTTTCCACTCTTCATCCTCTTCATAGCTTCCCTCACTTCCTCCTTGCTAATCCACTGCACTTCCTGATTCACTATCCCTACATCATCTAACCTTCTCTCTCTCTCACTTTCTCTTCATTCATCAGCCCCTCAAATTATTCCTTCCGCCTCCTCAACACACTCTCCTCGCTTGCCAGCACATTTCCATCTCTATCCTTGATCGCCCTAACTTGCTGCATATCCTTCCCAGCTCGGTCACTCTGTCTAGCCAATCGGTACAAGTTATTTTCTCCTTCCTTAATGACTAACCTGTCATACAACTCACCATACGAATTTCCTTTGCCTTCGCCACCTCTCTCTTCGCTTTATGCTGCGTCTCCTTGTACTCCTGTCTACTTTCCTCATCTCTCTGACTATCCCACTTCTTCTTTGCCAACCTCTTCCTCTGTATAATTTGCTGTACTTCCTCATTCCACCACCAAGTCTCCTTGTCTTCCTTCCTCTGTCCTGATGACACACCAAGTACCTTCCTAGCTGTCTCCCTCACTATTTCTGCAGTGGTTGTCCAGCCATCTGGCAACTCTTCACTACCACCCAGTGCCTGTCTTACCTCCTGCCTGAACTCCACACAACAGTCTTCCTTCTTCAACTTCCACCATTTGATCTTCGGCTGTGTCTTCACTCTCTTCCTCTTCTTGGTCTCCAAAGTCATCCTACAGACCACCATCCGATGCTGCCTAGCTACGTTCTCCCCTGTCACCACCTTGCAGTCTCCAATCCCTTTCAGATGGCACCTCCTACATAAGATATAGTCCACCTGTGTGCACTTTCCTCCACTCTTGTACGTCACCCTGTGTTCCTCCCTCTTCTTGAAATATGTATTCACCACAGCCATTTCCATCCTTTTCACAAAATCCACCACCATCTGTCCTTCCACATTTCTCTCCTTGACACCATACCTACCCATCACCTCCTCATCACCTCTGTTCCCTTCACCAACATGCCCATTGAAGTCCACTCCAATCACCACTCTCTCCTCCTTGGGTACCCTCTCCACCACCTCATCCAAGTCACTCCAGAATTCAACTTCTCTCCATGTGTAGAAATGGAAAACTAAAACAACATCATTTCGTCAGCGTGCATGCCTTTCTAAAAGCAGCGCTTTGCTTTGGTATCAAGCGTATGGTTCAGTAAGTCCACCAGACAAACCTATCTGGACGTCAGGGGGTTTCTCCTGGTCACGGTGCGAGGTGGGATCCTGTGTAAACGCCTCTTCAGGGTTGGTCGCACGTTTTCCACAGCATTGAGCTCCAGGCTACGAGACTATGCCCTCCATTATGTAAGCTGTTCCTGAGTTGATCTGGTTGTGTGATTAGGATCAGTGTCGCGTTGACGTTTCAATGATTCCCAAACAGGAAACTCGGATCATCTGCAGGGATTTGAACTTTGTTTTCAGAGGGCAGAAGACTGTTCCTCCTTGATTTATGAGCATCTAGATCTACTCATTCTCCCTTATGCACTGACCACCGCATCCATCCCAGCTGACAACAGCAGAGCTGCGGACTCAAGTCACAGATTTGATGACTTTAAAGTTGACAAAACTGACATGCAACTCGATTTTGACTTTATCATCAAGGACTCATGACTTCACTTGGACCTGAGGCTTTTGGCTTGAAAGACTTGATACCGTCTCCAAGCCCAAAGATAAAATGCTTTTAAAAGGTGTGCAGCCAATCAACTCCTCATTTCCATCATTGCAAATTATAATTACAATTTTAGATAGCACTCATGAGTTGCATAATAATATACTAAGTAATATACATAATATACTAAGTAATATACATTATAATATACTAAGTAATATACATAATATACTAAGTATATTAAGTCAAGTCAATTTTATTTGTATAGCCCGTGTATAGCCCAAACTTGTGCTCTTGTTAACATATTGAAATGGCGTTAAATTTGATGAAGAACACAAAATGGCTTGTTTAGGATTTGAAACTCAAATTTTAGGACTTGACTTGTGATTTACTTGTGAAGAAAACGATGACTGAGTCCCACATCTACACAGCACCTCCACGTTATGTGGCCACAAAAAGTATGGTGTCTTTTGGGACGCTCTTTCCTACTGAGAAGCGGAGAACCTGCAAATCCCTTACTACATGCATAAAGCCGCCGTGCTGTCCTGTTAGTCGTCGGGTTTCTGGCCTCCGGCAAGGCCCCGTATGATGCCATGTTATCGCCACTTCTGGACTGTGGTTGTACAGTAGGTAAAACTTGTATCTTAACATCCCCTTTACAATCTGAACGCTCGGAACCAGGGACTCGTGGAAGCTGCATCAGATGCTTGTTCCACCATGCTGTAGATGAGATGTAGATGAGGCCGTGTAGGCCACAATTCTCATCGTGGCCTCCACTGCCTGATGAAAGGGCATGTCTCTCACACACTATTTAGCCCTGTGATGACCTGGTGGCCTGTCCATGGTGTCTCCCCGCCTGCTACCCAATGACTGCTGGGATAGGCTCCAGCATCCCCGCGCCCCTGAGTAAAGATAAGCGGTTTGGATAATGGATGGGCATGAAACCATACTGCTGCTCGCTGCTCATCACCTCTCAAGAGTCAGAGAAACGACTCTACATGACCTCTTTTCAACCTGAAATATGATGACTTCTCCTACAGTGACCCCAACATTAGAAAAAGTCAGTTTTTGTTCATATTTCCGTGAAAGCTGTACACACACCACTAGGGTACTGGGATTGTCCGAGGGTCACGTGACCCTCTAAAAGCGAGTGGTGTCCACTGATGAAATGCAGTCTCTCTGCACGGTGCAGAGGGAAAACCCAGACAGTCACACAGGTTGTGATGAATGGCAGCTTGTGTCTTCCTGCAGAATAGATTTGGGGGTTTAAAACTAAATTAAGTTGCTTTAATTTAGAGGCTCAATGAAGGCGGCTCATAAATGACCCTTAAGACGAGGGCAGTACACACGATGTGTGGACAACACCAGGGTTAACCTCGCCTTCACTGATACTTTCCCAGATCTTCCTGCTGTGGCTGATCAACTTCATACCTCAGTAGTTACTGCAGCGCTGCACACCACCTTCTTCTGGAAGTAAAGTCTTGATTATATATTATATATATATATTATATATATATATATAATATTGATAAAATACAACCTGATGATAGTCCGCGGTGGTGTAGCGGTCTAAGCATCGGCTTTGTGTCGATGCAGTTGCCCACTGGGGACCGGGGGTTCGCGCCCCGGTGTCGTCAGATCCGACTATGGCCGGATTCGATGAAGCAGCAATAATTGGCAGCGCTGTCTTCTGGAGGGGGGCGGAGTCGGCTTGTGTTCGTCACGTGACTGCGTCTCTGGGTGTGTGGGGAAAAACAGTGGTTCGGCCTGGAGTCGCATTGTCACGGAAGGGGGGAGGCGTCTCCTTCCAGACTGCAGGCCGGAGAGCTGCAGTTGGCGACCGCGTGCAGTACGAGGGTGGGGGTTTGAACTAGAATAGGGGATCGATTGGCCCCGAAATTGGGAGAAATCAGAAATAAATTGATAGCAAACACAACCTGATGGAAAGGGGTGTGAATCGTTACCCTACCAGTGTTTCTTCAAGTCCGAGTGCTGTCGGGACCGACCAGGTCTTTCACTAAGACTTTCGGACCTCTGGTCAAAACCCACAAACCCACTAAGCGGCTTCGCTGCGGGGTTTTCAGCGCGTGACACGACCGGAAAAGACCACAGACACACGGTCCTTTCACATGTTTTTATTAATTTCACTTTTAACATCAGTACAGGGACCACTTTTTCATTTATTGATTTTTTTTAATTCTCCACCATTTTTCTTTTTTTTCTGTGACATCTCTCCAAAAAGCTTCAAAATAGGAGTTTAGGTCATAGCTGACAAACAGAGCTGCGATGTTAGTGAACACACCTACATACCAGAACAACCCAAAAGCAACAACAAAAAAGAAAAAAAAAAGAAAAAGAAAACCCAAACTGGCAAACAGAAAGCATAAAAACACTCCACACTCACCCCCACCCCCCCACAACCCAACCCAACCCAACCACAGAGGGCGCAGCGGCGGAGGGAGCCGAGCGACACGCTTTAAGGTAGAAAGAGGAAGTCGGATTTATACCACAGCCCACGTGGGGCAGGCACGAGCCGGCCGTCATGCCGCGTGACCAGACGGGTGTGTGGAACCGCAGTAAACTGCTCCAGAAGAGTGACGTGAAGAGCCTGGTCTACTCCAACACGCGAGCCCCCATAATGCACCACGTGTTACCCATGCGCAGTAACCCCCCGGACACACCGCTCAGATGTAGGACGCGCGGGACCGCGTGTGAGGCGGGGCAGTGTGACGCACAACAACATCCGGTTCTTGTGACCCCCGGTCATGGCCGCGGCCCGTGAAGCCTCCATCGGCGTGAACGACCGAAATCCGGCGAGTTCACGCCGCCACCAGGTCTGACACGACCCTCGAACGGGCAGCGAGACCCGACGACAGAGGCAACCGGAACCGACGGATTCCTCGTGGGCCCCGTCGGCACAGCGCGCAGGGTCACACAGAAAGCGCGCCAAGAACACGTGGTGAGCGGCATCTGCGAGTCGCCGGCTGCGGTATAAACCCTCCTCGGGGGTGCGGAGGTATAACGCACAACTCCTCGAACGCTCCTCCCAAAGTCAAGAACACCATCTCAACGACCACGAGTAAGAACAACCATCTTAGAAACCAAGTAAGGTCGGGATTAGCATACAGCCTACGTCAAGGGGTTAAGAGTCTGTCTCCGGCTCACACACTATGACATGCGCTTCATAGCGTCGAGAGAGAAAACTACAACGAACACCGAGAGGGCCCCCGAGGGCCCCACCACACTCGCCACCTGCGTTCTCCCTGCAGCTAGCTAGCTAGCTAGCAAGTTACTCCCCCCCCCCCACCGGGGCCTCTGCGGACACGCGCTTTAAACGTTAAGAAGCCTTATGACACCTTATGGCGCGCTTATGATGCTGTGGTGTAACTAGCAGGGAGTTAAAAGCAGCCAGCCTACGAGTAATAAATACTTAACAACTGACGAGGTCAGTCAGAATGTACACGTGGAAAAACCTCAACGCTCTCTGACCAGTTTGTGAGCAAAACAAGTTAGGAGTGCTGTAGGGGGCGCTGTCCTTTTAGAATCAAGAGCAACACAAACTGTTCCATACAGCAGTGTCTGTTGTCTGTGTGTGTGTGCGTGTGTGTGTGTATACATAAATAAAACATACATAAAAAAACAACATGAAATCATAACAGGGTGAACTAGACCAAATTATCACAGCTGGGTCAGTGCTCCAATCCTTTTATTTTAACCTGCAGGTGGCGTTTGAAAACATAATTTCGAAAACATAATTTTGAAAACATAATCGCATTACCGGTGCATTGCAAAGAACATCCATACATGTGCCTTAACAGTGAACAGAAGGGGGGGGGGGGAAACACTTGACGACTTAATAAGCCAATCAGAGCTGAAGGATCCCGTGACCACCTTGCAAGCAAACCGGTTCTCATCCTGCTGCCTCAGGACCACAGCAACCGACCGGGCCGCTTCTTTTTAAAGCAGTGTTCCCATTTTTTGTCCTTTAATAACTGGTTTCATCCATTTTGCTTTGTGTTCATGTATGCATGGTTAAAGTACAGACATTTGCTTTTGCGAGACTAACGCACACCCTCATATGTAAATACTACACCCCTCCGTTCCCATGCACTACAACGCCAGGTTATAGATTCAGTCTAGTTCAAGTGACCCTGCCTGGTTTTCACTGCGGCACGCCCAAGACGGGCGAGCTGCCACAGCGACACATCACTGCCCTCTGAGAGGAGCGTGCTCCTCGTCTGCACAGGCACGTCTCTTTTCTAATGCTCATAGTTAAGCTGCACAGTAGTTTACGTTGAATATTGAGTAGCTCAGAAGTTTTCTACTAGCTGGTTCAGTGCAGTAGGGTGGTGGTGAAATGGCTGGTAGATGGGGCAAAGAAGTGGTTAGATGGAGGAGGGGGGGGGGTAAAAGGAAGGGAAGGAGTTTTATATGGCGATGATGGTGATGAAGGGGTTATGAAGGGGGAATGATCATTCGGCTTTGCTGCGCTTCATGGCTCCGGGGAGTTTCTCTTGCAGTCTGCAGAAGAACAAACAGAAGTAAATCAAATCATCTGTTCGCGTGTCCTCCCTCCGTTCTTACACTGACGAGCTCACACTTTTCCACATAAACAAATGTTGGTTTCTTACCGTCTCTCACAACAATGGTAAAATGATAACGACTCCACTCAATCTCAGTTCATGAAAGCCTTTACTTCTGAAAGTTGCGCTTTAAAAAATGGTCGGTCCGACACTTCCTCTGAAAAACCCGCCAGAAAGGACAGGCAGAACTTCCTCTTTTTTACTTATTTACCCCCCCTTTTCTCCCCAATTACACTTGCCCAATTACCCCACTCTTCTGAGCCGTCCCGGTCGCTGCTCCACCCCCTCTGCTGATCCGGGGAGGGCTGCACACTACCACATGCCTCCTCCCATACATGTGGAGTCGCCAGCCGCTTCTTTTCACCTGACAGTGAGGAGTTTCACCAGGAGGACGTAGCAGGTGGGAGGATCATGCTATTCCCCCCAGTTCCCCCTCCCCCCGAACAGGTGTGCAGTGACCAGGACACATACCCACATCCGGCTTCCCACCCGCAGAAACGGCCAATTGTGTCTGCGGGGACGCCAAACCAACCCGGAGGCAACACAGGGATCTGAACCGAGATCCCCGTTTTGGTAGGCAACGGAATAGACCGCTACGCTACCCGAACGCCCAGAACTTCCTCTCTTGTGAACCAACCAGAGAGAAGCATCACAAATAGTCAACGAAGTAACGTGATGGACAGAGGAACTCTCGGCGACTGGTCCTCTAATACTGGTTCAGGCAAAATTATCATCTGGGACATACAGACGGATCTGACCAAATTACTACCACTGAGTTTCACTTACTTGGCAATTGTGGTGCTGACTTGAGTGCGTACAAGGTCAATGTACTGATCAATCTGGGTCTGTAGTAAAGAGTGTGGGTAGAAGAAGGAAAAGCATTTGTCAGCTCTGAGAAGTGAAACTTTTTTTTTAAACCACTGAAAGCAGCCACTCTGCTAATAAAATGCTGTAAAGGAAAGAAAGAAATAGCTTGGATGTAATGACAAGCATGAGGAATTCCCATGAAGTAAAAACTGGTAAAAATTGAAAAAAGTGTAAACATTGGGTAGACCGCTTTTTTAGGATTCTGGTGTGAAGTTTTGATGAGATAATTCCATTAAACGAACATATGACCCCAACAAACTTTGAGACTGAGGCTGAACTATCTTCTTTTGCAGTGACTGGTCTAGCATCCATTCCATCCATCCATTATCCGAACCGCTTATCCTGCTCTCAGGGTCGCGGGGATGCTGGAGCCTATCCCAGCAGTTATTGGGCGGCAGGTGGGGAGACACCCTGGACAGGCCGCCAGGCCATCGCAGGGCAGCATGGTCTAGCATGACGGTGCATAAACACACGTAGTGGAGACAGAAGTCGGCCTGCTCAGCTCAGTTAGCAACTCAGCAGCATGCAAATGATGACTCTGAACTGAAAAAGCCCAATCAAGTCCAGATGGACATCATGACAGACATGCCTCTTCTCATGGAGGGACGTGTCAGTGGAACTGAGAGTGATAATGCTGCCACCAGTTAAACGACTTCATATAAACTCTGTGGGCAAAAGATGCTAACAGATAAGCAATGTGCATGGCACAGCCTGAAGCCATGAATTTGGGTAAACTGGCTGATGGTCTTAGGCGCTGACACACCACCGTCAGCATATGTCGGGCCGTCAGTGAGCGTCTGTGACCCTAGTTTTTGCGGTGTGTCTCGCACCGTCGGCACTAGTCAGACCCCTGTCGGCAGCTTTTTGGCCAATTCAGCATGTTGAATTGAGGGAGGTCACTCTGATTGGCTGTTCAGTTTAGCGAATCAGTGCAGAACATACATGCTAGTTGGCCACCGACTGTAGTCTTTGCGTTGTGTTCAAGTGCTACTTTTTGGCCCAGACGGCAGGCGACATGAGGCGACGCAACTGTCGGCCTTCGTCGCTGCTAGTCGGTCTGGTATGTCTGGGCCCAAAGAACTCATGTCATTTTTGCTCACTAGGAGATTTGCTGGGTATCTAACTTTTCACGCATATACATTCATGATTACACGGAACAGACCGTCACACTCACCTTGTTTTTCTCGTAGATTGGGGGAATAGCAAAGAGGAGGATGTCAGCTGAAAGACAGAAATATAGATGTAAACATGTTCTTGAGTGTACATTTTGGAAAAATGGATTTAATGGCAGACTTAAATGGCAATAAATAAAAGCTGTCTTTGTGGGGTGAGAGCAGATTTTCTCAGAAAACAGAGGAAGAAGTACTGCTCACCATCTGACTGTACAATATCTATAGACAGTAATCATCCGGACTCCAATACGCTATCAGTTTTGTCAGTCTGGTAATAGTTCACATGTAGGTAAGCTGAATAAACAGAACCTGCCACAGACAATGATGTCCTGATTCTACAAGGCCATCACTGAGGCAATCCTCACGTTGTCTACAAGAGGCTTGGCTCAGCGACCTCACAGGACAGAGCAAGAACCACTGATGGTAATCCAGTCATCTGAAAGCTGACCTCTATTCTGGACCTCTGACTCCAGATCCAAGCAGCACACAGGCATTATCATGACTAACTTCTTCATCCCGGCCACCAGCTACTCCATGCTTTGGATTCAGAGACATGATAATGGATGGTAAAAACTAAAAAAAATAAAATAAAATACACACTTCTCACAGCCAGACTGCACCATTATGGTGAGTAATGAGAAGTTATACTGTGCTGCTGGGATCCAGAACACTACTTTCACTACTTCTGAGTCAGGTACTTAAATCCAACTTCCCACCAGCTGCATAACTGATATAGTTAATAGCTTCATGGTTGGTAGTAAGTAGTCTTATTAATACTGCGTTTAAAAATCCTATCAGGAAACAATATTCCACAGGCCGGTTTATATTTTTAATATTTTGCACATTCAGTATGATACCAATCAGTGTAGTAGAGAGCCACTAACTGAACATCCTAGAAATACAACAGAAAGGTGAATCAGTTCATCTGGACACAAAGTTTATTGGAGAAACATTTCATCCAAGTGACCTCTTCAGTCTCAAATGACTGCAGGTACCCCACCCTTATAAACAATACAGTGGCATAACAACCGAACCAACAATCGGTTTCAAATGCAAGTTGATGTGACCATTTACTAACCAGTGGCCACTCTTTCAAGGATGAGAACGTGCACATCCTTGATAGGGAGGAACGCTGGTTTGAACAGGAAATCAAAGAGGCCATCTTTGTGAAGCGGGAACAACCACCCCTGAACCGGAGGGGGGGGCCTTAAGAGCACATCTGTCGCCATCTTACAATGCTGTGATTGCAACTATTCTCCGATCCTCTGAACAGTACACGTGGCCATTATAACTCTAGTTAATGGTCACGGCAATTTGCATATGAAACCAATCATTGGTTCAGTCGTTACGCAACTGTGCCGTTTATCAGGGTGGGGATACCTGCAGTCATTTGAGGCTTAAGTCACTTAAACCCTTTCCCCACTGGTCAAAAACCCTGCTAATGTCCGCCTTTGGTCAATGTAAAAAGGCAGATGTTAGCGGGTTTTTTGGCCAGTGGGAAAAGGGTATTAGATGAGTGACGAAACGTATGTCAATAAACGTGTCCAGATGAACTGATTCAACTTTGTGATTTCCTTACCTGGATTACTGAGCATGCATCATGACATTTTGACTCATTTCGGCGAGGATTGCCTTAAACTTGTATGTGAGTACAAGCGAATGGCGCCTAAGATGGCAGACTACAGGAACCCCCTGAGATTCAGCCTCAGGTGCAGACAGAGCAGGATTACACCTAAGAGCCTGCAAATGAAATTTTCTGTCAAGGGCCCCCGAGCTAGCAAAATCCTCCAGAAGGCACACAGCCAGGTGTTGAACGAATGGGTTTCACAAACTAATTTTACCATCGATGCTTTGAAAGCCAAAGAGGAGCAGATCCAACAGAGACCTATGTTGCGCCTAGGTGAGACCATTTTCCAACACGTGATTTGAGTTCATGGGAAAGGCTTGTCTAATAAAATTTGGAAAGTAAAAAACCAGGCAGCAAAAGAAGTTCGACCTAATTGCTGCATGCCAAAGACATCGGCAGACAATGGACGGTGCCCTCAACGGCAGACAGAGACGGACGCCAAGACACACGCCGACGATGTGGACAAGTGGATGAAGAATCTGTCTGACAGACAACTCACCCAGGCTGTGAAAGACATCCTTGCTAAGGGGCTGAATTTTATTGTCATGCCGAGGCAAATCCCGCTAGTGAAACTGATCACAGCCATGGAATTGGCGATCTGTCGCAACACCACGAAGCCAGAAACGGAGCAACTGTGGAGTTAAGTTTCAGCCTGCCTCAGCAATGCAAAAGCATTGCCGTCCAACATCAGCAGAGATGAGAGGAATGTACTCGCGACTCTTAGTAAGGACAATAACATCACCATCCTTCCAGTGGACAAAGGCATCTGCCTTTCCACTGGACTGTAGTATTAAAACAGACTATCATGAGAAATTACGATATTACTTAGCGACATAAGTACTTCTATGAGCCCCTAAAATGAGATCCAGGCAGTGGTTACAAGGTGACAGATTGTCTGAAACTGTTGACCCGTTGGTCGGCAGTAATGAACATCACATTCAGAACACTATGGATTTTGTGAATAAGCTGGGGGATATCATTATGGAGGGGGATGAAACAATGGTCTCTTATGAAGTTGATGAAGCAGTGGAGGTAGTCCATATGAAATTACAAGACAACCTCACTCACCTTTGGTAATAGGACCACCCTTAACACTGTCAAAGGTGTCTGCTCCTGAGCTGTGTCTTCAGTCCACGTACTTCACATACAGGGGGCAGTACTACAGGCAGAGGCATGGGTGTGCTATAGGTTACCCAGTTTCGCCTATAGTGGCCAACTTGTATGTGGAGGAAGTGGAAAAGAGGGCTCTGATGTCCTATCCAAGGACACCACCTAGCCATTGGTTCAGATATGTGGACATCTCCTGTGCAGGTGTCGATCAGGATGGCTGCTTGTTGCAGTCGCTCTTGCTCTTTTTAAATAAATCTTCTATTTTGTTCTTACTGTTTAGCTAAGTAACTAGTTAGAGTTTTCCAAGTTGTGCCCTTCTGTAACCATGCCCCTCTCTGTAACCAGAGGAGTTTGTCTGATGTTTGGAATACTCCTTTCTGAGTTTTGTGTCGACAGTGCTCAACAGCCCGGCGGCTCCATTGTTTACAGCAGAGATCAGTTGTTGGCGTTTCGACTGGCTAGCTTTATGGACCAAACTCACCAAATCCCCAAGGAACTTTGGAGGACGGTTAGGAGATCTTTTAGGGGACGACGGGGTAAAGGATATAAATCAAGAAAGCGGAAGGACAATGCACAAGAGAGAGAAGAAGTTAAAAGCCGTATGCCCCTCTCTTGTCATGGGCAACATGAAATCGCTGGCTAATAAAATGGACGAGCTAACGGCGTTAGTCAGGAATCAGAGAGAGTTTGGTGAGTGTAGCCTCATGTGTTTCACTGAAACACGGCTGCACCAGGACATCCCCAACCACATCGACGGAGTTCAGACTGTTCGGCCAACAGGGATTGCTCAGGAAGTGGTAAGAGCAAGGTTGGAGGAGTTGTTATTCTTGTTAACAACAGATGGTGTAATCCTGGTCACATTACCATCAAGGAACGTATCTGTTGCCCGGACATTGAACTGTTAGCCGTGGGACTCGGGCCATGTTATTTGCCCAGTGAAATCTCACACGCTATTGTGGTAGCTGTTTACATTCCCCCCTCTGCCAACCCGACGGCGGCGTGTGATGTCATTCACACCACCATAGCTCATCTACACACAACCGAGTGCCCGCATCATAATTTCGGGTGACTTCAACCACATCTCCACGGCGAAAACACTGCCTAGCTTCGCCCAGTATGTGAACTGTATAACCAAAGAGGAGAAGACACTGGACTTGACGTATGCTAACGTGAAAGAGACTTACAGCTCTTCTCACCTCCCTCCCTTGAGTAAGTCAGATCACAACCTGGTATGTCTGAACCCCTGCTATGTGCCTCTTGTGAAACAACAGCCTGTGACCACAAAAACAGTGAGGAAATGGTCGAGCAAGGTCTGTGTGAAACTTCAGGGCTGTTTTGAGGTAACAGACTGGCATGCTCTCTGTGAGCTGCACAGAGATGACCTAGATGGGGTCACAGGGTGTGTCACCGATTATATAAACTACAGTGTGGACTGCACTGTCCCTGAAAAGACTGTCCATTGTTATTCAAATAACAAGCCAGGTGTAACAAAGGACATCAGAGCCATCCTGAATGCAACGAAGAGGGCCTTTAGAGCTGGCAATAAGCAGGAGGTGAGAAAAATCCAAGGGGACCTTGAAGTGAGAATCAAAGAGGCTAAAGATAATTACAGGAGGAAGTTGGAGCAAAAACTCCAAGAGAGTAACATGAGAGAGGTCTGGAGTGGTATGAAGACCATCACTGGTTTCAGGCCGACTGGCAGCAGAAGAGTTGGGGGCAGCTTGGACAGGGCCAACGAACTTAATGTGTTTTTTAATTGATTTGACACAATGACCCCCCCCCCGGTCTCATCTGTTGCCTGCCTTCATCAACTGGATGGTGTTAGCCCCAGGGTGATCAAAGCCTGTACTCCCCAGTTATGTGGATTGCTTCACCATTTCTTCAACATGAGCCTTAGACTTCAAAGTGTCCCCATTCTGTGGAAGACATCCTGCCTCATTCCTGTGCCTAAAACGCTGCAGACAACAGACCGGTAGCATTGACCTCACACATTATGAAGATCCTGGAAAGACTTATCCTGGAGCAGCTTCGGCCCACGGTCAAGCCACACTTAAGACCCCCTCCAGTTCGCCTACCAGCCCCAACTGGGGAGTTGAGGATGCCATCATTTACCTGCTTAACTGTGCCTACGCCCACCTGGATAACCCAGCTGGCACTGTGAGGGTCATGTTCTTTGACTTCTCTAGTGCCTTCAACACCATCTGGCCGGCTCTACTGGGTGAGAAGCTGACAGCAATGCATGTAGATGCCCCCCTTGTGTCCTGGATTGTTGACTACCTTACTGGTAGACCACAGTATGTGCGCTTCCAACACTGTGTGTCAGACAGAGTGGTCAGCAACACCGGGGCTCCGCAGGGGACGGTCCTGTCTCCCTTCCTTTTCACCCCCTACACCACAGACTTCAACTACCACACAGAGTCCTGCCATCTTCAGAAGTTCTCTGATAACTCTGCTATAGTCGGATGCATCAGTAAGGACGAGGAGGCTGAGTACAGGGCTGTGGTGGGAAACTTTGTCACATGGTGTGAGAGGAACCATCTGCAGCTCAACGTGACTAAGACAAAGGAGCTGGTTGTTGATCTGAGGAGGGACATGACACCAGTGACCCGTTTCCATCCAGGGGGTCAGTGTGGACACTGTGGAATACTACAAGTACCTGGGGGTGTATATCGACAATAAACTGGACTGGGCTAAGAACACTGATGCCCTCTACAAGAAGAGACAGAGCCGTCTCTACTTCTTGAGGAGGCTGAGGTCCTTCAACATATGCCAGACAATGCTCAGGATGTGGTATGAGTCTGGTGGCCAGTGCTCTCCTGTTTGCTGTTGGGGCAGCAGGTTGAGGGTAGTGGATACAAACAGGCTCAATAAACTGATCTGTAAGGTCGGTGACGTTGGGGGGGTGGAGCTGGACTCTCTAGCAGCGGTTTCTGAGAAGAGGATGCTGTTGGAAGTGATGTGTCATCATGGACAATGTCTCCCACTCCACGACGTGCTGGTCGGGCACAGGAGTACTTTTAGTAATAGACTCATTCTGCCCAAATGCCCTACGGAGCGCCACAGGTGGTCATTCCTGCCTGTGGCCATAAAACTTTACAACTCCTCCCTCAGAGTGTCAGACACTCTGAGTCAATAGTCATTAGACTGGCCCTTCCGTCTTGTTTTATTCTGTCGGGTGTTTGTTTGTTTCATGCAGCAGTAATACCGTATAGAAAGGGTGTTATATGCTGGAGCATGGTGCAAATATGTTTACATATTTTATCTTCTATTTCAACTTATTTCTGTTTTTCTTATTTCTATTTACTTGTTATCTTGTTAGTTTTTCTTTACTAGAGCATGAGTGTCTGTAATAGGACCCAATTTCCACTCAGGGATGAGTAAAGTATTTCTGATTTCTGATTAAAATTAAATCTTAGGATGTACCACATTTCACTGACCACATTAACTCTGTAGACAACCACATCAAGTTCACCCGGGAGGATGTGAAAAATGACAGGTTAGCCTTCTTAGACTGAAATTTCAATTGGTGATGGGGGACATTTGATTGTTAAGGTTTCCTGTAAACCACCACATACTGAACAGTACTTAAGGTTTGACTCTCATCATCCACTGGAGCACAAACTAGGAGTCATCAGGACGCTGGACCACCGAGCTGACAAAGTCCCCACCGACACAGCAGCCAGGTAAGGGGAGAAATCCCTCATTAAATAGGCCCTGGTTAAGTGTGGTTATCCTAACTGGGCGTTTGTCAAAGCCAGGAAGATGCCTAAACATTTCACCAGCCGATCGAAGAGAGAAGGACAACAGCTGGCTAAGCATAAACCAGTGGTGATTCTGCATGTGGTGGGAGTGTTGGAACAGTTGCGATGCATATTTTCCAAACACTGTGTCTCAGTTGCTTTCAAACCCCAAAATATGCTGTGCCAGAAACTGGTCCACTCCAAGGATCAGGTTCCCCGGCACAAACAGAGCAATATAGTGTACGCTGTTAATAGCCAGGAGGATTGCCGTGACTTGTACATGCGAGAAAAACAAGGTGCTGGCGAAGAGGATGGCACAACACGCCAGGCCAGGACTCTGCGGTCTACACCCATCTGCCGGCCAGTGGCCACTCTTTCGAGGATGAGGATGTGCACATCCTTGATAGGGAGGAACACTGGTTTGAATGGGGAGTCAAAGAGGCCATCTATGTGAAGAGGGAATGACCATCCCTGAACCGAGGGGATGGCTAAGAGGTCATCTGTCACCATTTTACAATGCTGTGACACCAACTATTCCCATATCCTCTGTGAATAGTACATATGACCATTGTAACGCTAGTTAATGGTCATGGCATTTTACATATGAAACCCATTGTTGGTTCGGTCATTATACAACTGTGCTGTTTATAAGGGTGGAGATACCTACAGTCAGTTGAGACTGAAGAAGTCACTAAAATGAGCGATGAACATTTCTCCCAATAAATGTTATGTCCAGATTCAACTTTCTGTGATTTCCTTACCTGATGTTTATTGTACATGCATGAAGACATCCTAGTAATACTTTTTACCAACACCGCCCTCAATTGACATATCAACCACCATCTGTGCCATGTATATGAGAGCCATTAGTTTTTAATCCTTACTTCTCTTGCCCTCTTAAGTATTCTGATTTTGAATATCTTTCTTATCATGCAAGGCACAAAATGCCACGTGAAAACCAAGTCAAACTTGCTTAGCTATGAAAACAATCTGATTTCAGCTGAGTTTTCGGCCCACACAGCTCAGTCGAAGCCAGCACGTCTGCTCTTCTTTATAGTCTTACCCAGGATGAGGATGGTGATTCCGTTGAAGACAGCTCCCACATAGGTCAGCAGCCACATAACCACAGCCAGCTGGGGAGAAATGGCAGACAAAGCCTGGGTTAGACAACAAGGAGAGTGACTGGAATCCCTGAGGGCTACATAGAGAGGTAAAGCTTTTCTAGGACAACACAGAAATAGAAAGTGGGATATGAACACTCAACCTGACATGATTCCATATGTAGCACTGCAATCCCATCTGACACACCAAATTCACTTTAAAATCTTGTAGTAACTGGGTGGTAAATTAACAGCCAAATTCTATGCAATCTGCAAATGTATCATACCCTCTTGAATTGACATGCCTGGTAAACGGTCTTGACACTGCCCAAGGGCTTTACAAGGGGAAGATGAAGGAGAAAATTTGAGTGAGGGAGTGAAGGAGGGCTTGGATGCACGCTGCTGATTTAACAGGCTCTGTGAGCCGAGGTCCTATACGGAGCATTATTCTCTGCTTGGCTGCCTGTGAGACCGACTCCTCATCCACTGATGGTTGGCTGGTATGTCTGGTAGGCAACTGCCTGCTCTCCCCACAGCACATGTACATCTTTAGGATCGTAGTTTTAAATCAGGTAAACTATGGAGTCTATATGTTTAACTCTACATAAGACCAATGTTCACTATTGAACAAATACTGTTGTGAGATCCAACTAAGGTTCTTTCTTGCGATATCAAAAGAGATTTCATGTACAGTACATGAAGTTATGTGGCTGCACAAATGTTGAACATAGCTGCACTCAAAACATTAAACAACCAGTGAATTTACAATGTCCTTTTGTTCATCTGGATGCTCATCAGAAGTTAAAGACTGCAAGACAGAAAATATAGACTAAGCCATCACTGATGTCAGTTGTCATGGTGCAGAAGTAAAAGAAATGACAATAAAATACATTGCTAATTGGAAATATTCAAAGAATCAAAACTGCTTCAGTTTCCACTCTATATAGACTGAAAAGATGGGCATTTTAAAAAAATCATGATTAAAATCAGAGATGACATTTACAGTGTTCGCCAACCACAAAACAGTATGACAATATTTCTTATACATGTAACACACACATAAATTTCTGGACAACGACAATTTTGTCTGACAAAAATTTAATTTCTCCAGGTTTAGAAATGTGGTGCACTCTTTCGTCCTAAATAGATATTTAATCTCCCTTTTCCCATCTGGCGTGCAATTCAAAATATAGACAACCATTGCATTCGAACCATTCTATAAATGAAGGAACGGACCAAATTCAGTTTGACTGTTCTTGAACCTATGGTCAATTTCCACTAGTGTTAAATAACCATTTTTTTAACCTTTTGCAGTCATGGTACATTTCATCTCCAAATTGTACAATTTTGTTTCGTATACAAGGAAATTTAGAGATAAAAATGTAGGCGACCGGAAATATTTTACCACTCTGAATAGCCCTCTAGAACACACACACACACACACACACACACACACACACACACACACACACACACCCACCCCAAAAACTGTGCAATCAAGGACAAAATAGAGATCAACATTGAGTGATGACTATTTTGTCTCTGGTCAGCTAAGTTAGCCCACCTTCAGGGAGTCCACGAGATCCTCCACCAAGAAGAGGCGACTCATCTGCTTGAGGGCTCGGTTGATATAGGTCAGACTGGCGTCCACGTGCTTGCGGAAGGTGTCCGGGGGAATGGTGAGATCCTTTTCCATCAGCACTCTGTGGGTGGGGCAGAGGGGAGGGTGAACACTAAAAATGAGGCTTAACCTCTATGTGCTAATTGCTACGATGTTAATAACCCATCTTCCTCTAAGGCTGGCTGAATTACTTATGTGCTAATCTCCAAAGCTAACAAGCCACTTTTCATTATGATCTGGCAAGTGAGTTAGCTGTTAATAGTTTATTACCATCTAATTATTTAAAATTTTAGCAGTAATTTCACCTGGTCCACGGTAATCTTTGACTTGTCTACCAAGTCACTCCCTTATATGGAGTATTAATATCTTCGTTCTGACTGAGACGTGATAAAAGAGACTTAATCATGCGTCTTTGTGAACAGGCCACATTGTATGCTCAAATAAGTGCTCCCTCAGGCTTCAGTTCAACCATAAAAGGTTGTTCTATAAATAAATATACACATTTTGCACAAATTCAGAATTACTGATCGTAAAGTTCGATAGTTCCTCATGGTATTCCACAGGGTTCAGTGTCGAGGCCACTCCTGTTTATTATTTACCTCCTCCCTCTTGGCAACATTTCCCGGTACTATGGTATCCATTTCCACTACGATGCTGATGATACACAGCTTTATGTGTCCACTAAGCCCACTTGCACTCCCCCCTCCAGTACCCTCACTGCTTGTCCTGTCTCCATGATATACAGATATGGATGCTAACAATTATCTGAAATTCAACAGTAGTAAAACTGAGCTACTCCTAATTGGCACCAAACCTACACTCTCAAAAACTAATATTTGCTCACTCCCCATTGCTGAAGCCACCATACCAGTCTAGTCTTTGTGTTATCCTAGATAGTACCCATTTCCTTTTCCAGTCATATAAACAGTCTCCCAGATTGCCTTTTTCCATTTGCGAAACATCTCCAGCAGGGCTCAAGAGTGCGACCAAAATTTTTAAGAGTGCGACTGAAAAAAATTATAGGTCGCACTGGTGCACCCGATGCTGCTCAGGTGAACACTGAAATCTCTTTCGCAAGCGCAGCATCTCTCTGTGTTCTCCTGATGGTATCGTGGTCTAAACCAATAAGAGACAGAGCTCGGGCGGGTCCTCGCCTCTGATTGGCTGTGGTCCTTTTCACTGCTCTAAGTAGTGTCAGTTCAAAAAATGCGAGCGACCTGAGCAGGCTGAGCGCCAGAGAACTTGAACGGGAAAATAACAGCCTATAGGTCTACGCGACAAAACGAGTGAAAATGAAGAGAGGTAGAGCCATTGAAAGTTTTTTCATTAAAAAAACAAAACCTACTCCTTCAACCAGCCCTACTGTCACTCACACACTTTATTTTACTTGAAATGTTTAAATCTAACATGTTCAATTTCAGTTCATTGAAGTGCTTTAAGCACAACTCTTTTATTTGGAAATGTTTAAATGTTTTAAATGTTCAATTTAAGCTCAGTGTAGCACTTTAAACACTATTTTTCTTTATATATTCTTCATATATATATATATATTCTTTATATATTGTGTTTAAAATAAAGACAAGCTTTTTCTACACCATATTGTTTTAAAAAATCATTCACATTATATGACAGAAGAGCGATAAAAAGGAGACCTTTTGGTGTTAAAGGCGACGCAATAAAAAATGTGGGTGCACCTAAATTTTGTGCTGGTGCACCTAAAATAAAAAGTTAGGCGCACCAGTGCAACCAATGCAAAAAGTTAGTGTAGAGCCCTGTCCAGACTATGCCCTGCTTTAACACAACACTCTACTGAAGTCTTAAATCAATGCTTTCGTCACATCATGCATAGACTACTGCAATGTGTATCCTGGCAGGCACCTCCAACAAACTTATTCCCCAACTTCAACTCATCCAGAATTCTGCAGCACTGATTATTACACTTTCAAAGTCCACTGACCATGTCTCTCTCCTACTGGTTCAATTACACTGGCTTCCTGTGTCACAGCGGCTTAATCTAAAAAACATTATTAACATTCAAAGCTCTTCATAATCTATCTCCTGCTTATCTCACAGACCTCCTTCAGACTTGCACTCCATCTTGCTCCCTGCAGTCTTCACCAGCAGGTCTATTCGCACTACCAGCCATCAACCTCAGCACAATGGGTGTCAGAACTTTCTCCTATGCTGCACCCAAACTGTGGAACGCCATTACCCATCACATACACTTCCTGGACTCCATTACAGAATTCAAATCTGCTCTTAAAAAACCCCACCTTTTTAAAACTAGCATACTCACTTTAGCAGTATCAAATTCAACTCTCTTTTTTTAAGCTCCTGCTGATGTTATGCTCTGTTGCTTATTGTGTTTTATTTGATTGCACTAATGTTTTTTTACTGCTTTGTTTTATTATATTTGATGTAAGGTGACCTCGAGTGTCATTTCAGGCGCCTTTAAATAAAATGTTTTATTAATTATCATATCTACTACTACTACTTTCGGCTGCTCCCATTAGGATTATATAATAATAATAACACTAATAATAATAATAATATTAGGCAATGCCCTGCCTGACAATCATATTTTGTGACTTTGAGGGCTACGGAGGAGCTGACAACTTGAACACAGTGTCTGAGAATGAACTAACAACAATGGGGTGTTTCTAGCTTGAGATATCAAGCCTCATATTCCATCATATCCTGTCTTTTTAATAACATGACACCAGAGACATGGCATAAACTTAAAAATCTCTGGTTGGTTGGTTGCGGCCCCTTACTTGAAGGGGTGTCCCTCGCTGGACTTCTGCACGGCCTGGATGACGGACTTGTAGATGCGGAAGGTGATGGTGACGCACAGCAGGGCCAACAGCAGGTAAGACATCACGCTGATGACGCTGAAGGCCGCCAGCGACAGCAGCAGCAGCATGGACAGGCCGAACACCGCGCCCGACTTCTTGGGGTCCCGCCAGTGTATCAGGTCCTTGACTGCAGAGCGGAGGGGGGAAAAAGCCTGTGTTATTTGGACTGACACAAGTGTCGCCATGTGACCATGTCAAACATTGATGAGGGGGAGAAAATAAAACACACACACACACACACACATTATCAAGTTGAACTCCAACCTCTGCCCCGTAAAAACATGAATCACACATTATACAGTGAAACTCCCCTCTGGCAACTGCTATGAACAACTAAGGAAGGTATTATTGCTGAAGTTGCCTGTTTGCATGATTATGAGTGTCTGTAAGAAGTCATACATGCAGAAGTGATAGCCTCCATACAGGGTTGTTATGCAATCCTGGGATGGTGTGGGTGCCCTAAAACAACTTCTCCCCCTTCCCACTGCATGTGAAAGGGGGGCATTTAAAGAAACCTTGTATAAGCGCTACAGCCTCCACACGAGACTGTGTTCAAGGGAGGTTTAAGGCCTCTGTATTCCAGCAGGTTAATAGGAACACACGGCATGCAGCAGGCTGGGCTTGGAACCAAGAAAAGAGCTTAAAGAGCCTGAAACTCACATGGTGACTTTTTCCTGCCTAATCACCTCCCTCTGCTCCTGTGGTAAGATGGAGCTCAGACAAATGCAGACCAGAGTGCACTCGGGCTCAAATACAGTCGAGGCCACGCCAGTAGCGCAGAACTCTTGCATCACTGCCAGCCGTTTCAAGCTTCCGCCTTCGTGACATTGATATCTACGGTTTATTCTCTTACTCTCTCTTTATATTCTATCCTGACCTCTTCATTTGTCCTACTGATTTTGCTATTTTCTGTGCTTAGTTCACTAATCGCTAGATTCTCTAGTTTTCTTTCTCAAACAACTCGTGTTTAGTAGGCAGCCTCTCATTCCTAGTTTGTTACTAGCTTCGAGTTTAGCTTAGCTTAGCAGTTAGCTCTATTGCATTTGCAGTTAAAGAAGCTTTGTTAAAACAACGGTGTGTGGTGACTGTTCCGCAGTTACAGATAGGTTGTCCATGAGTTAGAACAGCTTCTTTTGGCTAGGATTACGTTAGACGTGACGGGCCCTCCAGACAGCCTTTGTCCCAGGCCTGACAGTGGACCTGCTATTGTTAGTACTAGCTCATCCGCAGATGCGGTGGAGTTTATCTCTGTTTGCTGGTGTGGGAAGGCTCATAAGAGCAAGCCACCAGTCACGTAGCCTGGTCTGCAGTCACCTCTCTCGATTGCAAACCGGTTTTCGTCCCTCACCAGCCTTGTTGGTAGTCCTACTGGCCAGTGTGCCTTTCCCACTCCTGTTGACAGAGTAAAGCAACGCACGCTAGTGGTAAGAGATTCCATTACCCTCAATATCAGATAAGCTTCACCAGTCTTGGTTCACTGTTTACCCGGGGTAAGAGAATCCGACATAGAGGATAATCTTAGGGTGCTGGCATCATGGATAGAATAAAGGAACCAACCATGCCAGAGGTAACACGGCGATTCAAACCGGCGATCCCCATGCTGGTAGGCAACAGAATAGACTGCCACTCCACCCGGACGCCCCACTGTTATTACATCTTTTGACATAATCCCTCTTGATACTTTGACCAAGCTTGTGTCAGCTTCTAAACCAGCTACTTGCCTACTTGACCCTTTACCAGCAAAACTTTTTAAAGACCTCTGGCCTTTCCTGGGACCTACAATGCTCGACATTGTTAATTTATCACTTATTACTGGCACTGTTCCCAGCACTTTTAAGACAGATGTGATCAAAAATCTACCTAAGAAACCGCACCTCGGATCCAGAATTTCTTAATAACTACCGAACGGTCTCTAATCTCCCATTCTTTCCTGGAGTATTAGAGAGAGTTGTGTACCAACAACTTTTGATCTATATAGAAGAAAACTCTTTGAACCTTTTCAATCGGCTTTAAGGGCCAGTCAACCCACTGAAACTGCTCTGAACAGAGTGATGAACAATCTTCTACTAGCTATGGACTCTGATTCCACCTCTGTGCTTCTACTACTAGACCTCAGTGCAGCCTTTGACACCACTGATTACTGTAAACTATTAGACAGAATAAATTGTAATTTTACAATCGAAAACTCTGTGACTCCACAAAGTGTGGCAACCCAAAATCTTGGTGTTACAGCCTTTCCTTTGATAAGCACATTAAAGAAATCACCTAGACTTCCTTTTATCACTTAGTAAGTAAGTAACAGCTAAAATTCGGGCCTTTCCAGTCAGCGTCTGACACTAAGACTAACACATGCATTTGTTTCATCCAGACTTGATTACTGTAATGTTCTGTTTTAAGGACTGCCACATGCTAGTACTAAGTCTTCAGATGGTTCAGAATGCCGCAGCTAGAATCCCAACTAAAACTAGAAAATTTATTTACACCAATTCTTGCCTCCCTTCATTGGCTTCCTATCCATGTTAGATCAGAATTTGAATTGAGGACTTTGATTTGAATTAATTAATTTGAATTACTGAATTAATTTGAATTGAGTACTTCACAACCTGTAGTGCACAGCACGTCGGTTTCTGTCTCAATCAATTTACCAAGCACTGTTCTGCCGATTATTGAATATAGATTATTGACAATGGCAAACTGTTTGCTTCTCTCACATGTCTTTTCTCTCCCTGAATGATGTCATCTCCTTTCTCTTCATCTGTGTATGTGAATGGCGTGGTGGTGAGTCTCCCGTGTGGACGTGTAGTCAGCCTCCTCCCAGGTCTCAACGATGATGGTGCTCGCCATCTGGACACTGCTTGGCATCCTCCTCCCTTTTTTTTTTATATCTTATATATCTTATAAATTCACATCCTGTTTCAATGTTATATCTTTCTCTCACTCTGACGTGTGACTCGTTCTTTTCGTTTCTCTTCTCCCGCGTATATGAACGTGTGATGTGTCTCCCCTGTGTGCATGTGTAGTCTGTCTTCCTGTCAGGTCTACATGGTGATGCTGGTCGGTTGGCTCAGGTCCTGAGCTGTTCCGGTGGCATCTGGGCACTGCTTGGCATCCTCCTCATCATATTCTTCATATATCTTATAATTCTGTTATCCTCTTTCAATGTTGTATTGTGTAAATTGTGTAAACACAACATCCATTGCACGTTGTCTGCCTTGGGAGAGAGATCCCTCTTCTGTTGCTCTCCCTGAGGTTCCTTCCTATTATGTTTTCCCTGTTAAAGGTTTTTTTTTTTAGGGAGTTGTTCCTTATCCAATGCGAGGGTCTAAGGACAGGATGTTGTGTTGCTGCAAAGCCCACTGCAGCAAATTTGTAATTTGTGATAATGGGCAATACAAATAAAATTGACTTGACTTGAGGCATAATGGCAGGAAATGCACAAACACACAAAGGTGTAGACACGTGAACTCACAAACAGCCTTGTTCCAAGGCTGTGTGGGGCCTGAATATTCGTCAATTCCCCACCATTACTCAAACTCTGCCTAAAAATCAATTTTGTTCCAAGTTATAAACCCAGTAATGTCTTCACCATTTCTGTTCCCGATACATAATATGCAGATTTAAATTTAATAAAAAGGTAAAAAAGGGGCCTGATAAACATTCCATTTGCTTTTGAAATATCACATTTCAAAAGTAACAGTGCACTTGTTGCTTTATCATCATCATAATAGAAGCTTTTTAGTTAACATTTGGGTTGATTTTTTTCTTCTTCAATGAAATAAACCAATAAAGATCCAAAAAGGCTTTCCCCCCCAATCACAGATAACAACACTGGTCAAACGCAAAGAAAAAGACCTGAACATATAGCATGCAAACGACTGAATCTACTGGATTTGTGAGAGGGTCTCCGAATAAAGTATGGAAGCCAAACGATATTAAATTAATCCCCAAATTGGAACAAATCAGGTAGCCAAATGTTCCTCAATAGATCTGCTGTTTTCCAAAACAGTGTCTTTAAAAATGATGCTGTTGCCTAGGCTTTTAGGCTACAATACTTACCATTTCCATTTATTGGTATAACTGGGCGTACTACCTCAGCCCTTTGAGTGCATTTTTACTGAGGGAAGGCGACCCAAAACTGCAATATCTGACAAACGCGAGAGTGTCATTTTTATGCTCTAATGTTATTGCTTATTAAGATTTTGAAATCTGTCAATTTATCACCCTCCCAACACAATTACAATGTGATTAATACCACTGAAGATGTCTCTCGTGGACCTGCCCTTGTATAATACTCATAATTTCTGCTAAATGTCCTATGCCCCTCTGCCCCCCCCCCCCAGGACTGTTATCATGCCATGTGTGCAGGCATGGCTTGTCCAAACAGCAGGACAATAATCTAAAATGAATATCACCGGAGGTCATCTACTTGTAAGCAGCTGCTTTCCAGCCAAGTATTACAGATAGGTAATGCACACTTATTAGATCCTCGGCACATCTAGATAAACGACTTTATTTGGGATAGAGTGGAATTAGTAATTGGGGTGAACCGAGGATAGATTCTGAAAAATAATGGAAATGCCAATTGTAATTATGTAAATATTACCAACTTTCTATGCACATATTTACAATAGATTGGATGAATTGGCTGTACACAAAAGGCAGTGAAAACCAACACATCAGTGTGTGGATTGAAGAGATGGCATGATTTAATACTAATCACACTATTATTTCTTAATAATGTTCAATCAGTTGCTGCTTAGAAATGTTAATATGAAACCCTTCAACAGCAGAAGGGTTTTTTTTAAGAGAGAAAATAAGCTCACTCTGCTAGGGCAAGCATTAACACCACTGAGCTGAGACAACACAGGCATGAGAGAGAGAGAGAGAGAGAGAGAGAGAGAGAGAGAGAGAGAGAGAGAGAGAGAGAGAGAGAGAGAGAGAGAGAGAGAGAGAACATGCTCTTTTGTTCATGGTGATGCCTGCTGAGCCCAAAATGAGAGCACGAGTGGGGTTTCCTTGCCCAGCACTGCAGGGGTCTGAGTCCCTCCCCAGCATGCCTTGCCGGTGCCCATTGGGAAGGCAGCCAGAGCTTGACGTCCTCATTTATTATCCCTCGCTACCTCGCTCTGTGTTCCAGGCCTCAGATCTAACTGGAGGTCCCAGTGGCGGTGGAACCGCAGTGGCCTGCTTTCTACCTCCATGTGCAGTGCGCAACTCTTAAAGGCACAGGCACCACTCTGCCACGATGTACCGGAGTGTAAAATCTCCAAGTGTGTGTGGGTATACATACATGTGCTCAAACCCTGAATTACAAACAATACAAAATACCTCAAATGATTACAAATGTCGACGTGACTAGCCAAGTCTGATTCAAATACAGTTCTCTCGTTAGTATACCCAATCTTCCTTCACCAATCTCTGTGCATACAAAAACAGGATTAACATAAATCCTTCACAACGAATGGAAAGCCTGATTTGTCCTAATCTGTAAAGGCTCGGCAACAAGTCTAGCATTCGAACTAGCCGGCCAGTAGATTTTAAGAGGGCCTTTTTTTGGCCTCCATTATCCGGACTTTGCTAGATCAATATAGAGAGGGTTGAGATTTTTCTTTTCATTTTTTTTCCCAACTTTTTCAAGGATGTGGTCTCTTGAGGAACTGATGTCACAATGCTGATTCGGTGGTAACAGTTAACAATGGGGGGTAGCCACCTAAAAAAAAAAAAAAGGGACACCCAATGAAACAAACTCACAGAGTTTATGAATAGTCTGCCAAACGATCTGCAGCATTATCAAGCAGCGACGCAGTGAAGGACTGAAATAACACCAGTGTTCATGGCAGAGGGAGAGGATTCAACACCAGACTTCAAATATAGGACACATAAAAACACTTCCTTCAGCAGACCAAAGTTATATTGAAAGAAATTGGATCAAAAATACAGTGGATAGGCTTTTCTGGTGGCATCTGGACACTGCTTGGCATCCTCCTCATCAAATTCTTCATATATCTTATAATTCCATTATCCACTTTAAATGTTGTATTCTGTAAGTTGTGTTTTATTCTGTACACACAACATCCATTGCACGTCTGTCCGTCTTGGGAGAGACATCCCTCCTCAGTTGCTCTCCCTGAGGTTTCTTCCTATTTTTTCTTCCTTTTAAAGGTTTTTTTTTTGGCCGCTGTTCCTTATCTGATGTGAGGGTCTAAGGACAAGATGTTGTATTTCTGTAAAGCCCACTGTGGCAAATTTGTAATTTGTGATAATGGGCTATACAAATAAAATTGACTTGGATCACAAAATTAAATTCAGAAAAATGTCTTGAGAACTTGCTACAAAAAATAGCCAAAATGGTTGTAATTCCCTTCATATTTCATGAGTAGTTTCCCCTAGTTTCTGGTTGCCTGAGAAATGATGTGTAGCACCATAGTATAGTTTATAGCATGTGCCAAGATTATGCTTTCAGCAAACCCACCCCTGGGCTTAAAGTGTGTTTACCAGTCAATACCCCCTCCACCCTCTACCCAGTTCTTGGCAACTCAACCGATCATGCCATTATCACAGCAATTTATGACACATGAAGGCAGCTTGTCTAGTTTGGAAGAGTTCAAATATACATGCCCCATCACTTTCCAGGGGAGTCTAAGCATACCTTGGCCTTGATGCAAGGTAGGAGGATAGAACAACAGGGGACTAAAAGATCTTATGTGGACAAAGTAATGAGCAAGGCTGGCATCCTGGCTCTGTACAATTCAAATTACTATGCAAACATTAAAGCAGGGTCATAGTGGTCTTGAGACATAATAACCTTCTCTATATTTTGTCCTGTCAAGCTTTGGTAATTGATATTCAATGTTTGAGAGTCTTCTGTGATAGCCATCACAATCTATGAAACAATTCTCAATTAAGCGATCATTACTGCCCACAAATGAACTTCTCCTGCAAGTGCAAGAAGCTGTTAGCAGTTGCATCAAAAGCAGAAACCTAACACTGGGGATAGATTGTGCTGTCTGACTTGCAGGGCCCTTGCAAGCAGACACTTGTGCACCACGTCCAAAAGCCACACCTGCTCTCCACCGAAACACTACAGCTAAGATTTAAAGGACATAGGGTATGACAGGGTAAAGTCTCACACCAAGACGGACCACGTGACCATCTGTAGCCTTAACAGCCATATATCGAATCAGTGCAGTTTGACCTTTATGGCCTCTGCGACAACTGCACTGGGTGTCAGTATGACCCAACAGCCGTAGTGCATCATAAAATAAGTCCCCTTTTCTCCTCTCAACGACATTTTTTTTACAACTTTATAGATGCATACAAAAATAATGCATGCATTTTCAAGCTCTTCAGACATATAAACAAGTTACACAAGAATAGGAAACTTAAAAAAAATAATAAAAAAAAAGAACAGGCAGGTGTGAGGTGCAAGTGAGAGAAGGAGGGAACTAAGTGGGGCCATTCTGAGGCGTTTGTATGGGAGGTTAGCAGGCCTACAGCCCAGAAGGAAGAGATGTTACCTGATAAGTGGATTAGTATTGCTGTCAAGACATGCTCAGCAAGATGGTAGGCCTCGGCCACCCACTCGTCGATGGCCTCTACCTCTTTGGAATATGTGCTGTCAGAAGCAGGGTGGGTCTGGGGAGTTGGAGGGCTGGGAGTTGAGGTGAAGGAAGTCTGCCTCACAGATATCACAATGCTGTCAGCTTTGTCTTGGTCAGAAACTTTGACACTGGGCTGGTGCAACTGCTCCTCTGCCTCTTCCTCCTGACTGCTGCCAAGCTCTTTGAGAGCACTGATAGTGAGCTGCTCTTGTTCAAGATCCATCATGACCATTGGTGAAGCATGGGAAGGAGGCACAACCGTTCTGGGGAGTTCATTTTTAGAGGGGAGACCATGATGGGGGTCACTTGGTTCGTCATCTTGCCTCGACTTCAGACACTCCCTCATGAACTCTACGAAGCTGTCAGTTGCCCCAGAAACCAAGCAGTTGGGCTCTATGCTTTCTGGGTCACTTGTTGTGTCAGGTGTGTGGTGACCTGCTTTAGTGTCTTTCTGAGTCTTTGAGCCAATATCTTGCAGTAAAAGAGTTTTGCTGTTTGTCAAATTATCTGTATCGAATTCGTCTCTCACTTCATCAATTACTGGCTCACTGTGGCTGCTTGGTGGCTCACTTTGGAAAGAACTGTAAGGGTCTTGAGGGCCTTTGCTTGGAGATGGCTGACCACCAACTGGCTTTGAGATTGAGTCTTCATCATCCTGTGCCTTGACATCCTCAAGATCCAGGGTGTCCTCTGGGGCATAATTTTCAGTTTGGTTTGTTCTCAACTCTTCCATTTGAATCTTGGGTTGATTGGAAAGGGTGGGCTCTTCAGTATGTTTTATTTCCTTCTTGTCAAGCATGCTGTCTAAGGAAGGGGTTGCGTCATAATCATCAAATGATTGTCTGTCATATACATCTTGTATGAAGCTAGATTTAGAAAGTGATACAATCTCAGTATAGCCCTGTTTATATTCATTGTTGACCTCATCTGATTTAGAGAGGGTGTCGGCTATACCCTGAGCAGGAACATCAGTTTGGTCAAGCTCAACTTTGATGTTTTGTGCTTCATCAGACCACTCATCATCGTCTGGGAAATCTTCCTCTTCATACACAATAGGTGATTTGGCAGTGAAAGGGGAGGGTTTATCTTCCACTTCATTGGAGGGGGTCATAGATCTCTCAGGTTGTACTTGGGAATTATCAGAATTTGAGTCTGTTGAAATGGCTGCATTCTGTAACTCATCAGTTTCCCATGCAGATTTTACATGGGTAACTTCAGGTTCAGATCTGGAAATTTCGTGTTTTGGAGAGTTTTCAGCATCGGAGTCTACAGGTGAGGATGGAGGAGAGTAACCTTCCATAAATTCAGTTTCTAAGGGGCGTATCTTGAGTGGTTCCATTGTGGTTGCTTCTGGCAATGGTTCAGGAGTTAGGGGAGCTTCTTGGGCTGGGGCTTTTACAACCTCATAGTCTTCATCTTCCTCTACTTCCAGTTCCATTTCCTCCTCACTATAATTAGGTTCATCAGTCTCAATAACATTGATGGTTGGGATATGCATAAGCCTCTTCTCTGACTTCACTGGTGTGATGTTTTCTTTTTCAGTGGGGGCAGAGGGAACTGAGGGGGTGGGAGTAGCAGTAGGCTCACTTGTAGGTGCACCATCACAGGAGTTAGAAACAGGGGGAGCAGTGACAGAGGCTCCATCCTCAATGACAGTATCATCAGACTCCCCTGAACTGTCCACTTCAGCTATCTCTTGGGTTTCTAGATCCTTACCCCATGAGGCTTTGTTAGCATCCAGACCATCCAGTTTAGCATTAGAAGCAGGAGGGGAGAGGGGAGGAGATGGGGAGCTGAAGTCTGTGGGGGGAGCAGGTGAAGCAGGGAGCAGTGGGTCAGGTGGAACCGGGGCACTGGATTTTTCTTGCTGGTCCCACATGTAGGTGGTTGGTAAAAAGCTAAGGTCAAATTCAGATTCATCCTCCACACTAGGTTGCTTGGCTACCTCAATGAACTCATCTTTTAGTTCTGGAGCTTCAATTGGAGAATCCAGGAAAGCATCAGGGATGCTAGCAAAAGCTTCCGGAACATCTGGTATAACAATATCTGCCTCTTTTACCTCTTTTGATGGAGATATTTTTTCCAAAGCCTGAGTGCCTTTGTTTACATCTACAGCATCAAAGTCAGGAGCCGGAGGTAAGTGAGCTCTCATCCAGTCGACTGTATCTTCAAACTCGTTGACTGCACGTGGCTCTCCCAGAACTTCAAAGGGGGATTCTGGTGACTCCGGGTCTGTGGAACCTCCTTTCTTCTGGGAAGTTGAAGTGTTCTGCTCAGTGGGTGATTTCTCAAAATGGCGATCTCTGAAGTGAGGAAAACCTCCATCGCTCCTAAAATCATGCTCCTTCTTCTTGGCAGCAAGAGCTTCCAGTGCCTTTATTCTTTCTGACACTGGAGATGTCTTAATCGGTGAATCTGGCTGTCCTTCAGGGGGCCCGGCCTCACCCCCATAGTTACCAGGTGAGAATGAGCCAGGTTGAGAGGGAAAGCGAAGGGAAGTGGCCACACCTTCACAGGGCTTGTCGGAGCCCAAGACCACCCTTTTCTCTGTGTTGTCATGCGTTTGGAACAAGAATCAAGAGGAAAAAAGTAGGGGAGGGAACATAAATCAAAGACATTCTCAACTCCCATGCACTTCTAATATTAGGATATTCAGCCCGGCCTTCCTGTGGCAGCCCAAGCGTACATGCACTGCATCATAGAATGGTAATACTGGCTTAATGGATGTGATATTATGCTTTGCATGCTGCACTTTACCATACAAAAAATTGCCATTAAGCAGCACTCAACAAGGCAAGAGTGATTTGTATGGTCAAAATGAAACGGCACCAAACAAAATAAAATTGATTAAATTGACAAGACTAGTTGACAATTGTGCGTCTGTGGAGTATGGATGGCAGTTACATTGTAGAAAACCCATTTGATTTGCTGCCCCACACTTGCAGGCTTGAAAGTTTTATTTTAAAGACATTTTAGTTCAGCAGTTCATAATTCATTGTTCTATTATGAGTAAAAACGTCCATAAGTGTTTCTAAGAGTTAAATGTGGAAAATGTTCAAGTACTTTACATGTCAATTTGTATGCAATATGTATACAAAATGGGGTAACATTTCCCTGAACACACTTGCAGTGTTTGAAAAAATAAAATAGAAATTTTTCCAGCAGTTACCCCAAACTGCAACTATGAATTCAAGTCAAGTACAATCCAAATAAAATGTTTTATAAATGCAGTGTTAATTTTAGACCACCCACTTCTTATTTTCATGTGATCTTAACTGTGGACTTAGTCCAGTGCTCCTTTCCCTGGATGTTTTATGGTTTTAATCAAACTGTCACAACAAAAATTGTCAAACTGAGTGTCATGGAGTCTTAATCTTTTTTAAACAATTCAAGCTGTTCAGGCCCTTCATTGCCCAATCCTTCTATCACGGTGATGTAATTTGGATTCTACCCATTTGTTAAACAGTATGGCGTTCCCCAATACTACTTATTTAGCAGTGTGTAGGCACTCCTTCAAACAAAGTCATAGAAAGAAAACCACATGCTGCATTGGCATCTTGAAGAAAGGGATGAGTTAAATCAATATCTTCCTATAACTATAACTTTGAGGGACAAGTAGCAACTATCTATCAAAATGCCTTTGGCAGTGAAAGGCTGAGAATGAGAAAACTGAAAATAATCTGGGGAGAAAGCTTGAAGGCAAAAATCAGAAAACAATAAACACTTCAATGTTTTTCAAAGGCTAAAGCCAGGTGTATATTTGGCTGACTTGACAGGTTTGATACATCATTACTATGATGGTTTTTTCAAATCCATCTCAGTTTATTCTGAAACGGTTGATGCTTGCTGTACATATATATATATACACACACACATACACGTATATATATATTTATATATATATGTAACCTTGATGAAAGAATCAAAAGGGAAGACAGCAACATTGTAATGAGATTTGCCACTTAGTCATTTAGGTTGTTTAATTTCATGTTTAGCACAAATTCAATACAGTAAGCAGCCAAATAACTCATCTGCGAAATTTACGAATGCAAGTTGCTCGCCCACAGGTCAAGTAACATTTAATCCATTTGCAGGACTCCTCAGCAACATTAGGAGGAGGGCTAACTTTCAGTTTGCTGCAATGACTTGATTCCCTACAGATGGTGATTCAAGTACATCCTTAGATTGGTGAACAACAAAAAAAGTAAACTAGCAACTGAATGGCTCACCAAACAGCAATGCTAGAACCAGTCTGTCTGTGGAATCACTCTTCCCCCCTCCAAATAATCCCAGTTCCAAGTGTTCTCAGTTGAACACTGTTATGTGCCAAACTATCACCACGTCCTCCATCACACGGCTGAGATGACATTTAGAGGATGATGGAAGGGACCTCCCTGCACCACCCTGGGTAGGTGCACCCTGGGGAGTGGAGTCCACAAGACTTTCCAAGCAACTGTTCCAATAGCCACATGATCCCTTTCCCTGTCAAAGGCCCCTCCTGTCAACTTTAGCGTCCAGTGTCAAGTGACCGTGACAAGGTATTGGCAACTATATTGGGAGGTGTGCATCAGCTGTTTAGTTCACCCTTTGTAAGCCAAATTCAGTTTTGGATGACACATTTACTTTCTACTTCACACTTAACACTAGAACAACTGGGATTTCACTCCTACCTAAAATGACCATGGGCTGTCAAAATGACCGCCCACGGTTTTTAAACTCTATATTCTGTCAAGATAAATACCCAATTGAGATATTAATGCATTGCATATGTTAGTATGTCTGTTATGAAACTAACTGACACCAAAATTAGCATTTTAACACTTCAATACTATTGTTCAGTCAATTTGAAATGGCCGCTGTCCAACGCCTGTAAATATTGCAATGCCTCAGTGGTAGTCATGGTGCGTTTGTAACGGCGTCTGTAACCAGACATGTTGGAAATAATCAAAAATCAACTGCACTGGAGAACACTAGTTTGTTTCTAGGACAGAGCAATGAACTTTGCAAAGGAAAGGATGCGACCAACACGTCATAAATAGTGACATGACCACACGCAAATCACGAGTGGTCATTTTGACGGTTCATGATCGTTCTAGGTACATCTTATAACTTTTTTATGTGCAACTGATCTAAAACAATTTTAATGTAATAATGCAATTTTAGGAGAATTCAGGGAGCGGCAGGTCTGTATCTTTTTTCCCCCACCAAGTTATTAAACTTTGAAAATCCAAATCGGGTGGTTCTAGTGTTAAGTACTGTAATGGCTTCATAATGTCTGTGAATTTTCCAGGGTTACCTACAAAATGCTTGTTTATACAGCTTTCCAAAATATATTCAAAACTCCAGTTTCAGATGACCAAGGTTTATCTTGTACTTCACGCAAAAATGTTAAATCGGTACACCATGTTGCTGTTTTTCTTAGTACTGGGTTATCGTCTTTTATGGGCTAATTTAATACTTGACTAATTTAATACTTGACTCTTGTCTTTCAGAAGGCAACATTACTGAACATAACCTATTATCATTAAATAATAATAACAATATTGTTAATAATAATAATGATAATAATACAATTATAATTTAATTATAATGTAATTTCCAAGTCTGTTATTTTAAGTTGTTCAACCTTGTAACGTGAGCTACATGGTTAGGATGCACTACCAACCTCAAGAAGCCTACCCCTCCCCCTCCCCACCTGCACAGTATTGACATTCCATAGGACTTTATCACTGGTGTACTTTGTCACTGGTGGAGACCCCCGCCTTCCCTCTTACTGAGAGCCACAGTGCATTGCATTGTTCAAACTAGGCCACATGAATGGATTTGACAACTCACCAGCAGTGATGTGCTCCTTTGGCAACATGCTGGTAAACAATTTCCAAAACAACTACTGCTGTGAGAGCACAACCACAGACAGAAACCAGGGTCAGCTCTACTTAACAAGAACACTTGAGCGATAACAACAAGGAAGACTGTTTTTGAGCTCTGTCCAGATAAAGCTGTCAGCAGCCTTGTATTGTAATGAGGTGCTATTTATGTTCCACCTTTCAAACGAGAGCGTCAGCAGAACTTCCATCTGACTTATGTAACCTGCCCTTAGTGGAGATTACAGTCGAATGGTACTGAGCGAGTTTTGCATCAAAAACAATTTCTGGACTTTTTGCTGGTGTGTCCTTCCAGAACACATATTTATGTCTAAGTAGTAGCCGGAAACAAGCTCCCGCCCCCCGCCCCCCTTCAGAAAAACCAGAATGCTATCCACTTATTTGTATCCAGTCCTTGAACAATGCTAGATTCCCCCCCCCACACCTCTTTTTCTCCCCGATTGTACTCGGCCAATTACCCCACTCTTCCGAGCCGTCCCGATCGCTGCCCTGCCCCCTCTGCCGATCCGAGGAGGGCTGCAGACTACCACGTCTCCTCCCATACATGTGGAGTCGCCAGCCGCTTCTTTTCACCTGACAGTGAGGAGTTTCACCAGGGGGACGTAGCGCGTGGGAGGATTACGCCACTCCTCATCCCCCCTGAACAGGCACCCCGACTGACCAAGGAGACGCTACTGCAGTGACCAGGACACATACCCACATCCGGCTTCCCACCTGCAGTCACAGTTAATTGTGTCTGCAGGGACGCCCGACCAAGCCAGAGGCAACACGGGGATTTGAACTGGCGAGCCCCGTGTTGGTATGCAACCGAATAGACCGCTACACTACTTGGATGCCCCCGTCCTAAGTACTTTCAATGACTGTTGTTCATAGAGTGAAAGAATTTCACAGTTATGCACTTTGAGGCAGTACAGTTCTTTCACCTACTGGAAGGCCCCACTTATCCGTTTCCAATAAGCCATTGAAATTGGAGCTGGGCAATATATCAATATATCGTCAATACCGTGATATGAAACTAGATATTTTGGTTATCATAATAGCATGGTATAACTGAATTGTCTTCCCCTGGTCTTAAAAACCACAGGGTACGGTCATGTCATCTCCCATTAAACTATGGCATAGCTTGGAGGAATGAGCCTTAGGTATCAGAGAACAAAACGCTTCCTACTTAATTACTGACTATGATTTGTCTGCAAATACATGGAACCTAGACCATTTGAAATTGTGTTGAAATTAATAACTCAAAACAATCTGAAAAGTGTAACAAAAATGAGCAAAAATAATAATAATAATTAAAAAAAAATCACAGGATGAAAGAAAACCTAATTCTTAAGCTCCAGTTAAGTGTAAATGTGAGTCATGCAATAAAACCTAATAAGCCATAAGCAGAGGGCGGTGTGGAGGGAGAGTGAGCAGCCATAGGAAATGGAGGGCCCAGGCCCCTGGGCAGCAGATGATCCCTCTCAACAGTGCCACTCATCCTCCAGGGTCTGGCAGGTATTAGGGCTGGGGTCTCACAGATAGAAGAGCTGAAGGAAGATAAGACCCCCGGGAAACAATCTGATCCATTTTTAGGCTTTTGCTCTTGCACGCGGAAAATTGAACTTGAACTTCACTCTGCTTTCTTAAAATAAAATGGCAATCTTGGGATTATCTTGAACCTACAACAAGTGCTGCTGACCTAAATAATGCTTGGTAGCAGGCGGTACAGACTAAAATGGATCAGAGTGCTGTCATCTGCGGTTTTACACGGCTTTGATTCGGAGGTGTTGTAACTAATCTGTGGATGGGCAGCTGCAGGTTCTGAAAGTGGGAAAAGGACTAAAATTGAAAGTGGGAAAAGGACTAAATTTTTTTTCTAAGGACCTACATATTACCAGATGAGTACCAACTTCACTGTAGGTCTCAGCTCTTTACTGGATGTGTCAAATGCTCATTTCCAATGGAACGCGACGAAAGAAAATGATACAAAAGCAGTTTGTGGAGGGATCAATCACCTGAACAGCACTTCAGGAAAGTGGATCGCTACAGGCTGTGGTTTGCAACTATACCATCTGTACGCAACTGTACCACTCGTCTTGGCAAAGCCTTATCTCATCGCACTATGGCTGTGCAGCGATTAATATTGTTTACCAACACATCGATTTTCAGATTTTGTTTTCTTTCTTTAAAGAGACTCAATAAATGAGCACGACTTTTACCGCCATATACCACGGCTTCAGGTTGCCTATTTCTGTGGCAGGTCTCGTTTCCATGTTCTTTTATTTTTTACATGTGGGGGTTGGGGTGAGGTTGGCTTGGAGTTGGGAAGGTTGTTTAGAAAATTACAAAAGCCATATGCTGTTGGCTAAGGCAGGAGCTACCATCCTGTCCTACTAAGTAACAATTAGCATAGCAGTTGAGGGTGGGCAGCATTGGAAACATATGGCGGCGTGTTACAAGGCCTCTAGGAGGAGGGGTGCGAGAGAGCAGTACGGTTAGAGATTACCGCAGGTTCAGGACATATTTGCTTTCCTTGTGAGCCCATTTGAAAGTCTCTAGTCTGATCTAGATCAGGAGAGGGGCACTCGGAAGAGGGATGAAGAGAGCATTGCAGCAGCAGGCGAGCAAGAGAGACAGGAGAGGTAAAGGTAAAAGAGGGGGAGAGGGGACAGAGCAGGCGAGCAGTGAAAGAAAACCATACACTTGCCTTGAGGAGACTGAATGAGAGATACAGGCGAAGAGGAAAGAAAGGAATCTGGAAAAATAAAAAAAAGGACAGAAGAATGAACATTCTACAACAGAGATAAAATAGCTGCTATCCGCTGTACCGTCACTCCATTCTTAAGTACATTGAAATATAGACAGGAAAAACTAGTTAGGCTTTGCACTATCCAACCTTAATAACTCTGTTATTATTATTACTGCTACAAAAAGCAACAACTATGACAACAAAACTGTACACTTAAATCTATCTTACCACCCATAATGCCCCATGCATAGCCTATTCAAATGTACTCTTGCAAACCAACCCGCACTTATCTTAATGCATGCACTTATATATCCGCTACGCAAGCAGGACTGAAACAAAAGACAATTAACTTACGATGCAACAACATCAGTCAAATGCAATTTGCGTCACTTTTACAGTTGCTATAATCAAATAGATACGCTGTCCAAAACATTTTTCTTATTTGTCATTTTGTGGTTGACTTGAGAAACCTAGACACCAGCCCGGCAGTCATTATTTACTAATTTTATAAGGATGGATGCAACCCTGCAAAAAAATCACAAAGCCTCCCTTTGTAAAAACACTACCCATCCAACCATCTCATTTCATATGAAAATAGAGGTATCATTAGATGTGTGCCCCTTCCCACAGGCATCTAATGAAATAGGAACGCTTAGCAGAGAACGTCTGAGTCATGTCTGAGGGCTTAAGATGTGTTTGAGTTTCAGGTTTATCAGGGTGGGTAACTTTGATGACTCCCAGCTTTAGAGACAGGCCGAGCAGGTTGGGAGTTGGCAAGCCCCTGAATTGCGGCATTTTGTTTTTTAGACTCGCATAGCTGTAGGCCTCTCCCACACCACGCCTTCAATTTTTCTGCACCCAGTCCCTGTGCAAGCTCTGAATTTCAGCTATCTTACCAGATTTCTATAAGGGCGTTGGTGGTGTGCAAATATGTGAACCACCAACAATTTAAACTAGTTAACCATACAGATAAAACAACTTTGGTAACGTTATACTCACCATCTCTCGCTTTCACACACACACACACTTCTTCTAACTGAGCCGGAAGAAAGTAAACAGCTAATTTGATTTAAGGAATCAAAAGGTATGTTAGTCTGCTTCGCTCATATTTCAAATGAAAACATTTTTGCAATAATCTCCATTTCGGAGCGATTATCTCTCAGAAAGCCTTTCTTTGTCGTGACCAACATGGCACTTATATTGTAGTAACTCACATGCTCAACATTATGGGTCCCCTGATTTAAATCTGTCAAGAGGCAGACACACGAGCCAGAAATCAGCTTCGTCACTGCAGCAGCTAGCTTCAGGCAACTCAAGTCTGGGTGAAAGCATGGTGGGTTGAAGATCCCTGGGGGAGTTTGTGGTACAGAGAGGGCCTAGCGCCATCTCAGTCACGTCTGTCATTTCTGCTGCAGTGCTGTCCACTCCTTGGGGCTATTCTGAAGCCTCAGCCTGTCTCAATGACCTCAGCAATTAAAGTCAGTCTCACTGGCGGGGGGAGGGGTGGTAGTGGGGCTTGGCCGGGAGATATGCCTCGACTACGTTGCCCATTATAACTAATAAGAACCCTCCTGAAGACGTTTTCTGTTTTCTACAGTTCAAGTTTACCTATGGATTGCAGTTTGACAAGAGATACGTACTTGATACTCAGTTTAGTTAACTCAAAAGTCACACAAAATCAAATATGACACTTGAGTGGCATAAATAATAGTTAGTCTTTAAATACCACAGGTAAGGAGAAGCTGAGACAGGGCCACAACACTCATTAATAGTCTAAGTTTCTTGAAGAGGTAGCAGGCACGACAGCCCGGCCAGACTCCTGTTTGACGCATCAAGTGTGGGTTTCTTATGCCGACTCTAGAACAGTTAGACGATGACGGCAAGGTAATTCACAGCCAAACTGCCACTAAAGACCATCTCATGTTATCAGCCTCAGAAATGAGGTCTTAATTTTTAAGTGTGCCACTTCCTTTGTGACCGCTGTCATTCAGTTGTGCCTCAAGTGTGCCAGGCTCAACTGTAAAAAGAAGATGGAGAGCTAGGCCAGGCCACAGCAGCCCAGGCCAGGCCAGGCCATCTGGTACCTCACCAAGCTTCCACAAATGGCAAGGTACACAAGTATTGGCCAACCCCCCCCCCCAAAAAAAACCCAAAAACATAACAACAACAACAATAGGTTTATTAGATCAGCCTTAAACCTCGGATGAATGCTTGAGGCCAAGATGAGGTGCTGAGGTGATGCAGCAGTATTGTAATGGTGTGGATTCCAGACAGCAGCGGAGTTTATTGTTCCAACGAGGTTTTAATCAAATCACAAATGTGCCAAACAGGTAATTCAATTTCTTGGAATAGTTTTTTTGATCCTACTAACGTGTACCTATAGTGTCCAGAGAATGGGTAGAAATCAGTGTTCCGGCAGACAAGAGATTTGTTGCCAAAGGCCGAAGTCTGTGTACTCTGCCATGACTGGGTATTCTGTTCACATTATGCCAATTCTAGAACCCCCTCCCCCCGCCGCCTTCTTTAAGGTTTTGAAAAAAAAAAGATCTTGCGTCTCATCCTGATGACTGCAGCTTTACACTGACAGGCGTTCTAGAGGCGGATGCTGGAGCCCCTCCCGCCCCTCCCCAACAGTATCAGCAGCGCACGCCTTTGTCTTACTACACACCTTCACTACTGCAGCACAACGGGGGGGGAAAAAAAGTAAAAAAAAACGACGACCAAGCAAATCGGCCGTATCGAGTCGGTAGAAAAACAACATCATGGACATGAAATGTAGCGCGTTTGCAGACGTTTAAGACGTGATCTCGTCACGTTTCCCGGGCCGTTTGTGCATCGTTTGGCGCTTGTACGCCGACACAAAACAGCGCAGGGCGCCTTTAAGAGGTCCGCTGCTTCATTCACCACCGCTCGGGAACGAGGCATCCGCAGTGCAGCGCACGCTGCCGCAACACGCGGCCGTTCCGCCGGGGCCGCAATGGCGGAGATTGAAGCCTCGCTTCCCTTTTCGGCTTAGCTCGGTTCAAAAAGAAAAGCCCGACCGAACGAGGACTGGACGCCGACGAGGGCGCGGTTTATTAGGCTAGGAGCCGTGGCCTAGCCCGCGCGGGGAGGGCGGCTCTTCTCTGCGACATGTTCTAGAAAACTGACGCGGCGTCCTACTTCCCGGGCCGGGTGGATGGATCGCTCCATCTCCGCGTCCGTCCTACTTCCCAAGCCGGGCGGATGGATCGCTCCATCTCCGCGGCCGTCCTACTTCCCGGGCCGGGCGGATGGATCGCTCCATCTCCGCGTCCGTCCTACTTCCCAAGCCGGGCGGATGGATCGCTCCATCTCCGCGTCCGTCCTACTTCCCAAGCCGGGCGGATGGATCGCTCCATCTCCGCGTCCGTCCTACTTCCCAAGCCGGGCGGATGGATCGCTCCATCTCCGCGGCCGGCCGGCGGTTAACGCAGCGCGTCCAACGCCGCCCGACGTTGCGTAAGCCCCGGCTGCGTTAGGCCTCGCCGCGCCGGTGTAAAAAAGCCCACGTCTCCGCGTCCATCCAAGGTGTGTTGATGTGAACGTTTGTGTGAGTTTGGTTTAAAAAAAACAACAAACCTCTTATTAATAAATAAATAGTATGAAAGAAACCCCCCCCCGGATTTTATCAAAAAGCTGCGGTATTGGCTGCCCGTTTTGTCGGCAACAAAGAGCGCCATAACCCCGCACGGCGAGAGGTTACCGGGGAGACGAGGGTGAAACCCGTTTCTTACCGGACAGCTTCGAGTCTTTGGCGGCGGAGTTGTGTCCGTCGGCGGCCCCCTGCGACGACGAGATCTGGGCGGATTGAGTCGCTGGGTCCATCGCGGGGATCGTGTGGGAGAACGCTGCGGGTGAAATTAACGTCCTTGCCGAAGGGTTTCTGTCGTTGGTGCCGGGTGTGCGCTGGGACCGTGCGTTGGCCTGGCCGTTCCTCGTTCTTTCCCCCGGAGCTGGACGGGGCGGAGACGCGCTCTGAGCCCTCACACGCACCGACTGAGCGCTGGCTGGCTGGCTGGCTGCGCAGTGTAGCGGCGGGGCAAAACGAGGCGGACTCCGGGCGTAGAAAAAAATGTCGGAGGGCTCGACGACGATCACTTACTTAAAGGGATACTCTGAACCCCCCCCCCTCTCTCCCCGCCCCTCCCCCCCCTTGTTGTGGACTAGAAAACGAGAGTGTTGCTCATCTATTCTTCCGGCGTATACGTTCCAGAATGTTCTGGATGGTGTAGCCAACTCTTAAAAAAAGACACTTAAGGTGGCTGTTGAAAATAGATATGGTTGCTGTAACGCCATCATTTAGTCAAAACACAAGACTGGATATAACGTGCTGCATATCATACCCTAGAAAACGAGAGTGTTGCTCATCTATTCTTCCGGCGTATACGTTCCAGAATGTTCTGGATGGTGTAGCCAACTCTCTTAAAAAAAGACACTTAAGATGGCTGTTGAAAATACACTGCTCAACAAAAATAAAGGGAACACCTAAAAACACAATATAGACCTCGATGAATGAAATATTTCAGCTGAAAATCTTTATTTATTAGACAGAGGAATGTGTTTAGAGCAAAATAACCTAAGAATGATCAATGGAAATCAAAATCATTAGCCCATTAAGGTCTGGATTCAGAATCATACTCAAAATCAAAGTGGAAAATGAGAACATAGGCTGATCCAACTTCTGTGGAAATTCTTCAAGACGATTCAAAATGAGGCTCAGTAGTGTGTGTGGCCTCCACGTGCCTGTATGCACTCCCTACAACGTCTGGGCATGCTCCTGATGAGACGACGGATGGTCTCCTGAGGGATCTCCTCCCAGACCTGGATCAGGGCATCGGTCAACTCCTGGACAGTCTGTGGTGCGACATCGTGTTGGCGGATGGTACGAGACATGATGTCCCAGAGGTGCTCGATTGGATTCAGGTCTGGGGAACGTGCAGGCCAGTCCATAGCATCAATGCCCTCGACATACAGGAACTGCTGACACACTCTGGCCACATGAGGACGAGCATTGTCATGCATGAGCAGGAACCCAGGGCCCACTGCACCAGCATATGGTCCGACAATGGGTCTGAGGATCTCATCCCGGTACCTAATGGCAGTCATGGTACCTCTGGCTAGCACGTAGAGGTCTGTGCGGCCCTCCAAGGATATGCCTCCCCAGACCATCACTGACCCACCGCCAAACCGGTCATGCTGGAGGATGTTGCAGGCAGCAGAACGTTCTCCACAGCGTCTCCAGACTCTCTCACGTCTGTCACATGTGTTCAGTGTGAACCTGCTCTCATCTGTGAAGAGCACAGGGCGCCAATGGCGAATCTGCCAACCAAGCTGTTCTCTGGCAAAGGTCAATCGGGCTGCACGGTGTTGGGCTGTGAGCACAGGCCCCAATTGCGGACGTCGGGCCCTCATACCATCCTCATGCATTCTGTTTCTCACTGTTTGAGCAGAAACCTGCACATTAGTGGCCTGTTGAAGGTCGTTTTGTAGGGCTCCGGCAGTGCTCCTCCTGTTCCTCCTTGCACAAAGGACCAGATAGCGGTCCTGCTGCGGGGTTGTTGTCCTCCTGCGGCCCCCTCCACGTCTCCTGGTGTACTGGCCTGTCTCCTGGTACCTCCTCCATGCTCTGGACACTGTGCTGGGAGACACATCAAATCTTCTTGCCACAGCACGCATTGATGTGCCATCCTGGATGAGCTGCGCTACCTGAGCAACTTCTGTAGGTTGCAGATACCGCCTCATGCCACCTCTAGTGGTGAGGACACTAGCAAAATTAAAAACTAACCAAAGATCGGCCAGAAAAGATGAGGACAGGCAAATGGTCTGTGGCCACCACCTGCAAATCCATTCCTGTTATAGGGGTTGTCTTGCAAATTTTCTAATTTCCACCTGGTGGAAATTAGACAATTTACAAACAGGTGAAATTGATTCACAAATCAGTGTTGCTTCCTAACTGGACAGGTTGATATCTCAAAAGTGTGATTGACTTGGAGTTACATTGCATTGCTTATGTGTTCCCTTTATTTTTTTGAGCCGTGTATATATGTTTGCTGTAACGCCATCATGTAGTCAAAACAGAAGACTGGATATAACGTGCTGCATATCATACCCTAGAAAACGAGAGTATTGCTCATCTATTCTTCCGGCGTATACGTTCCAGAATGTTCTGGATGGTGTAGCCAACTCTCTTAAAAAAAGACAGTTAAGGTGGCTGTTGAAAATAGACATGTTTGCTGTAACGCCATCATTTAGTCGAAACACAAGACTGGATATAACGTGCTGTATATCATACCACTAGTGATTATTACTTCTGGAAAATTCCATATTCATAAGGACAAAAATGATTCCCTGCACTTTATTGATGAGTTTAAACAATGCACCATCATTTTATTTAATTCTAAAAACAAAACAAAAAAAGAAGCTGTGAGGAGCTTTAAATCACTAGGCGAATTCAATATGCTGCATATAGTACAAACTCCTTTGTATCTTTGTTTTCTATTGTCTCTTTCTTCGTTTGTACCGTTGTGTATGAAAACGTGTTCAATAAAGAATGGAGAGAGAACCCCCCCCCCCCCCCGGGGCTCGGCAGACCTTAGCTGCGCTTTATCCTCTCCTGGATGAATGTGGAGGATATCACAATATCAGAGATGTGGATGAAATACGTGTATGGGTTTTTTGGGACGATGTGGCGTCGCCGTATCTATTTTTAACCTCACGCGCATATTTTAGTATTTCACTGCGCAGGCCAAGGGAACGTTACGTAACGTTCACTCTCGCTCCCTTTGTCAACACTCCACCCCCCGTTGTCGCGTTGCAATGTCGCCCCCTGCTGGAACGTCTTTTTAAACATAATTGTCAGAGTAACAATGTATCCCAACATGCATCTGAATAGAACGTCGATCTCCTACACCGAACGCAGCAAAGAGACGGGCTTAATAACGTCCAGCCACACTTATGATGCGTATTTTCTCAGTCTGGTTGCGGTGTGCAAATTATACACGCCTGCGAACGCTCCCAGTAGAGGAGTCACGTCGACTTCATGGGAAAGTTTTCGCTGGGACTGGATGATGAGCGTCGGAGACGGAGAGCGAGATTGAGAATGAGAATGGGGACACGTGAGGGTTTGAAAACGAGAAACGGAAGAGGAATACGTGGAGGTGCTCAAATCAGTCATCTGGGAGCAGAGGGGGGACGCCTTGTTTGGGACGATGGCCCTGACGAGAGAAAACGGGGACTTTCAAGGACCCACGTGAAGTCGGAAAGTTTGCAGGGAGAAAACTTCTGATACGTACGATCGATCGGGATAATTAGAAGAGGGGTGGTTATCACTGATGGCATATATTGTATATATACAACATGATCATATATTGTATATATACAATATGATCATATATTGTATATAGCGTCAGAGAGATAGAGCCCTTCACATCGACATGTTTAGAGGTTTCTGTGTGCCTTGCTTCTCTCTCGGATTAAAAGCAAAGAAGAAGGCAGTGATAAGTGGCGTGCCACTGCCAGTAGAGGCTTGGTTATTTCGGGAGGTTACAGGTGGTGTGTGTGAGGCAGGAAGAATGACGAGATTCCGAGAAAGGGAAGACAGAATTATTTATTTATTTATTTATTTTTGCAGGAAAATAGCCAGAAAGAGTGTGGCTTGACTGGCTTGAAAGCGCAAGCAAAGGGCCTGCACTGCAAGGCAAATCATGACATGGGCTCAGCAGCGTCCAAGAGGAATTAAGGAAGAGGAAGTGAATAAGATGAGAGCAGAAAAGGGATTGTCGTATGCTTGAAGCTGCTAAAAGAATGCAGAGAAACAATAAGAATGATGTCATACATTAACAAAAACACTACCACTAAGTGTCTACTACTACTACTGTTACTACTAATATTGTAGCAGCAGTAGTAGTAGAAGTTTTGATCCACTCTCCAGTCCGGTTGGTGGCGGTAATGCGTCAAGTCGCTATTTGCCAACCGCCAATAGACCTAAAAAAACGAAGAAGAAGAAGCAGCCCCGCTCTTCCTCGAGCCGTCTGAACTGCGCGGCAAAAGAAGTGGGACACAAACAAAAACATGTGGCTGCGGCTGCGCTTGTGAGCGAAGGGGGTATGTAGTAGCTAACGCGCCACGCAGGGATTTCTGATTTGGACTTCTTTAAACGAGCCACTTTAAATGCCACGTGTCTGATTTGGCGAACTAGCCGAGCTATCTTTTTTTCTGCGAAAGTATTTCTGGTTTGCTATCGTTCATTTGGCTTTGCCGTCAGCGGGCTAACTAGCAGGTGGCTAGCGAAGCCAGTTCACTCGCCGCAACCGCCCACTAAGCTAGCTTCGTTGTATCCCGCTAATGCTTTACTTCCTAGCTGCTTTTGACTTGTTTGCAATTCAAAGAGCTTGCAATAAGCAATCTAAGTAACTCGCCCGCGTTTTTGCAAATTAGCATTAGCAAGCCCTGCTAGCTAGTAAATATTAGCTCGTTAACTAGCTGACGTCAGCCTACCAGGCGAGCTAACAGCTGGAATCGGCCGGCGTTTCTGGCCGAGGAGCTGTTGTGGATACACCTTCCGTTTCTCGTGCACTAACCAACAAATAGCAATGTATTCAACAGAATGTCCTTGGTTTTGATTCGTATGTTTACCCCCGGTGTTGCTAATGCCCCGCCCACCATGCGCACGACTCAACGTCAGCGGTGTTTACGCAGCAGATGTTACATGTCGGATAGCTTAGCCTCTTGTCCAGTTCTTAGGAAAGGTCCCTGATCACTGCGGAAAACTGCTAGGATTGAACCGATTTTGATTTTAACTGACTGTGTTTTGATATTTACGTTCAGCTCTACTGTCGGTTGCGGTCAGCATCGCAGAGCAGCCGGCAGCAGCGTTCGTCAGCCACCTGAGTGACGTTGGATAACATGGGTCTCCATTCGGCCCAAAAGAAACACTTTCCTCTGCGGGGCATCGATGGAGTGGTGCAGCTGTTTGATGCCGAGCTTCGGAAAGCGGAACCAGACCTGGCCCTTCTCTCCCTGGTCCTTGGCTTTGTCGAGCACTTCCTGGCTGTCAACCGAGTCGTCCCCATAAATGTTCCTGGGGTTCGTTTTGAACCCCTTGAGCCAGACTGTCCTAACTCCTGCTTTCCCACAGTAGAGCTTGGCATGATTTCTGCGCTGCACGAGCGCTTCACGGCCCAGATCCGTGGTGCAGTGGACTTGTCCCAGTACCGGCGGCCTGCAGGAGGGTCCAGCAGGGAACTGGTGAAGAAAGTATCCGACATCATATGGAACAGTCTGAGTCGCTCCTATTTCAAGGACCGCGCTCACATCCAGTCCCTCTTCAGCCTTATCACTGGTATGGCTTCCACAGTGGGCTGTCTTGATAAATGCCAGTTCATGTTATAACTGAGTTTGTAATGGTATGGTCTATTGTACCTAATGGTTTGCTTATGCAGATGTTGACCATTGCAATATTTAGGTGTAGTCAGTCATTGCAATAGAGGCCTATAATCTGTCAGCCTTAAGGCGGTCCCCAATCTATTTTTGTTGTTGTCATTATTGCTGAGTTGTTTTTCTCTCTCTCTCTCTCTCTCTCTCTCTCTCTCTCTCTCTCTCTCTCTCTCTCTAAATTTAAACCAGGCACAAAACTGGATAGTTCAGGGGTGGCCTTTGCGGTTGTGGCTGCGTGTCAGGTCCTGGGGTTGAAGGATGTCCATTTGGCATTGTCCGAAGACCATGCCTGGGTGATCTTCGGCAAGAACGGGGAAGAGACAGCCGAGGTCACCTGGCACGGGAAAGGCAACGAGGACAGACGGGGACAAACCGTCACAGCTGGAGTCAATGAGAGGGTAAGGCATGCACTTTTTCTTGACATATTAAACCACTATTAAACTAAGAAAATTGTTTAATATGTCATAGACATAGCAGCTTTTAAGGTTCTGTTAGTAATCAAAAATTGCATAGAGGATGAAGGGGCAGTGTAAGTAACAGTGGTACTCAAATATGTGCCAATAAGGGCCATGTGTATGCAGGTTTTATTTTAACTCAGAATCAGAAACACTGTCATTTCATTTCATGCACTTGCGCACATGGAAATGAAATGAAACATAGTTTCCCCCAGCCCACAGCAGTGCATCACAAAGACAAAAACACATATCCAAAAACTACAAGAACACATACACTATATGTACAAAAGTATTGGGACACACCTCTTAATCATTGAATTCATGTGTTTCATTTAGACCCATTGCCACAGGTGTATAAAATCCAGCACTAGCCATGCAGTCTGCATTTACAAACATTTGTGAAAGAATGGGTCGTTCTGAAGAGCTCAGTGAATTCAAGCGTGGTACTGTCATAGGATGTACCTTTCAATAAGTCAGTTCGTGAAATTTCTTCCCTGCTAGATATTCCACGGTCAACTGTAATATAAGTGTTATTATTGAAAAGTGGAAACATTTAGGAACAACAGCAACTCGGCCATGAAGTGGCAGACCACGTAAAGTCACACAGTGGGGTCAACGAGTGCTGAGGCGCATAGTGTGTAAAAGTCTCCAACGCTCTGTTCATTCAATAACTGCAGAGTTCCAAACTTCCACTGGCATTAACATCAGCACAAAAACTGTGCACCGGGAGCTTCATGGAATGGGTTTCCATGGCCGAGCAGCTGCATGCAAGCCTTACATCACCAAACACAGCGCTAAGTGTCGGGTGGAGTGGTGTAAAGCACACTGCCACTGGACTCTGGAGCAGTGGAAACATGTTCTGTGGAGTGACGAATCACACTTCTCTGTCTGGCAGTCTGATGGATGAGTCTGGGTTTGGCAGATGCCAGGACAATGTTACCTGTCTGTCTGCGTTGTGCCAACTGTACAGTTTGGTGGAGGAGGGATAAGGATATGGGGTTGTTTTGCAGGGGTTGGGCTAGGCCCCTTAGTTCCAGTGAAGGGAAATCTTAATGCTTCAGCATACCAAGACATTTTTGACAATTCAATTTTTCCAACTTTGTGGGAACAGTTTGGGGAGGGCCCTTTTCTGTTCCAGCATGACTGTTCTCCAGTGCACAAAGCAAGGTCCATTAAGACATGGTTGGGTGAGTTTGGTGTGGAAGAACTTGAGTCGGGCCCGCACAGAGCCCTGACCTCAACCCCATCGAACACCTTTGGGATGAACTAGAACAGAGATTGCGAGCCAGGTCTTCTCATCCAACATCAGTGCCTGACCTCACAAATGCTCTTCTGGATGAATGGGCAAAAATTCCCACAGTCACACTCCAAAATCTTGTAGAAAGCCTTCACAGAAGAGTGGCTGCAAAGGGGGGGGGACCAACTCCATATTAATGCCTGTTGATTTAGAATGGGATGTCATAAAAGCTGCTGTAGGTGTAATGGCCCGGTGTCCCAATACTTCTGTACATATAGTGTATATCCAAACTAACACATGTATCTTTAAAAAAAAAAAAAAATCACTGTCCAGGAGAACGAATGCCAGCCAGGATGACTGTCGGAACTGCCGGTCTGCATAGGCTAGCAGTTAGCTTAGCCTGCCCTGCTTCTCCATCCTATCAGACTGCCCTCGATGTTTCTGCTTTGGGCACAGCTCCGGTCAGGGCCGTGGTCCTTGGGCCCACAGGATGCAGCAGACCAAGCTCCCTCAGCCGATCCAACACCAGCTCTCCTACTCAGACACCTTCGACACCTCCCTCCTTGCGCTCCACACGACGACACTAAAAACACAGTCAAGGCTAGGCAAGGCCGCCGCCAGACCACCCTCGGTGTTATTGGAACTGCCGATCTGCATGAGCTAGGAGTTAGTTTAGCCTGCCCTGCTTCCGCGTCCTGTCAGACCGCCCTCGGCATCACCTCTTCAGACACAGCTCCAGGCAGGGCCATGGTCCCTGGGCCCACAGGACTCAGTAAGCAAGCAAAATTTTATTTATATAGCACTTATAAAAACATACAGTTACAAAGTGCTATCCACTCAGTACACAAAATATGAATAAATGCATAAAATAAATTGAATGAATATAAGACATGGCATAGGGAGTAACAGACCAAGCTAAAAATGAAACAAAACAGAAGGCAGAGATTGGAATCTGTAAAAAGGCTTGGCTGAAAAGATGGGTTTTTAGAAGCCACTTAAAACAGTCCAAAGATTCAGCAAATCTATGGATTGGGGAAGATTATTCCAGAGGTTTGGGGCTAAAACTGTAAAGGCGTGGTCACCTTTTGTTTTGCAGTTGGGGTGAGAGATGAATAAAAGACCGAGGTTTGAGGGTCAGAGTGGTCGGGAAGTGGAATGAGAAGATCAGAAATTATAGCCAGATTTCCCCTATAGGTATCAAAGCATGTCACACGCATTAAGTCAAGTCAGTTTTATTTGTATAGCCCAATATCACAAATTACAAATGTGTCTCAGTGGGCTTTACAGCAGTACAACATCCTGTCCTGGAAGGAGTGAAAGTCGGTCTACTTAAAGGACTCGTCTGGCCAGTGTTGTTATATGGAGCTAAAAGTTGGACATTGAAGAAAGCGATGGTAAACAGGATGGAGGCTGCAGAGATGTGGCTTTATCGTAGGATGCTTCGAATAAGTTGGACGGAGAAATGAACGAATGTGAGCATCCTTAATGAATTAGGAATGAAAAGAGGACTAATAGCACATATAATGAAAAGAAAGCTATCATTCTTTGGGCATACCTGTCGTCCAGGTGTCAGTACATTAACGAAGACAGCGATTTTGGGAACTACCCCAGCAAAGCACGAGAGGCTGACCGAAATGGCAGTATCATGATGACATCAAAGAATGGCTTAGTCCGAAAATATCAAAGGCAACAAGATCAGCTCAGGACAGAGAGAACTGGAGGAGACTTGTTTGGCAGGCATTGTCATCTTGATGGTGCTGGCAACACTCACAAACGAGGAAGCCTTGAAGAAGTGCTTAAATGCACAATCTCTTTCCCCATAAAAGTGCTGAGTGTTGAGTTATACCCCCAGTGGAGTTTGGCTACAGGGGGGGTTGGCACAGACATCAGTGCACACATATCGTTATCCCAATACATCCAATCACTAGTCACAAGATAATTTTCCCTTGTTTTCTCAAACTCTTTATCACCTCCTTCGCTTACATTGTCTGTGACATGCCAATCAGATCCTTGCATGAACATGTGCTGTGGTGACATGTGAGTGTGCAATTTTTAAGTAAATCGAAGGTTATCTATCTTGGCCCTGACTGTGGCAGATCCCATCAATATACGTATGTGTAGTGGCTTGCCATGCCCTAATTGTACATACTAACCTGGGATGTTTGATACTCTAGTAACTTTAATTTCTTCCTCTGTACAGTGTAATATCAAGGATCAAGGTCAACAAACACATCAGACCTCTGGCTGACAGAGTTACAGGAAGACGTTTGCAAAAGAGAAAGTTGGGGTTTTTTTTTTCACCATCTTCTGTGATAACTGGCAATGGTGTGGTAGTATATAATCCTCTTACTGCAATGCCTGATGCTTCTCAAAATCTACTCATTTTGGTCATGTTGAATGCATCTTGGCTGTCATATGTTTTGGGTAATGTGTGTCAGGGGTGCATTCACCAGACTCCGGAATCTCCCCCGTCCCCGCCGCCAGTTGCGCTTAATCTTCGGTGTGCACACTGCGTATGCGGCCAGGTGGGTCCCCGTCTCTTTCTTGGTTCGGTACAGTCTTTTGCTCAATGATCAGGGAACCCTCAGTTCCAACACCCCTCATTTCAAGAGCCTGCATTGCCGAGTCCTCTACTCAGAGCTCAACCTCTGCTCTGAGGCAGACCGTTGCGCCCTTCACTTCTCCCTCTGTCTGTCGGTGCTCTGCTGAGTCTGGAGCTGTGCCCGCTGTGCCATTTGAAGCTTGCCAGTCAGTTGAGGTTTGGCTTGTTGTGCTTTTGTCTCTTGAGAGTTTCAAATTCTTTTCAACATGGATGGCATGCTCTTGAATAGCAGATAAACGTCCTGTGTCCCAACTCGTACAGTGTTTGCATACCTGGCAGCTGATTTCTTCATTCATGCTGTCCAGGAAAAAGTTCTTAAGCTGCTGCACATATGGGGAGTCATTTTATTTGTTTGGCGGTGCTGGTGGTGCTAGAACACTGTTTCCTCTGAAAACTTTAGTCAATCTGACTAAAAGGTTGGCCATGGTCTCTCCAGGCTGCTGTTTGCAGTCTTTTCTTCTCCCCCATCTCATGCCACAGAGTCCTTCCACATGGCGGCAATAATTGGCATTGTCTGCCCAGTTATAACGGCAGTTTCATCCCGGCTGTACCCGCCTGGTGTGGAGGTGGAGCGGATGCTGGACTCCACGTGACGGGCTTTGCAGCTGCAGTCAGCTGTTCTCGGGCCTCTTGATATAAACGGGCTGGCTGCTGTCAGTCTATGGCAGGTTAGTGCTGGTCTGCGGGTCTCTGATGAGCAGCTGAGAAAGGAAGGAGATCCAGGTCTTTCTGTGAAAGCTGAGGACAGTTTGTCCCCTCTACCTTGTATCTCTTTTCACTATACTTTTGCCTATTTCTTTTCTTTGCCTTCTCTCCACATCAGAAATGCTTTCCAATCTACTTTCCCTTTCCCTTTTTGTCTTTCATATTTTTCCATCTTATTCTGCATTTTTTTTTTTTGCAGCTGATTTACACTCAAACTACCAGTTTCAGGAAACCCAAATTTCTTTTCCCACATTGAAAGCTGTTTACAGGAGTCCTCACCAATTTTCACACACCCTATCAGACAAGACTTGTCAGTTAAAAGTTTGCTTTGTTTTTTTCGACATTCTGTTATCCTGCAATCCATCTTACCCGGAAATGTCCTAATCCTAACCATTAAATTGACATTCATTATTTCCTTTGCCAATTGGTCGTCACCCGTGAATGTCATTACCTTCAGACGTCCTTCTGTGGTCTTCCGAACTGTACCCTCATTTAAATAAAAAAAGCCATGTCACAATTCCTTTCCCCACAATCTCACAAACAGTCTCTTCTCAGTCTGGGAGTCGTTACGAGCTGTCCTCAGGGGAGGTATACTTCCTGAGTCTTGGGCAATTTTTTAACCCTGCACCAGACTGGCCGACCAGATGTAATCCGTGCAGAGTGGGTCAAAGAAGAATATGTGTTAGACTTCCCGGGCGAGCCCCCAAATTGTCATGACAGTTATTTAATTCCAGTCTGACATTAAATGAGAAGTGAGACAAAAATCTCTTACACTATTGTCATACTTTAAAGACGGGAAGATGGCGGTGCGAATTCACATTTGTGGCGGCCTCACCCAGTACTATCGATGCAGTGTCTTTGTCCACATCTGCATCTAAGTTTGTCTTCATTTGATGGCTGGGAGAGCTTGGTCTGCTGCGTCCTGTGGGCCCAGGGACCACAGCCCTGCCTGGAGCTGTGCCCGAAGAGGTAACACCGAGGGTGATCTGACAGGATGCGGGTAGCAGGGCAGGCTAAGCTAACTGCTAGCCCATGCAGACCGGCAGTTCCGATAACACCGAGGACGGTCTGGCAGTAGCCTCGCCTGGTGTTGACTGTGATGTTTTTGATGTTGTCGTGTGCAGTGCGGGGAGGTGTGTCAAGGGTGTCTGGCTGGGAGAGCTGGTGCTGGATTGGCTGGGAGGGCTTGGTCTGCTTTTGCCACAGGGACCATGGCCCCTGCCTGGAGCTGCGCCCAAGGAGGAAACATGGAGGGCGGTCTGACAGGATGCGTAATCGGGACAGACTATGCTAACTGCTAGCCCATGCAGACCGGCGGTTCCGACAGTCATCCTGACTGGCGTTTGATCCCTTGGACGGTGATTTTTAAAAAAAAAAAATTTTTTTTTTAGTTTGGATACATGTGTTAGTTTGAATATGTGTGTTCTTGTAGTTCTTGAATGTGTTTTTGTCGGCATGTTGCACTGCTGTGGTCTGGGAAAACTGCATTTCGTTTCATTTCATGTGCGCAAGTACATGAAATGAAATGACCAAGTGTTTCTGATCCCTGATTCCTTTAATGTTTTCATGAACAGAAGCACAAAGCTCAGATACTCAAGTGTGTACCCTGATCTCAGAGTGCACTCTCATTATACCTTGCAGCTCGAACAAGTTTATTGTCATGATCACGGTGGTGTGTACCCAGAGTTTTGCCCTCATCTTGGTTGGAAGAAGTAGCTCATCTTTCTTGCTGGGCTGTCATCCTAATAGATAAGAGAACTTGCTCAGAGGTCATAGGTCAGATCTTCTCTCATCCGTATCTTCCAGCTCGTAATTCTCCAGGACCGTTCCTTCAGACCGTGTTACACTCAAGTGAACTTCACATACATTCCTCTTTTATCAGCTAACAGTTAACAATAGGCCTTTAGTTCAGACAGGAGAAGACACTTTATAGCACCACCTTACATTTGCTACACATGAGCTTTAAGACTCTAGCCAAGCAATATGGACGAAAGTTAAACGTGGTATAGGTCATACATGGTCAAAGATTAAAAGCAAGCAAACATCATATATGATTATATGGCAGACAAATTCAATGGCAAATTATATGACAGACAAAATGAGTGAAATGTAGCGACGTGAAATGTATCGAAGTAGTGCTGGGTGGCAAAGGACTGAGTATCACTGATCTTTGATGTGGTTGCATTTTAGTATGCACCATATTGCCATACTCAATGTGTTGTAGATAGAACGTGTGTTAATAACCTGACCTTGATTTGTGTGATTTTCTGCTGAATGCCACTCTGTTTCCTTCCTGTTGTGCTGATGTTTCCATGTAGAGCTGGCTATACTTGAAGGGTTCCTATATGAAATGTAACAGAAACATGGAGGTGGCCTTCATGGTGTGCGCGATCAATCCCTCACTGGATCTGCACACAGACAGCTCAGAGCTCCTACAGCTACAACAGGTGACACCTCGCCTTTCATTGAAATGGAAAAATATGTGCTCATTATGTCATACAGACACATATTCAAGAGGTTAAATACTGTGTCGGTACAGTCAAAGACGCTGGCCTACTAACTAGGACTACTTTATTCGCTTTTCTCTGATTGTTCTCATCACTCTAATCTCTTGCCTTCTTTTGTTGCCCGGTTGGTTGTCCTCACAGAAATTGCTGTGGTTACTCTATGAACGAGGAGACCTGGACAGGTATGTTGTGCTGCACAAAGTTGTCATGGATGTAGGCTTTGTTATATTTGTTGGATATCGAATTCTTTCTCGAATGAACAAAATGTCTTTTGTTGGTACATCACTCACTGCAAAGAGCCTGAATGTGAATAGCCTCTTTTTTGTCCTGTATCTTGATGTAGATATCCCATGGCCATGGGCACCCTTGCAGACCTTGAGGACCAGGATCCCATTCCTGGCAAGGAGAACCCCCACAAAATCCACCTCAAAGTGAGCATATACAACTAGGGCTGTCACAATTATTACGTAATCGCCTGATCGCGATTATTTGACCTGACCGCGATCATTTTGCATAATGGTTGGAATCGTTTCCGTTCATGTGTATAAAAACAGCTGGATGAAACTAACAGAAACGTCATGTTTCCATCGCTACTTCCACGTCGTTTTCCACTGTTTGTTGTTTGACTGGCGCTCTTTTAATGACGTCATCTTGATGTCATCTATTCTAGAATATTGGATGACTGCATTTGGACGAGCATGTGTTGTCATGAACATCATGGACATAGTTGCAAAGCCAAACACCACAGCAGCGCTGTGGGCACATGTTGGTTTTAAGCCAAATGAAAAGGAGAGCTCAATAACTTGGAGGAGGTGATTTGTCGGATTTGCAGCAAAAAGGTGGCGGTCAAACGCGCCAATACCACAAATGTAAAAACATCTATGGATCCACCACCCCACCCAATTCGCCGAACTTGGAAAGACAGATGGCTCAGAAAATAGGGTAATTGGCCAAGTACAGTTGGGGAGAAAAAAACCCGGGAAAAGGGAGACAATTAAATCGTTAATCGCGATTAATTGTATGACAATTAATCGTCACCTAAATTGTCATGATCGTGACAGCCCTACATACAACAGTATTCACTAAACTACCTCCGTTACTTCATAAAGACGTTGGTATGGTGTGATGGCTTATTTTATTGGTTGTTTTGTGTGGTGGTTGGATGTTGTCAAAGTGTTTGAACATTTTGTGTGTGTATGTTCATTTGTTCTTTAACAGGCTGTGAGCTCTGCTCAGAAACACTACAACAATGAGCATATCTACCCGTTCATGTACCTGGCAGGGTTTCACTACAGACACAGGAACGTGCGGGAGGCCCTGAAGGCCTGGGCCGAGGCAGCCCAGGTCATGCAAGAGTGAGTCCACATAAGTTATCAATTTCTTACACACTGATACAGCCGTAGGGAAGACTTACACACTGATACAGCCGTAGGGAGGACTTACACAGCGATACAGCCGTAGGGAAGACTTACACACTGATACAGCCGTAGGGAGGACTTACATACACACTGATACAGCCGTAGGGAGGACATACACACTGATACAGCCGTAGGGAGGACGTACACACTGATACAGCCATAGGGAGGACTTACATACACACTGATACAGCCGTAGGGAGGACGTACACACTGATACAGCCGTAGGGAGGACGTACACACTGATACAGCCATAGGGAGGACGTACACACTGATACAGCCGTAGGGAGGACGTACACACTGATACAGCCGTAGGGAAGACTTACACACTGATAGAGCCGTAGGGAGGACGTAAACACTGATACAGCCGTAGGGAGGACGTACACACTGATACAGCCGTAAGGAGGACTTACACACTGATACAGCCGTAGGGAAGACTTACACACTGATAGAGCCGTAGGGAGGACGTACACACTGATACAGCCGTAGGGAGGACGTACACACTGATACAGCCGTAGGGAAGACTTACACACTGATAGAGCCGTAGGCAGGACTTACACACTGATACAGCCGTAGGGAAGACTTAGATGCCAAACTGGGAAAACAAGTAGTTGCAGCCTGCACCAAGATTGTCTTCTTCTGCCATCGCAGTATCAGAAGACTTGGTTGGCCTGTTGTAGTTCAGCATAAGTGTTACTTCAAGCTGTAACTCAGTAAATTACAGTTTGGCTTGAATAGGTTAACAACCTGTACAGGAAAAGGTGTCGGCAGATTTTATTCAAAAGTATTCAGAATTCAAAGGGGAATCCTCATCCTGAATATAACAACATATCCCAGCAAACCCCGTTTTGTCACTCTTTTCACATAATGGTGAACTCTTAATACCCAATCTCAGTTCCCCCCTCCTGGCCCAACCCCTAGTTTTGGAGTGCCTTTTACCGGGTAGTGGCCCTTCAGAATGGCGCTACAAGGGGTAGTAGGGTTTGAAATTTTTACCTAGGAAATGGGACACCACCAGTTAAGTCGTCATCATCATCGTTACCTCGGCTGCTTGGAGTTGCCTGGTTTGCTCAGTAGCACGAAAGCAGCAAACAGGCCAACAGCGTTGTTACCATTTTCGTATGCTGTTTCATCATTAAATTCACTTCTGAGAATTTTTATGGCAAGAAATCAACTGTGTAGATTTCAAGTATTGGCCATTTTACAAAAATTGACAGTAAATCGAAAATGTGCTCCAACGTTTTCAGAGTTGAGAAGCTCCACAAACTGGCAACCAGCCAGCCAGTCTTGAGAGAGCTCCAGCTCTCACAAGAGACCGGTCTCCTAGGTGAGAGGCTTTTATTTCCCTGTTGACGGATGGTTTGTTTAAATGTCATCACACAAATGTCCATTATAAAATAATCGGAACTGATTTTTAAGACAAATTACTGTTCCTGCCCTGCATTGATATCGGGTGAGCGGAGAAGTGCAGAAAATGTGCTGCTGCATCATTTTTTTAAGCTTCATACACGGGGCATGGGAATAACCGTCCAGTCATTCACAAATCATCGTTTACACCAAGTTCTGTTGGCATCGTAGAGATTCTTCTGAAATGCTTGTTATAACGATCCAATTACATATTCCTTTTCATCTACATGAGGGCCCAGACACACCAAACCGACTAGCGGCGACGAAGGCCGACTGTTGCGTTGCCTCACGTCGCTTTCTGTCTGGGCCAAAAAGTAGCACTTTGGAACACACCGCAAAGACTACAGCCGGTGGCCAGCTAGCATGTACGTCCTGCACTGCTTCGCTAAGCTGAACAGCCAATCAGAGTGATCTCTCTCACCGACGGGCTCCGCCGATTCAACATGCTGAATCGGCTGAAAAGCTGCCGACGGGTCCGACTAGTGCCAACGGTGCGGGACACACCGCAGAAACTAGGTCACACTCACCGACAGCCCGATGTTGGTCGGTCAGCCTAGTGTGTCAGGGCCCTTAAATGAAGATATTTGGAGGGCTAGATGACCACCACCCCTTGATCCCCAAGAGAAACGGAACACCCTACCCTATGCAGCCGGACACAAAACGGAGGGGTGGGGGGGAATTGGGACTGGGCCTTCATATATAGTAGCATCATTTGCTAGTTCACTAAATTAACACTAGATGGCAGTAAATACCCTGTCAACTCTCTTGAGGCACAGTACTGTCTTATATGGTTAGCTTGCCTCTTGATTATAACGAGTTTGAGAACTATTAATCCGGCTCCTGTCTAAAACAGTATATGCGTATTGCCATTGAGAAGATACTTTGGCAATAATACAACCGCAGTCTATTTTTCATATTGTTCGCACAATACAATGTGGTTATAAGCATTTTTCTTTCAAATCTGTTGCACACATCTCGTTTTCAACCTCGGCAGAGCACATTCCTCCATTATTTTTGTTTAACTCAGGGTGTGGTTTGCAAAAGGCTTGGCCAGGAAGCATCTTTCAGTTCTCCATCCTTGGCATTGCTCCTCATGGGAACCAGTTAACCTGCTCTCTCTGTCTCCTTCTCTTTATCTCTCTCCCTCTCTCTCCCTCTCCTTCTCCTCCCCTTTAAACACACTGTTCGTGTTCTCTGCAAGCTGCTGCTGCTAAAAATACTGGTATTGGCCGACCAGCAGACAGGGAATGTGAGCAAGCGGTCTCTCCTGCCTCAGTCTCTTTTTAGGATGTGTGCTGCTGGGACGCCCCCAGAGCGGTGCATTTCCCTCCCCAGCTATTGGCTTCCTTTTCCCTTGGCCGTTTCCTGTTCCCTCCATTGTGCTTCAGCTTTGGCTCGCCTCCACATAGTACACAGAGAAAAGAGGACTGGCGTGTGATATATGTATGAATATATAAGTATAACGTTGAATTCTGTTTAGAATTCGTTTCCAAGGGGCTGGGATGGAGCCATGTAAAAACATTGTTAGCCGTTATAAAAATTACAGACGAGGTGTTCAAATCCTTACCCACTGGGGAAAAGATACTGAAAAGAAATATGGTGTCTAAAAATTAGATATTTTTGGCTAGTGTGTCAATGCAGGGATGTGATAAAGTTTATTTACTACCCATTACTACATCTTTCTGTTTTTCCCTCCCCAGCTATAACTATTTTCGTGAGGATGAGGAGATCTACAAGGAATTTTTTGACATCGCCAACGATGTCATCCCCACCTTGCTGAAGGAGACCGCCGCTGCCGCTGAGAGTGCTGGGGAGGGAGGGGAGGGAGGCCACGAAGCCGAAAAGGTAATAACTCTGTTCTGCCCAGCAAGTAATTATGGCACGGAAGAGACTCTATTATTCCCCTCTTTATTAATCCCCTCTACACCACCGAAATGGCCCGTTGATATTAATATTGCATATTAACGCTAATGTCTTCAGTATTTTTGGGTTGAATTGAATTTAGTGTCCTTTTCCATATTCTCTCTCTCTCTCGCTCTGTCTCTATCTCTCCGTCTGTCTGTCTGCCTGTCTGTCTCGCTCTCGTCTCTGTCTGTCTCTCTCTGTCTCTCTTGCTGTCTGTGTTGCTCAGGACCAACCCAAGCAGGCTGCTGCTCTCTCAGCTCTCCAAGACCCAGAATGCTTTGCCCACCTGTTGCATTTCTACGATGGGATCTGCAAGTGGGAGGAGGGTAGTCCCACGCCGGTTCTTCATGTAGGCTGGGCCACCTACCTGGTCCAGTCTCTAAGCCGCTTTGATGCTCAGGTGCGCAACAAACGGTTGCACTGCCTGTGCACATTAAAAAGCTAGCCCCTTTTCCGGTGTAGAGCCTAGCGTTAGTTCCAAAGAAGAAGTAGAATAATGATAAGAATGTCTCGTATTAAATGTTACACTTGGTGAAATATCAAAGATAAAAAATGTTTCCCAAAAGTACTGAATCTTTTGTTGTTGCTTTTTCTATTAACACATTGGTTATCCAGTATATTTGTGTTTGTTTCTAAAGGTGCGTCAGAAGGTGTCAATCATCACCAAAGAGCCAGAGTCCCAGGATGATGATGACCAGTCTAGTGACGATCCTCGGGAGGGGCGAAGACGTGGCCCCAGAAGGGAATCCAAGCTGGAGGACCAAAGTCCCCTCCCTCCCCCTGTCTCAGCAGCATCCACATCGCCATCCAGCCAGCCACCCCCCCAACCTAAGAAGCCGGGGGAAGTTGGGGGCCGCCGGCGATCATCTCAGGGCCTGCGGGCTGGAGACGCCGAAGGAAAAGCGAAGTCGCCGAGCCCCGACCCATCCTCTTCTCCCACATCTCAGCAGCAGGCCACATCCTCAGCGGGTCCCATTGTGATCTTTCAAAGTGAAAAGATGAAAGGTATGAAGGGGCTGCTGTGCGCAGCCAAGGTCAACTCCAGTGCCATCAAGCTACAGCTCACGGCCCAGTCCCAGGTCCAGATGAAGAGGCAGAAGAGCACGCCGTCGGGAGACTACTCCATGTCCTTCATGAAGCGCCCGCGCAAATCCCTGTAGATTTCTGGTTGTTGCAGCAGGAGACGAGCGTTCTTGAAAGACTTCGTAGGACTCGTTCCACTTGTACTGTGAAAAGCAAAGCCGACGCACGAAAATGGATTCACTTCGCTTTTGTTTTTGAATGTTTTTGCAAAATCTCAGCCAAAAGTCATCAGCTTCTCAAGTCCTTTGCAGTGTTTTTTTTCCCCCTTGCACATATATGCTTGAATTGACCCAAGCAATACAAATCCATTTCCAGCATCAACAGGGGCATTTCACTTTCACCTCGTGATTCAGTGGCAACCACATTGCATCGTAAAAAAACATATTGCACAGATTTTATTCTTATCATTGATTGTAAACATCCAGTCACAGTCGGTTCTTCAGAAAGCCAGTTGCACACCAACAGTTTATTTGTCACTGACGTATGCGGAAGCCAAAGTTGAGCAACATGACACTGTGAATATCATTTCTGTACGTGTGTTGATGTCGGACTACCGTTCTGGAGCGTCTTGTTTATTTGACCCATCAGTTCTTCTGAAGCCTTTTGGGATCGGTTTACCTAGGATAGTTACCATGTAACATTGTCCACTTCTGCTCTATTGTCAGCTTATCTCTCGCTAGCTATGTTGCCTTAAGTTGCGTTTTTTTTTTTTTGTTCTTTTCTAATTCTAGGTGGCCTTTAGTTTGGAGAATAGCTGATGTAGGCCTATTTCTAATGATTAGAGACGACGAGGAAGACCTTGCACTGTTCGAGAAGGGGATCCCTTCAGGTGGGCCCCGCTACGTTGTGTTTGCTTGACAACTAGTGTTTTGTTTTGTTTTGTATCTGCCAGTAATAAAGACGAGGGGAGGGGGGGGGAGGAAGGAAACTAAGTGTGCGTTTCATGTGGATGTGAAAACGTGTTGTCTTCCCGCGGCGCGCGGCTCGCTCATGCGCAAAGCCTCGTGCGCCCTGCGCGAGTCGGGCGCAGACGGACGTTGCTTCGCTGCGGCTGAGCGACGGCGTGTGTGTGTGTGCACGCGCGCGCGCCGCTTCGCGAGGACCACGACCGGTAGAGAAGAACGGAGAGACCTGTCGCGCTAGTCCCCGGCACCACCTCTAGTACCCGGCACCACCTCTAGTCCCCGGTACCACCTCTAGTCCGGGATTCATCAGGACATAGGAGGATCAAGACCCGGTAGGCACCACCTCTAGTCCCCGGTACCACCTCTAGTCCAGGATTCATCAGGACATAGGAGGATCAAGACCCGGTACCACCTCTAGTCCCCGGCACCACCTCTAGTCCGGGATTCATCAGGACATACGAGGATCAAGAGAAACCTGTTGGCTGCGCCGCCCGCGTCCCGGCCAGGCTCTCCCGGGCGGAGCGCCATGCGTGTGTAGCGACCCGCGCTGCGGTGAGCATGGAGCCGATCGGGGTCTCGTTCCTGGACCCCCTGCACGACTACGAGTTGATCCATCGCATCGGGTGCGGCACGTACGGAGACGTGTACAAGGTGAGCGGAGAACCCCCCCGAGCGGCCGCGCGCATCTTCCCGCGCCCGTGTTTTGATTTCACATGTTTCACGAGATTAAAGAAAACCCGATCCCGGTGCGTAGCCTTGCTCTCGCGCCCATCGTCAGGAACCGCGTGCACGGTGGGGTGGACACTCCTGTCTGCGCCCCTGAGCAAGGCAATGGGAGGAAGGGCTGGAGACGGTGCGCTGGAGGGGCTAGATGCATGCGGAGGACGTATTGCGCTGCGTGCTTCCTCACAGGGACGGGTGGTGTCGGTCCTTCGGATTCGGTGTTGGTGTTGCTTCAACTTTCGCGTCTGATGCGAGCGTGCTGCTGCGCGGCGTTGCCTCGACAGCTGCGGTTCGCTTCAAGTTTGCGGAGGAATCGCCGCATCTCGTCCAGTGGCGGCTGGTGCTAAAAAAATTTGGGGGGGGGGGCCCGCAAATAACCTTGGCGCAGCACACCTGACCGCTGCTGTAATGGCCACACAGTCGCAGATATTAAGAGGGACCATGCAGCCTATAGATTTTATCAGGGTTCGTAGACGGTGGATGATTGACAGCCGAGGCGTCGTGGTGGGTGTGGACATTATTGTCCAGAGGCGCAAAAACCCGGTCCAGAAAGTAAAAACCCTAACCGTGTCTTTACTCCACCCACGTTCTAAACCATCAGATTGCACCGACTAGTTTCCCAAATCAGCAGGTTTAATACATGGATGGAGTAAAGACACGGTTAGGGTTTTTACTTTCTGGACCGGGTTTTTCCACCTCTGTTATCGTCCAATCACATTAGATCGATAACCATTAAACAATACCAATTCGCTGCCAATGAAAGTGGGCGTGTCTGGGGCGGCACAGAACTGCGCCCCCTGGAAAATCCGAAGAAACCAATCAGACGGCAGCCTCAGGTCACCTGCTCGCCACAACTTTGAGGGCTTACATAAGGTATGGTTTGACCGGCGCCCCTCACCCAGGAAGTATTTGTATTCAGACAGGAAGTATATGTATTCAGACAGGAAGTATATGCAGTCAGACAGGAACCAACCAAATATCATCTGAACCAATATGTAATGTTGCTGACAGACTGACAACACGTTGACTTCATAATTATTTGCATTATACAACTAAATTATATTCAACATGTTTAAGTAGACTTTCATCTCTTGATGTTTGAAGGGGCGGCGCCCCAGCGCCCTCTACTGGCCAGCCGCCACTGGACTCGAGACTGTCCACCGAAAAACGAGCCCATAGGTGGTTTGAACAAGCAGTTTATTACCACCTATATTTACGTTTTAAGCCACTTCCTCTTGGTCCTCCATAATTATAACACGTTACTTCCCCTGTAACAATAAGAGATCTCCTGCCATAAGCTCTCGCGAGAAGGAATATTAATAAAAGCAAAGTTTAATGTCACATAGCGGTTATAACGTCCTCGCTAGCTGACTTTCTAACTTCTGGCTAACGTTACGTTAGCTCTTATGACGTCATTCATAGGTAAACATACTGCCAATAGCATCTTAGTTACTACACTAGACGGCGAAACAACACAAAAACGCGCTGACTACATATTCTATTGTTCTCGCATTGTTTTAAAAACCCACAATGCACCGAGGCGAAAGATATCTGTGGCATATCTCCTGCCGCCGGTAGGGGCGCTAATTTAGGAAACGCTCCTGTTTGGTCGCATTAGAGGACAAACGACCAATGTGGTCATAGCATCCGGATGTGGGCCACTTCAGGGCCTTCTTCTGGCCCTGACAAAATGGATGTGAGCCTGAAGTGGCCCACATGTATGTGGGCCTTTTCTGACAAGACGCGGTGCTCTGGGCAACATGTGATCTGGATGTGACCCTGAAGTGGCCCGTGTGGTAAATGGTGAATATGGTCCAAATATCACACAACAAATATGGGCCACCTTTGGCAAATATGTGACTCATGCAGCATTGCTATGGCTTGGCTCTGGCCCAGATCTGGTAAACAGGAGTGGACGGCCCAAGTGCCATCACTTTCATCCGGCCCATGCAGTATGTGGGCCGGATGAAAGAGTCAGTGTGGGACAGGTCCGGGCCACGGCAATTTTGCTATCTGGGATGGGTTGGAGAACTTGTTGGTTTAGTCTGTCATAGGTTAAAATCCTTCATATCATCCCAGGCTTCGTATGACTTGCCTTTAGATCAGAGTGTGATGCACTTCCTCCTTCTCCGCAATCAGATGGAAACACGTCACCCCAGTATGAAAAGCCCAGAAGTGATGAAGCCTGTGGGTTTGTGTAAGACACTTGGTTATTCTGCAGCCTGCAGGGCTCACGTCGGTTCAGAAGGTGCAGTGAGCGGGCCCGTCATGGTGAGCGGGTGGATTAGAGGCATTTGCATGTATTTTACAGTACAGGGCAGTAGATCTTTACAGGTCCGGGTTCATCTTTTCATCTCTGCCACTGTCGAAAACTGGTGACGGTTTATTGTGACGGAACTTCAGGACACCGACATCCTGTGTGCCTCGTGCGCTCTGCGGAGGCACGACAAGACTCTTGTTTGTTCCTCTTTTAAACCTGAAGAGGTGACATGAAACAACCAGAGAATATTTCCTCTCTCAAATACTACGTACGTTCGACATTTGGCTCATAATTCACTCGTTTTTCTGCACCAGCCTCTCGTTTACGCGACACTTCAGCATATTACTGCCTCTCTGTACCTGTTGTGATGGGCTAAATGGCACATCGTAACATACAATGGTCCATTATCACCTCCCATTATACCCCCCCTCCCCCACTCTCTCTGTCTGTCTCTCACTCTCTCTCTGTCAAATTCAAATTCAAATGGCTGTACTGGCATGACATACCACTGTACATATTGCTCTGTCTATCTCTCCCTCTCTCTCTGTCTCTCACCCCCCCCTGTCTACCTCTCTCTGTCTACCTCTCTCTCCTCCTCTATCTCTATCTCTCTCTGTCTCTGTCTCTCTCTGTCTATCTCTCTCTCTCTGTCACCCCCCCCTCTCTCTGTCTATCTCTCTCTCTCTGTCTCTCTCTCTGTCTACCTCTCTCCCCTCTATCTCTATCTCTCTCTGTCTCTGTCTCTCTCTCTGGCTATCTCTCTCTCTCTGTCACCCCCCCTCTCTCTGTCTACCTCTCTCTCCTCCTCTATCTCTGTCTCTGTCTCTCTCTCTGGCTATCGCTCTCTGTCTATCTCTCTCTTTCTGTCTCTGTCTCTCTCTCTGGCTATCGCTCTCTGGCTATCTCTCTCTGTCTATCTCTCCCTCTCTCTCTGTCTCTCACCCCCCCCTGTCTACCTCTCTCTGTCTACCTCTCTCTCCTCCTCTATCTCTATCTCTCTCTGTCTCTGTCTCTCTCTGGCTATCTCTCTCTGTCTATCTCTCTCTCTCTGTCACCCCCCCCCTCTCTCTGTCTATCTCTCTCTCTCTGTCTCTCTCTCTGTCTACCTCTCTCTCCTCTATCTCTATCTCTCTCTGTCTCTGTCTCTCTCTCTGTCTATCTCTCTCTCTCTGTCACCCCCCCTCTCTCTGTCTACCTCTCTCTCCTCCTCTATCTCTGTCTCTGTCTCTCTCTCTGGCTATCGCTCTCTGTCTATCTCTCTCTTTCTGTCTCTGTATCTCTCTGGCTATCTCTCTCTGTCTATCTCTCTCTCTCTCTCACCCCCCCCCCCTCTCTGGCTATCTCTCTCTGTCTATCTCTCTCTCTCTCTCACCCCCCCCTCTCTGGCTATCTCTCTCTTTCTGTCTCTGTCTCTCTCTGGCTATCTCTCTCTGTCTATCTCTCTCTCTCTGTCACCCCCCCTCTCTCTGTCTATCTCTCTCTCTCTGTCTCTCTCTCTGTCTACCTCTCTCTCCTCTATCTCTATCTCTCTCTGTCTCTGTCTCTCTCTCTGTCTCTGTCTCTCTCTCTGTCTATCTCTCTCTCTCTGTCACCCCCCCTCTCTCTGTCTACCTCTCTCTCCTCCTCTATCTCTGTCTCTGTCTCTCTCTCTGGCTATCGCTCTCTGTCTATCTCTCTCTTTCTGTCTCTGTATCTCTCTCTGGCTATCTCTCTCTGTCTATCTCTCTCTCTCTCACCCCCCCCCCTCTCTGGCTATCTCTCTCTGTCTACCTCTCTCTCCTCCTCTATCTCTATCTCTCTCTGTCTCTGTCTGTCTCTCTGTCTACCTCTCTCTTTCTGTCTCTGTCTCTCTGTCTGGTTATCTCTCTCTCTCCCTCTCTCACACACACACTCCTGTCTCTCTCACTCTGTCTATTTCTCTCCCCTCTCTCTGTGTCTCTGTCTGTCTGTCTGTCTGTCTGTCTGTCTGTCTGTCTGTCTGTCTGTCTGTCTGTCTGTCTGTCTGTCTGTCTGTCTCTCGCTCTCTTCATCACCGGCCAGACTTGCTGAACTACCACCTACTTCGAATGTTATCAGTCCAAGCGGCCGAACTACTGGGAGTGGAGGGTGAAGCCAGTGGACACGTGACCGTGTCTGTGGGCATCAACAGACTCGTTAAGCGGCCATTGTTAGAGAACTATGCCGGGAGCTCAGTGCTCGTGTGTGTGACCCACCCAGTTTGTGAGCAAAGGGCCTGTGTCTCACACTTCCCACGGCCACCCAGCATCACAGCCACGAAGGGTTTCGACTTCTCAAGTGGCTTGCGATGGTCGAGGGCACCGCAAACACCTGTATGAACGGTGCGGTTTGATTTGGTGTTCTGCGATGTGCATGGTGTTTTCTTCTTCCGTGTGCAGAGCTCATCATCAGGTGAAAGAGGGCGGGAAACGGTTCAACTGACACAATGACGCCCTGGATCTTCACTTCCTCACATCTCTAGCAGCAGCCCGCTTTGTTCTCTGCAGGGATGTTTGTTTCACCCCTCAGAGTTTGGCTGGTTAAATGTGTCGCCTTAGGTGAACTACTTCTCCTGTTGTCTTTGTCCCACCGACTTGTCAGGGGATGTTTTTACCGTTTACCTTAAAACGAAACGTTCTCTTCTATGAGGTTACTGCCGTAGCTGCAATTAGTTGGCTATGGCTGTGATTACTCATAGTACACACACACACAGACACACACACACACATATATATATATAAATGTTTGTTTAAAGAAACACTCAACGGTAGGGAAAGTGCTCAACAAATAAGGAGCAAAATAATCCAGTGAGTCGAGTAAATTCTCCATGAGACGGTACAAGTCTGTTTCATGCCATAAGCATCACCAGCTGTCAATAAAGCTCCTCGGGAAAGAGTAAGAAATCATCAGCTGTCTGTCAGACAGAAAGCTGATGATTGCTTATGGCATGAAACAGACTTGTACTGTCTCATGAAGAATTTACTCGACGCACTGGATTTATATATATATATATACATTTTGTGGTTTTGTTAATATCAGATAGAAAGGCAGGGTGTTTCAGTATGACGGAGTTTCACTTTAACACAAGTTCCTATCAGAATCAGAATCAGAATCAGAATCGTGTTTATTGGCCATGCAGGCTTGCACACACATGGAATGTGACTCTGATTCCGTGGCTCTCTCGCTGTACTTAACATAGAATAAAACACTACAACACAACAATCTCCACATATACACACACAAGGATTGACTAGATTCAGGTGAAATAAGAGGTATAAAGTGCGATGGTGCAGAGAATATATCGTCTAATGTAGGCTGGCACTGTGACGCACGTTGGCTTCATTTTCATGTCCCATTTTATACAAGTCATTACCTCACACTTTGCCACAAAAACACATTTCAGAGATGTTACTGTTACTTTAGTCACAGGAAGTGCTGCGGTAAAGCAGGAAAGAAAACAGGAAGTTGATGAAGCCAAGGCGCAGGTTTTGTCTGCGTGAACTGTGAGTCCATTGGTCCCTGGCATGTTTGTTGTGGATGAAAACACATTCCATTTGATGTCGCTGTCGCTGGCCTGTCGGAGCCGATGGTGATGACTGACGTCCCTCACACGAACCAGGAAGGTTTAGAAAATAGACGCACTCATGCCGCCTTTCTTCTATTCTGGGGCCTCAGGTTTTTCCTGAAACGGGTCGCCCGACCGTGACGGCTGCGTCTCGCCAAACGGCCCAGTGTGTGCGACACAGTCAGGAGTCTGTCTCTCTGACCTTGTCACTGATAGTCTGTCTGACTCCCCGGTGAGAAAAGGGGCTCTCCATCACAACACCATCACCCTGTATTGTGAAACCAATACGAGGTGCAAGCCAAGGAGAGGCAACAAGCAGAAACCAAGCACACATCCTTTATCGCCAAGACAGCAGCTCGAGCAGCTGGACAGATGCCCGAGTTTTGTCTGTTCTGATCACACAGGCCAGCAGCCCAGGTCCAAACCCAGACAGGTTTAAGAGTCAGAAGCTGCTCTTTGGAAAAGAAAAAGCATTAACGCTCTACAACAACAGCAACAACAACAACAACTTAGTTTTGTATAGCACCTTTCAAGGAACCCAAGAACGCTTTACAGTAGATAAGAATTAGAATAAATAGATAAGATTAAAACAAAGCTCAAGGGGGCGTCCAGGTAGCGTAGCGGTCTATTCTGTTGCCTACCAACCTACCAGGGATCGCCGGTTCGATTCCCCGTGTTACCTCTGGCTTGGTAGGGCTTCCCTACAGACACAGTTGTCCGTGTCTGCGAGTGGGAAGCCAGGTGTGGGTATGTGTCCTGGTCACTGCACTAGCGCCTCCTCTGGTCGGTCGGGGCCCCTGTTCGGGGGGGGGGAGGGGGAACTGGGGGGAATAGCGTGATCCTCCCACGCGCTACGTCCCCCTGGTGAAACTCCTCACTGTCAGGTGAAAAGAAGCGGCTGGCGACTCAACATGTATGGGAGGAGGCATGTGGTAGTCTGCGGCCCTCCCCGGACCAGCAGAGGGGGTGGAGCAGAGACCGGCACGGCTCGGAAGAGTTGGGGTGATTGGCCGAATACGGAGAAGCAGCGTTGTGGATGTCTGCTGGAATAGCGTGCCAAGGGCTGGGGGCTGCCACACTACAAGCTCTATCCCCAGGAGTCCGCAGGCTGGTGTGGGGTGGGGGTGGGGGGTGGAATGCAGGGCTGTGTCTGCGGATTCCGGGACAGAATATGGGGGTTGAGGTGTGGGAAGATGGCGGCGCGAACTCACGTTCACCCAGTACCGACTATGCAGTGTCTTTGTCCATGTGTACGTCTTGAGTTTGTGTCGTTTGTGAAATTTTTATTTTGATCTTAGATTTTTTTTTTCTCGTTTAATGGCTGGTAGAGCTGGCGTCGGATCGGCTGGGAGAGCTGGGTCTGCCGCATCCGGTGGGCCCAAGGACCACGGCCTCGCCTGCAGCTGCGCCCGAAAAGGACGCACCGAGGGCAGTCTGGCGCGGTGCGGAAGCAGGGCAGGCTAAGCTAACTGCTAGCCCATGCAGACCGGCAACTCCGGTAACACCGAGGGCGGTCTGGCGGGGCGTGGAAGCAGGGCAGGCTAAGCTAACTGCCACCGAGGGCTGTCTGGCGGGGTACGGAAGCAGGGCAGGCTAAGCTAACTGCTAGCCCATGCAGACCGGCAACTCCGGTAACACCGAGGGCGGTCTGGCGGGGCGTGGAAGCAGGGCAGGCTAAGCTAACTGCCACCGAGGGCGGTCTGGCGGGGCACGGAAGCAGGGCAGGCTAAGCTAACTGCCACCGAGGGCGGTCTGGCGGGGCACGGAAGCAGGGCAGGCTAAGCTAACTGCTAGCCCATGCAGATCGGCAACTCCGGTAACACCGAGGGCGGTCTGGTGGGGCGCGGAAGCAGGGCAGGCTAAGCTAACTGCTAGCCCATGCAGACCGGCAACTCCGGTAACACCGAGGGCGGTCTGGCGTGGCGTGGAAGCAGGGCAGGCTAAGCTAACTGCCACCGGAGGTTGTCTGGTGGGGCACGGAAGCAGGGCAGGCTAAGCTAACTGCCACCGAGGGCGGTCTGGCGGGGCACGGAAGCAGGGCAGGCTAAGCTAACTGCTAGCCCATGCAGACCGGCAACTCCGGTAACACCGAGGGCGGTCTGGCGGGGCGCGGAAGCAGGGCAGGCTAAGCTAACTGCTAGCCCATGCAGACCGGCAACTCCGGTAACACCGAGGGTGGTCTTGCGGCGGCCTCGCCCGGCCTTGACTGTGTTTTAGCGTCGCCATGCGGAGTGCGGGGAGGTGTGTCGAAGGCGGCTGGCTGGGAGAGCTGGCGTTGGATCGGCCGAGGGAGCCTGGTGTGCCGTCTCCGGTGGGCCCAGGGACCACGGCCCCGCCTGGAGCTGCACCCGAAGAGGGAGCACCGACAGCGGGGCAGTTTAAGCTAACTGCTAGCCCATGCAGAGCAGCAGTTCCGACAGTCATCCTGGCTGGTGTTCGCTCGCTGGACAGTGATTATTATTTGTTGGACTGTGTTGTTAACCGTTTGTGTGTTTTGTTTTGTTTTTTTTGTTTTGTTTTGCGTTCTCTCTGTTTTTGTATGTTTTTGGCGGTGTCGTTTTTGGAAGTGTCAGATGTGTGTTTTTATCTTTTGTGTCGCACTGCTGTGGGCTGGGTGAAACGACAATAGATTGTTCCTGATTCCTGAGGAGGTCGGATAGGCATGGAGGGATTTATAGATGAGGAGGAGGATTATATACGAAATGCGGGATTTGACCGGGAGCCAGTGAAGGTGGACAAGGGTGGGAGTGATGTGTTGCCAGGGCTTGGTGCGGGTGAGCACCCTGGCAGCAGCATTCTGCACATACTGAAGCCTCTCTGGGGCTTTGCTAGGTACCCCAGACAGGACTCCATTGCAACAGTCCTGACGGGGGGGGGGGGGGTGATGAAGGCATGGATGAGGGTCTCTGCCATGGAGTCTGGGAGTAGTGGCCGGAGCCTGGAGATGTTTTTGAGGTGAAAGAAAGCAGATTTGGTGACGGATTTGATGTGTGACTGGAATGAGAGGGTGTAGTCCAGAATGACACCAAGGTTGCGGACTTCTGGGGATGGGCAGATGGAGCAGCCATCCAAATATCCATCCATTATCCAAACCGCTTATCCTGCTCTCAGGGTCATGGGAATGCTGGCGCCTATCCCAGCAGTCATTGGGCAGCAGGCGGGGAGACACCCTGGACAGGCTGCCAGTCCATCACAGGGCCGACACACATGTTCACACCTAGGGACAAATTTAGTATGGCTGATTCACCTGACCTGCATGTCTTTGGACTGTGGGAGGAAACCGGAGCACCCAGAGGAAATCTACGCAGACCCGGGTAGGACATGCAAACTCCACACAGAGGATGACCCGGGACCACCCCCAAGGTTTGACTACCCCGGGGCTCGAACCCAGGACCTTCTTGCTGTGAGGCGACCGCGCTAACCACTGTGCCACCGTGCCACCCCCTATCCAGATATCAAATAACCAAAAATATTTTTGCAGGATATCTGACATGGTTTCCAAGGTTTACATTCAATACACATTGCATCATCATTAGTACACTGGTATCAGCATGCGGTAAATATTGATTTAAGTGGGTCTTCTATACCCATAACCCATGTAGGTTGATTTGATATGTAACACAGGCTACTGACAACAGAGTTATCAACAAGCATGACAGTTATACTGAGGCCACATTGTCACCCGCATTGGGAGTTCATAAGAAGATCAAAAAATGTCCTATGTCTTCCTTTCAGGCCCGTAACATCAGCACCTCTGAACTGGCAGCCATAAAGGTCATCAAGCTGGACCCTGGTATGTAAATATTTCAAACTTAATTTGAGTTTGGAGAAGGTTATTTTTCATAGACATGTATGAAAGGCTGTTGGTGTATGTAAGCTTCTGTGTCACATGCTTATTCGGTGCCATCTATTTTCCAACTCTCAACTCTGAAGTACGCTGTGTGAAAAGTGTTGTCAAACCGAAACTGTGAATATTTGCCTGTGACTGCTGACCTTCTCTGTTCAGGTGATGACATCACATCCATCCAGCAGGAGATCACGATGATGAAGGAGTGCAAGCACAAAAACATTGTGGCCTATTTTGGCACCTATCACAGGTGCTGTATGTTTTCAGACTGTGCATTTACATAAATTGTGGATTTCCTCAAACGTTCAGTGGATTCTATTGGCAGAATTTGACTTACATCTCAGGATTCAGCCATGGGCAGCGCCAGGAATTTTTCACTGCAGTGGCTTAGCAGTTACTAAATCATTGCGTGGGGTTGCCTCAGGTGTTAGAATTGGGCGGGCCTTTCTATTTTCGTATCGTCCCATCATGGGAATCATTCACCCTGTCTGCTGAAATCCTCTGCATCTGCCAGATATGTAATGTTTTAAGTAAAGACTTGGAGCGCACTACCCCTTATATGATATGGTGCAGCCAGCATGGTGGTGTGCATTGTTTTTCCTGTTCCATTCTCACGCTGTCTCTCACAAGAGTAAGTAGGCGTTTACCTTTAGTTTTCTTTTCTGCAACGCATGCAGCGCTGCTGCTTTTGCTCTAGCAGCACAACATCGGCATCTAGTCTATGAAGCCCCAGTAGTCAACCCATCCATAGGATTAGTGGTTGTGTCAGGAAGGGCATCCGAAGTAAAATTTTGCCAAATCATTATGCGGATTGACAAGACCATACCGGATCGGTCAAGGCCCGGGTTAACAACAACTGCCATCAGTGCTGGGCCCTCACAGGGTACTGATGGAAACCATCAAATCCGCCGTGGCGACCCCTGGAAAACAGGGAACAAGCCGAAAGAAAAAGTAGAAGCGTCACTGAAAGTCAACTTTCTGTATGACATATGCTTGGGAATATTCTGGAAAAAACTTATCACATTTGTGTCTGTATCCATCCCTCTCCAGGAATACCAAGTTGTGGATTTGCATGGAGTACTGTGGTGGAGGGTCACTACAGGACATTTACCATGGTACAAATCAAAAGAAATACCGTGCCCTAATAATCCCACACTGACCTCAATTCTTTCCCTTATTTTCCCGTCTCCATCTCACAATTAAGACTGGGTTTCATCACTGAATAGCTCGTTTTACCTTATCTTTAGTAAATGTACCTACCAGTTCTTCATCCTCATTTCATTTCCCATCTGGTGTGTGTATGGACTATTGACCAAAGTGTCCCTTACAGTGACAGGCCCATTAAAGGAGAAGCAGATCGCCTATATCTGCAGAGAAACTCTTCAGGTGAGGCTTTTCGGGACACTTCTGTTGTATAACATTGAGAGAATGAATCATATATATATATATATATATATATATACACACACACACACACACACACACACATATATATATACATATATAATAATAAACATGTTATTGAAAGGCATCTTTCATAACACTCTAGGTCACCTTGCATCAAATATAAGCATTACATCAGCAGGAGCTAAAAAAAAGATGAATTTGATGTTGTTAATGTTGTTAAAGTGAGTATGCTAGTTTAAAAAGGTGGGTTTTAAGAGCAGATTTGATTTCTGTAATGGAGTCCAGTAAGCAGATGTGATGGGGAATGGAGTTCCACAGTTTGGGTGCAGCATTGGAGAAAGCCCTAGCACCCATTGTGCTGAGGTTGATGGCTGGTAGTGCCTATAGACCTGCGAGTGAGATGGAGTGTAAGTCTGAAGGAGGTCTGTGGGATAAGCAGGAGATAGACTATGAAGAGCTTTGAATGTTAATAAAAAAATTTCTAAATTAAGCCACTGTAACACAGGAAGCCAGTGTAATTGAATCAGTAGGGGAGAGACATGGTCAGTGGACTTTGAATGTGCAATTATCTGTGCTGCAGAATTCTGGATGAGTTGAAGTCGGTGAATAAGTTTGTTAGGGGTGCCTGCCAGGATCGCATTGCAGTAGTCTATGCGTGATGTGAGCAAAGCATTGACTAAGGCTTCCGTGGAGTGTTGTGTTAAAGCAGGGCGTAGTCTGGAGATGTTTCGCAGATGGAAAAAGGCAATCTGGGAGACATTGTTTATATGACTGGATAAGGAAAGGGTACTATCTAGGATAACACTAAGGCTCTAAGCCTGAGAGGAATCAGGTATGGTGGCTCCAGCAATGGGAAGTGAGCAAATATTAGTTATTGAGAGTGTAGATTTTCCTTTAGGGAGTCGTTCCTTATCCAACGAGAGGGTCTAAGGACAGGATGTTGTGTTGCTGTTAAGCCCTCTGAGGCAAATTTGTAATTTGTGATATTGGGCTATACAAATAAAATTGATTTGCTTTGATTTGATTTGATTTAGATTTAGTGCCAAGGAGAGTAGCTCAGTTTTACTAGTGTTGGATTTCAGATAATTGTTAGTCATCCATATCTGTATATCATGGAGACAAGCAGTGAGGGTACTGGAGGGGAGAGTGGAAGTGGGCTTAGTGGATACGTTAAGCTGTGTTTCATCAGCATAGCAGTGGAAATGGATACTATAGTGCCGGAAGATGTTGCCAAGAGAGACGAGGTAAATAATAAACAGGAGGGGCCCCAACACTGAACCCTGTGGAATTCCATGAGGAACTGTCAAACTTTCTGATCAATAATTCTGAATTTGTACAAAATGTGTAAGGTAAGAAGCAAACCACTGATACACAGTGCCCCCAACTCCAATGCTAGCCAGATGATCCATAAATAGCTGATGGGATATAGTATCAAAGGGTGCGGTGAGGTCAAGGAGGATGAGGATAGAGAGTAGACCAGAATCAGCTGCATGAAGGAGGTCATTAGTGATCTTAACCAGGGCTGTTTCTGTGCTATGTTTGGGGCAAAAGCCAGATTGAAATTGTTCAGAGATTACTGTTATCAAGGTAGATCTGCAGTTGAGCTGCAACTACCCTCTCAAGAATTTTGGAGATGAATGGTAAATTGTAAATAGGCCGGTAATTAAAATTTTATATATATATAAAATTTTTGCCACAGAAGGGCGACATGGTATTTAACTCAGCCAGACTGCTAAATATAGTGGGAGATGCCACAACGGCAAAACAAGAGAACACAAACATAACATTACTTGCCTATTCTGTTACTGACTAGTTTAACTATTACCAAACGGGAGCACAGTCCTTTTACAAAGTGTCATGGGATAATCTGAATGGTGAGTAGCCATTTTAATTGGCTTGATTGTGTTTCTGTGTTTTCTCCAGGGCCTTTACCATCTGCATGAAACTGGAAAAATGCACAGAGACATAAAGGTATGCTAATCTGTACATTTCCAAGAAGATGAAATATTATTACAGTGGCAGCGTCCTTACATGGTGTCAGAGTGAATGACTGTTACCTATTTGCCTGTGAAAGAGAGCTCATATGAGTGTCTGTGTGCTCACTACAGGGAGCCAACATCCTTCTCACAGAGAGAGGAGATGTGAAACTGGGTCAGTATCTGTATCGAATGCAAGCACACAAACAAAATATTGCATAGGATGTGTGCACAGATGCCTGCACACATGAGCGTGCACACACAAACACATACGCAAACCCAGAGACAGACACATCTGCGATACCTATCTAACGTCTCCCTCTTATCCATCGAGTATGCTAAAACAGGCGATCTGTATTGAGTCCCCTGACATCCTCCCTATGCTCGTTCCCTCTCCTCTTCTGCAGCTGATTTCGGGGTTGCTGCAGAGATCAGTGTCTCAGTCTCCAAAAGGAAGTCTTTTATAGGAACTCCTTACTGGTAAGATAAAGAGATCTGTGCTGACCTTGTCTGATTTTCAAAACACGATAATACGTTTTGCTGTTCTCTCTTCAAATACTTAAATATCAGAAACTGCCATTGCGTCCCGCACACATGCAGTTTACGTTTGTACACATACTGGGCTGTTTGTAGCTCTTTTCCTCAGTGATCTCTCCTTTTGCCTTTCCCCCTTGTCATTGGTATGTGTCTGTTCAGGATGGCCCCGGAGGTGGCGGCGGTGGAAAAGAAGGGCGGGTACAACCATCTGTGCGACATTTGGGCAGTGGGCATCACCGCTATTGAGCTGGCCGAGCTTCAGCCGCCCATGTTCGACCTCCACCCCATGAGGTGAGGTGGCCCGGTTCTGTGAGTCATCACAGACATCTGACACCAGCACAGACAACTCGCAGTTGAAAAACAAAAACGCTGAACGTTATAAAAAGGGAGCTCGGCCACAAAGCTGGAATTCGTCATCAGGAATGTTCTTCACGAGGGTGTAGTTTGCAGTCACGAGGATGTAGTTTGCAGTCACATTTGTTAAGCTGTGTGAGTGTCAAGGAAGAAAGGTGAAAGCAGAGATCTTGTTATGTAACCTCTGACTGATCATAGCTGACTGGTCATAGCTACTGTATGTAAACTGTTGGTACGCGTTTGTAGGCTGATGACATTTAAAACTATGTTTCAGAGCGCTGATGTTGATGTCTAAGAGCAGCTTTCAGCCTCCCAGACTCAAGGAAAAGACAAAGTGGTGAGGTGAAACGTTTGTGGTTAACTTCCTGTATGTTTTTGTGTTTCCATCTGGCTTTTGCAAGCAATTTTCACGATGTGGTTGCTCAACATACCTAATGCATGCATGTACTCTTCAGAGTATTACTCCTCATTTCTTTTCCCCCATATCAGTTTTCCCTTGACTGAGAGTTTATTCTCTCATTATGTTTCTTTCTCTCTTTCATCCCCTTCCTCGCTCTTGGCTCTCTTCCTTTCCATCCTTCAATGCTTCCTCTTTGTCTTCACCTTTCTCTCTCTGCAGGTCGACAGGGTTTCAGAGCTTTGTGAAAATGGCACTCATCAAAAATCCACGTAAGAGGCCCTCAGCCGAGACCTTACTGCAGGTGAAAGGCTTTCCACACCTTGTCAGATTGAACGTCCACATGATAGTGCCCATCCACTTGGTTGGCGGAATAATGATTGTCCTTGATGATGACTGAGATCACCACTGTCCTCTCAGTGTTCGAATTCATGACCTTTGACCTCCCGCTTTAGCATCCGTTTGTGACCCAGCTGCTAACCCGTAACCTGGTCATCGAGCTGCTGGACATGGCCAACAACCCTGAGCTCCACGCCGGCACACACAACATGGACGACAGCGAGCTGGAGGTCAGTACAGGGAAGACTAGCAATAGCAGAGAGGGATAGAAGGACTGATCGAGATACAGACAGAAGTGGACAGACCAGCTGATCAACTGACAAATGGATGACTACTTTGAAATGATGACTGTTTTCAAGTCTCTACCTGCTCCAGATCTGTTTTACAAATAATTTCCAGTATCAGATAAAGGGGATTTGCTACAGGAACAATACAACTGAGTAATAGAGTTTAGAAGACAATTAAAGGAAAAGTAATTGGAAAGTCATTTAGATATACTTTTGTGGTGCCTCTGGGTGGTGTAGTGATCTATTCCATTGCCTACCAACACGGGAATCGCCGGTTCGATTCCTCGCGTTGCCTCCAGCTTGGTCAGATGTCTCTACGGGCACAATTGGCCGTGTCTGCAGGTGGGAAGCCGGATGTGGGTATGTGTCCTGGTCGCTGCACTAGAGCCTCCTCTGGTCGGTCGGGGGCCTGTTCTGGGGGGAGGGGGAACCGGGGGGAATAGCGTGATCCTCCCACGCACTACGTCCCCCTGGTGAAACTCCTCACTGTCAGGTGAAAAGAAGCAGCTGGCGACTCCATGTGTGTCGGAGGAGGCATGTGGTAGTCTGCAGCCCTCCCCGGATCGGAAGGGCTACAATTGGGGAGAAAAAAAAAGGGGGTGGGAGTATATATAGCCATCCATCTATCTAAACCACTTATCCTGCTCCAAGGGTTACGGGGATGCTGGAGCCCATCCCAGCAGCCATTGGGCGGCAGTCGGGGAGACACTCTGGACAGGCCGCCAGGCCATTACAGGGCCAGTATATATATACATATAAATATATACACACACACACACACACACACACACATATATATGAGAGACGTAATGTCCACTAGAGTGGACAAAAATGAAGTGCTGGGTCTCAGGAGGAGCTGCAGTAGCTAAAACTGAAAATTACAGCACAAATCCTTCCGCCCCCTCTCTCTGCTACCTTGTATCACTCCGCTAAGCCCCTCCCACCAAAAAACCTCTGCATCACTCTTCAGCCCCTTGTGAGACCTCCAGAGACCGCATCTATACTTGTGTAGGACTGACAAATGTCTGCTTGCACCATCACGTCCCACCATTAACCATCTGGCGCTCTTAGTAGATTTAACAACAAACTGATGGGAATCATGTTCAGACACTGACGGAGCTCTGGACAGTACCGAGCCAACTGAAACACAGACACTATGATGGAGCTCTGGACAGTACTGAGTAAACTGAAACACAGACACTATGACGGAGCTCTGGACAGTACTGAGTAAACTGAAACACAGACACTATGATAGAGCTCTGGACAGTACCGAGCCAACTGAAACACAAACACTATGATAGAGCTCTGGACAGTACTGAGTAAACTGAAACACAGACACTATGACGGAGCTCTGGACAGTACTGAGTAAACTGAAACACAGACACTATGACGGAGCTCTGGACAGTACCGAGCCAACAGAAACACAGACACTATGATAGAGCTCTGGACAGTACCGAGCCAACTGAAACACAGACACTATGACGGAGCTCTAGACAGTACCGAGCCACCTGAAACACAGACACTATGACGGAGCTCTGGACAGTACCGAGCCACCTGAAACACAGACACTATGACGGAGCTCTGGACAGTACCGAGCCACCTGAAACACAGACACTATGATGGAGCTCTGGACAGTACCGAGCCACCTGAAACACAGACACTATGATGGAGCTCTGGACAGTACCGAGCCACCTGAAACACAGACACTTTGACGGAGCTCTGGACAGTACCGAGCCACCTGAAACACAGACAGTATGACGGAGCTCTGGACAGTACCGAGCCAACTGAAACACAGACACTTTGACGGCGCTCTGGACAGTACCGAGCCACCTGAAACACAGACAGTATGACGGAGCTCTGGACAGTACCGAGCCAACTGAAACACAGACACTTTGACGGCGCTCTGGACAGTACCGAGCCAACTGAAACACAGACACTTTGACGGCGCTCTGGACAGTACCGAGCCACCTGAAACACAGACAGTATGACGGAGCTCTGGACAGTACCGAGCCAACTGAAACACAGACACTATGACGGCTCTTTGGACAGTACCGAGCCACCTGAAACACAGACACTTTGACGGAGCTCTGGACAGTACCGAGCCACCTGAAACACAGACATTATGACGGAGCTCTGGACAGTACCGAGCCACCTGAAACACAGACACTATGACGGAGCTCTGGACAGTACCGAGCCACTTGAAACACAGACACTATGACGGAGCTCTGGACAGTACCGAGCCACCTGAAACACAGACACTATGACGGAGCTCTAGACAGTACCGAGCCACCTGAAACACAGGCAAACAAGTTTAAGGATTCTTATATAGAGGACTTCCTTTTTATAGATTACTCTTTTTAGTGATTTGTCCTCCACTATGTGTGTATCATGTTTGCAGATTGGTGAACTTGCCCCTGACAAGATCCAGTCAGCAGGGAAACACCTGCCGGTAGAGAGGACCCAGTCTGAGGAGCAGTGTAAGCACACATGTACTCACACACAGACGCAGCAGGAAGACAGTTACAGATTTACTAACCACCCCTTGAATAAACAAGGCTAAACAGGGTTTTGTCAGTGCTGAAATCATCACTGATTCAAGTATGGGCTCATCTCTATAAACAGGGAGGTGTTAAAGGAAAGTTCCTGTATTTTTCAACCTCAGCCCTGTTTTCCTGTTGTTCAGAGTCAAATGGAGCAGTGGGTAGCAGAATCTCTTAAATGGTTTCAGAACTGAGCAAGCTAGCCTCAGATGACTGCTGCACACCAAGCTGCAATGTAATCCCAAATTATGTCCCTTGGTACTTACAGGCTCTGGAAGTACTAAAAAATTATATAGATATCAGTCCATTTGTAACCTGGAGCAGAAGTCTTCCTCTGTAATATGAGGACTGAGTTGCTGGAGGAAGACAACAGTGGACGTGTGACGGAGTTGGAGTGAGAAGTGCAAAAAATACATCTGTTACTGCACAGTCTGACTGTACTGGGATTGCCTTTTTATAATTGGGGGTGTTTCCAGACGCCTCTGAAAAGACTCTGAGTCTGTCGGTGCCAAAAAAGAGCTCTTTTACTGGATGCAGTTTGGCAAGTGCTAATGCCGTGAAGGATTACGCTGCAGTTTAGTGTGCAGTAGCTGGGTGACGCCGGCTTGCTCAGTGCTGAATCACTCCGAAAGGTTCTGCATCCATTGCATCCACCATGACGCGGTAGCGCAGTGGTTAGCGTGGTCACCTTCCAGCAGGAGGGTCCTGGGTTCGAGCCCCGGGGTAGTCCAACCTTGGGGGGCGTCCCGGGGCGTCCTCTGTGTGGAGTTTGCATGTTCCTCCCCGTGTCTGTGTGGGTTTCCTCCGGGTGCTCCGGTTCCCTCCCACAGTCCAAAGACATGTAGGTCAGGTGAATCGGCCGTACTAAATTGTCCCTAGGTGTGAATGTGTGTGTGTGTGTGTGTGTGTGGGCCCTGTGATGGACTGGCGGCCTTTCCAGGGTGTCTCCCTGCCTGCCGCCCAATGACTTCTGGGATAGGCCCCTGCGACCCTGAGAGCAGGATAAGCGGGTCGGATAATGGATGGATGGATACCATCTATTGCTCAGTTTGACTCCTAACAATAGGAACACAGGGCTTATGTTAAAAAATACCGGTTTTCCTTCTAGGGTTGTGTTGCAAGATTTATGTGCCCATAGCATGCACATGAATACGAACGTAGTGGTAGTAGTAGTAGTAGCATGCTATAGATAGCATGCATACAACTTGCAAGTGTCTCTACTGTCATACACTACCGTTCAAAAGTTTGGGATCACCCAAACAATTTCGTGTTTTCCATGAAAAGTCACACTTATTCACCACCATATGTTGTGAAATGAATAGAAAAGAGTCAAGACATTGACAAGGTTAGAAATAATGATTTGTATTTGAAATAAGATTTTTTTTACATCAAACTTTGCTTTCGTCAAAGAATCCTCCATTTGCAGCAATTACAGCATTGCAGACCTTTGGCATTCTAGCTGTTAATTTGTTGAGGTAATCTGGAGAAATTGCACCCCACGCTTCCAGAAGCAGCTCCCACAAGTTGGATTGGTTGGATGGGCACATCTTTGAGCAGATTGAGTTTCTGGAGCATCACATTTGTGGGGTCAATTAAACGCTCAAAATGGCCAGAAAAAGAGAACTTTCATCTGAAACTCGACAGTCTATTCTTGTTCTTAGAAATGAAGGCTATTCCATGCGAGAAATTGCTAAGAAATGGAAGATTTCCTACACCGGTGTGTACTACTCCCTTCAGAGGACAGCACAAACAGGCTCTAACAGGTACTATTTAATGAAGATGCCAGTTGGGGACCTGTGAGGCGTCTGTTTCTCAAACTAGAGACTCTAATGTACTTATCTTCTTGCTCAGTTGTGCAACGCGGCCTCCCACTTCTTTTTCTACTCTGGTTAGAGCCTGTTTGTGCTGTCCTCTGAAGGGAGTAGTACACACCGGTGTAGGAAATCTTCAATTTCTTAGCAATTTCTCGCATGGAATAGCCTTCATTTCTAAGAACAAGAATAGACTGTCGAGTTTCAGATGAAAGTTCTCTTTTTCTGGCCATTTTGAGCGTTTAATTGACCCCACAAATGTGATGCTCCAGAAACTCAATCTGCTCAAAGAAGTGCCCATCCAACCAATCCAACTTGTGGGAGCTGCTTCTGGAAGTGTGGGGTGCAATTTCTCCAGATTACCTCAACAAATTAACAGCTAGAATGCCAAAGGTCTGCAATGCTGTAATTGCTGCAAATGGAGGATTCTTTGACGAAAGCAAAGTTTGATGTAAAAAAAATCTTATTTCAAATACAAATCATTATTTCTAACCTTGTCAATGTCTTGACTCTATTTTCTATTCATTTCACAACATATGGTGGTGAATAAGTGTGACTTTTCATGGAAAACACAAAATTGTTTGGGTGATCCCAAACTTTTGAACGGTAGTGTATGTAGAGAGCCGAGGTCAGCACCAGTGCTGAAGTGTGATATTGACACTGGGTGTGTAAACGGCTGATGACAGCGATGCGTACATGAGGCTCCTGCCACAAGAACGCTCAGTGACAGAGGAGCACTGTGAAGTCACTCAGGCCCCTACCCAGTGTACATAGAAGTAGCACTGTCCAGCACACGCACATGACATGTTCTCGCTGCCACCCTCTGACGTCAGCACCCTCCCACATGTGTGCGCCGGACCGGGAACGGGAGCAAAGGAGCTGTGGGGGACGAAGGCGGCTCGCTATCAGCCGGGTGACTGAGAAGCTATTGTCCTGGTTCATATTATGGAGATCACAGTGCTGAACAGAGGGTGTTTCGATGGACAATGAGCCATCTCTTCTGTGAGGGTATACAACATATATTCAGACATGGACCACAGACTGAGAAAGCTGCAGAGGACGCGAACCAGGAGGTCTGCTCACTCACCAACACGTTAAAGCGTCATGCACACAGGGCTGGTGTACAAGGCGGTTTGGGGGTTTGTTGGGACTGCAGTGGCTTCCGTGCAGCAGCGCTAACTCATGAATCCTGTGACGGGCTGTCGGTGCTCGCAGACTGTGCCCAGAGGGCCGGGAAGAGCGAATGGAAATCAATGCACTTGAGCGTTAGCACTAATTCGCTGTATCAAAATAAAAGTGGAAATGTCTGGACTGCCAGCCAAGTTTGTTTCTGATGTGTTTTTACTCTGCTCATCTCCACACAAGTTGGCATACAATTCTGTACCCTACTGACTCGGTGTCAACTGTTTTTCCTTTTAGTTGACCAAATGAAATTCGGGCCCCCGCTGAGGAAAGTTACAGAACCCTATCCGGATATGGTAAGTGACTGTCCTTTAAAAGAGACGAGGTCATCAACACAGCAGGTTTTCTGACAGCACCCATACTGCCGAGTACTGTGGCTGACGGAGGGTTCTCTCCCTGTCCCACGTTAGCAGGGCTCCTATGATGACTGGTGTCTCTCTGGAGATGAAGACACCTCACCGTAAGACCTTACACTTTGTGGTTTCCCTTTTCTCTCACTTGACTGCTCCTCCTCTGTATCGAGAATAACACGGGGAGTCGCGTGATCAGACGATAGTACGAGAATCACAGGAAATACATCATGACTGTACAGGAAGGGCCTTCTCGCATAACAGGCGGTAACAGGAGGATGAGGTTGAAATACCTCCCAGAGGCCCCTCCTCCATTCAGCATGACATAATGTGGATATTAATAGCCCTAGGTTGTTGAAAGGAAAGGCTGTGACACCTTAGTGAGAGAATAGTCGCCCCCCCCCGCCCGCCCCCCGTCTATTGTCGCGAGGCAGCCAGGCCCCTAGACAGATAAACATCAGGTCTTCCTGTTGCAGGAGCCTGTTGGAATGTGTGGAGCAAGCTCTGCAGCTGAGGTAGGCCAAAAGACTCATCTCCACCGCTCCTAAAAAGGCACCAGGGTCCTCCCCCCCTCCCCCCTTCCCCTCCCCTCCCATACCCAGTCAATGTCATTTTGCAATGCATCGCTTTACGACTGCTACGGACACGTCGGCTGAAGTCACACGCGTGTGACACAATCAGTGGTTTTGTGTTTTTGTGCTGCTTAACCCAACCCGATCTAAACCATAACGAGTCGCTTCATGATCTGGAAATACATCTGATTTAACACAAACCCACTGGTTTTCAGGCCTTGGCTTTTAATGTTTGTGTGTGCTTTTGTCTGTGTGGTTTCAGCATCTGTTTTTGTGGTATCGCCAGCTTTTTGTCACAGCGACATCACCTGGCTAGCTATGAACAGCTATGACAGTTATTCCCAAGTTACACTGTGCTTTAATCATCAAATTACTTCACACCTTCTAAGGATTTTTTTTGTTCCTCTCTTTTAGGAGTTTAACCATCAGGAGAGCGCCATCTACTGATGTGAGTGGTAACAGTAGACACAAGAAATGAAGGTCATCTGCTGAAATACACATCAACAAAGTCTTGCTACCTGCTAACGATAATGTTCTTTTCACTTTCATGTTTTCCAGGATAAAGGTGTTAAGAAGAGTGTTTTGTTCAGCCCCTCCACCGCCTCCCTCCCTGCTTGCAGCTCCCTCTCCCCCGACACAGAGGAGAAGGACCTCACTCTGCGACCCAGCTGCACGCTGGGGCCCGACTCCGCTGTCACCCCCAACTTCAGCTCCTCCTCAGGTCCAGACAGCCAGCCAACTTCACCCAGAGTACCATCACCCCCGAGTATCAGCTGCCCCCTCACCCCGTACTCATCCCTAAAAAATACATGGAAAATTTTACAATTTTGGGGGGTGATGCTGCTAGCAAACACAAGGAAGGTGGAGTGGTTGGCTGAGGTGGGACTGTCTCTCTGTTTAGTGGGGGTCAGGACCGGGACGCTTTCTGGTTTTTGCACAAGTGATGTGTCTGTGGACCAAAACACTCAACCACAAAAGCACACGCGACTCCCCTCGAAGGGCAACCAGCAAGCCTGCACCGTTGCAAGATTTATTCCAGGAAATGAAAATACCCTCACGTTTGCACACAAATGTTGAGAGTTCGTTTAAGACCGGAGCGTTCGACAGAAATGAAGCCATAAAATTACTGCAGTGTACAATTTCTCTTTAAATAGCCTGTGATGAAGTCAGTATACACATGCAGCGAATTCGAATGCGCCACGGGCGACTACGTTAACCAGTCGACTAAAGGGTCCGACCCGTTAGCCAAGGGCTAGCGGGTCCGGTGATCTGTGAGGGAGCTGATATCACACCTCCCGAAGGAGGAGGGTAGTGTAACGACCGTATTCACCATTTACCACAGCGGTCACTTCAGGGTCACATCCAGCTTACATGTTGCTGAGAGCACCGCATCTTTGCCAAAAAAGGCCACATTTGATTTGGCATATTTGGGCCATATTTGCTGTAACACATGTGGGCCACTTCAGGCTCACATCCATTTTGTCAGGGCCACAAGAAGAAGAAGAAGGCCATCATTGCCTGAAGTGGCCCACATCCGGATGCCGTCTGGGTGTAGTCGCCCATGGTGTGGGAGACTCGGATTTGCGTCCCGGTTGCAGCGGTTCCCGGCTGCCCCCCGAATTCACTACACACAGGCATGACACCTTACACATAACGGTGCTCAGACCTGTGTGGAAGTGAACATGGTTCTATTTTTCAGCTTTGTGTGCAGTCGTTGCAGCGTCTGGTTGTCAAACGTCACGCTTTTCCTCGTGTCTCGCATTCTGACGCCCAAATGCCTTACCATCTCTCGACAGTAGGAATCCTTCTTCATATTTGCTGCATTTTACCACCAGGGCTGGCTAGGTGTTCGGCCACACAGGACGTTAGGCAGCGCTGCAGTGACCCCTGTCTGCCGGAGGCCAGCACTGCCGCAACAGAGAGGAAACCTGTTGGAACCCCCCCAAAAAGAGACACGTCGCTCTCGCCTGAATGGAGCACTCTACGGAAAAAGGCCGACGACTCGGTGAGTTCAAACCACAGTCGACGTTTCCAGTACACTCCTCTAATCTACATGTCATTGGTTAGCGTTTGTGGTTTGCTAACCTCGTAATTTGTTTCACTAATTATTTTTAATCCTTTAAAAAGCCTGTCAGTCTGTAGGATCAAACGCCCTGCGAGCAGTCGTGGTCTGATCTGTGATGCAGCTGAACTGATATAGTTATTTTTTTACCCCTCTCTGTTACGAGTAACCTTTCTTAATTTCTAGAGAGCCGAATGTCATGGACTCCCTCCTACCCCTCAAGTCCATGTAAGTCTGAACTCTAACAGCACATAACCCACATAAGCTGACCAACACCCTAACGACTAACACGGACATCCTGATGTTTAAAAGTGGCTCAGAGAGCAGGCGGTGTGGCCATCCTACGTAGTACAACCGCGATGGAATGTGCGTCAGTATAAAGATTTAGCCCTCCCTCAGACGTCCTCGTCCTGTAAGTAATAGAGTCACTGTGCTCTGCACCACAGATGGGAGCATGCTTTTCAAAAGTCTTCAACGGCTGCCCGCTGAAGCTCCACTGTGCTGTGACCTGGATTCTGCCCAAGACAAGGGGTGAGGTCACTCACGGGACTGCAGCATTTCTGCCCATTACAGACTGATTAAAATGTGATGGTTTTTGTTTTTGTTTTGCTTCCTTTTTCCCCCCCCCCCTAGATCAGTACCTCATTCTGGGGGCGGAAGAAGGGATTTACACTCTCAACCTCAACGAGCTTCATGAGGATACGTTAGAGAAGGTTAAGAAAGCTATCTTATTCAAGCCACCATGTCGTCCTCATGTACCTGTGTGTGGCGTATACTTCTTAAACCGTGAGGAGGTGGGATTACTGGATTTCACTTATTTCATTTCCTCGCTCCCACAGCTGCTCCCTCAGCGTTGTACGTGGCTGTACGCCATGAACAACGTGCTGATGTCCGTGTCAGGTACAGAGCCCAAGAAACAGTCATTCTGACAGCAAAAATGAAAGACCTCCTCATAGAACTGTTCCATGGAACTGTCTCTCTCTACACGCACCCTTTTTCTCTTGTCTCTTACAAACCTGTCCGGTCCTCCAGGGAAGTCATCGCAGCTGTATTCCCACAGTCTGACGGTTCTCTTTGAGCAGAAGGGCCACCTCCACAAAAAACACAGCAGCCTGTCCCTCAGCACCAACCGCTTCACAGAGAGGATCAGCACCAGGTAGGCTCTTAACACCGCAGGGCTTTTCCGTTATTAAACCAGAAACCAAAACATATAGCACCTTCCAGCCGTGTTTCCATCCAGATGTTAGACTAACTGAACTACTACTACTACTACTACTTTTGGCTGCTCCTGTTAGGGGGCGCCACAGCGGATCATCCGTTTCCATCTCTTCCTGTCCTCTGCGTCTTCCTCTGTCACACCAGCCACCTGCATGTCCTCCCTCACCACATCCATAAACCTCCTCTTTGGCCTTCCTCTTCTCCTCTTCCCTGGCAGCTCCATATTCAGCATCCTTCTCCCAATATAATATTAATAACAATAATAATATTAATAATAACATTAATAACTTTATTTATATAGCACTTTTCTACAACAATGTTACAGGGTGCTTTATAAAAAAACAAAAAAAAAACAGACAAGGCAAAAAGAAGTCAGACCAAATAAGTAAGAGTAAAAATAAAAAACAGTATAAATAAATAAAAACAAATATCAAACATTTGTAAAAGCTTTCGTAAAAAGAAAAGTTTTAAGACGAGATTCAAAAGAAGCTGGAGACTTGGTTTGTCTCGGTTAAGTAGGAAGAGAGGTCCATAGTGTGGGGGCTCGAACAGCAAAAGCCCCATCACCCTTTGTGACAAACCGAGACCTGGACTAACCAGCAGGGCTCCATCTGCAGATCTTAATGGTCATGTGCATCTCTCCTCCACACATGTCCAAACCATCTCAATCTTGCCTCTCTTGCTTTGTCTCCAAACCGTCCAGCCTGAGCTGTCCCTCTAATATACTCGTTCCTAATCCTGTCCTCCTTCATCACTCCCAGTGAAAATCTTATCATCTTCATCTCTGCCACCTCCAGCTCCACCTCCTGTCTTTTCATCAGGGCCACTGTCTCCAAACCATACAACATAGCTGGTCTCACTACCATCTTGTAAACCTTCCCTTTAACTCTTGCTGGTACCCTTCTGTCACACATCACTCCTGACACTCTTCTCCACCCACTCCACCCTGCCTGCACCCTCTTCTTCACCTCTCTTCTGCACTCCCCGAATGAATTTGCTCACATCTACAGGTTAAAAACCGTGTAAAGGCTGGGCAGGCTGGGCTTGGTACTCTGCGATGTGCGCATGGCAGGATAAACACAGCCTGTTGGATGTAGCAGTATTGAAAGTATTATTGATATTTGTTATTACTGGCTCTGTCAATGCTGATAGGTACACCTACTTCAAACAGACCCATTATTAATTTTATTATCTGCATTTGTGTTTATCCTGCTGTGCTTACACCACAGAGTCCCGTGTTGTTAACCTTTAGATGGTTTTTAACCTGGGAGATATCGGCAAACTCACTAAAATGTTGTAGGATTAAGTTACTCCAAGATCATTTTTGGGAAGCGTTTGCAAGTAAAAAAAAAAAAGCCATTAGGTTTAGCTAATTAGCTGGGCTCCCTTATCCGCAGGATATGACAAGGCTACATCATTTAAAACTCAAGACAAAAACTGAAAGTACTTAGAATTGGAAAAAAAATTATTTTTTTCACTTGCTCTTCATTGCATTATCTTGCCATCAACACGTTGACTTTACCGCCTGAAGTGAGAATGAAACCTGCTTAACCATAAGTGGTATTTTTCTTCCTTTAATTTGTCAGTTTCTTTCAGCTTATGTCATATGTAATTCTTGTAAAAAAAACAAAAACAAAACAAAAAACAACAACTTGACAAAAACATGGCTCTGGACTAATATTCTGGATGTTGTTGCTGATTTGGGTCACTTCCTCTTCAGCAGGAAATATGCTATCTCTGTGAAAATCCCTGACACTAAAGGCTGTAGGAGGTGCAGTGTAGGTGAGTAGAGTAAAATGTACTGCACCTATGTGATGTATAGTCAGACTTATATGCACACGTGACACCAAAATGTACTTATTTCCCTCCCTCCCTCTCTCTCTCTCTCTCTCTCTCTCTCTCTCTCTCTCTCTCTCTCTCTCTCTCTCTCTCTCTCTCTCTCTCTCTCACACACCCACACACACAGCAAGGAACCCATACACAGACAGTACATTCCTGTGTGGAGCAGTTCCATCTGGTCTGGTTCTGCTGTTGTGGTATGAGCCTCTCCAAAAGTTCATGCAGCTGAAGGTTGGTACCTTGATGTTTTACTGGGAATAATTTCTCCCACATTCCAACGCTGCCTGGTATTTTATTCATCAGTCGTCCATTTCTGTTTCTGTTGTGCCTATCTTTGTATTTCAGAACATTGCAATAAGTCTCCCTGAACCTCTTCCTATATTTGAGCTTCTGGTGTTGGTGTCAGATGAGTTTCCACAGCTGTGTGTGGGGGTGAGAGACTCTTCCAACGGGAAGCCATCAACCAGCCAGCAGCTTAAGTTTGACATCATTGAACTGAACGGGACACCTAATTCAACCCCAGGTATGTAATGAGGGACGCTGACATACGGCTGAAATGTTGGTTAGCCCCAAGTCATGAACAGATGTCACTTTTATCTTCCTCTTTTTCTATCATCTATCTATCTATCTATCTATCTATCTATCTATCTATCTATCTATCTATCTATCTATCTATCTATCTATCTATCTATCTATCTATCTATCTATCTATCTGTCTATCTGTCTGTCTGTCTGTCTGTCTGTCTGTCTGTCTGTCTGTCTATCTCTCTGTCTGTCTGTCTGTCTATCTGTCTATCTTTACACGCTAAAATAGGACAATATCTCATTTGTTTAATTCACAATTACCTTCTTTTTATTCCACTCCACCCATCCTTTAACTGAAGCGAATGGACCTGTGGGGGCAGTACAGGTCACCCAGCTGGACCGAGACACTGTTCTCATTGCACTAGAAAGTAAGTATCAACTCTAATCTAGGGTTGGGCCGATGTAAACGCTTTCAAACCGGTTTGATATGAAGCCAAACACCGGACCGGACTGGTATAGCTAATGTTACCACTTCATGAGACTGAATGAGTGCAGCGACTCCAGTCCAGTTGGTGGCAGTCAGTGCACCTCTAGTAAGCTGGTTTGTGGCTCTGTAGTCCCCTGACTTCCGGTTTCTACTGCAGCGGTCATACCAGCGTCCTGTTTGTTGGTGTGCGCTGTTGACAATGGTGTATTTTTCAAGATTCACCACGGATAAATGTCAACAACACACATAGAAGTGTCAACAAACTTTCACCTGCACCTGCCAGCAAACGGGTGAAAAGTTTCAAGTTGTACATATCAAGTTATGTCCACAGTTATGAGGATGAGGATACTCATCCTCATAACTGTGGGTGTAGGTACAGTGTTTCTCAACCCAGTCCTCAAGGAACCCCTATCCTGCAGATTTTCTTTGCAACCCTGAATAGGTACCTGTTTGTAGTAATTCAGCAGTGAATGTCAGAGTTTGCACACCTTGCATAATTAAGTGCTGTGAGTTGATTGGTTGAGTAACTACAAGCATAGCTACGTATGCAGGGTTACAATGAAAATCTGCAGGATAGGGGGTCCTTGAGGACTGGGTTGAGAAACACTGGTGTAGGATACTCATCCTCATAATTAGGACATAAGATAGGACGAAGGACATAAGATACTCATCCTCATGATGATGGATGGAACTTGATATGTACAACTTGAAGCTTTTCACCCGTTTGCTGGCAGGTGCAGGTGAAAGTTTGTGGTTGACATGTATCCATGCTAAATCCTGCAGGCATCCCCAAAAATAGGCCATTGTCAACAGCACACGCCAACAAACAGGAAACTGGTATGACCGCTGCCGTAGAAACCGGAAGTCAGTGGACTACAGTTATGCACAGAGCCGTAAAGCTAAATAATATGAAGAAGAGAGTGTAGCAGCAGCGCCACCATCAGCACAGGAGGACGAAACATCGCGTTTTCATTTTTCACAACAACCATTCAATTTAACTTTTCCAAACATCAAAATGATAATTAAAATAAGACCTCGGCCTCGTGCAACTTGAGAAAAGTCCAGTGTAGTGCCATGACACCATCGGAACAGGTTGCTGATCCAGGCTACTTTTTAATTTGCCAGAATCTCTCATAATGACAAATGCCTGTTCAGTCGGTTTGCATAAAATCAAACTGGTTTAAGCTTGTACATCGGACCGGACCGGACCGGCAAAACCGGAAACCGACCCAGATCTAATCTAAACCTGAATTGTGGCCAACTAACTTCCTCATCAATTAATGCATTCTTGCCTCAAAATAATTTGACAGAAACTGTCAAGATTGTAAACCTGCAAGGTCTCCCGTCCAGAGAGCTGACCTCTGAAATGGTGTTCGACTTTCCCATCGAAACCTTAGGTACAACTGTCATCACACTTTTTTCCCATATTAATTTTAGCACCAGCACAATTTGAAATATTATCGCGGTGTTCATTTCATCGACCTGTTTTTACAGGCCATTGTAAGAGGTGGCCTTGGTGTGTGCATGATTACAAACTGAGTAGCATACCTTGTTCTGGTAGTTTGCTTACAGGACAGTGTTCTGGCATTCTGGAAGCATGGCCTGAAAGGGAGGAATCTCCATACAAATGAGGTAAATATTGAAGGATTTCTGCGTGGGCTTGGTCTTCAAGTATGACTATTTGTTCATTCAAATGAATAGTAGCAGTGTGTCAGTGAACTCGTCAGCTCCGTGTATATTTGCAGGTTACACAAGAGATCACAGACGAGACTCGAGTTTTCAGAGTTCTTGGAACGAACAGGCATGTTCACACTCTCTTGCTAATGTCAATCACTATCTTCCACATTACGAGGTTAAAGGGCATAACGCTCCTTATAAATCAAAACTTATGGATGTTTTGGACTTTGCACAGGGACATTGTCCTTCAGAGTACCCCGACAGAGGACCCATCAGCTTTGAGCAACCTGTACATCCTGACTGGCCATGAAAGCAGTTACTGAGAGGAAGGTCTGGAAGGGAAGTTGAAAAAAGAAGACGCATATCTTGTTAAATCAAGATGGAGGGAATCACAGACCTACTGTACTATGTCACCCCGTGCAGAAACTTTAGGAAATGGGCAAAGCGAGACTACTCTGAGACCAAAGGTGGACTTGAGATTCTGTTGCGTATAAGAAGGTGGTGGGATTCAGTTTCCCTCACGCTCACCTGGGCACACATGAACTATTGTGGGTCTCTGAAACAACTTGTAAAATGGAAATGTGTCATTATGCTCAGTGGTCATGCCACTTTCTGGACATGCACATGCTCCTTGACCCTTGACTACCCCCCCTTGCCTTTATACTGGCGTGAGATCAGAATAAGTGACACTGGGTGTTTCAGAAAACAATATGAAGTGTACATACGAGAGGCCTAAAAGTCCAGATATGTTCAGATCTGCTTTGTGCGGTGACTGATAGTTTCAGTCATATACAGCAGCGAGACACAGAAAGGGCAGCGCTGATGAAGTCTAAAGCTGCCAGTTTGACAGTAACGTAAAAACTAACGAAAAGCCACTACGCGACAGTGTTCATATGTTTATGTTTAACAATGCAAGGCCATGGGATGGGACAGAAATAATACAACACTTACTTATGTCTGAGGAGTACTTGAAGATATAATATACATATTTGTTTTCTTCCTTTCCTGATGTGATCCTGACTCTTGAATCTTTATGTAAAGCTGAAGATGGGCTTCTGGTTTTATGGGGTGGGGTGGGAGGATAAAAATAAGTGTAAAATAAGCTTTTTATATTTAGCTTTACACTCCTGAAACGGTCGTGGATGAGACAGGAGATGTGATTTCAGAAAGAGCCTCATGAATGCCTCTGTAAATTTCAGAATAAAATTGTAACACCTGTTTTTTGTCACGTGTGCTTTGACTGACTGTGAAACTTTAAGTGTCGTTTTGAGGTTTTGTCAGTCCTGAAACAGCAGAATCAACAGAGTCCCGATTCGGGATGAGTTAATATGACGTTTTAAGTCCTATGTTCAACCAACTGATAAAACGTCTGTAATTTCTTTCTTTTTTGTATTTCTATTGGATAGCGATAGTGGGGCCAGATAGGAAATGGGGGGGTAGAGATGGGTATGACATGCAGCGAAGGTCGCCAGCTGGATTCGAACCAGCGACGTTGTGACCATGTCATATGTGCTGTAACCATTTGGCTGCAGAGGCGCCCCCCCCCCCCAGCGATTGTAATTTCAAGCACTGTTGCAAAAAACTTGAGCTTGACCTGAGCAAGACTGCATAATGACGGCTGATGACGTCAGCATTCAGAGTGGCCAAAAAAAATCAGCTGTGAAACTGACCAGTCCCTTCGGTAGGTCACAGTCAGCTACTGTTACCCCTGTGAGGCACTATCTGAGATATGAAGAGCTTGGAGCTGAGGGGCAAGTAAAAACAAATAAGGTGAAATTGGGCAACCTTGCTTAATGCCACATGACACACTGAATCTAGGGGATGTACCGATTTTTATTTTCATTTTTTGTATTGTGCTACTGCCATTCTTATATAGGGTTCTAACCGTTTTGCCAAAAAAAAATCTCCAAAACCACATTTTACAAGAGCTTTCAAAATGCTTTATAAAGATCAAGAAACAAAATGAAACCATTCTCATTAACAGTATAAACTAATAAATCCGGTGCCAGTCTAATTGTTTGTAAAATGTTGTTCCCTCATGGACCCAGATTCTTATTCATCTATAAAAGCGTCCAAAACTTATTTAAGTCTGCTAGCAAATATGAGTGCCAACATTTCATTATATGAAAGTGTGATAGGAAGCCAATGTGAACGTGTTGGCCCTGTGAGGGACTGGCGGCCTGCCCAGGGTGTCTCCCCGAAGTACCTCAGTGGTGCCTTACTGTTATCGGGCTCCATTAGATAACGAATGCCTCTCCCCATATCGTAACAACTGTTGGCTCTCGGTAGGTTTTTAACCCTCGGTGAGCGCTGGCCACGCCCACTTCTCTTCCTCATTTGTGAGCGGAGCGGGTCTCCCACCCTGGCCCTCCATCGCCATTGGCGGCACCTTCTTGCGGTGGCTGGCGTGTGTCCAGCCGACTCTCCCCTCCACCTTCACCGCGGATCAAGAGCACTTGGCGGGGCCCCAGCCACAGGGCTTCCTCCAGTGTTTCCTCTTTGGGTCCTTTATCAGCACCCCGTCTCCTGGCTTCAGGTCATGCAGATGACCCTCTGTTGGCTGTGGACCTGCATGTGAACAGAACTCAGCATTTGGTTGAGTTGCACACAATAGTTAAGCATCACATCCTCCATGAGGTCTGAGCTGAGGACCTGATTTTGTGGGGGAAGGGCTAGTCCAGTGTACATGGGTCTGCCCGTGAGGATTTCAAAAGGTCACAGACCTGTTGTGGCCCTCCCTCTCGCTCTCGTAAACGTCAACGCTAACGGTCGTGCTTTTATCCGCGTGAGTCCTGTCTCGTCACAACGTCTGAGCAGTTTATTTCTAATCGTCCCATTTCCTCTCTCCACCGCTCCACCACTCTGTGGGCGATGGGCACAACGATGTCTCGGATTAATACCCAAAAATGTTGATTGAAAGTTGTTGAACGGCACTATTTACAAAATGTGCCCTGTTATCACTGCTGATCTTCCGTGGTATTCCCAATCTGGGAATAATCTCTCTTACCGGCACCTTCGCTACTGTGGAGGCATCTGCCTCTCCTGTAGGGAAACTTCAACCCGCTTAGAAAACCACAACAATCACAAGACGATATGTCTCTCCCTCACATGGTGTTAGTTAGTTAGGGGGGGAGGGGGGCTCGAGGCCTGTGTGGTTTGCCCTCTTGAGGCATTGTTTTTCAAACAAATTAGACATTTTGAACAAACATTTTGGGAATAAATCGTGAAGCCTCTCGTAAACCAGTGTTTATTTACTGCGTCCACGACCCCCCTTTTGACACGTCTCATGTGCCGATTTTACACAAAAAGGAAGCAAACACTTAGGCAGGCCAGGACGACCGTCCTCAGACTTGCAATACATCATTTAGATATGTGCACCCAGCCTTGTTCCCCCTCCTGGCTGACCTCTCCATCTTATCAACACAGACGTCATAAAGCCTTCTCCGTCCACAGTCTGTGTGGACGGTCTGTCTGGGTCAGGCGGTCATAAAGGGTCCGCGGTAGTCAAGGGTTAGTTGAGTGAGAGCTGCATCAGCAGCTCGTCTGTCACGTTGTCAGGTGGTTTTAGTCCAGGGCCATGTGCAATAGACAATAGTGGAGCCTCCGGGGGTGCATAGTCACAGATCCACTGTCTGCAGCGGCCTGTCGTCCCTAAACATGACTTTGGTTGCCTCTTAGTGAAAAGTTCTGGAGTTTTGAGGATGGTTCTACTTATTTTGGGCTTAGTGTTTTATCATTTTTAGCCCTGGAAATGTGACCTTTTCCTGAACAAACTGCAGGTTCCTCAGACTGGTGTTGTGGCCTGCTCTGCTACATGTTCAGCAATGCAATGGCCCCAATCTCACAATGTTGTTGACGAACAGATTATGAAATGATCAACATGTTGTCTCAGCACGCTCCCTGCTGGAAGACCCAAATTCTTCAGACTCGCATGCAAAACCTGTGAGTAGACTGGCCGGGGATTCGACATAACCTCGCGGCATCCTGGTGCGCGTTTTACCCTGAAATGTGCAAGCAAACCAGTACGGAGAGTCTGGGTGCACACGGACACCGCTGCAGCTACTGCCTGTACAAAACCCAACTCGGGGAAAAGTTGGGACGGTATGGAAAATGCAAGAGGGGGGGGGGGGGGCGGTGATTTCTAAATTTACTTCCACTTGTTTTTCACTGTAGACAGACAGAAAACAAGGTATTTCATGTTTTGTCTGGTCAACTTCATCTCATTTGTACATACAGATCCATTCCTGCCATTCACGGAAAGGAAACACTTCCTGGATTTATTCAAGTAAGACTGTTCCAGTTAAGGGCCCCAACGACATATCTCCTTGTGTTTATTATTTTGTTTGTTTGGGTGTTGTGCACAACAGGGGTATTGCAGTGTATAATTCATACTTGTATTTTGCATTTATATATATATTTGTATTTGCTAACCATCATATGAATATTGGTACCTACTCTTATTCCCTATCTACATCTACCTACAATATAATTCCATGCAACTCTGCTTACCTTGTGCCTCGTCCAGATTATTCCCTCACAGTCAGCTCATACTATAGCTGACCTGGAGGTAAAATTCTGTCCTTATCAAAGAAGGGTTACGTGTGAGATGTCTTTATTGTAGTAACCCGAGTGGGACCAGGCCGCTTGCTCTGATTTACTTGGCGCATCTGTAGCTGGAAAGCAGACATCTCAAACCATGTTAACTTTGCATTAAAAATAACAATTGACCGAATGACGCTTAATGACAACAGTCATAACGTTCATCAAGACTCCTTCGTGTTCATGACTGGTGTCATATGACTGGTGTTATGTCAGTCTTATGCACACCCCTTCAAATAAAGTGTATGTAGTATATAAGTATATAGTATATACTATCTAGTACAGTGGTTCTCAACCTTTTTGGGGTCCTGGACCCCCTGCATATTTTTGATCTACCCTGAGGACCCCTCCACCTGATCTTGGGGGAGGGGGGTTGCAATTTGATAGAAACAGTAGAAACTGCATTTTAAATTGCATTATAGCATTTATTCACTCTTTGGGGCAAAAATAAGAGCTTTCAGTTGTAACTTAGATATAGTTAACAAAACAGAATTCTTGTGCAGTAACTTTCAGATATATGTAACTAAACAGAATATGTATTCAGTAACTTTCAGATATATGTAACAAAACAGAATATGTATTCAGTAACTTTCAGATATATGTAACAACACAGAATATGTATTCAGTAACTTTCAGATATATGTAACAACACAGAATATGTATTCAGTAACTTTTAACAATGCAAACGGGAGCGAGATCTCTTATTAAAATACAATAAATTACACTTGTGAAACAGATGTAATTAGAGAAAAAAGTCCTGTCACCCTTTATAGTTTAGGTAGATAAAGGTCTCAGTCACATCTGAGTAAAATAATCCTATTTCTATAAATGTCATAGCATCTTTTTTTTAAAGATATTTTATTTTCACGGACCCCTTGCAATTACACCACGGACCACTAGGGGTCCGCGGACCCCCGGTTGAGAAACACTGATCTAGTATATAAGTGTCTATGGGTAGTTATTTTCTTAGCTATTATTATTATTATTATTATTATTATTATTGCTTACAGGTTGTTAGAATATTACAGAAACATATCTGATGAAACCCCCTGATGTCCAAGGATTTTTTTTTTACTGACAAACATTCAGATATCCAGACAGTACAGACAAGGTACTCAACAAGATTATAAAAACGGGTAAGCACTTCACAAAAGGATAAAATAAGACCCAAAAAGTAACATTGGGGTAATGAACTACATTATTATAAAACCACGAGAAAGAACTCGTATCATAAACTATCAAATTATTCCTCTTTAAATAATTATCGAAATTTTGCCAAAACTCTGGAAATTATGTTACATACTTATAAATGATAAAAAAGCAATGAAGCGATTGCTGTCCGTTGTACGATTACAGACGCAGCGACGTAGCGTTACGTTGTGGCCAGTGTGTGTGTGTGTGTGTGTGTGTGTGTGTGTGTGTGTGTGTGTGTGTGTGTGTGTAAATACTGCCCCCTGCAGGCTGCGTGCTGCTATGGCGCAGCCTGTGCGGCGTAGCGGAGCAGCGTCGCATTTCGACAGTCAGCTACGTCACATCCCGTGACGTCACCGTAGCGCGTCAGCAAGCGCGGCGGAAGTCATGTATGTGCGTCAAATCTGATAGTGAGAATAAAAAAAAGCTGTAAAAACATATAAGCGCCTTGTGATTTACAAAATATCTAGTTAAGTATGTAATTCATTTGTTTTACTTTATACAACCCCCCCTGGCGTATTTATGTTAATGTTTATGATAATATATGTGTTAATGTTGTATAATTTGATAATGTGACTATCGTTGGTTGACATTGTTGTATACTAGTTTTGTACACTTTTGTTAATAAAGTTCTTTAAAAAAAAGGAAAGAAAAAAAAAGAAAAAGGTAGAAGTCATGTGACATGTGGTCAGAAACAAACCGGCTTCAATCAACTGGTTTTCTCAGCACAACTTGGGCGGTGAATTTGGCTCCCCCCGCGTCCGTTTCCCCGCGTTTAAACGCCTCACAGCGCGGAAGGGGCCACCCTGACGACTACTGGCAGATTAATCCATGTATACTTCCAACCAATCGCGTCAAGCAAATGCTGCCACTGCTGAGTAACAGAACAGCGGCCGCTCCGAACCTTCCAAGACCCTTTAGCGCCCCCTGACGGAGGAGATGATATCGTTCAAACCCGTTATAGCGTCTTGTAGGTCTCCTTGTGCGCGCTCCCGCGACGCGCACGGCGTTCTCGTCGGTCAGGCGGAACTCCATGTTTGGTTTTGTTTTGTTTGTTTTTTTTTAATAATTTAATTTTTCCAAAATGACACGTCATGTATTGGAGAACTGAGCGGCACAGCGCAGACACATAATTACAACCTAAGCACAATAAGAAGTAAACAAAAACAAAAACAAACAAGCTACGGGGTCTCCACTAATAAGTGTAAGGCATCAGTAATATTCATTCATTTCTTTGCGATTTCCTTCTCCATGAATTTCAGTGATTTGCAACGCAAACTTAGTTCTCTTTTAAAGATCACCAATAAGGATTGTGTTTTAATGCACTGACATTTATTAAGCAATATATTTATTGAATTTTGTTTGCAAATTACATCAAAGCAAGTAATAGCACAGTACAGCAAACATTTTCACCCTACACCCCCCCATAACCCCGTCCCTATAACAAGTAATACAATTCAAGGCAGGGTTAAAGAAGATAATAAAGATAAAAGTTAAATTAATAAAAATAATAAAATAAAATAATAATAACAGTTTCTTTCACAGACTGATTAGAGGGTGTGGGTTTTTTTCCCAGTTGCTTTTACGCATATAAACAATCAGGTAGAGTTGTTCTACTCCCCCAGAGCTCGTTCTTGCTGAAGCAAGTTACCAACATTAGTATTACGTCTTAAGAAGTGTAGAAACAGTCCCCAGATTTGATCAAAAACACTTTGTTTACGTCTAACAATATACACGATCTTTTCCATTGACATGTTTGAAGCCATTTCTTTAACCCACATACCGCATTGACATTTATGAATAAAACGTTTACCTAACATAAATGAAAGTATTTAAGAAAAGCTCAATTTTCTTATTCCCCCCGTTATAATAATTGCACGCGTGATCTCATTGCGGTTAAACTGGGAAAGAGGAAATCCCTTACCGGAAGTCGGCATTCCCAGCCGACGCAGCGGCGTGACGAAACCGGAAATCACCGCCGTCGCTTTTTTTATTTTTTTTTACAAACTTTATTCAAACGAGACAACGTACGTATTACGTCAGCTACAAAGAAAAACACGCGACACATGAGAGCCGATGACAACGTAAAAAAAAAATCATATACGTCAACTTATATGAGACGAACGACATTCTAGGTAAGTCTTTTTTCTGAGTTGGAGACGCGTTTCTAGGATGCTCAAAGTTAACGGCTGCTCAGAAATACGACAGAAGCGCGTCTCGACGAATCCGTCCAACCGCCGCCGGCGATTCGCCCGCACGCGCGTCAGCGACCGACGTCACATCCCTGAAAACAGTCCACTCCACGAGCGGCGCCATTTCACTCGTTCATTCATTGGCGTCGAGGCCCACGTCGTTTCTCGGGGTAATTCCAAGATTTCATCTCTTTCTCGTTTGATCACCGACATTGTTGAGCGTTGCGCGGCTTGCTGTTTATCTCGTTAGTCCGCGCCGCCGTCTGCCGGAAAAGCCCGTGGGGCCGGTAAGCCGCTCAAACGCCAGCTCTTGAAAAGTTAACTCTTAAGCTAAGCTAGCCAACGCTAGCTAGTTCTGGCTACGTAACTTAATCCAGCCGTGGCTGTCTTGGGTTAACTTGACGTAAACCAAAACCTGTGGAAACGTTGCAAAAACAACACCGGCCCAACAGACCAACTCTCTGCGCTCTGCTCGGAGCTCCAGTGCAGTTCACTGCTCCAGCAGCTAGCTAGCTTTAGCCCTGAGGCCAGTGGCTGGGTAATGGCGCGATATGTTATTTGTCTTGCTAGCTGGTGAGATGACAGTAGTTTGGCATTCAGGCTGTAAACGGTCAGTTAGTGTCGTTCTGATCAGTCGTCACCTCAAGTACATCCGAGTAAGACGTCAGGATGGTCGCCGTTTAAGGTTCCCAATTTGTGTCAGAAAGCAAATCGACTCTACCCACGTTGGTTTGTGCTGCAACGTTGTGCATGTTTACCGAAAACGTAACCAAGGATCCCGTAATAAACTGTTAAACCTTGTACGTACACCTCCCCCCCCTTTTTTTTCTGACCCGTTTGTGCCAAGCATACTGCCGCAGGCAGGGTCGCCATGGCAATCGTGTCTAACATTTGCTAGCGAGGGCTGACATAGCGGACAGCGTTAGCAAGTGTACTACTACTGGCTTACACTAAAGCACGTCGTGCCATCTTCACAGGTTGCCATCTTAGAAAAAAATCCGTATTTTGTAGGTAACAAAAATCTGTTGTTGGACTGTTTCAGTGCAGACAAGTATTTGGGGGGGGGGGCAATGTAAGAGGGTGCCTTCACACAGACAGAACTGTCTTAAACAGAACACCTCAGCCTAACATAGTACAGTGTCCTCCAGTAATTGAGGACCCTGTTTAAACAGCCAATTGTCAGAAATAAGTCCCTGCATTTTGTTGTTAAAAAAACTGGTTTACATTGTAAAAAAAAAAAAAAGAAAAGTGCATGATGGCTTAACAAGTTCTCTCTTACCTTTTTTCAGGATAAAGCCAGCTGGGATTTCATCATGGTGAAAATCTTTGTCGGTAATCTTGCTTCGAGCACCACGGTGGAGGAGTTGCGCGAGCTCTTCACTCAGTATGGTAAAATCACAGAATGTGATATTGTCAAGAACTATGGCTTTGTGCACATGAACAACATGACTGAAGCAGAAGAGGCCATCCGCAACCTCCATCATCATGAGCTGAATGGTGAGCGAATGAATGTGGAGATGAGCAAAGGGAGACCCAAGTCCACCACCAAGCTGCATGTCAGCAATCTTGGTGAGGGTGCCACCAGTGACGATCTGCGGACGAAGTTTGAGGAGTTTGGCACCGTTGTGGAGTGTGACATAGTGAAGGACTATGCCTTTGTTCACATGGAGCGAGTGGAGGATGCCATGGAGGCCATCAGTAAGCTGGACAACACAGCCTTCAAAGGTGAACTCTCGGGCAAGGGAAAGCTTGTAGTCTGTGCTATCTTTAAATACGAATTGGAAAGCTGTTAAATCGGCACAGAAGTCACGTGATGAGTAACCAATTGCTGATTTTCCACATAAACAGAAACAATGGATAACGTTATAAACCTTAAGTGTCAAGACGGCGCCAAACAATCAGTTGTAAAATTGGGCTAATAAGATCTATTACCATCGGCATTATAAGCGGTCAGTAGGCAGTGGCTTCAGGGGGTTTCGCCACGCTCAGTGATGTCGGTGAAGTTAATGAAACGTTTTTGTAGTCGTTAGAACCCTTTCGTGTCAGAACCCAACGGTCTCATGCGTGTCTTCTCTCTCCTCAAAAGGCAAGCTGATGAACGTACAGCTGTCCACCAGTCGGCTTCGCACTGCCCCGGGAATGGGAGATCAAACCGGCTGCTATGTCTGCGGGAGACAGGGTCACTGGTCGAAAGACTGTCCAGTCGGTCGGAACGGTAGCCACAGTGACGGCATGATGGGTCGCAGCAACCGGGTCCTCCCTCGGGGTCCCCCAGGTTATGGCAGGGGTGGCTACGGAATGGCCAGGGTTCCAGGATCTGAATATATTGGTGGCTCTGCGTATAGTCGAGCTAGTTACCTGAGTGGTCTGCCGCCTCCACCTCGTAGACTAAGCTATGGGGCTGAGATGGGTGATAGGTACGCAAATAGAGCAGCAGGCTCCTATATTGATCGTGATCGCTATAATAGTAGTGTTGACTATTATGAGAAGTACAGAGCACGTCCTTATGGCACAAGCTATTTCGAGGAACGCCGTCTCTCCTATTTCCCCCCTCCCCCACCCCCTTCTTCCTCCCTTTCAAGGCTCTCCTCCAGCATAGATCCATATGACCGTCGGACACTGCCTCCACCTTCATCGGCCACAGCTGCAGCCGCTTACTATGCTCGGGACCGCAGCCCAATCAGACGAGTACCAGTCACCTCAGCAAGTTACACCTACGAGCACTCACCCATCTCGACTGTGTCCGGCACCAGAAGTTCATCCTATGGCGCCGTGCGAGCCAAGGACACTTACGCAGCACGCTATACGCCTTACTAAAGCTGTATTGCCAAGGTGAGCTGGATAGAATGTCAGTTTGATTGATCTTCATAACTTTTCCTGTCAAAAAATTGCTTGAATGGGGACTGGGATGTAAAATACCTTTTAATATCGATTTTCAAACATTGAATCTGTTCGACCTGCGATTGATGACACCAAACTCAGATTTACAAAAAGGGAATACTCTGCTTTCTTCCTAGGTGTGTTTGTGAACTGCAGGACTTTTCCTTTGCCGCCATTTCCCTTGAGCCGCATGATTTCATCGATCTAAGGGGTGTGCCACAAAACAAAGTGTACAAGATGCCATGGGAAATAGGCTTGGGCATCTTCCTTCTTAGGTGCCAGTTAGCATCTTAGGTGCCAGTTGCCTGCAGATGAATTGTCCTTTAATTCATGATATAAACCGATACTCACATACTTATTTTATAGTTTTCAAAAAGGATTATTTGAAATTTTGAACTGCACTGTTTGTATGACTTTAATGTACAAATTGATAATTTTCTCGCTTGCTCTCGGGGTTTTCAATTCATTTCTTAATGACGTGTCTCACCATTTTGTGTTTCTTTCTCATGAAGCAGATTGTTAAATGAAATTTTTAAGTAAAGGTAGTTGAGACTTATTTTTTTATCAAAGAAAGTTGAATCAATTCATCTGGACGCAACGTTTATTGACGAGACACGTTTCATCACTCATCTAAGTGACCTCATCAGTCTCAGCTGACTGCAGGTATCCCCACCCTTATAAACAATATAGTGACTGCAGGTACCCCCCCACCCTTGTTAACAATACAGTGACTGCAGGTACCCCAACCTTATAAACAATATAGTGACTGCAGGTACCCCCCCACCCTTGTTAACAATACAGTGACTGCAGGTACCCCCACCCTTATAAACAATACAGTGGCATAGCGACCCAAACCAACGACCAGTTTCTTATGCAAATATGAGAGTGACCATTAACTAGAGTTATAATGGCCATGTGGACTAGTCACAGGATTGGGGAATAGTCGCAATCACATCATTGTAAGATGGTGAATGATGTACGCGTAGCCCCCCCCCCCCCCCCCCAAGTTCAGTGATGGTCTTTCCCTCTTTAATGGTCACGGTAATATGCATCTGAAACTGCTTGTTGGTTTCAGTCATGCCACTGTATTGTTTATAAGGGTGGGGGTACCTGCAGTCACGGTAGTGTTTATAAGGGTGGGGTACCTGCAGTCACGGTAGTGTTTATAAGGGTGGGGGTACCTGCAGTCACGGTAGTGTTTATAAGGGTGAGGGTACCTGCAGTCACGGTAGTGTTTATAAGGGTGGGGGTACCTGCAGTCACGGTAGTGTTTATAAGGGTGGGGGTACCTGCAGTCAGTTGAGAGTGGAGAGGTCCCTTAGATGATGATGAAACGTATCTGTCAATAAAAGTTGTATCCAGTTGAACTAATACACCTTTCTTTGATTTTCTTACTTGGACTATTGAGCATGCATTAAAAAAAAGTATTTTTTTATGTTTTTGCCCCCCCCCCCCCAAAAAAGAATAACTTCACTAAAATTTACTTGTTTTGGAGAGTGATTATTCATTAGGGTGCTAAGCGCAAAATGCCTACTTTTACTGTTTTTTCACCCCTCAAACTCGTCCTTTGAACATTGTGGCCCAACTGCATGGGTATGGATTAATTCTAGATGGACTGAAAACGTTTATACCAATGGTCCACATTGAATATTGCATTTTCACCAAAAAGAAGACTTGTACGTCATGCAACTAGCATCTCTGGTTAATATTTTGCATTGAAGCTGATGCCACTATGTTCTCTTACTTTGGTTTGCTATCTGCTTAAATGACAAAACATCGTCAGAGCAAACATTCCAGGCTTTTGATGTTTCTTTTATTTGTTACTTTTTTTTTTTTAATTGAATTTTTGTGACCTCTGAAAATTGATCAGTCATCCCCATTGGTCAGTTGTTCTCTAGTCGGAATGCTTTATTTCTTACTATTTTAGACTATTTGAATTCCATGTAGTGGCACCAAAACCAGTATATAGGCTGACGTGTACAGTTTCCCAGCAAAATAGCATCAACTATGTGGGCCTTGACTAGTTTTGTCCCCCTCTCAACGTTTCAAACTTTGCCTGATGCTAACAGCAGAAATGTTACGTAGCATTGACCTTTAGCCCATGATGGATGGATGGAAAGCATCCATGCAATACAGCAGTAGCAGGTGAAAGGCTGAACTCAGGGCTTGGCCTGTACGTGTGTCATGAAATGCTTGTGTTGTTTGTTAGGGGTGCCTTTGTTAGTTTTGAACCTGGTTGGAGTTCAAGTTTGTATTTTTCATACCAGCTGAAATAGTCACATCATACAGTACTGTCAAAAGTGCATATGGTTTTTAATAAACCCAGTTATTTTGGTGACACCCTGAATATTTTAATGCTTCAAACTTGATTTGGATTGGTCTCCTCTAGTCTATGGGGGAGAATGTTGTCCTACCCCCTGATGAAAATAATGTTAAAATCCCTCATGTATTTCTCACAAGTGAAAGACTCCAGCAATTCCAGCTGATTAATTTGAACAGAATTTAAAGTGATCTTGGAGTAATATTTGCCCAGAACACTTTTTTTTAAATGAAAACATTGTTAAAATAGATTCTAATCCTGTGATGAAAGGTTCTTGCTGAGAAAAGCGAGACAGAAATGCTCGATGGAAGATGTTCCACATATTTGTCTTTTCATATGAGCAGTCTAGTATACGTGTAGTCGTCAGTGGTGGCTGCTAATGACATTAACTCGTGGGTTGGTTAATAGGTCATGTGCCCATTTTTATGTTCATACTTCATAACCGTGCAGCGGTAAGAAGGCCACTGTGGAACTTGGTAACAACTTGGCTGTCATATCCCAGAAGTTCTGCATTGCCATAATTGGGCCTATTTACAGTTATGACATCAGCGGGCCATATCTCCACAGTGCTGCAGTAAACTGTACTGTTTGGTCTGCACATAATCTAACCCTGGCTATCATACATGGAGGGACAGCGTGGATTAATAATGGACAAATCCTGTCTGTTGTTGCATTATGTGCCTGTGTACAAAATGCTACTGAAAAACCGTTCCTTATTCGGAGTGCATGTAGCTGATGCCTCCCTTAGCCTAAAAGAATGGGGTGATTATGGGTGAGTTGTGGCAGTGTCTCTGTGGGGCAGTTATGGCGTTAAACAGGTGATCTGTTACTCCAAGCCGCTGTAAATCTCTTTCGTAAGGGATTAATATGGTTTCAGACAGGTTCCAATATAAAGTTATTGAATGTCTGGTGAATCCTGTCGTCTGGAAGTAACTTTTTTTTATTGGCAATGTGACATTAAATCTTACCCGAGGTGCCCCCGCATGCGCACACATACAAAGCAACATGACAAACGAGATAGTTTGAGCTGGCTCTCTGAGAGCAGACGGTGAACTGGCGCACTTGTCTGTGTGTTAAGCATGACTGTTGGGCTAAAGCAGTGTATCGTTAATGCTGAAACCTTCCCACAGAGATCATAAAAGTCCTGTCTCACATGCTTAGTTTTCCCGCGGAAGTCTCGACGGATGTGACGTAGGCTTCAGTTTTGCCGCGCCTTTGCGAGTCTTCCGGTCCTGGCCTTCGGTCAAGTCAATGTATTTATTTATTGGTATATATCACAGATGTGCCTCAGTGGGCTTTACAGCAGCACAGCATCCTGCCCCTAGACCCTCGCGAGTCTCCCGTGTGTGCACGTGCAAGTCGGTTCTCCTCCCAGCTCTCCATGGCGATGGCGGTCCCCCTCATCACATTTCCTTTTTATATGTCTCATAAATCCACATTTATTTTTACACGACGGTGCTGGTCGCGTGGCTTGGGTCCTGCACTGTCCCGGTGGCATCTGGACACTGCTTGGCATCCTGCGCATCATATTCATACATGTTACAAGTCCATTATAATTCCCTTTATCCGCCTTCAATGTTGTATTGTGGAAACACAGCATCCTTTGCACGTTGTCCGTCTTGGGAGAGAGAGAGATCCCTGCTCTTGCTCTCCCTGAGGTTTCTTCCTATAAAAAAACCCCCAAACCCTGAACAGGGAGAGACCTCGGGGAGAGGGGTCTCTCTCTCTCTCCCCCAGGACGGGACAATGGACGCGTCTACACAGTTGACAGAATGCAGCATTGCAAGAGGACAACAGAACATGTAATGGGAGATAAACGAAGACTATGAGGAGGATGCCAAGCAGTGTCCAGACACCACCAGGACGACCCAGGACCCGAGCCACGTCACCATGGAGACCTGACAGGACAGACTGCACATGCACACGGGGTGGGGGGGGGGACGCGTCACACCCCTCACGCACAGGGGAAGAGAAAGGAGAAGACGTCATTCAGTGAGGGAAGGGAACAGCTTGCAGTAGTCGATCCCCTATAATGTCGGCAGAGGCGCTTGGTAAATGCGTTTAGACAGAAACGGCCGCCACGGAGCACAGGTCGTGGGATACTGAACGTAAAGGCACACAAATGCAGGTTAAGGCACACAAAAAAAAGACGAGTTTTAAGGTTGGGGGTTTTCAAACAGGCGGCGGGCAGGTCGTCGTTCCACAAGAACGGGGGCCCCCCGGTGGAAAAGGCCCTGCCTGCCTGCTGACTTCTTCTCAACTTTGGATATACACACACGGTGTCCCTCCCACCGAGCCAAAGAGGGAGCGCCCCTAGCGGTCACGGAGGGAAAAAAATCCTCATTTCTCCCTTGACCAAATTTCGACAAACGATTACAAATTCATACCGCCACAAGTGAGAAACACGGTTGCCTCGATATCGTCACACAGCCTAATTATTATTATTATTTTTAAAAACGCCCCGACTTGTGGTTAATTCAAGCCAGTTAGCGCGGACGTGGGAACGCCACCGGCCGGAGAGCGACTCCCCCTCACTTCCGTCCCCACGGTGATGGTGCTCTGCCGCGCTAGCTGCTCAAGGTGCACTGCTAGCATAGCACACTGGAAGCCGTTAGCCGTCTGCTCCGAGCCGCCATTTCACGCATCCAGGGTCGCGCTGCTCATTGTAACGTTACAGGTACGGACAAAACCGCCGGCCGCGGTGAACGGGGGCGTCGTCGAGTAAAGGGGAATATACTGGGTCGGGCTAGAACGACTCCCGTTTTCGCCCGAAGTCGCTTTACCGTTGTGCGGGCTAAATGTGCAAAATTTGGCCAGCGGATTTGCTACTAGCTTAGCGTTAGCTGTTGCGTGTGGTGGGGGTCCCCCACTCCTCGCCACGGAGGACTTGCGGCGACGCAGGCCAACGTATAGCCGGCATTGTGATGTGTGGCGTGTGAGGAATGTGCGTGATGAGGTTGCCTCGGCTTCTTCGCTTATCGATCGTGCTTACTGGCGGTAACGGGGCCTATACGGTGCGCGGCCTTGGGCTCTACGTGGGTTTCTGCATGCAGGCTGAGCGTCGCGCGTCTCTGCGTGAATGTGGAGGAATCGAACCCGCGACACCGCGTACGCGCTGTGCAGCATATTGTGTGTTGACGATATTTCAACACAAAGCAGCCTCGGGTATTGCATAGATAGGAGCTTGGGACAGCAGCCTACAAAATGTCAGTCGTGTTCGTGCAAATAAACATGCCATCATTGGGTGCAGACAATGAGGTGCACCGTGCTACCGGCTGACCGCAGCCCGGAGCCTCCACAAGTGCAGACCTCGCACCGTTTCCTCGACCAGGAGCCATTTACTCAACAGTTGCGAACAAGCTGTCCCCTCGAACCTAAGATGAAATGGGACAATGGGTTCTCTCTGAGGCGGAGCCATGATTTAAAAATCAACTTCAATGAAATCGAGCTATCTTAGGGTTGCAATAGAAAAACAGCTTTTCTGCACAAGAGAAGTGATATATATTGAGCCCCCCCCCCCACCACCACTATATTTTTTGGTTCCCAATTGTGGTAATTCACTACGAAGTGTGCTAATCTTACTGTTAACGATGACGTCACAGATCAGGTGTCTGACTTTGTTACCTCATGGCAAGCATTGTGTATGAAGCAACGTTTTACTTTGACCTTTCATATCATAATATTGTCAATTCTGATTCAGCGTACACTTTAAACTGATCACACTTTTTAATCAAGGGCCATAATAGTTTCTATTAAGTGACTGTTCATTCGTGATTGTAGTCTCTGCTTTTAAAAACTTGTTGTTCCTTTCATTTCTTTTTTTTATAGTTAAATTGAAGCTCCACAATGGTGAAAATATTCATTGGGAACTTGTCACCAGAAACGACAACAACTGACCTTCGCTCGCTCTTCTCCCAGTATGGCAAGATTGCAGAATGTGACATTGTCAAGAATTTTGGCTTTGTGCACATGGATAGCAAAGCTGAGGCGGAGGAAGCCATACGCAACCTCCACCAATATGAGCTGAATGGCCAGCCCATGAACGTAGAACTAAGCCGTGGCAAATCCAGAGCTTCCACCAAGCTACATGTTGGCAACATTGCCTGCACCAACCAAGAGCTGCGGGCCAGGTTTGAGGAGTTCGGCACTGTGTTGGAGTGTGATATAGTGAAGGACTACGCCTTTGTTCACATGGAGCGAGTGGAAGACGCCATGGAGGCCATCAGTAAGCTGGACAACACAGCCTTCAAAGGTGAACTCTCAGGCGGGTTGTAATGGGAATCTTACTTGTCATATTAGCTCTACATTATTAGGGATGAGTAACTTTGTCTCCTGTGAATTAACAGGAAAGTTATGGATACATCACAGGTAAGTCAGACGAGAAAATTTAAGAAATAAAGGTAAGACTGAGAAAGTGTATAAGAAGACGTTAACAGCCTTTACAGATTGCTTAAAATTAAGTGTAGAACGTATTAGGCTTAATATAAAACTTAATTTTCTAGAAACGAGATAAAGCCCTGTTCCGATACCCATCCGATACAATTTGAAGACACCTTTAGACCAGGCAGGAAGTGTCGGTATTTATTTATCAAGGATTTCTCAGGCATAATCCATTATGCGTCTTTTCTTTTTAAGGCAAACTGATGAGCGTGAAGCTTTCGACTAGCCGCCTGCGTACTGCGCCGGGAATGGGAGAGAGATCGGGTTGTTATCGTTGCGGGCAGGAAGGCCACTGGTCCAAAGAGTGCCCCCTAGACCAAAATGGCTACCACAGAAACGGCTCAGAGCCAAAGTCTGGCGGATACAGTACCTTGAGATTTGGCGGGCGTGGTCACGGCCGGGGTTATCAACAGGGCTTCAGTGGCGATCCAGATTATGGTGACAGCTATGCTCCTGTACATGCTTTTTCCCGGGGTTCCGGTCACAGCAATGTGGCAGGGTACGGCAGGGGTGCAGGCTTCGAAGGTGCTATGAATTACGGGGCTCCCCCAGGTTACGGCATAAACGCTTCTGCTGAACATAGCATGGCTGGAATGTATGGCAATGAGGCTGCATACGGGAGCAGCAACTCGATGTATGGCGCGGTACCAGCCTACCCGGTGCGACGGTCGTCTTTTGAGAACAGGGATCCTTATGGGGTCGTGGACCTCTACGAGAAGTACAGGGCTAATCCATACGGAGGCAATTATTTTGAGGAATGCCCCGCTGTGTCGTTGCCAGCTCCAACATCTTCCTCGACCGCTGTAAAGCGGGAACGTCTGCCACCCACTAGCCTTGACCCTTATGAGCACCCTCCTCCACCAGCACTTATGTCCACATACTACGCACGTGAGCGGAGTCCGATCCGGAGAGTCCAGTCTGAGGCAAATGGGTTTAGGTTTGAGCAGTCGCGCCTCTCCCCAACAACCTCTGTCCCGAGAAGTTCGGCTTATGAAGTTCCGCGGGATCCCTATGCTGAGCGGGCGCGCTATCCATACTAACCCTTCTCCTACACTGCCAGGTGAGAGCTAAACAGCTTTCTCAGTGATTAAGAAAGCCCAAGCTCCATTGATAAACTAAAAGTGGAGAATTAGATGTCTGATAGTCCATTTCTTAGATAAAGTCCAAGGTAAGAGTTAGTTCTTTGTCCATATGAGGTGTCTGGGTAATAAAAATAACAAAACCACAATCAAATTTGCTGATCAGTATTGCTAAGAGCATGCCATAAAGGTCTATTTTTTTTAACAGATAAATGGATTTATGTTGTGGTACACTGCTATTCCAAGTGGTGCCCCAGTATTCAGGACAACTAACTTTCAGTTGACCACCTTTTATTACTTTTTTGGGTGCTGTTGCTATGTCCAACTCTGGAAAAGCTCACATCTTAAGTAGACTTCTTATTATGAGTTATACATAACATGATCGTCAGTTACTTTATGATGTTTATTCTGTTTTCTCAACACTGAATGTAGATTGTGCATTCACTACTTAAATTACAATATGAATAAACCATTAACTGCATGATGCATGTTTTTACATGGTTTCATGACCAGCTTCATGAGATCAAATCAGTTTTCCACTATTTTACAAGAGAACTTAAGGAATCAGTTGAGGATGACCTGATGCATACTACCAGTTCACAAGGGAATCATTTGGGTAGGGGAAACTGAATTTTATATTGTTTGTCTTTGCACCTTTGTGTCAATATTTGTCCAGATATGAACTGACAGAATAAACAAACAAAAAAACAAAAAAAACAGCTATTACTTGGGCTTCATTAGCAGAAATGATGTATAAACCTGAATTATCATGAATCTTATGTAGTAGAAATTTTCTTCTTTTTCTTTCAACACCAGAGGAATAACGTTTGTATGGTTTTACAAAAAGGCTTTGTTTTATTTTATATTGAAAGTGACCTCGGTGGCCTCTGCTGTCTGTCTTGATTTTATAATACAATTTAACTGTTCAGACTCATCTGTATCTTAATAAAACTTTAACTGAAAAGATTTTCTGCAAGTGCTGCTTTTATGGAACACAAATTCCTCTGGCCCATGAGAATACATATATTCTGCAAGTCTTGTCGTTAGGATCAGACAATGTGGACTTGAGGGTTCTAGTTTCCAATGAAGTTGGAGGATGGGAAGTGGAAAAAGTCCATTTGCTTGCCACAAGAAAAAAAAAAAAGAAGGTCTGGGTAATAATGATGCTGATCCATGCACCCATTAAACAAACCGCCTATCCTGCTCTCGGGGTGGCGGGGATGCTGGAGCCTATCCCAGCAGACACTGCGCGGCAGGCGGGGGGGGGGCACCCTGGACAGGCCGCCACGGGGCCATGGTAAAACCTAATGTATTTCAAACTGACCCAATGCAAATGTAGGATGAGTGTCAACATATTGCTGGCTTATCTGGTGGTGGTAGACACGGGCTGACTCTCAAAAGCAAATCTCTCTTAACTAAAACGATACCGAGCGACGTCCTCGGCATCCATTACTTTAGCTAAAAGGACGAGTTCTTGATTTTTACCGCAGAAGTGTGGGCAAAGGTTTCTCCAATACCGAAATCTGAATGAAACTGACAAAAGAGTTCAGGGACCAACATGCGCTGCGCCTTCCGCGGCCCAGCGGGCGTTCTTGCTCCCACAATGCACCGCGGCATTTCAAATCCGCCCATGATAGGATCCGCGCATAACCCGGAGTCTGACGGCGCAGCGTCTGCACACGTGGACTTGTGGACGGTCACGTCTTCGTCAAGTGTGGCTCAAACGGCTATTCGCCCTGTCGGGCGGTGTTTGAGTTGTGCTTGTTACCGCGGTGCAGTAATTCGGGGAAGCTTGTTAAGCTAAACGCTAAGCGGTTGCTAGTTCCCCCTTCCGCATCACTTGCCCGCACGTCACACAGGACTCGGGGACGTCGACAAAGCGGCCGACCTACGATGGATCCTCCCATGAAGAGAGACGTGTTGCATAAAGATTGTACCTTCTTGTGGGTTGAGTTGTACGACCCCCCCCCCCCCGTTGCCAAATCCACACGACACGACTCCCAGAGCCGTCCGCTCGCCGAGCTGTTCACGCTACACGCAAAACTGGCTGTCCTGTAATGGGGAATCATAAAGCCCTCATGGGTTACACACACACACACACACACACACACACACACACACACACACACACACACACACACACACACACACACAACCCGACAGAGGCGACTGGGTCACACGTCTCAAGACGTTTCACCAGGGGCATCCCCGACGAGTCCGTCTCAACCTCGGAACCAAGAGGTTACGTTTATTTATACATACATACACACACACACACACACACACACACATATATATATATATATAGTATCTACTAACACTTTCGGCTGCTCCCGTTAGGAGTCGCCACAGCGGATCATCCGATATATATATATAGATATAGATATAGATATATCTATATATATATATTTATTTTCTTGCCCGGTGCGGGATTCGATACGAGATGTACTGCACCACAAGGCGACGTCACTAAGCGCTCGGCTAAAGAGTCAGACCCGTTAGCTAGGGGCTAACGTGTCTTATTAGTAGTTTACAGAGAGAGAGAGAGAGAGAGAGAGAGAGAGAGAGAGCGCTGTGCCGCAAGGATGACGTATTTTTGTAGGTCAATCCGGAATTTAGCACACCCGGAAGTTGTCATTGGGGAAAAAAAGCATACCCGGAAGTTGTCCTTGGAAAAAAAACATACCCGGAAGTGATCCTGTTCCCTCGACAAAAAAAACGGCGTTATTTCCATTGACTTTTGGATTACGGCCGAAAATAAGAGCTGTGACAAACCCAAGTTTATGATACTTACACGTTTGTTCGGCAAGATAATCTTCTCAAATTAACGCCGCTTTTATGATTTTTTTGACGCGTAAACGTAAACGCCAGAAGTAAAAAGCCAACGTTAGGCTAAACGGAACTACACGGTTGCATAACTTCACCGTCGCCACCACCACCGAGCCTCCAGTTTGCGATTTGATTTCGCGCACTTACGGAAGCCTCTCCTGTTAGCGTGACCTGATCTAGCTAGTGGTCATGACCTGATCTAACTAGTGGTCATGACCTGATCTAGCTAGTGGCGTGACCTGATCTAGCTAGTGGCGTGACCTGATCTAGCTAGTGGTCATGACCTGATCTAGCTAGTGGCGTGACCTGATCTAGCTAGTGGTCATGACCTGATCTAGCTAGTGGCGTGACCTGATCTAGCTAGTGGCGTGACCTTATCTAGCTAGGGGTCATGACCTGATCTAGCTAGTAGCGTGACGTGATCTAGCTAGTGGCGTGACGTGATCTAGCTAGTGGTCATGACCTGATCTAGCTAGTGGCGTGACCTGATCTAGCTAGTGGTCATGACCTGATCTAGCTAGTGGTGTGACCTGATCTAGCTAGTGGTCATGACCTGATCTAGCTAGTAGCGTGACGTGATCTAGCTAGTGGCGTGACCTGATCTAGCTAGTGGTCATGACCTGATCTAGCTAGTGGCGGGACCTGATTTAGCTAGTGGTCATGACCTGATCTAGCTAGTGGCGTGACCTGATCTAGCTAGGGGTCATGACTGTGTCGACTGCCAGTCTCGCACCCTTTTTCAAAGACGACCAGACAAGTGTAGATAGGGCTGAGAACCACTACAAGTGGGGACATGTAGAGCGGTGCAGCCTAGATGCTGTCAGGGCTTTCATGAGGGACAAGGTCCATCGAATGTCGATGAGTGAAATTAGCAAGCGAGGGAGGAGTACAATGTATATATTCGTATCGGTGTTATATCTGTTATTAGCGTTATATAAATATAACATGCATACTAAAAAAATCAATTTTCATGTATTTAATTACTTTGTCCAGCTTTGCTATATATGAATTTGAAGAGAACAGTTGGTCGTGTCCTCACCTTATCTGTCCAATGTTATGGTGATATAATGCCATAAGAAGACTTTACAAATTCAACCTTTATCACAAATAAGCTTTGTATTGCTGTGAGCTGACCAGAGAGATGTACAATACACCCCCCCCCAACAGCAAACGCTGTAAAATTAAGCTCTTCAAATGCACGTAAAAAAACCCCAAACAAACACCCAATTACTTAGACACACACATTCCCATAAAGTAAGTTTATTTGAATTAGCCATAAACTAACTGGCTACTATCAACATGAAACCCATCACCACACAGGTGATGCTAGAGGTGAAGAGGATATGGACACAATGTGAATGGCCACATGGAGAGTACAAATGCAGCTATGCAGCTGCATTGGCTATCTTTGCTATCCACAATGTCAGCTGCACAGACACCACCTGTCAGTGGAAGAAGCCAAAGGCAGCTAAGAGGACACACTCAGTGGAAGAGGTTTTTCACCCACCAAATAAGCCCTCTAACCCACTGACGAGAGCCAACTGCTGCCGATTGCGACAGGCTGAGGGATAACCTCAGAGGCAGGTTCTCAGGAATGTCTTGGCTTCTCTCACCTGAGCCAGAAGAGGAACCATACATCTTGACAATGCTTTCTGTTCCTAAAATTGTGGAGTCTGTGGGGCATCAGGGACCAGAGGCTACCCTGGGCAGCATGGCCTTGTCAGAGGAGCAACAGAGGGCATTTCAAGTGGCAACAACTGGCCAGTGCACCAACCCAAACGTGCATTTGTTTAGGAGAGGGAGGCTGACTATCAGCAACGTTGGATCTGTCCTGTGACTGCTTCACTTCTTGCCAGAGTGCTGGAAGAGCAGCAAGCACTGGATGGTGTTTTGTCTGTACAGTTGGGGGCCATGAATGAGAGTGAGGGCATCAGGGCATTCACCACTGCAACACGGATGCCAGTCCAGGAGTCAAGCTGTGGCTGTCTCCTTCAGGATTGTTGGGTGCATCTCCGGATGGTCTGGTGGTGTCTTCCATATACTGGAGGTGAAGTGATGCCAGGGAAATGACAATTATTGAGGCATTTTAAATCAAGGGCTTCTGTGTCAGTAAGGAAGGGGTGTGTGAGGACCATCCTTACTGGCCCCAAGCACAGGGGCAGCTTCACCTCACTGCAACACAGACCTGCTACTTTGTCGTCTATATTTCTTCATTCTTACATTTTTCAATATGTCAGACTATGATTTCCTTACTGGCTCCAGTTACATGTTACAGTTTATAATATTTAAGCTGCAAACTAAATTCATAGTTTTAAAATTACAGTTATTTCATAATAAACTTCAAACAATACAGCGTTTTTAGTTTTTTTTTTTACTTTATGGAATTTTGCAACATGTCAAGCTAGACTAGTTGGCACATGGCCCAGTTTAGGTGAAATTCTTTAGGCAAGGAGTACATTAAAACCTAAGAATTGTCACAGCCATCCCCATGCCCTCCCAGGACTCACCCTCTTCGTCCCAGTGTCCCTGCCCTAGTTTCTCTCCCCTGTGTGTGTGTGTGTCTCTCTCTCTCTCTCTCTCTCTCTCTCTCTCTCTCTCTCTCTCTCTCTCTCTCTCTCTCTCTCTCTCTCTCTCTCTCCAGGATTGGAGACAGGTGTGCGGCAAGCAGAGCAGAGGTCCACCACCTGCATCTCACCCTACCCCTGATATACCCAGCCTTGCCACAGCCACCTTTCCAAGACCCTACCACTCCAGTTAGTTATAAGCCTATAGCTTTGACATCATACATATGCAAAATTATGGAAAGAATGGTTACAGAAAGGTTGACGTATGACATAGAAAAGAGTGAATTACTCGCTTCATGTCAGAGTGGGTTCAGAAGAGGGCGTAGTAATTTAGAGCCACTGTTATGCCTGGAGTCCGACATCGAGAAAGCTCAAGTATAAAGAGTGTTGTAGCTGTTTTCTTTAATGTGGAAAAGGCTTATGACAGGATGTGGAAGGAAGGACTCTTAATCAAATTGGATATTATGGGTGTTAGAGGTAAAGTATATAACTGGATTAGGGACTTTTTATTTGGTCATGCTATTTGAGATCATGATGGGAACTAATTTTCAGAGAGATATGTAGTTGAGAATGGAACCCCTCAGGGTAGTGTGATTAGTCCTCTACTGTTCTCCATCACACACACACACACACACACACACACATATATATATATATATATATATATATATATATATATATATATATATATATATATATATATATATAAAAGCAGGTAGGTCCAGATATTGGTAAGTCACTTTTTGCAGATGATGGAGCAATTTGGAAAAGGGGTAGGAATATAAAATATGTTGTGGGGAAAAGTGCAGGAGGCAATTATAGAAGTTCAAAACTGGTCTCTGACATGATGGGGGTTTAAGTTGTCATTAGGAAAACCAGAAACTGTATTTTTTACAAGGAAAAGGGTAGGAGAAGATGTTAGTTTAAAACTCTACGGCCAAGGATTAAGGAAAATTAATGCAGTTAAATTCCTTGGAATATGGGTGGATGAGAGGGTCACATGGAAAGATCCCATTGATAAAATAGAAATACATGATACATTTTTGAATGTTATGAGATGCTTGGCAGGCACTATGTGGAGGGCTGATACGGTTGCTTTGAGGAGCGTTTATACAGCTTTAATTAGATCAGTCCTAGATTATGGTTTTGTCGTGTTTGGTTCAGCTGCATGTCCTTCTTTAAAAAGGCTAGACAGAATCCAGGCTCAAGCATTAAGGTTGTGATGTGGGGCAGTTAAGTCTACACCAGTGTCAGAACTTCAGGTAGAAGTTGGAGAAATGCCTCTCTATGTAAGGAGGAGACAGTTAATGGCTAATTACTGGGCAACTCTGCAGTGACCAAGATTCACACCCTACAGAACGGATTTTAGATATGAGCTGGGAAAGTAACAAACTTAAAAAAAGAGTGTTTTTGTGTTGGTATCCCAGGTATATGTAAGGAAACTGGAATCCAAGACTGGAATATTAGTCAGACTGTTTTAATATCAGCTGTTCCACCATGGTTACTACCTCAGCCAGTAGTAGAATCCCTATATTGGATCGGTTTCATTCCGGAAGAAATACAATCAATGTGCGGGCTTATGTGAACACTGTTATGCATGAAATATATGGGCAATATATACATAGTGTAACGTGCATGAATAAGAAGACACGCTGGCCGCTGGCTGACGGGTCTGACCCTTTAGTCGAGCTGTTAGCGATGTCTCCTGCGGTGCGGACGATACGGGTTCGCTTCCCGGCCGCGGCGGTTTCTGTTGATGCGTTGTCCCCCGAATTCGCTACAATGTATCTACTGTTGGTTCCGAAAATCCAAAGAAAGGAAACAGTTTACAATATCGTCTATGAAATATTACGGTTATTATGCAGGATTGTTAGATTGGGAATAGAAGTTCAGTTTATGTGGATACCAGCTCATGTAGGTATTAGGGCAAATGAAACAGTGGGCCAACTGGCAAAAACGGATTGAAAGCAAGTCATGCAGCAGAACTGTCAGTACCAATCAGCAAAGCAGAAACAAAATCATTTATAACACACAAAATCAAGGCACAATGGCAGAAATTATGGGACAATAATCGAAAAGGAAGACGTCTGTACCGGATCCAACAGGAAGTAGGAGTAGAAAGGACTTGGGGGAAGAGCAGGAGAGAGCGGAACAGATTAGGTCATACAAGACTGAATCCCTCGTTGCAACTCATCGGGAAACATCAAAGTGGGAACTGTGATGTCTACCACCAACCAGAGACTACAGAACATGCATTTTTTATTTGCCCAACATATGCAAGAGAGAGACTCACACCAAAAACTAAATTGGAACAAAAAGGAATCATGCACATGGACCTAAAATCAATGCCAAAGCGTGTAATACACACGCCTGTCCACTGTTATAAAACGTGCCAGTGTCACGGTTTGCCTCACCCACGCGTGAAATGTACACGCATGTATTTCCATGGAGTGCCAGCAGGGGGCGCTGCATTACTCACCTTACTCATTGTCAACAACTCCCCAAAGCCGACAAAGAAGCGTACAGTATAAAACAAGCGCCCCCTCTTCTCCCAAACCCAAATCTGGTAAGATACACGGCTGATTATTGTGTTTTAAACGTATTAACGTCTGTTTAAATGATTTTAGGTGGCGCGTGTGTGTTGTCATGTTAATTACACGTCATTTAGCGGCAGAGAGTTGAGGAGAGCAGCTTGAATTTACCCGGAAGTGTACTCTAAAGTTACGTTAGGGCGTTAGCATCACTTAGCTCTGTTAGCATTTAGCCTTGCAGCTAAGGGGAAGACTTTAGTTGAGTAGTAATGTGTCTTATGGCCCCGCCCGTCTGTAATATGTCTGTAATCCTCCCTCCCTGTCAGCTGAGATGAAGAGACACCTGTTTTATATTTCAGGCTGCCTAGGAGTGCTGCCATTTTGTCATGGCAGACACTAGAAAGTCCAACGTTATTAACGTAACGCTGGGTTACAGAGTAAGGTGGTCAGTACTGGAGGACTGTTTGATAATTGGCTAATTAGTTAATCACAGGAGGCTGCAGTGACTGCACATTAATGATTAATAACACTGTCACGGGCCTGCATTGTTTTGAATTATTTTAAATGAGTTCAGTGCAGTTCAGTTGATCTATATTGTGCAGAGATAACATCTATGCAGTTTACATGTGGAAATTGACTAAATAAGTTTATTGCATTATGAAATAACAGAATCTTAGTTATCTATTTTGTAACACTTATGCGTTTATCACATGGGGGATCCAGTAAGGCTTGCTGAAAGAGAGTTAACCATGTTTCTGTTTTCTCCTGCCCAACAGCTTCTGTCCCATTCCCATCTCCTTACATCCTGCTTCCTCTTTTATTATAAACCAGCGGCTCTTTTCAGAGCCACTCTCACCACTTCTGTCTCTCACTCTCTCGCTCTCTCTCACACTCACTCTCTCACTCTCTCACTCTCACACTCACTCACTCTCACACTCACACTCTCACACTCTCACACACACACACCTCTATCTGTCTGTCTGTCTGTCTGTCTGTCTGTCTGTCTGTCTGTCTGAAAAGGCCAGGCCTGGGATCAACAACCAGAAAATGTGTCGCCTGCCAGACCCAACTAAATGTTGCCTGTAAAACATGCAAAGTTTGCAAGGCAGAGCAACTGCACAAATTGAGGCTGAAAAAAAAATGGCCAAATTTGATGTAATCGGACCACGTCTCACATTATTGATGAAGCATATATATTGGTATGCGATTCCCTTTATTCTTTAATGCAGTGCAATCTCTAAATGTTATTAGACATTTTAAAATTAATATTATCTTTTACTGTTGTGTGTGTGTGTGTGTGTGTGTGTGTGTCTTTTTCAGCTTGAAAAATGTCAGGCCCTTGGAACAAAGGCAGTTATTTTTATTTCCAACCCTGGCAGAAAGCCAAACACCGGGGTGTCTGATGTTTTGGCACCCAGTTGGCACGTGACTGAGACATCAGTGCCATGTCTCGAACGTGTGAAGAGTCTTTACCATGTTGTTATTCAAGGTAAGAACGCTCTGGTATTTATTTAATAGAAGAGACACTTCTGTGTTAGATTTTCAGCCTTGCAGTCACTGTGATGCTGAGCATCTCATTTATGTCAAACAAATTCAGTTGCTAAAGTTCACAAAACTACTGTGATGGAGTAGAGAAGAGTGATAGACAGACACGTAAGGCAGCATGATGTAAGACAGCAGTATGAGACAAGGTAATTAGCCCTACTCTAATTTAATGATACAGTTCCAGTTGAAAAAGTGAAGTGTAGAGGCCAACTTGTCATCTAGCAGCAGACATATAACCAGACTATGCAAACATCTCCATCACGTGACACCATCTTGGGAACAAACTCCTGTTAAATAAGGAGCGTTTTGTACAAGTAGTTTAGTAGAACAATCAGCACTTTTTAGCTTTCTTGTTTCAAAGTTCCAGCCAGTAGGTAATAGGTGTCTCTATTAATGGATTTCCATATTTACAGTGTACTACTGTACACTTCCTCCACTTCTCACTACAGGAAAGAGACAGAGAATGGGATGTAACTATTGGTCACCATGTTTTTATAGTGTTTCTACCTCAAAGCCTGTGTGCTGTACTGACTGGGGGCTACACACCACTGCTCAGAGTAAAGCAAAATATGACCCTACAGACACCACCACACACGTCTTGTGGGTCATAAGTGGTGATTTAGAGGGATTATCTTTATAGGAGTCTTTATCTTGTTTTGTTTTTGCAGATTATACCTGTAACTTAAACTAGGCAAACTATTATTACTCAAAATTATTCAATTTTTCTCCACTGGAGGCTGTTTCCCACAAGGTGCCACAGGACAACTGTGGCAGCCCCAGCTGAACCCCCAGCTGGACCACAAGTGGCCCTGCCTGATCCCCCACCAACTCTGACTGGACCACTAATGGCCGCAGCAGACCCTCAGGTAGCAGTGGCCCCACTTCATCCACCAGCAGCCCCAACTGGACCACCAGCAGCCCCGTCTGTACCAACAGCAGCCCCAACAGGTCCACCAGCAGCCCCAACTGGACCACCAGCAGCCCCGTCTGTACCAACAGCAGCCCCAACTGGACCTCCAGCAGCCCCAACTGGACCACCAGCAGCCCCAACTGGTCCACCAGCAGCCCCAACTGGACCACCAGCAGCCCCGTCTGTACCAACAGCAGCCCCAACTGGACCTCCAGCAGCCCCAACTGGTCCACCAGCAGCCCCAACTGGTCCACCAGCAGCCCCAACTGGACCACCAGCAGCCCCAACTGGTCCACCAGCAGCCCCAACTGGACCACCAGCAGCCCCGTCTGTACCAACAGCAGCCCCAACTGGACCTCCAGCAGCCCCAACTGGTCCACCAGCAGCCCCAACTGGACTACCAGCAGCCCCGTCTGTACCACCAGCAGCCCCAACTGGACCACCAGCAGCCCCAACTGGTCCACCAGCAGCCCCGTCTGTACCAACAGCAGCCCCAAATGGACCACCAGCAGCCCCAACTGGACCACCAGCAGCCCCAACTGGTCCACCAGCAGCCCCAACTGGACCACCAGCAGCCCCAACTGGACCACCAGCAGCCCCGTCTGTACCAACAGCAGTCCTGATAGGACCCCCAGCACACCATGCACCCCCAGAGCAGCAATCCCAGAACCTCCGCAATTCCTCAGAAGGACCTCCAGCAGCCTCCCCAGTTTCTTCTGAAAAAGGTATGCATGAAAGGAGCTATATGAAGAGTACTGGAAATAAATTACAAGCCCCACAAAACCATACACTCTCTCAGTGTGAAAATGTAATGAAGTTCTGAGGCCAGGCGTCCCGTTTAGAATCGGGACGGGTATTTACCAAAAAAAGGAAAAAGAAAAACAGCTTACTTGTTTAATGTGTCTATCATCAAATTCCATGAACTGCTCCATTTGGCTATTGTCACTGCCTAAATCATGCCCGTACCACTGGTTCTCAAACTTTTTCTGACATGCCTACCTTCAGAAGAGGAGTGAGATTTCACATCCTCCAAACCACCATTTTTATCAGTCATTAACAATGATAGGTGAAGCATCTAATAAAAAAGGATTGAAAGTAAATGTAAACAAACTCTCATCCACACTCCACTCTGCAGTGACACTATGGCCCAACAGGGGGGGTTGGAGAACCACTGGCCGAGATTATATTGGGACATCGAGGGCCCTAATTCATCAATTTATAGCGCATGGTCCAGAGCAGTGGTTCTCCACCTTTTTGGGGTCCTGGACCCCCTGCGTATTTTTGATCTACCCTGAGGACCCCTCCACCTGATCTTGGGGGAGGGGGGTTGCAATTTGATAGAAACAGTAGAAACTACATTTTAAATTGCATTATAGCATTTATTCACTCTTTGGGGCAAAAATAAGAGCTTTCAGTTGTAACTTAGATATATGTAACAAAACAGAATTCTTATGCAGTAACTTTCAGATATGTGTAACAAAACAGAATATGTATTCAGTAACTTTCAGATATATGTAACAAAACAGAATATGTATTCAGTAACTTTCAGATATATGTAACAAAACAGAATATGTATTCAGTAACTTTCAGATATATGTAACAAAACAGAATATGTATTCAGTAACTTTCAGATATATGTAACAACACAAAATATGTATTCAGTAACTTTCAGATATATGTAACAAAACAGAATATGTATTCAGTAACTTTCAGATATATGTAACAAAACAGAATATGTATTCAGTAACTTTCAGATATATGTAACAAAACAGAATATGTATTCAGTAACTTTCAGATATATGTAACAAAACAGAATATGTATTCAGTAACTTTCAGATATATGTAACGAAACAGAATATGTATTCAGTAACTTTCAGATATATGTAACAAAACAGAATATGTATTCAGTAACTTTCAGATATTTGTAACAACGGAATTTTTATGCAGTAACTTTTAACAATGCAAACGGGAGCGAGATCTCTTATTAAAATACAATAAATGACACTTGTGAAACAGATGTAATTAGAGAAAAAAGTCCTGTTGCCCTTTATAGTTTAGGTAGATAAAGGTCTCAGTCACATTTGAGTAAAATAATCCTATTTCTATAAATGTCATAGGATCTTTTTTTAAAGATATTTTATTTTCACGGACCCCTTGCAATTACACCACTGACCACTAGGGGTCCGCGGACCCCCGGTTGAGAAACACTGCCTTAGGTTAACGTGTTACTGGAATAACATGTGGTTGGAGTAACTGGAAATAAGCACTGTGAAGACGGAAAGGTATCCGGGTGCAACTCCAGCAAGGAACAAAGTGTGAAACAGGGGCGTCTGGTCAACATATTTTATTGTGTACTGTTATTGTTTAAACAATGTGCACCATAAAGATGCAATGTATCTACACCACTTTATGAAATCACCTGACACAGCTTCTGGAAAAAAACTTCAATTTCACCAAAGGTTATGAATGTTTTGGTAGGACACGGTTCACGGTTCCTGATTAATCCAACACCTTATTTATTGTTGTTCTACCTATAATAAAAACATTAATTTTACAAAGTATTTGTTAATCTTCTTCAAAAAATAGCTCCATCCATCATCGTCCTCTGCTTATCCGGTCGCAGGGGTAGCAGGTCCAGCAGGGAACCCCATACTACCCTTTCCCGGGCCACACAAAATAGCTTTGTATTAAGTTTTATTGTTGATCATATAAAATGAATTTTCTGGCAATATGTGATATATGCAAATATGTTATTAGTGAGAATAATTGAGAGAACGATACCAGGTACCAATCATTGGAGAGATTTGAGATGTGGGCTAGTGTATCACTTATTTCACCTACCAAATACATCTGGATAGGTGTCATTATAGGGTTGGGGTTACGTAACATTGCTGTATTTGAGGTTTTTACCCCCTCCCCAAAACACCTGAATGGTCCTACATGGACATTATAGGGGCTATGTTGGGGCTACATGAATATTGTAGCCCCAACATCCCTCTCTTTGTGTAGGTTTCTTACATAGTATATCTATATATCTATATCACACGGTAATGAACTTGTCAGTGGCAGTCTCCACAGCTGATTTGTGGCTCATTGGGTGATGAGTTGATAATCAGATGGATATGCATGGCCTCTGGTCAGTGAGCTGGTTAAAATAATATTCCATCTTTGGTTGTTGCTAAAAGGTATATTTTATAATATAAACACATACATATAGTGCATACACTGTACATACTGTGTATGTATGTACAGTATATATATATATATATATATATACATGCATGCATGCATACAGTATAGGCCTACATACTGTACATACATAGCCAACATTATATATATGTATGTATGTATGTACAGTATATGTATATATACGTAATACATATATAATAACATATAACACTAGTTGCTAAGGCTTATCCATATATTCATAATCATGGTTTTTTTTTCAAGATTTTTTTTTCAAAAAACATTTTTAAATATGAAAGACAGCAAAAAACAACAATACATTATTGATTATTTCTTATATGTGTGTATAATTAAAAAAAATAATGTCATGGCTTTATGTGTCTTTTAGTTAAATAGGTAATAAACAACAGGTATACAGTGTTATTAAGATAAAAAAGGACAACTAAGCAAATTCCCATATATATTTTATTTTTCTATTAAAAAGAAAAACCATGAACAAGTTTACATGCACTGAAACACAGCTTTACTGCCAGTAATGTCATGACAAATGAGTTCCTTTGGTTGGTACAGTAACAGCAGTAATGACAACAAAAATCAAAACACCCAAGACTCAACTATGGGTATTGATATGTCATGTTTTGGGAAGTATCTCATGTAGTGTCATCATGAATGACGTCTTACTGAAGTATACACTACAAACCAATACAAACTACATCCAGTGGAAGAGAAGTATTCATTTCCTTTACATAATGAAAAACACTGATAACACACTGAAAAAAACTCAGCAACCTTAACAACGGAAAACATGTGTTGTCAGCAAAAGGTACTTTAAAAGAGTCACCGATTAATTATTATTTAGGTCTCTAAAGTGTAATATTATCCTGAGCTCAGAAGTAAGACACTGCTGTCAACCCATAATTTGAAAAAAAAAGCACTGTAAATAAGACAATGTCAAACAACGTCAGACAATGGTGATAAATGTCAATCATTTTTTTCCTAAAGCCAAAGGTGACATCCAGAAATGCCTTGTTTTACTTACGAGCCAAAATATTCCCTTCACTATCAAAGGACAGTTGAATAACCAAAACATTCCCAAAAACAAATGGAAGGAATGTACAATATTCATATTGAATTGTCAAATCTGATTCACCTGAAAGAAATCTTATTTGGAGACGGCCCTGAAGATCACGCAGGAAGAATGGGCGTTGCACATTTTTCAATGATAGTTGCCTTACAGTAAAAGTTATGACAAGATTCACCCTCTGCCTTAGCAGTTGAGCAAAGCATGGGGACGTTGCCAGCTAAAGAGGGTGGTGTCACAGGCTGCAGCACACAGCTGCTGGCAGTGGTAATAGTCCCTGAAACATTGGGGGTGGGATGAGAATGAATAATTGACCTGCTGAGTTTTGGAAAAATCACATAAACATCTAAAATAGTTTCCTCTCCATCAGTGAATCTAGTGTTGCTTACACACTGCAGGCAATGACATTAAAAAGTAAAAGCACCATAACAGACTAGCGTCCATTACACTTCTTAACAAGGTTTTGCTTGAAACAGAGTTGCAGTCCAATCAGAACTGACACGCAACCCACCAGCTGAGAAGCACTGATTTACACTGCCTCAAAATCACCGTCATCCGAACTCTCACAGTCAGCTTCTTTATGGTCCTCCGGTACCTCTTCAGGCCAGTCCTCCAGCAAAGAAGCAGCATCTGGTCCCAATGCCTGGCTGTAAGTTGAGCATACAACTGGGAACTTCTCCTCCACATCTGCAAGCCTTTTCTGAAGAAGACCACGTAGCCCACGAGGCCCCTCTTCACTTAAGCTTTCTACAGGGAAACATTTTAAAGAGAGGCCGGACAATATTTTGATATCATCTGGAAAGGACCTTAAACCATCACTAGGGGATTTTAGGAAACCTGAAATAACCTGTGCTTTATAGAGACTTTTATCCCAATTTTTTGAAACAATAAGTCTATCAAATTCTGGCCCAGAATATAGCTCTGCCCACTCAACCAATAATAATAATAATCATAATAATTTTGCAACTGTGAATGGGAACCACTGCTCCATTTTGTAAAGTGAACCTTCCGTTGCCTCATATTATCTTTGGCTGTAAAGTATGGTGCACTTAAAGTAATGACAGATTATGGACCCTTAGACTTGAACAGAGTTGTAGTTGTGGAGCTTGAGCTGTACCTCCAGAACAGTGGCCCTAGATGGATCAAGGCAAAAATGTAATCTCGATCACTCAAACAACATAGCCTGTGACTGGAGGGGAGGGAATATACTTCAAAAAGTCTGAACCTATCCTTTTGTTCGCGTTGAGTTAAACATCACTGTGTGGTCACCCAGATCAATAGGAGTGTTCCTGCAGAGGTCATGAATGTGGACAGCAAATCTGGAAAAACGCTTGCTGCGTTCTTAACCAGGATCTGCAGTGGTGTGGTGGTGTTTGAGTACAAATCCATAGTATCCCAAAAACCATAGCTGCAAGAAGATAAAAGTTAGCTTACCACTGTTCCAGACAGAAGACACCTGCGATAGCTTTGTCCTGATACTCGCAGCCAGATTGCTGAGGTAAGTGCAGTGCTGTCTCATCTACCTCATCACAATGACCTTTTCCTCTTGAAGCCGCACTTTTGACATGTATGCATCAAACATCTTCTTCTTGGTGAGGATATTGCTGGAGTCTGAAGGCACACAAATAACATCCCATCAACACAACTTTGAGCTGTGCATTCTCAACGACGTGCAAAATTGCCACCACAGTAGGAGAAAATGTAAAATTAAAGTTTTTATTGTATCATTCTGTTATCCATTGTAGACCCAAATGGCAACAACAAATATCTGACAAGTATATACCCACCGTTTTATAAAAGCAATACATCACTTAACTCTGTGATATACGCTCATTATATCACAGCAGGGGGTTTTATCTGCTCCTCATCTGGCACCCGCTCATTGTAGAGCTTGATTGTTTCGAAGAGTTTTTTCTTCTCTTCCCCCAATTTTCTTCTTCGCAAGTGGCGGATTTTGTTACCGTCTATATAATCACAAACCACACAAAAAAACACGAGTAATTGTGTGTATGCAGATATCAGAAGGTTGAATGCAATCCTGTAAAAGATTACTGAACAATAAATAAATCAAAATTTACAACAAAAATAATTACTTAAATAGGTCTATATCTGTACAATTTAGAGGACATTTAATAACTAAGGACCAGAAGACACAGCATAACTATCCAAATAATCTGTGAGTATAAATAATAAATGACAAAAATATGAGATTTTTTATCAACATACCAGTCTGAGTATAAAGGCTGGCCTTTTTCTGACGAACACCAAGAAACATGTGTTCAATTGACTGCGGAAGGTTATGTTGGTCATCACATCGGGTACCTACACAATCTTAAAAAACAACAATAAAAATAACATAAGTAAACAATTCTGATGTCGTTCATTTCAAGTTAAAGTGTATCTAACGCCCGAAATCACCATAACTTTGAAGCAAACAAAATGACAGTGATAACACCCCCTGACTTAGCTGGCAGTAAAGAGCTCCCCAAAAACTGACAGGGGAAACAGGAAGGACATGAAAGAAATCATGAGAGACCAAAGAAAAAGAGGACCCATTCATGGCTCGGTGTACAATGAGTGCCTAGTGAGCAAATGACAGAGAAATAATGCTGTACTGCAAAGGAAACACTAGCAGACAAAGACAACGAAAGCAGTGAGACTCCTCAAATAAGGCAGGAGACATGGCCACAGTAGCACATGAGGGATGACCTGCTACAAAGCTACCACAACAGCCAGAACAATGAGAATCATGAGTGGATGGGAAGAATGAGAAGGATGCAGGGGATACAATGGAACGTGAGGGTGGACAAGGAAGGGAGTCACACCAAGGAGCAAGACAGTAGGGCTGAAAACTTCATCTAGTTTTATTTTCAATTACATTTTGGCTTCCAATGATTATGAAATAATTGGAAATTGAAATAAAATCATTAAGATTATTGTGATGCATTTTGCAATGATGCTTTTGTTTTGTAGTGTTATAAATGTAGCACACCCCTCCTTCTACAGCGATGCACTTTACATATTACTTTTTTCCCACACTGAATGAGTACTCATGTCAGATAATCAGGACGTCAATATTATCCCAAAATAACCGTGATTAGGATTTTTGCCATAATTTTTTCTAGACAGGCTGACACACACACAAGAGTCCAGCATATGAGCTACGTTTGACTAGGGAGAAGGTAAACACAACAACATGACTACAGCAAGGCTGATGGCTGGTGCAAGACGTGCACAACCACACAGATCCAGTCTCAATTATACAACTGATTATGATACGATAATATTAGCAAACTAATTAGTAGACTGTCCATAAAATACTGTACCGTCAGTGGCCCATTGTCTGACATCATGTACCCACTGCTCCACCATGTTCTCAGGACACCCAAGTTCACTGCTCAAGTCCTCCAGTCTCTGAGACTCAGTCTGAGCTTTCTGGAAAGTCTACAGTAAAATAAATAACAAACAAATACAAATATTTTTGCCTTGGTCATCTTATTGCCATATTAAAAAGTGAGAAAATCATGAAACGCTTACATATCAGAGACAAAGTGGCCAAACAGGGCATTAGTTTTATGTAGACTTGGTCAGAAAACATGATCTTGTCACATGGTACCTGGTCAATACCTTGATGTATCTGCTGGATAATGCAAGATGAAGGCCATCCTGCTTCCGTCGATTCCACCCAATCGCGTGGACTGTTAGCATGTCGTTCCTGGCTTTTTATCAACATAAATTCCACCAAAGATGCAAGTCCCATGAATGATCACGTTATTGAAATTCATCAATGCATTGACAATTGAGCTTTAATTAAAGATAAATGCAGGAAGTTTTATTAATGTATTATAATATTATCAACTACCAAATAAAGTAAATTACAAGCTTTCTCTTATGTCATACTATGCAAAGCATTAGAATGAAAGAAGAAATAATAAAAGACAGGCAGATAATATAATATAGATAAGGAACACTTACCACATTTTGTCATGTACTTGGTGGTGAGGGCACAATGAGAAAGGTAGCTGTTGACCATTTCCACCTCTTCTCCAGCAGTTGTGCCAGCACCCTCCTGATTTCTGCCACTCCATATGATCTAACAAATCACAGGGAAAATTATCATCATATGTATTGGATAAGTAGTTAAACAATTACAATTTCAAATGGCATGATGAAGAATATGTAGTACCTCACACTTTGCTGAATGGGCCTTGGTGTGCATAACGGAAAGGAATGGCCTCATCTGTAGCAAAGGTCTGAGATCCATCAAGGACACTGTCAGCTTCTCCAGGTAGGGCCAGTACTTGCAGGCAATGTCTGTGCAGAAGAAATGCCCGTTTGTGGCTGCCTGAAGCTTCTTCTGCAGGAAGAGGGGATGGGCAAAAATGTCCCCCCTGTGCATGTTCAGAGCCTTGAGCAGCACTCCATGCCTGCAAACAACCACCTCAAGGCCTTCTTCGTCCAGTTTGCTTGCTCTTCTGGCAGTTTCACGAGCAGCAGACCGCTGACTGGCTCCACAGATTCCTCTGCCAGCAGTCTACATGACAAAACATTCTGGTTAAGATCAAAAGCTGTGATTTTCTATAACTAGCTCTTCTGTCCATCAGGAACATCGAGTCAGATTACATCACATCATTGTGCATCTTTGTAATTGGAGATTTCAAACTAACACTGAAGGAAAACGCACCCTCCACTTTCCCTACACCAGTTACACAAAAAAGCTGAAAGGCAGTGTGACAAACTGCGAACACACTCAGTATCTATTACAGAAATCTGTAATAACATAATGGAATACAGAGCTACTACCTTTTTAAGTGCCACCATACATACGCATATCCAATTTCAAACCTCAGCACAAAATGGTTCAAATCACTACTTGTAATATAAGCTGACACAAACCGGAATTGAGTGATACAAAACTACAAAAAATGGAAAAATCGTACATTTCAAAATTTTGGCCACATCATGTATTAATACAAAAGTGCAAAAAAAAAAATACTAACACTTTTAAATCTGCTCCTGATGTCCTCAACAAAATGGTGTACTTCAGTGTCCCTACAAATAAAGGTGCCGTCAAACTATGGTTCCTCTGACCTTAATGGGATGAGACAAAATAATGTGAAGAAGAAAGAAAATGTTGATGAGTCTCAGACATTATTTGCTTAGTTAATTTTACAAAGTGTAAATTAACTCGCCCTGTACTGCTTTCTGTTGCCATGTGCACAGAGGGCCAGCATATTTGGTGTACGTGCCGGGCAGGTGAACGATTCGACTTCGGCCATGTTGTCACACTGGTGCTGGCAGAATATATATTCCATGAAGCTTCGCATGAATACGTCTCCATGTATTTACCCAGCCTGTCAATTAGTAAAAAGTAAAATGAAACACCTCACTAATATTCTCTAATCTCTCCTTAAGGCAACTGTCATCCACATTGTGAACTTACCCTTCCAAAGTGAGAAGTCCTCCTCTCCAACATCCTCACAAAACCTTGCCTGGACAAACTGGGCCCAACAGTTTTCATCTCTTCAAATGTGGTGAAAACATCAATTGAAAACAGCGTGTCAGCATGTACTGTTGCTGGCCAATAGCCGCTCTTTATAAGGTCGCCTTTATCGGGTGTCCACTGGGCCAGACACAAACTGCACGGCAGATTTGGAAGGTGCAAATCATACCGACCGAAAAACAAAAATACATTAAGTATGTGGTTATTTTGAGACACACAAATGGGCAAAAAACACATGTGTATAAATACTTAGTTCATACCGTTTATGCAAACCAAAATTACTGCCCTGCCAGCTGACTCGATGATGTTTTTTGGGTCACGTGCACAGCTGGGAAGGTCTCACAGTCGGCAATGGACGTGCTGAATAGAGAAGTTCAATAATCAGGGAGAAGCCTTAAAAATGTGTCTAATTAAGATTATAATTCAGGGGCTAACAGAACTTTAACCACTTTAACAAAAAAGATAAAAGGAATACCTTGATTGACCAGTGACTATGTGCCTTCCTGCTTTATACAGCACACCATTGGCTCAATGGCTTTGTAAATGCCATCAGTGCAGGAGTCCCTGTTATGGAGTACCAGTTTTGCATGAATGTGTACGTCACACTCCATACACAGCCACTCCTGTGGCATGCAGCCTCTGCAGCGGATTATGGCAGGGGATGCGCAGTGGCAGCACTTCCGTTCTGGCGCCTCGTTGCAGGACAGCAAACACTCAAGGTGATGAGACCTCGCCTTCCGCCACTCATGTTGGGCTGCAGATTGTCGGAAGCTCCACGATGTGGATGTTGAAGTGCTCTGAGCCTTTGCTGACTTCAGAATGTCCTTCAGACTCTGCATCTCATTGTCCGAAAGACAGATCAAATAAAATGAACATCTCTTTCACGCTTTGTGCTAACTTGCTTAGTTACAGTAAGGTGTCATCTTACCAAGTAAGTGTTGAGAGCAGTTGCCTTGGGTCACTGTGGGAACCTCCTCAGCTGACTCCAAAGGGGTGGAGGCCTCCTTAGTGGCAAACACAGAAACTAAAAACATAGAGAAAATGGAAAAGTAAACAATGAATCTATTACTGGCATAAAATTAAATGTTCGTATTAGTAACTTAAGGCTGTAATAAGGCTGCACAGTTACTTGAAATATTATTGAAATTGTTATATGGCCAAGTGCAATATCTACATCACAGAAGTTTCCATTTTTGATAACGAACAGTTCTTGTTCTCCAGATGTAAGAAAACATGTTTGTTTGGTACAGACACCACCAAATGTCACATCATCATGATCTTTCATTGAAAATGAAACTGTGATGCAGAAATGATCATTTAAGCTAATAGCGAATTACATCGGAATCGCTGTAAAAAATAATTGCCACAATATCTACTCATGTATTTTCGTAATGTGTGTGTGTGTGGTGTTAGTTAGTGTAGATAGCGGGACCGAAAACTAAACCATTTATGATCCTAATTCTTTTTGGAGGTGGTAGGTATTGTCTCAGAGAGTAAGGGAAAAATCCCAGAAAATTAAAATTATGCATAATTATGCATAAATATGCAAAATATGCGTTTTTCTAAAAATGGCTAAAAACCACTTTTCTCGGCATTTCAGGTGATTCTGAGCATCTTTGATTTTTTTCACCTGTATAAAAAAAGTTTCTGGGACTTAGAAATGTTTTGGCATTATGCACAATAAATGCATTTTTGCAAAAATGCACTTATGATCCTAATTTTTTTTGGAGGTGGTAGGTATTGTTCCAGAGAGGACCAGAAAAATAGCAGAAAATTAAAATAATCATAATAATTCTGCATAATTATGCAAAATATGCATTTTCTAAAAATGGCCAAAAACCACTTTTCTCGGCATTTCAGATGATTCTGAGCATTTGGGGGGAGGGAGTTGGAGTGGGGGGGGGGGGGTTTAGGGGCAGGGGGAAGGCGGTTAGCTGGCAGGATGTAGAGGAGGGATGTTTAGACGGGTGGAGAACCAAACCGCTACATAGTAGCGGGGTTCTTCTAGTTATAAGATATTTGCATTGTTTTTCTCTATAATACAGCCCTAGACTGAAATTTTAATGATAAAACTTTCCTCATTTTGCATTACGGCAGATATTGGAAACTGCTGTCTGTAGTGACATTCCTGCACGAGGGTACAGCTGACAGGTCAACCTCATTTCACAATTTCTGCTGGAACTGTTCATTTAAAATGAAGGCATGGCTAATTACTAGATGTGACTGGTAAGTAGGCCCAGGACTCTATATGTTTTTTCCTGTGGTTTTTCTTTGTGCTTGAGGATAAAAAGACATAATCGGAAAATCTTTAAAAGCAGTATTTAATTTATTGCCACGGTTCCATCTCCTTAATAAAAGAATGGGACAACACATCGGGAAACTAAATCTCTGATTCAAACTCAATGACTGCTTCACTTTGACGTTATGGCTTTGGATTTGCTTAGCATTAGACCTTTCTAATGGCTGTTTGGTGGTCTATGCTCCAAATGTGAAAACCGCAACACAACTCAAGTACATAGGGCTGTATGCTAAACTGAATTTAAATACAATGGACAGAGTTAATTGTTATTACCTATTTGAGGTGGGTAACAACAAGTACTCTTGCAAGACAGGAACTACCTGTGGCTGAAGGTTTCCTTGTTCCTTGTTTCCTTGTCTCTCCACTTCGGCTTCTTTTGAACAGTGGAAATCCATCTGCATCTCTCTCCACCCATCGGGCATTAGACTTGTTGCCTTTAGCAGGTGTAGTGGATGCTGCTTTGCCCTTGGCTCGCTTTGCCTTGCATGAAAGAAAAGAGCGTATTGTATGACAACACTGAAATACGTACAACTCTTGAGACGTTTAATACAAATGTCACTCCCTAATCACCACACTCATCACAAATACTGAAAAAGTAAAGATACTCACTGTTTCTTGAGCCAGAAGCAAGTCTGCGAGGAAAATAACATCCTCTGCTCTCCCTCTGTCCTGTTTAGCCGCCATTTCCCACAGACAGAGGCAGGCAGACAACAGGCAACAGGCAACAGGCAGATAGAGGTGTGTGTGTGTGTGTGTGTGTGTGTGTGTGAGTGTGTGTGTGTGTGTGAGTGAGTGAGTGAGTGAGTGAGTGAGTGTGAGAGTGAGTGAGTGAGTGAGTGAGTGAGTGTGAGAGTGAGTGAGTGTGTGTGAGAGTGAGTGAGTGTGAGAGTGAGTGAGTGTGAGAGTGAGTGAGTGTGAGAGTGAGTGAGTGTGAGAGTGAGTGAGTGTGAGAGTGAGTGAGTGAGTGAGCGAGTGTGAGAGTGTGTGTGTGTGTGTGTGTGTGTGAGAGTGAGTGAGTGAGTGAGTGTGAGAGTGTGTGTGTGTGAGTGTGAGAGAGTGAGTGAGTGAGTGTGTGTGTGTGTGTGTGAGTGAGTGTGAGAGTGAGTGAGTGTGAGAGTGAGTGAGTGAGTGTGAGTGAGTGTGAGTGAGTGTGAGAGTGAGTGAGTGTGTGTGTGTGAGAGTGAGTGTGTGTGTGTGAGAGTGTGAGTGAGAATGTGAGTGAGTGAGTGAGTGAGTGAGTGAGTGAGTGAGTGAGTGAGTGAGTGTGAGAGAGAGCGAGAAAAGTGTGAGACAGAAGTGGTGAGAGTGGCTCTTAAAAGAGCCGCTGGTTTATAATAAAAGAGGAAGCAGGATGTAAGGAGATGGGAATGGGACAGAAGCTGTTGGGCAGGAGAAAACAGAAACATGGTTAACTCTCTTTCAGCAAGCCTTGCTGGATTCCCCATGTGATAAACGCATAAGTGTTACAAAATAGATAACTAAGATTCTGTTATTTCATAATGCAATAAACTTATTTAGTCAATTTCAACATGTAAACTGCATAGATGTTATCTCTGCACAATATAGATCAACTGAACTGCACTGAACTCATTTAAAATAATTCAAAACAATGCAGGCCCGTGACAGTGTTATTAATCATTAATGTGCAGTCACTGCAGCCTCCTGTGATTAATTAATTAGCCAATTATCAAACAGTCCTCCAGTACTGACCACCTTACTCTGTAACCCAGCGTTACGTTAATAACGTTGGACTTTCTAGTGTCTGCCATGACAACATGGCAGCACTCATAGGCAGCCTGAAATATAAAACAGGTGTCTCTTCATCTCAGCTGACAGGGAGGGAGGACTACAGACATATTACAGACGGGCGGGGCCATAAGACACATTACTACTCAACTAAAGTCTTCCCCTTAGCTGCAAGGCTAAATGCTAACAGAGCTAAGTGATGCTAACGCCCTAACGTAACTTTAGAGTACACTTCCGGGTAAATTCAAGCTGCTCTCCTCAACTCTCTGCCGCTAAATGACGTGTAATTAACATGACAACACACACGTGCGCAACCTAAAATCATTTAAACAAACGTTAATACGTTTAAAACACAATAATCAGCCGTGTATCTTACCAGATTTGGGTTTGGGAGAAGAGGGGGCGCTTCTTTTATACTGTACGCTTCTTTGTCGGCTTTGGGGAGTTGTTGACAATGAGTAAGGTGAGTAATGCAGCGCCCCCTGCTGGCGCTCCATCGAAATACATGCGTGTACATTTCACGCGTGAGCGAGGCAAACCGTGACACTGACACGTTTTATAACAGTGGACAGGCGTGTGTGTTACACGTTTTGGCATGATACCGGGTTGCAATAGCTCCGATAACGACACAAAGAGCCATGGACATCTATAGCTCTGATAACGACTCTAAAGAGGATAAACACTGAGTCTCATCAGCAGCCAGTCAGACTAGCTTGGTCTAGTCAGAAAGGCACGAACTGAGGAAGCCTCTTGGATGAGAGGCGAAACGTCTTCACGGATATATACCAAGTCCAGTTGCACTTGATTCAACTCCTTTGTATAACCATGACCTGGATGAATGAGAACATTCACAAACTTCCCTCTGTTGAGTGCAAAAATAGGTTTGAACTTGGAAAATGCTGCTTGTGACAATATTTTTACTTCTTATTTCGGAAAAACTGCTTGTAGAACAGCGACACACCAGCGTTACAGGTTCATTAACCGTCGTTAGACATGTTTTGACTAATGGTGATGTGTGTAACTGGGTGATTCTTAAATTAAGGGAGTTTTTCTGTCCCCAGGGTAGATTTTCAAGAAAAAAACCGTCATAGTATTTGTTAGGTTGTGTTAGCTATGAAAAAAAAGAAAAGATTTGTGTCTCAGTGATGACATTTTAATACTTTTTCAGTATGTTGAAAATTTAAATGTGGCAGAATTTCACTGTTTTGGGCTTGTCCCCTCCTACCCAGACTTTTCACTTCCCCTCTATAATAAAGTAATCAAAATGGTTAAGTTCATTAAAGCTTTACTTTGCATAATTTAAAAAGACATATGTTACTGGTTGTTTTCTTGCCCGGTGCCGGATTCGATACGGGGTGTACTGCACCACAAGGGGACATCACACGTCACCCTCTCCCGGAAGCGCGCCCTCGCGCTTTGTTCTTCCCGCGCTCCGAAGAGACTTCTGAGGATCTGCACACTTCCGGATCCCACCGCTGCCACCAATGTAACCGGTTGTTTTCTTGCCCGGTGCGGGATTCGATACGGGGTGTACTGCACCACAAAGTTACGTCGCTAACCGCTGGGCTAAAGGGTCAGACACGTTAGCTAGGGGGCTAACGTGTCTTATTAGTAGTTTACACTAGTTAACAAGTTAGCTTACCAAGTCTAAGACTCAGCCAACTTTCTTTCCAAAAAGTGGAAATTGTCATTACCATCACGGGTCATTACATCACATTTTGCTGTTACAACTTTGAAAAGAAAATCATCATAATATCAAAGTTATTATGTAGGACGATCAAGGCTATGCTAAGATACTTGTTTAAGACCACTTAATAGAGGTTTTGGGGGGGAAAACTGATTTTAAAGATAATTTTAAAAGCCAAAAGTGTCCCAAATTGAAGAATGAGCCAAGTGTGTTGTGTTGGTAGTTGTTTAACTACTACGGCAGGGAAATCTGTCCCCGGCAGGTGGACATGTAGCTACGCCATCTTTTCATGTAATGCTGGCAGCACTCAGCGCTCCGCTCATTACACCGCCGTCCGTCTTCTTCTTTGAAGACATTTCTTCTCTTCAGTTTTGCACATCCTGCTGAAGACAAACAGGGGAGCCGTTTGTACGGCCTGCTGTGTTTATATAGACGGGCGGCGGACGTAAGTGGGGCCCACAGGTAGGGGAACGTTGACTTAAACGTTTCAGTGCTGCACGCATGCGCGAAGGGATAAACCCACTAGCGATAGCCTTAGAGGGCGGCGCCTGTACGAAATAGAACGTGACAGAAGCCGCCAATCATAAAACCCCGCCCATGATTCCAATAAGTCTCGTCCAATCACGGAGCCGCACGTGGAAGGCAAGTAATAAAAGCGGAGCGGCCGCCGCGCAGCTTCACACGGACACGATGGACGCAAGTGAGAAGAGAAGCAGCAGACACAGAGGAGGACGGGGAGAGAAGAAGAGCGAAGACCTTTCTCAGCGGCAACCGCGGCAAACCCAGAGAAGAAGAGCGGGTCCGCCCGGTGAGTCGCCGCAGGCTGAATGCCGCAGACGAGAAACAGGAGTCCGGCAGGGGGCGCTAGAGCGAGGAGGCCCAGCCAGACAGGTAAGAAACGAGCGGAACCAAGCGAACCAAGTGTTCTTGTGAGTGACAGGCGCAGTATTTAGTGTGGTAACACTGTGTGCCGCACAGCTGGTTCACATCTGCTGACTAGAACCAGCAAGACGCTCATTAGGGCCGTTTACATTCTCACTTTAGTTTGTGTTGCCGAGGCAACGCTGGCCAGTCATTTTCCCGCCTCAAAAACGCTACGACAAAATCTACCCAAAACGACCATAGACGGTCGAAATGACGGCTGGTAATTTGCGCGTGATCGCGCGCGCCATGCCACTGTTTATTAGGTGTGTTGGTTGGTCGCATCGTTTCCTTCGTGAAGTTCACTGCTCTGTCCTACCCACTAGTGCCCTCCAGTGGACACAAATGGTCTAAACTTTTGATCATTTCCAACATTTCAGACGCACCATGACAACCACCGACGCGCTGCAGCATTTACAGGCGTTGGACAGCGGCCATTTTAAATAGTTTGGAAAACAGTATTAAAGTTGTTAAACTGTTAATTTTGGTGCCAGTTAGTTTCAAAACAGACATACTAACATATGTACTGCATTAATATGTCAACTGGGTATTTATCTTGACAGAATATAGAGTTTAAAAACTGCGGCGGTCGAAAGGACCGCCCACGGTCGTTCTAGTAGTTTTAAGTCCCGCTCGTTGTCTAGGACTGTTTCAATAGTTATTTTCTATTGTTTTGTTTTGACATTTCACCTTTTATAGGCCTTGTTACGTTTGTTAGAATAGCAGTGTGTTTTCCCTTTTGTATTTCAGGTCATATTTTCACTTTCTCAGCTTTGCTATTCAAGTTCGACTATGTCTCTCTGAAGTTTAAATGGTTTAAAAATGGAAATAGTATTATAGTTGTTAAAATGTTAATTTTGGTGTCAGTTAGTTTAATAAAAGACATGCTAACATATGCAGTGCATTTCTATCTTAACTTGGTACTTATCTTGACAGAATAGAGTTTAGAAACCGTGGGCGGTCATTGTGGACCACTCATGGTGGTTTTAGGTAGGAGTGACATCCCGGTGGTTCTGGTGTTAAATGACTTCTCTGGTGTCTCTGGTTTGGATCAAACACTTGACTGACATTTCTGTCAAAGTCCTGCTACACAGTGTTTCCACACTACATACAAGACACATGGATTTACAGAAAATGTGACTTTGTACAGATTGTCAGCAGACATTTGGCAGTCACGTTCAGTTGGTTCTTCTTGCTGATTCCACACACACACACACACACACACACTGGTACAATGTAAAAAAAAATCAAACCATCTGTTTCATGATGCACTTCATCTGTTATATTAATATAAAGAAATAATATTTACAAAGTTTCAAGGTATTTCAATTCTACTTCCAGCTTTGGCAGTATATAATTTTTTCATTTCATATACAATTTAGTTTCAGATTTTCATGTACGTTTTTTTCAACTCTGATCCTTCAGCTGATACGCTCCAGCTTTTCTTTCAGTAATGCACTTCAGCTCCCAATTCTGCCTGTAGGCGACTATGTTCCAGCTTCCAGTTAAGATTACAGCATATTCAGCTTCATTAGATACTGACTTCAGCTTCCAACTGCCACTACTACACTTCAGCATGCATGGTTTTTTTCCCAGCAATTTCCTTCAGCTTTCAGCATTCACATGCCTTTTCTGCAGGAAATGCATTTGCTGGTTTTATATGAGCTGTCAAGAAATGGACTCCACATAAATCAAAATTCAGTTTTTGTTATTGTAACATAAAAAATATAAATGTTGAAAATAATCCGCAATCTTAAAGCTGTATAAAGTAATTAAAGTAATGGAGGTAATTAAAAGCAAGTGCAGCGTTTCTATTATAGTTATAGGATGGGTTACATAGAATTACCTGATGTCTTCCGTAGGGTTTGGATTCATGTGATCTGTGTCATATTGACGTGTCAGAAACTGCCATTCAAAGGAATGAGCTAATTATATATGAACTAACTCATTTGAGTTAATTCTTTGGAGTCTTACAAGTACCCAAAAATAACTCTTTAATGTTGACAAGTTTGTACTCTGAAGCAATGCGCACTCAGTAAATTTAGATTCCTTCAGTTGGCTGAAATCAGATTCCAGAAAAGTTTTAAGTAACCTCAACTTTTTTTTCCCCCTCTATTTTGCAGTATGTTTATAGAGGGGAGCACGAAGACAACAGGATGGAGAGATCCTCAACTGTTACGGAGGCAGACGAGAGGAGGAGCAACAATGTCAGGAAACCAGATGAAGTCGCTCTTCTGAAAAGCCGGGTGGAGGACTTGTCTAAGCTCCTGAAGGAGCTCCAAAACAAGACCTTGCACTTGCAGAGGACTCTCAAAGAGAGGGAGGTCAGCCACAACAATTGGCAGAAGGAGAGGGAGTCTCTCCTCCAAGACAATGAAGAAGTTGAGAAAATGAACAAGATTCTCAAAGAAGAGTCTCTTGTCAGTGCTAACATGTTGAAGGAAGCACTCTATGATAATGAGACATGCCTTAAGACCTGTGAGAAGGAAAAAGAAGTTCTCCTCAAGGACCAAGACTCACTTCTGCAGCAGTTAAACTTCCTGCAAACAGAAGGGCTCCGTAAAGAGAAGGACTTTGAAAGAAGGCTCGCTGAAGAGAATGTGGAAGTGCAGATAGCGCTGAACAAGCGCTTTACCTTGGAGCTTTCACAACAGATGGAGGAAAGTGAGCAGAGGATCACGGCCGCCCTCAGTCTGGTCGAGCAGGAGTTTAGGTGTAATCTTGAGCAGTGGCAGAAGGAGAAAGCTTGTATCCTTGAAGAAAACAACGAGACTAAGCTGCTCCTGCTTCAGGCTCAAGAAGAAGTTCAGCTGCTAAAACAGAGCAAGGAGGAGGCAGAGCTGAAATGGACTGCTCTTCTTAGCCTGAAGGAGGAGCCCTCGCAGGTCCCAGGTACCGACTCGCTGGCCTCAACAACAAAGGCACACAAGAGTCGGGAGGACAAGGAGTCAGCGAAGAAAGAGAAGAAGGAGCAGAAACTGTTGGCCAAGAGAGAGAAGGAGAAAATGCTGTTTGAGAAGGAGAAAGAAGGCAAGAAGATGCCCAAGAAAACGAAGAACTTCTTTCTTTCTTTCTTTACCAAGAAAGGAAGGGTTTTTTCAAATAGTTAATTCGTATGTAGCTTCAAACTGTTAAGATTTTTCATGTTAAGAGTTCTAGTGTAAATAGTTCTAGTGTTAAAAGCTCTAGTGTTGAGCATTGTTACTGTTAAGGGTTCTACTGTTAAGATTTTTCATGTTAAGAGTTCTAGTGTAAATAGTTCTAGTGTTAAAAGCTCTAGTGTTAAAAGCTCTAGTGTTGAGCATTGTTACTGTTAAGGGTTCTACTGTTAAGATTTTTCATGTTAAGAGTTCTAGTGTAAATAGTTCTAGTGTTAAAAGCTCTAGTGTTGAGCATTGTTACTGTTAAGAGTTCTACTGTTAAGATTTTTCATGTTAAGAGTTCTAGTGTAAATAGTTCTAGTGTTAAAAGCTCTAGTGTTGAGCCTTGGTACTGTTAAGAGTTCTACTGTTAAGATTTTTCATGTTAAGAGTTCTAGTATAAATAGTTCTAGTGTTAAAAGCTCTAGTGTTGAGCATTGTTACTGTTAAGGGTTCTAGCGTTAAGATTTTTTCATGTTAAGAGTTTTCGTGTTAATAGTTTCTAGTGTATTGTTTTTTGTATTGTTACGTCTTAGCTGTAATCGTTTTAGTATTATAAGTCAAGTCACATCAGTTTTGTTTTTTTATAAAGCCCAATCTCAAAAATTACAAATGTGCCTCAATGGGCTTTACAGCAACACAACATCAAGTAATAGCTTTAACAGTAGTACTAGCAACCTCTCCTAGTAAACCTCCTGATCCCATTAACATCTGTGCCAATGTACATCCAACTTTGTCAAACAAAATGAAATATGAGCAATGATATCTCCAGCCATGTGGTGAGAAAGGCAGAGCAATGCCTCTTTCACGTCAGGCGACTGAAGAAGTTCGGCATGGGGCCCAGGATTCTACGGGCCTTCTTCAGAGGCAGAACCGAGAACATCCTGACTGGATGCACCACGGCCTGGCATGGGAACTGTACTGCCTACAACCACAAAACACTGCAGAGGGTTGTGTGGATGGCCCAGGACATCAGTGGATGCGAGCTGTCCTCCATCCGGGACATATACAGCAGACGCTGTGTCAGCAAAGCCTGTGGGACTATCCTAGACCCCAGCCACCCCAACTATGGACTGTTCCAGCTGCTACCATGAGAGAAGCGGTACCGCAGCCTCAAAGCTTGGACCAGTAGGCCCCAGAACAGCTTTTTCCACCAAGCAACCAGATTTTGAACAAAGAACATTAAAGACACGAAGCCTGGTGCCAGACTGATGGTACTGACCTATGGTCTTCAGCTTATCAGTTTACACACAGACGTAGACAAATACACAAACAACTACATACACATATGCACATGTATTAAGACGTAACAAATAAAGAATCTTGAATCTTGTTTTTCATCTTTTTAGTTATGCAGAAAATTAGGATTTTAATCACTTTCGAGTGTTGGCCAATGGGCCGGATATTTTAACCATCACTTGACAATACAACATATGTGAGGTGATTCAAAACACAGATTACACACGCACATCATTTCAAGCCTGCCATTGGTCCTCTAGCTTAGCACCATGGACGGATGTTTACATTTACACGGAAGTTGAAAGGCTCAGTATGTTCTGAGTAAGTGTTGGTCAGTGCCAAGCCAGTGTGTGGTTTGGGTCGGTCTGGCACTCTTAACTTAAATGGGCAACAAAGGCTCGACTTTTGGGAATATAAAACTACTAATAAGACCCGTCTGACCCTTTAGCCGAGCGGTTAGTGATGTGGCCTTGTGGTGCAGTACACCCGTATCGAATCCCGCACCGGGCAAGAACATAACCGGTTACATTGGCGGCAGCGGTGGGATCCGGAAGTGTGCAGATCCTCAGAAGTCTCTTCGGAGCGCGGGAAGAACAAAGCGCGAGGGCGCGCTTCCGGGGAGAGTGACGACTGTAAACTACCAATAAGACACGTTAGCCCCTAGCTAACGAGTCTCACCCTTTAGCTGAGCGGTTAGTGACGTCGCCTTGTGGTGCGGTACACCTCGTATCGAATCCCGCACCGGGCAAGAAAGTAACCGGTTATATGAGCATAAACGTGTGAGATGTCAGAGTGCAGGTCGACAGAGTAGCGGCTTTCACAACACCAGGCATCAAATGACCAGCAGTCTGAAGCAGTTTTCACTCCTGTTCTAACATGCAGTGTCAAACATGCTGCCCATCCAGAAAGGTTTTAGAGGTTGTAACATATGAGATTGTGAGCTTTGGAAAATTGAATTCAATCTTTTTGTTGCTCTGATTTTGTTGAAATAATTAGAATTGACTCCAAGGCAAATTCGTTGAATCCTTGCTTGTAATTGCACAAACGAACGACACGAGTTTGGGACGACTTTCACCACAGTGGGGTTCAGAACTGCGTCATCCTTCAGCAAAACGCTGCAGCGAGCGGGGGGAGGAGGCGGTGGCTCCGCCTGTCGGCGGCTCCGCCCAGGAACACGTCGCTGCCTCTCGACTCACTCTTCCACGCCAGCTCGCTACAGAAATTGTTTATTTCTGAAATATTAAAGGCGCGCAAATGTTTCTTTTAACGGCGCAAACCGAGCACAAACAACCGAGACCAGTTTTGAACGATTCGGACGATAATGGGGTGCAGGATGACGTCACAGCCTATACATATAACGCGTAATATCGCAAGCATTACAGCACGAACGGGCACAAACAGACGAGAGCAGTTTTGACCGATAATGGGGTGCAGGATGACGTCACAGCCTATACACATAACGCGTAATATCGCAAGCATTACAGCACAAACGGGCACAAACAAACGAGACCAGTTTTGAACGATTCGGACGATAATGGGGTGCAGGATGACGTCACAGCCTATACATATAACGCGTAATATCGCAAGCATTACAGCACGAACGGGCACAAACAGACGAGACCAGTTTTGACCAATAATGGGGTGCAGGATGACGTCACAGCCTATACATATAACGCGTAATATCGCAAGCATTACAGCACAAACGGGCACAAACAGACGAGACCAGTTTTGAACGATAATGGGGTGCAGGATGACGTCACAGCCTATACATATAACGCGTAATATCGCAAGCATTACAGCACAAACGGGCACAAACAGACGAGACCAGTTTTGACCGATAATGGGGTGCAGGATGACGTCACAGCCTATACACATAACGCGTAATATCGCAAGCATTACAGCACGAACGGGCACAAACAGACGAGACCAGTTTTGAAATATTTTACTTTGTTCCAATAATGGGGTGCAGGATGACGTCACAGCCTATGACGTATTGTAACGATCACAGATGATAGACTCGCTGGCCCTTGGCTAAACAGGTCGGGCCCTTCAGTGGACTGGTTTAACGCGGTCGCCCTTGGTGCGGGAGACCCGCATTTTTATTTATTTATTTATTTATTTTAACGGCGCTTTGAGTGGCTGTTGCAGCTAGAAAAGCGCTGTAAGAATGCAACTTGATTGATTTGACTGATAGATTGATTGAGACCCAGGTTCGCGTTGCATTTCCATTGGCTGTTCACTCACAGAAACCACCCAGCATGCACCCCTGAATTCGCAGCCTCCCATCTCCAAGATATCCTGATTGGCCGCTTCAAATCAATGACGTGGGGAAATTAGCAGAGCTCATCGTTTCAATGTAGGGGGGTTAAGGTCAGACCCATATTGAGGCAACTAAATGCCTAAAACATGGTATCAGCTTGTTTTGAGTGTAGTTTTGTATTTTCAAATTACTTGTATTTTGATTAAATAGAGTGTGCAAGAGAGTATGCTGAGAAGTTGGAAGAGTACTTTGAGGGGCTGATGAATAAAGAAAATGAGAAAGTGAGAGAGAGAAGGGTGGATGATGTGGGGATAGTGAATCAGGAAGTGTGGTGGATTAGCAAGGAGGAAGTGAGGGCAGCTATGAAGAGGATGAAGAGGGGAAAGGCAGTTGGTCCTGATGACATACCTGTGGAGGCATGGAGGTGTTTAGGAGAGATGGCAGTGGGGTTTTTAACTAGATTGTTTAACACAATCCTGGAAAGTGAGAGGATGCCTGAGGAGTGGAGAAGAAACATACTGGTACCGATTTTCAAGAACAAGGGTGATGTGCAGAACTGTAGCAACTACAGAGGTATAAAGTTGATCAGCCACAGCATGAAGATTTGGGAAAGAGTAATAGAAGCTAGGTTAAGAGGAGGAGAGGTGATGATCAGCGAGCAGCAGTATGGTTTCATGCCAGGAAAGAGCTCCACAGATGTGATGTTTGCTTTGAGAATGTTGATGGAGAAGTATAGAGGAGGCCAGAAGGAGGTACATTGAGTCTTTGTAGATTTAGAGAAAGCATACGACAGGGTGCCAAGAGAGGAGGTGTGGTATTGTATGAGGAAGTCGGGAGTTGCAGAGAAGTATGTAGGAGTGGTGCAGGATATGTATGAGGGCAGTGTGGCAGTGGTGAGGTGTGTGGTTGGAATAACAGATGGGTTCAAGGTGGAGGTGGGATTACATCAAGGATCGGCTCTGAGCCCTTTCTTGTTTGCAGTGGTGATGGACAGGTTGACGGATGAGATCAGGCAGTAGCCTCCGTGGACGATGATGTTTGCGGATGACATTGTGATCTGTAGTGAGAGTAGGGTGCAGGTTGAGGAGAGCCTGGAGAGGTGGAGGTATGCACTGGAGAGAAGAGGAATGAAAGTCAGTAGGAGCAAGACAGAATACCTATGTGTGAATGAGAGGGAGGACAGTGGAATGGTCAGGATGCAAGGAGTGGAGGTGATGAAGGTATATGAGTTTAAATACTTTGGGTCAACTGTTCAAAGTAACGGGGAGTGCGGGAGAGAGGTGAAGAGGAGAGTGTAGGCAGGGTGGAGTGGGTGGAGAAGAGTGTCAGGAGTGATGTGTGACAGAAGGGTACCAGCAAGAGTTAAAGGGAAGGTTTACAAGATGGTAGTGAGACCAGCTATGTTGTATGGTTTGGAGACAGTGGCACTGATGAAAAGACAGGAGGTGGAGCTGGAGGTGGCAGAGATGAAGATGATACGATTTTCACTGGGAGTGATGAAGAAGGACAGGATTAGGAATGATTATATTTGAGGGACCACTCAAGATGGACGGTTTGGAGACAAAGCAAGAGAGACGAGATTGAGATGGTTTGGACATGTGTGGAGGAGAGATGCTGGGTATACTGGGAGAAGGATGCTGAATATGGAGCTGCCAGGGAAGAGGAGAAGAGGAAGGCCAAAGAGGAGGTTTATGGATGTGGTGAGGGAGGACATGCAGGTGGCTGGTGTGACAGAGGAAGATGCGGAAGACAGGAAGAGATGGAAACGGATGATCCGCTGTGGCGCCCCCTAACGGGAGCAGCCGAAAGTAGTAGTACATTTTCTCATACCAGTATTTTGTATTTCATTTTTAGACATTTGATGAACAAGTATTTGTAATTTGTATCAAGATACTTTTTGATGTATTTGTACCCACCTCTGGTTCCAATCAGCACTCTCTCCTCCTTGGATACAATCTCCACCATTCGCACATAACCACTGAAGGAAAATAATTAAATAAAATGTACATTTCTCACAAGAAATGTTCAAAAAGCATTTTAATGTCAAAAGTCTCTTGAAATATTGGATTTTTCGCTGAGAAAAGGAACGTCCGCCATTATTGTTTTTGGAGAAACTTGACAGTGACGTGACGTGGGTGCAGGCCAATAGAAAAGAGTAGGCTAACATTTACACAGTACCTGCGGCTGTGCGCCATTGTTTTGCAGCCTCTACAAGCTGGGTCAGAGGATTGTACAACTCAAGCCATTCGGAACGCACGATTTTTACGCCATTTCTTTCCATTAAAAGCAGGACTCGTCGGGAGATCAGGTGCACCCCTTGACAAAAAAGTTAAACGTTAACCGAAAACGATTGACAATGGAGCCGTTCAATCAACTCTCGACAAACTTGGGCACGGCGCCTTCGGAAACCGCTTTCTCGTCCAATAAGAGAGGGCTTGCGGAAGGCGGGGCTTGGTTCCGCCAATAGCGGCGTTTCACACTAAATTGGCTCGCCCTTTGTGATTTCCAGCGGACGCCATTTTGATGATAGTCGAGGAGGGCCGTGCGCTCCCGGAATGCACACCCGCCGTTTCCTGCTTCAGCTAAAACCCATATTTTCGGCCTGACCCGGGTGAATTTCGACAGAAGCTAAACTCTTTTTTCCCGACACCGCTTGTAATGGCCACGGGAGCAAACGCAACCCCTCTGGGGAAGCTGCACCCCAGCATTGGCGCTAAACGAGGCTTTGACTCCGGGCCCGGAGCGGGTAACGGGCTTATGCCCACGCCGGGGCCGCCCGTGTCTTTCCCCGCGCTGCCGAACTTCCAGCCCCCGATGCCCACCGTCACTTTTCCGCAGCCCCACCAGTTTAGCGCAGCACCTGGGTTTTCTGCCCAGGCTCCACAGCCACCGTCCGGGATCGGGCTGTCCCAAAATGGTAAGTACCCCGGTACTGGTCCAATAACCAGCTCGCGCATTATAATTAGCGACGGTCCGCTAACTAGGCAGCGGCTAGCTAGCCGAGCTAACGTGGCTAAATAGCCTGGGCTAAAGGCCCGAGAAGCGGATAAAGGCCTCGCTCGAAACCTTAGACGCCTCGGAAAGCGCCTGAATTATTTAGCTCGGCCTGATTCCGCGCCAATGTTATTAGCCGCGACCCGGCGCTGGCACCTTAATGGTTTTAGTGGGAAGCGGAAGGTGATGCGCCGTTGATATCTGGTGGTCAGCCATGGCGGTTTTAGCACCCTCTTGTTTCTGTGGCAGATTTTAGTCAGAAGAAGGCGAGGAAGAGGAGCCGCTGGAGCAGCGAAACGCCCGATCAGAAGACGGTGATACCAGGCATGCCCACTGTTATCCCGCCTGGCCTGACCCGGGATCAAGAAAGAGCCTATATAGGTAAATGACTTCCAAGTGTCCCGTGTTGAAACGTGGATTTTAACGTACAGTAAGGGTGTCGTTTTCCATTGTGGCGTTGCCAGTTAATCCCATCTGCAGGGGGTTCTTGTAGGTTTGCTTTTTTTTTACACACACGCACATGTCATGTTTGCTGAATTGTCATCGGTTATGGCGCCCACAAGCCACCCATCATAGCGTTTTTACGTAGCAAGAGGTTCAGACCATTTAATGGCAACCTCCACATTAATATTGCACCATCGGTTCCCTTTTTAATTCTCTCTCCTGATTGTGAACAATGCAATGTGCATTTGCTGCAACTCTTGAAATTCAGCAATCAAACCCAATGACCAACACGTTTGACTTTTTAGGGTGTCGTGATAATTAAAATGGTTGTTCTCCATCGGAGGTGAAGGGTTTGTGCCGAAGCGACGTATCTGTGGCGCTAGGGATCGCAAACCATTGAGTATCCCATTAGCAAGCTGTGTAAATAAATGATTGGACACCACTGCTTGCACACTATTGTCCTGAGCTTCAGGTCACCCGCCGTCTTGCCTGTTCCCCCTGTACATGATTAGTGTTGTACCTTGCATGAGAGTTACCCATGTCTTTCTAACATGCTAAAGTTGGTTCTGTTTACAATGTTAAAAGATGCGAGCAATGCTGTTTCGGTGGCAGCAGTAAGCAACCCATCGTACCTGTTTGATGTTTTTATTGGATTTCAAATCTTTTGAGTAATGTGGATCTGTGCTGTAAATTGTTGAAGTGTGGACATTTGTTGGGTTGTCATAATTAGAGTGGTAAATGGAATATTGCCTTCCAGCAGTATTGTGGCACCCATGTGCTGCTTTTATAGACCCTCCGTTGGGTGTTTTTTTTTGAAGCACATAGGTTTTGTCAATAACTGAACATGTTATTGATGATGTCCGCTCATTGTTAATGGTTAGTCTTTCTTGGTATGCAAACATCCATTTGTGCCTACCTTTTTGTTACTTTTCTTTTGCTCATTCTGTAGACCCCTAAAACGACACAAGCAAAACATTTTAAAATGAAACTGCTGTGAACTGCAATTCACAGGGACTGCACACAGTTCAGTGAATTCAGAGTAATCATTCCAGAAACCAGTAAATCTGTGGCTGGTGGGGATTATTATTAAGTTCAAAGTGTGGGTGAGATGAGTGATTGCTTATTCATTTACTTTTGAATGTAAGAATTGCTTGTGTGCTGTTGTGGCCCCCCGGCTATAGATCTGCATTGGGGGAAAATCACTGATCACTGGATTTATGATTGGACTGTTAAAACTAGTAAAACTTGTGATTTCGACCTGGTGTGTCCTTCAAATGCCAGAGCAACATCCTTCTATATGAAGCAGTAGGTGCAGCCTTGTATTTTGAAAAAATATGTACTTAAAGTTAACTGTCAAATATCAATGGATCTGCAGGCATTTTGAGGAACCCAGGTCTAGTCATCTACTCGTATTACTTACAGTATGTTCCGTAATGTCTGGAAAGGTCGGTTAGTTGTCTAGTTCAATTGAATTAGCCGAAAGCCCTTGAGCCTTTTCAGAGTTACGGCTTGTTATTCACTCCAGAATTAATTATATTCAATGATTTGTTCCTCTTGATTCCCCCCAGAAAGGAGTGAGGTTTTTAATGTTGTGATTGATAAGATATTGGGATGTCCATTTTGTGTTAATTTAGTTGTCATGTCTTTGCCTCATAATGACCTGAGATGGTGCTCTAACTAGATGTGCACTGTCTCCCAGATGTTTTTGTGATAACCACATTTCTCTCCATCCTTGTTTTTCCTTCCTAACCTGAATTCTTCCAGTCCAACTGCAGATCGAAGACCTGACTCGTAAACTGCGTACAGGAGACCTGGGAATCCCTGTTAACCCTGAGGACAGGTCGGAAAAAGATTAAACCCACCAACAGTAACATTTTCTCTACCTTCTTGACGTTTCTTTTGAAGTCAAATATGTTTTTTTGTTTTTTTTGTTTTGGTGTATTAGTGGTAATTAGCCAAAGTCTCAGACACTTGAAGTCCTACATGAGATAGTTCCTAGATTATGCAGAACCTTTAAGGCAAGGCATTTGTGCATAGATCAAGTGCTAAAATCTATTGTGTGGCAGCTAGAACATAATTCCTCCGTCCATCTCTCCAGATAGCTAGGACTTGTAGTTTACACAGTTTTTATGACTTATCAACCTGTATTGAATTGCTGTTGATAAATTACTTGAAGACTCAGTTACTGGTGAGGGTTGTTTTTATTATTATTATTATTATTATTATTATTTATAATTCATAATTTTTATAATTCATAATTTCTACTTGATATTTCTTAAGTCTAGGGATGAACATCTGACGAGTTTTGATAAAATTTGTCTATTTAAGTAGATTCCACAGGTATGTAGGCCAACTTCAATTTTTTTCAAGTTTAGCTTAGGTGTGTTTCAAACTAAGCAATTTTGCACGTTATTTTAAATTCTCATGTCAGAACCACAACTTTATTGGAAATTATCTTGCAGCACAGTTCAACCACTTAAGTTTACTTGCCAACTTGGCTTTTTTTTTCTTTTGTATGCATCTTGATTAGCCTTGAGTACTTTATTGGTATTTGTTTGGTATTGAGTTTTTGTGAATGAGTGCACTATTTATGATGATTAGTTTATGTATGAAGACATTTTTCCTCAACTTGAAGCAGGTTTGTGACGATATTTTTGACCCTGCATAATTTACTAGCTATTTAGTTTTAGTAGCTCTACAAAAGTCATGTCTCTTATTTGTTAAGAGATGGAGCAGAAAGAAATATAAAGTCCCATGGATTGATCCTCCTTTATCTGGCTATTCCAGTTCTTGATGAGATGTTATTTTGTCTAGTAATACCATTACTACCTCTTCCTGGTATGTAATGCCAGAACTACTACTTCCTGGTATAAAATGCCAACGAGTAGTATGCCAAGGCTTGACAAATTAACAACCGTTGGATGTCTTCCATGGTTATTTGATTTTTTCCCACAATGTGGCTTTCAGCATTTCCGTTGAGGGTTGGGGGCCAGTTTTCCAAGCGGACTGTTGGGTTTTGGAAGAGAACTCCCAGAATCCTGTGTATTCTGGAACAGCAATGGCCAGCTTGATAACATAGTTTCCATAAGGATCTATTCCCACAGGAAATGCCATTGCTCTCAAGAGTGTGTGAGATTTATTTTGTTAGCTAAAGTCCCTGTGGTCTGTAAATGGTATAGTTTTTAATAATAATCTTAATCAGACATTTTCACAGTGACAAAAAAGGTCATTCTGGGACATTTCTAAATCACTCCCTAAGTGATTCAAACAGCTGGGGGTGATTCAAGCTGTCGCCGTTGGAAGTTTCGAGCATAAAATGAAATACCTCCTATTTTTTCTACTCTTCCTCCTTTGAATTATCCTTCAAGTGGTCACAAATGTGGCTCTCAGATGGGAGAGCATAGGAAAAGGTGAACATCTAATCTTAATTCCTTTTCTCTAACCCAAATTACCCAACATCAACCTAACCCTTTTTCAAACGCAGAGCCTCTTTAACGCAGCTACACAGGTTTTCAGCATCCATGGGGTGGTATGGACCTCTGCCTCCACGTCAACACCAGGCAACTTGCAAAGCCAGCGTTTCTGTTTAGGAGTTCGATTTTTCTTTTTTTCTTTTTCTTTTTTCCCCCCCTTTCTATTTTCATCCAACCTTCCTTTCTAGTAGGCCAACAATCCTGTACGCAGGTTTAGTTATGGCCATTTATTTTTGTTTGTGGTTGATGCCTGTCCAGTATTTTGGATTATTGACCACTATACAGATTTGGTTGCCCCAGTTTTGACTTAGTGTGTGATAAATGGGACTCTAAATGAAATTTTAGTGCAGAGCTTCTACATAATTTCCATTTTCTGTTAAAAATTATCTCTCAGACAGTTAATCTGAAAACATTTTTTGTTACTTATGAAAACAAACTACTTTAAGGCAATTCATTGATATTACTGAAATAGTCTTTTGAAAATGTCCAACTTTTAAAGGCTTAGGGAACTTGTGTGACTTTAAATGGTGTGGTTCAGCTTTTAGGAGGATGCTGAATGTTGCTTTCTTTTTTGTTCTCTGCCATTGTTCTCAGGTCCCCCTCTCCAGAGCCCATCTACAACAGTGAGGGCAAGAGGCTGAACACACGCGAGTACCGCACACGCAAAAAGCTGGAGGAGGAGCGCCACTCCCTTATTACAGAGATGGTGGGACTTAATCCTGAGTTCAAACCACCAGCAGATTACAAGTATGATCTCCCCCCTCATATTTGTTTGTTGTATAGTTTGTTTGAAGACTTCGCCTACACGTTGACTAATAAATCCTTATCAAATGGACATTACATGTTAGCAAATAGGTAGCAGTTTTAAATTCTGCAATATTTATTTATTTTGGGTATGCTGATACTTGGTTCACTTTTTAGTGGATGTACAAACTAGTTTAGCTCATCTCAAATTTGAGCATATTGAACATTTCTGAGTTTATCCAACTTCTCTTGCCATTAGTTAAGATGGTTGTGGTGCCACCGATGACACTCTCAGGGGTAAGCTTCTGCAGTCAATCCGATGATTAGGCGGCGGGTCTGAGAATATCGCTCTTCAAGATTGATTCTGAGAGGGTCGTTTAAGTGAGACTTTATTTTTGAATGGGAATGCCTCTTTAATATTATGTGTATTTATGCCAAGACTTGGAATTTCAGAGGTGGGTTTGTATACAACTGAAGCGTAAATAATGCTGCCGATAGCTACGCTTTCATGCAACTGCATGTTCATCTTGGAAAATCAAGCTTGCCAGAACCAAAATGCGGCAATTAATGTTCAAAGAAAGTTATAAACAATACAGTGGCATAATGACCGAAAAGAACTATCAGTTTCATATGCACATAGGCATGACCATTAACTACAGTTTCAACGGCCATGTGTACTATTGACAGAGGATTTTGGAATGTTTGCAATCATAGCATTGTAAGATGGCGACGGATGTACTCCTAGGCCTTTTAAGAGTAAAAAAGAAACATTTGAAAAACGTAACAGTAATGTCTTCAGAAATCATGACCTGGTTACTCAAGATGATCGATAGACCTTATTGTGAGAAGTTTCATGTAGGAAGTATTTTCTTAGATCGAGCTATACCTACATGAAACTGCTCACAACAAGGTCTGGATTATCTTGAGTGATTATCTTGAGGGTCAAGATTTCTGGAAAGAGACGTTGCTGTTGAGTTTTTCAATTATATTTCTATTTTCTTGCCATCCAATTCCATTGTATTTGAGAGAAGGCAGACATCTCTATGGCTGATATTTCTAAAACTCAGCGACTCGCACCAAAACGATGTAGATGGATAAATAGCATGACAGGTAAGAGGAAAGACATGTATTTTGATTATGGGGTGAACTGTCCTTTTTGTAATGAGTTTTGGTCTGAAATGGTGCAGGCATTTCAGACAGAATCTCACCATCTAATCTTCTGGCAGTCTGCAGACTATTTACCCCTGATACCATCAGTGCCTCAGCCTGACCCTAATGTAATAATTCATTGTTTTTTCAAATAAATCTTCGGTCTTACCTCTTAACAGTGTTGTTCTCTTGTGACCTTATTTGTAGTTTCTTCTGTACTTTTGTTTGTAGCTTTCATAGTCTTGACGTTTTCATACCATTGCCCTACATAGATTATCTTGTGTCTCTTATCTTGTGCTTGTCTTGGGCAGGCCCCCAGCCACCAGAGTCAATGACAAGGTCATGATTCCCCAGGACGAATACCCCGAGATCAACTTTGTTGGCCTACTGATTGGGCCACGGTAAATAAGAATATTGTTATAGACTAAGCATCCCTCAAATTATGCTTTTTTATGTAACAAATCATCTCACTACTGCACTTCTTTGTCTTTCTAGTGGTAATACCCTGAAGAACATCGAGAAGGAGTGCTGTGCCAAGATTATGATCCGTGGCAAAGGCTCTGTGAAGGAGGGCAAGGTGGGACGTAAGGATGGACAGATGCTGCCAGGGGAGGATGAACCCCTGCATGCCTTGGTCACCGCGAACACGATGGATAACGTCAAGAAAGCTGTGGAGCAGGTTGGACAAAAATATTTAGACTGCACCACATTCTTGTCAGATCATAGATCATATTCTAATCTGGCAATAAAACCTTTTAATTTCCTTCCATCAGCATTGGAAGGCACATGATTTCATGCATCATTCTCATCCAAGTCTTTTCTTTTATGTATTGACCTTTATGGCTGGGTGAGATGGACAAAATCAGATATCACTATCTTTGATCCAATACCTCTATTGATAAAATGGCGATATTGTAGGGATGACTATTGGTGCTTTTCATAAGATGTGTACATACAAGAGATTTGTGATAACAGTCATTACTAATGTGGATATGGTGACCAAGCACAAATTGTAGAACAGCTAACCGTCCCAACTGTTCAGAAAATGTCATCCCTTTATTGTAATGCAGTCTTTTAAACTAGGAAGACAACACTTACACCATATCACAATATTACGATATCCAAAAATCCTAGATGGTATCTACCCTTATATATCATGATATCAATATCTTCTTCTTTCGGCTTGTTCCCTGTTTCCCAGGGGTCGCCACAGCGGATTTGATGGTTTCTATCGGTACCCTGTGAGGGCACATAAATATATCATGATATATATGTGCGATATATATATATATATATATATATATCATGATATCAATATTGCCCAGCCCTGTTGACATTCCTATTTGAGACTCATCTGTCTGAACCCCGATTGACTAGACTGACAGTGTTTGTTAGCAGTTTTGCATTGCTGTTCTTTGCTTTTTCGCTGCAAGCAATTTTCCACCTCCATCCTTTACTGAGTTGAAGAAATGTGCTTCCACAGATCCGCAACATCCTGAAGCAGGGCATTGAGACCCCTGAGGATCAGAATGATCTGCGAAAGATGCAGCTGAGGGAGCTTGCCAGGCTCAATGGCACCCTGAGAGAAGACGACAATAGGTCAGCTTCTCAGTCTTTTAAGGGAAGGGTTTTTCAAGGAGTTGGAAACTGTTTTGACATGTTTTGATCAGTTAGATTTTTTAAACTTAGGATAAATGTGAATGTAAACTAGGACTGGAATCTGTGGCCTGCCGTTATTTGCATTGCCTCTGCTACTATCACTAAAGGCAAAGGATTTTCCTTTTTTCTCCATAGAATCCTTCGTCCATGGCAGAACTCTGAACCACGCAGCATAACCAACACCACCCTCTGTACCAAGTGTGGTGGAGCAGGCCACATCTCCTCTGATTGCAAGTACACAAGGTAATGAATATTGAGAATTGATTTCATGAAGAGTACAAGAAAGTACAAAATATAAACTGAAATGTTTGGGAAATCCTAATGTGCTATATATATGTGCGTGCGTGCGTGTGTGTGTGTGTATTTGTACATGCCTTTTATATATGTTTGCTCTTCTTAGTTCCTTTGCAGCCCATAGAACAACTGGTGGTGAGCCACCTCAGTCAGCCCAAGACAAGGCTCGTATGGACAAAGAATATCTGTCCCTCATGGCTGAACTTGGGGAAGCCCCTGTTCCTTCATCTGGTGGAGGACACCACAACAATCAAGGAGGAGGCCCTCGAACTTCAGCACCCAGTAATAACCAGCCGCCACCGGTCAGTACCTGTTCGACATTTATTCCAGCATGGTGTTAAACATACAATTTTAATGTGATGGTTTACTTGACAGATGTCCAATTCAGCCATGTATTTCCAGATCATACATAATACATTTTACATTTATACATACATATACATACATAGATTTTATTTATATAGGCACTTTGCCTGCCTATAGTCTATAAAATTTTGCAAAGTGTGTAGCATAACTAGAGGAAATGCCAAATATACAATAAGATAGCAAGTACAATAGATAATATAATCCAGTGAGTCAAGTAAATTCTTTAAGAATATCACAAAGAATTTACTTGACTCACTGGATTATTTTGCTCCTTACTTGTTGAGCACTTTCCATACAATTGTGTGTTTCTTTTAACAAAGTTATCTATATATAATACTAGAAGAACCCCGCTACAATGTAGCAGTTTGGTTATCCACCCGTCTAAATCTCCCTCCTCTTCATCCTGCCAGCTAACCGCCCTCCCCCCAAATGCTCAGAATCATCTGAAATGCCGACAAAAGTGGTTTTGAGCCATTTTTAGATAATTCATATTTTGCATAATTATGCATAATTATTATAATTATATTTTAATGTTCTGCTATTTTTCTGGTCCTCTCTTGAACAATACCTACCACCTCCAAAAAAAATTAGGATCATAAGTGCATTTTTGCAAAAATGCATATATTTTGCATAATGCCAAAACATTTCTAAGCCCCAGAAAAACATTTTTATATAGGTGAAAAAAATCAAAGATGCTCAGAATCACCTGAAATGCCAAGAAAAGTGGTTTTTAGCCATTTTTAGAAAAATGCATATTTTGCATAATTATGCATAATTTTAATGGTCTGTGATTTTTCCCTTACTCTCTGAGACAATACCTACCACCTCCAAAAAGAATTAAGATCATAAATGCTGTAGTTTTCGGTCCCGCTATCTACACTAACTAACACACACTACCACCACACACACACACATTACAAAAATATATGAGTAGATACTTTATTGATCCAAAAGGGAAATTAAATAATGGATGAAACAAGAACACAAATGATAGGAATGTCATTTGTAGCTACATTTTGAGGAGAGCCTTAAGGGTACGGTCACACGTGTGAAATTAACATTGGCGAATATTTGCCTCCCGTTAATTTCCATCTTATGCGAGCGAAGGGGCAAATAAAACATTTGCTTGTGGTGGCAAAGGAAATTTGCATCTTCGTCTGAAGTTGAGCTTTGTGAGCATTGACCGGCGAATCCGCAGCCTCAACCAATAGCAAAGAAGTGTGTGTGGTTGATCCCACTTCACCGTAAATGGCTGTCGTTCTCTTAGTGAGCCAGGATGGAGGAGGCTTTGGTAGTTGCTGTGTCTAACCAGTCAGTATTGTACGACATTGCCCATGAAAACTACAAACTGCCCCACAAGAGAAATGCTACCTGGCTGCCAGTGAGTCGGGAGACAGGCATTAATATAAATAAATGGAAAGTGCATTAATAACATCAATTCATATTTTGTGGTATTTGCCAGCTAACTTAACTTGGCTAAACTAGCTAACAAATATAACTTGTACACTATTGTTCTCCCTCTGTATTTGTCCATGAAACTATAACATGAACAGGCGAGACAAGTGAAAACGTTTCTTCGTCTTTCTCTGGACTTCACTGTACATTTTTCAGCCGCAAAACCAACAACTGCTCAGGGATCAGGAACATTTATTTGTCATTTCATTCCATGCAGCTGCGTACATGAAATGAAACAAAATATCATTTCTCCCAGCCCACAGCAGTGCAACACAAAGACAAAAACACATCCGATACAAAAAACTACAAAAACACATATATCCACACACACACACACACAAAAAATTCACTGTCCAAGAGAGCGAATGCCAAGGTGACTGCTGAAACTGCCGATCTGCATGGGCTAGCAGTTAGCTTAGCCTGCCCCGCTTCCGTGTCCTGTCAGACCGCCCTCGGCGTTTCCTCCTCAGGCGCACCTCCAGGCAGGGCCGTGGTACCTGGGCCCATTGGACGCAGCAAACCAGGCTCCCCCAGCCAATCCAGCGCCAGCTCTCCCAGCCAGACACCCTCGACACACCGCCACACAATGCTCATGTGTGATCATCAAGTCAGATGGACTACAAACCAGCAAGCTGATTTCCATGTGCATCACATCGTGAACTGCTCACATTCAGCACCACAGATGATTTTCGCCTTGGCAGGCAATTGTCGTTCGCCTGCATTCGCACATGTGTGACCGTAGCCTAAAAAGGGATACTTAGCTGGCAAGCCTGAGGTTTTCATACAGATGTTCCATAGCTTGGGGACCCTGGCCGCCAAAGTTTGGTTCTTTAGTTATTTAACCAGGACTAAGGAATGGTCAGGGGGGCCTTGCTTGAGAATCTCATCGTGTGCTCTAACTCCTGGGGGTATTAAAGGTCAAGGGTATAGTGCCTCGTGTGTATGTAAAAACTGCAAAAATCTCACTCTGTTTCTCTGGAGCAGAATCGGCCTCCTTGGATTAATTCTGGCCCGTCTGAGAACAGGAACTTCCATGGCATGCATGGTGGGCCAGGAGGCCATGGGGGACACCACAACTTCCCCCCTCCAATGCCCAATATGGGAGGCCCTCCAATGCCCCCTAACCCAAATGGCCTGCCTCCCCCCTGGATGCAGCCCCCACCTCCCCCCATGGGCCAAGGTCCAGGACCTCATGGACACCCTATGGGTAAGAGCCAACAATGGTTCCCAAAGTTAGTTTGTGTGTGTGTGTGTGTGTGTGTGTGTGTGTGTGTGTGTGTGTGTGTGTGTGTGTGTGTGTGTGTGTGTGTGTGTGTGTGTGTGTGTGTGTGTGTGTGTGTGTGTGTGTGTGTGTGTGTGCTTCCTGAGGAATTAAAAAGGTCGTTCTTGTGTAGCCCACAAAGGTGCTATCATTGTGGTTTTATAACGATGTCCTGGTTTCACTATAGGATTGTTGCCTCCTCCCATGGGCATGATGCCACCTCCTCCTCCACCCCCCAGCAGCCAGCCACCTCCACCCCCTTCTGGGCCCCTGCCACCATGGCAACAGCAGGCCCCACCTCCCCCTCCAACCAGCAGCATGGCCACCAGTGCACCACTGCCATGGCAACAGAGTGAGAACAGTATACACTTTCTTCTCAAAAGCTTTCCCACAAAATAAGGCACTGACTGTCACCTGACAGTAGGTCTAAGTGACCAGCAAAGAAGTACTTTGCAACTGCCAGGGACAGGGCGGTATTTTCTGGGTAGCACTTTCAATTTAATGCTAAAATTAAAGTGTATATTGTTTGTTTTCAAATTGCTAACTGTCTCTCTCCCTCTCTCCCTCCCTCTCATACAGACACCACCACTACTTCTAGCCCTGGCACTGGCAACCTGCCTCCCTGGCAGCAGCCTCAGCAGCCTGCAGCCTCTGGGGCGCAGCCTCCACCACCAATGGGCACCCCATCGATGGTGCCACCACCACCAGGAGTTCAGCCTCCTCTTCCCCCCGGTGCGCCACCTCCTCCACCACCTCCTCCCCCAGGCTCAACAGGCATGATGTATGCTCCCCCTCCTCCCCCACCACCCATGGACCCTTCCAACTTTGTCACCATGATGGGAATGGGGGTTCCAGGCATGCCTCCCTTTGGTATGCCTCCTGCCCCACCTCCACCTCCACCCCAGAATTGACCTTCACCATGCCCTCCTAAAAGCTTTCAGGTCTCATTTAGCCACAGACGGAAGTGTCCTCCAGATGTCGGTCCAAATAAGAGCCCACACCATATTGTTCACCAGATAACCAATAGACCGATAATATTTTACACAAAGCATCTACTACTGCTCATTTTCTTTTGGTTATTTGGTTTCGAGTTGTGAAAACATTTGAAACGATGAGGCTATGTAGGTGAATTTGTTTGTAAATTTGCTTAACTTAATTTTTCTGTTAAAGTTTGTATCAATAAATACAAAGGTCTTTGTGTCTATACAAACATTGTTATTCTTGGTGTAGAAAATGCATTTGCACTGTACAGGTATTGCAGTGCATTACATGGGCATAAAATAAATTGTCAAATAGCCGTAACCTTCAACTTCTTGAACCGTTTCCCCCCCCCCATCTTTTTTCCACCTTTTTTTTTTTAATCGTGTTCTGGAGATAAACCATTATTGAAGGTCAGTTGGATTTACTGGTTTAAGGTAAATCCTGAAATTGCATGATACCAGATTCTTCTGCCTGTTCCTGTGTGACAAGCTGAAACTTGTGTTAATTACCATTTCGTTTTGAATAGGATGAATATTTTTGTATCGATGTGATGTGTAACAACTAATTGATCACTTTTAAAAGATCCGAAATTTTTGGATTTTCGTTGGGCTGTCGTCATCATCTCGGTTATTAAACTCATTCCATGTTGTCATACTGAAAAGGGAATTTCAGGCAGGGTTCTTAACTGCTTGCTTACTGCAACAAGGACTGCTTGAATACCAAGGCTCCATTTGTTTGCCTGCGTGTCCTTCTGCTCTTGACCTGTTAGATGTGTGCAGTGTTTGTTGCTTCGAGACGTGAAATTCCTGTTCGCTCCCCGGGTTACTTGAAATGTCTGACCTTGTATTTGTGCTCTTAACTTCTGGTATTGGTTTGTCTCCTTTCATGGGTTCTAGCCTTTATTGATAGCCGTTGAACATCTTGGGTTACCATTAAAAATAATGCCATCTTTTTGTCTTAATTTTGGGAGGTCGTGTTTCCATTAGTAGCAACCAGGGGCGGATCTACAGGGTGGCAAGGGGGGGGCAGCTGCCACCTCTGGGACACAGTCTTGCCACCCCGTTTATAAATCAGATATGTTTTTAAAGTATATTTTATGTACATGCATGGTGAAGGTCAAGGAGACCCCGCACCAAACTCATCTCAAACAGAAGTCACCGATTTGGACCCCCCCCCCTCACAGGGGCGGATCTACAGGGTGGCAAAGGGGTGGCAGCTGCCACCCCAGGAAAAAATCTCTAGATCCACCACTGGTAGCAACGGATGCTGGGTCATTTTTGAGCGAGGCAGCACGCCAGCCAAAAACGTGTTTTTCCAAGCTAAGGGCACTTCCGCCACCTCAGGCGAGGAGGGTGTCTGCAGATTGCCGATGACTGGTTTTAGTTTGCTGCTGCCTAGCAACCCCTGCACGCACGAGTCGTCTGTATACATTGTCTCCATCAGAGGTGTCATTGTACGTTGCGCTTAAGCGTATCGCCGAATCCGCGCTGTAAGCCAGCTTGGTTGCTGAGTCCGGGTCGGTCCAGACTAGTCTGGTGCGCGTTCAGCCAATTTCAAACAAGTGGCGTACTTGCGAATGCGCCCCGTTCGTGCTTCCGTCCGCGCCTCTGCACTTCTGTCCAACCGCACTCCGGGGAGCGGCCTGATTGGTCAGGGCCAGCCAATCAGAGGCATGCGAAGGCTTTCGTCGCATGAGAGTCGGCTCTGAAGTTGGGCACACGGGGGAAGGTGGTCTTCAGGGTCCCGGTGGCTGAGAGCGAAAATGGAAATGAGGACACGAGCTGATTAGGAAATTTAAAAAAAAGACCACATCAAATTGCTCAAGTGATTCTAATCAGTCATTGAGAACACCGGAAATTCATCTTGGTGGGATGACAGCTGCCACACAACCAAGACCGGTTTTCAGAATCAAGTTTATTGGCCCTGTGGGTCTGCACATGGGATTTGACTCCGGTTTCGCGGCCCTCTCAGTGTTCTTCACATAGAATGACAACACAGCAACCTTCACAAGGACTGACTAGTGAAGTAAGAGGCGATAAAGTGCAACGGTGCAGAGAATATATCCATCCATCCATTATTCAAACCACAGGTCACAGGGATGCGGGAGCCTATCCCAGCAGACGGAGAGACACCCTGGACAGGCCGCCAGGCCAGCACAGGGCCAACACACACATTCACACCTAGGGACAATTTAATACGGCCGAGTCACCCGACCTACATGTCTTCGGACTGTGGGAGGAAACCGGAGCACCCGGAGGAAACCCACGCAGACACGGGGAGAACATCAAACTCCACACAGAGGACGACCCGGAATGACCTCCAAGGTTGGACTACCCTGGGCCTCGAATCCAGGACTTGCTGTGAGGTGACCGCACTAACCACTGCTCCACCGTGCCGCCTCAGAGAATATATGAGATGCTGAAATAGATGTTAGCAGCTTACTTACATACATGCCTGAGGTAGATGGAGATGACAGTGTACCGGTATACGTACAATGTACAGTACAGTATATAGAACATGTACAGTACAGTATATACCAATGACTTTCTCTGCAGACATAACTGTCCGTTGTAGTCTCTTTCTGCCCTGTTTGGTGGCCGATCCAAACCAGACAGTGATGGATGTTCAGAGGACAGACTGGAGTATTGCAGTGTAGAACTGAATCAGCAGTTCCTGATGCAGGTTGAACTTCCTGAGCTGGCGGAGAATGTACATCCTCTGCTGGGCCTTTTTGATGATTGTGTCTATGTTGGATGCCCACATTAGGTCCTGGGAGATTGTGGAACCCAGAAATCTGTAGGTTTTCACTGTAGACAACGTGCTATTGAGTATGGTGGGGGGGGGGCAGTGTTGAGGGGCTCCTCCTGAAGTCCACTGTCATCTCCACAGTTTTGAGCGTGTTCAGCTCCAGGTTGTAATGGCCGCACCAGAGGGCCAGCTGTTCAACCTCTGATCTATATGCAGACGCGTCACCATCCTGGATAAGATAAGATGTGTAACAACTAATTGATCAGTTTTAAAGGATCTGAAGTTTTGGATTTTCGTTTGGCTATCATCATCATCTTGGTTATTAAACTCATTCCATGTTATCTTTCAGTTGGTTCCGTACTGAAAAGGGAACTTCATGCAGCGTTCTTAACTGCTTACTTATTGCAACAAGGACTGCTTGAATACCAAGTCTTCATTTGTTTCCCTGCTCTTGACATGTGGATGTGTGCAGTGTTTGTTGCTTCAAGACGTGAAATTCCTGTTTGCTCCCCAGGTTACTTGAAATGTCTGACCTTGTATTTGTGCTCTTAAATTCTGGTATTGATGTGATGGTTGTGTCATCTGCAAACTTCAGAAGTTTAACAGATAGGGTCTCCTGAGGTACAGTCATGAGTAGAGGGGAGAGCACTCATTACTGGGGGACACCAGTGCTGATTGTCCGTGTGCTGGGTGTGATTTCCCCCAGCCTCACCTGCTACCTCCTGTCTGTCAGGAAGTTTTTAATTCACTGGCAGATGGGGGCTGGTATAGTGAGCTGGGTGAGTTTGTAGTGGAGGATATCTTGGGCGATGGTGTTGAATTCTGAGCTGAAGTCCACAAACAGGACCCTTGTGCATGTCCCTGGGTAGTTGAGGTTTTGGAAGATGTAGTGCAATCCCATGCTGACTGCATCATCCACTGAGCTGTTTGCTAAGTAGGCAAACTGGAGGGGGTTGAGCAGGGGGCCTGTGATTTCCTTCAGGTGGGCCAACACCAGTCTCTCGAAGGATTTCATGACCACAGACGTTAGGGCAATGGGCCTGGTAGTCATTTAATCCTGTGATATGGTGTTTCTTGGGGACTGGGATGATAGTGGAGCCCTTGAAGCAGGAGGAGACGTCACACAGCTCCAGAGATCTCTTGAAGATCAGTGTGAAAATGGGGCCAGCTGGTCAGCACAGACTTTCAGACAGGAGGGTGACAAGCCATCTGGGCCCGTTGCCTTCCTGGTCTTCTGTCTCTGGAAGAGTTGGCACACGTCCTCAACACAGATCCTCAGTGCGAGTGGGGGGTTGGTGGGGAGGGGAGATGGGCTGGCAAGGGGTGCAGTTGGTTGTGTGTTGTTTGCTGGAGAGGGTGAGGGATGTGAAAGTGCGCTTATCGAACCTGCAGTAAAAGCTATTTAGATTGTCAGCCAGTTGATGGCTCCCTGCAGTGTAGGGGGGATGGTCACCTGTAGTTGGTAATATCTTTCAAACCGCTCCAGACTGATGCTGGGTCATTGGCAGAAAACCTGTTTTTCAACATTTCAGTGTAGCACCCTTTTGCCACTCTGATCTTCTTTGTGAGTGTATTTCTGGCTTTGTTATACCGGATTCTGTCTCCACCCCTGTAGGCTTCCTCTTTGGCCTTACAAAGCTGTCTGAGTTTTGCTGTGAACCAAGGGTTATTGTTGTTGAAGGTACAGAAAGTTTTGGTAAGTGTTAGGTTAGCTTAGGTTAACGTTGGGTTGAGTGGGGGGTAAGTGTTAGGTCAAAGTTAGGTTAACGTTGGGTTGAGTTGGGGGTAAGTGTTAGGTTAACGTTGGGTTGAGTTGGGGGTAAGTGTTAGGTAAAAGTTAGGTTAACGTTGGGTTGAGTTGGGGGTAAGTGTTAGGTCAAAGTTAGGTTAACGTTGGGTTGAGTTGGGGGTAAGTGTTAGGTTAAAGTTAGGTTAACGTTGGGTTGAGTTGGGGGTAAGTTAGGTCAAAGTTAGGTTAACATTGGGTTGAGTTGGGGGTAAGTGTTAGGTTAACGTTGGGTTGAGTTTGGGGTAAGTGTTAGGTAAAAGTTAGGTTAACATTGGGTTGAGTTAGGGGTAAGTGTTAGGTCAAAGTTAGGTTAACGTTGGGTTGAGTTGGGGGTAAGTGTTAGGTTAAAGTTAGGTTAACGTTGGGTTGAGTTGGGGGTAAGTGTTAGGTCAAAGTTAGGTTAACGTTGGGTTGAGTTGGGGGTAAGTGTTAGGTTAACGTTGGGTTGAGTTGGGGGTAAGTGTTAGGGAAAAGTTAGGTTAACGTTGGGTTGAGTTGGGGGTAAGTGTTAGGTTAAAGTTAGGTTAACGTTGGGTTGAGTTGGGGGTAAGTGTTAGGTTAAAGTTAGGTTAACGTTGGGTTGAGTTGGGGGTAAGTGTTAGGTTAAAGTTAGGTTAACGTTGGGTTGAGTTTGGGGTAAGAGTTAGGTCAAAGTTAGGTTAACGTTGGGTTGAGTTGGGGGTAAGTGTTAGGTCAAAGTTAGGTTAACGTTGGGTTGAGTTGGGGGTGAGTGTTAGGTTAAAGTTAGGTTAACGTTGGGTTGAGTTGGGGGTAAGTGTTAGGTCAAAGTTAGGTTAACGTTGGGTTGAGTTGGGGGTAAGTGTTAGGTTAAAGTTAGGTTAACGTTGGGTTGAGTTGGGGGTAAGTGTTAGGTCAAAGTTAGGTTAACGTTGGGTTGAGTTGGGGGTAAGTGTTAGGTTAACGTTGGGTTGAGTTGGGGGTAAGTGTTAGGTAAAAGTTAGGTTAACGTTGGTTTGAGTTGGGGGTAAGAGTTAGGTCAAAGTTAGGTTAACGTTGGGTTGAGTTGGGGGTAAGTGTTAGGTCAAAGTTAGGTTAACATTGGGTTGAGTTGGGGGTGAGTGTTAGGTTAACGTTGGGTTGAGTTGGGGGTAAGTGTTAGGTCAAAGTTAGGTTAACGTTGGGTTGAGTTGGGGGTAAGTGTTAGGTTAACGTTGGGTTGAGTTGGGGGTAAGTGTTAGGTCAAAGTTAGGTTAACGTTGGGTTGAGTTGGGGGTAAGTGTTAGGTTAACGTTGGGTTGAGTTGGGGGTAAGTGTTAGGTCAAAGTTAGGTTAACGTTGGGTTGAGTTGGGTGTAAGTGTTAGGTCAAAGTTAGGTTAACGTTGGGTTGAGTTGGGGGTAAGTGTTAGGTCAAAGTTAGGTTAACGTTGGGTTGAGTTGGGGGTAAGTGTTAGGTTAACGTTGGGTTGAGTTGGGGGTAAGTGTTAGGTCAAAGTTAGGTTAACGTTGGTTTGAGTTGGGGGTAAGAGTTAGGTCAAAGTTAGGTTAACGTTGGGTTGAGTTGGGGGTAAGTGTTAGGTTAACGTTGGGTTGAGTTGGGGGTAAGTGTTTGGTCAAAGTTAGGTTAACGTTGGGTTGAGTTGGGTTAAGATTACGTAACGCCGGGTTACGTCTAGGCAGCAGATTCGATGAATTTGGCCGAACCCCTGAGTCAGGGGCGATTCTAGGATCAGAGCTTTAGGGGTGCTGAGCAGCCAGAGTGCTGGCCGGCCTGGCAAGATAAATTTGGGGGGGGGGGTGGATCAAACCATTTCCGAAGCACGGGGGGTGCTGTATTTTTGTTGTTAAAATATTACGTTTAAACCATATACCGGATATGGTTTTGACATTTCTTCAGCTTAGTAAACATGGACATACAGTAAAAAAATAAAAAAAATCTCTTCAATTTTAGGGGTGCTGGGGTTCAATTTAGGGGTGCTGCAGCACCCCCCAAAAAATGGGCTAGAAACGCCTATGCCCCTGACCTTCCTGGCAGGCCAGCCCGGAGGGGCAAACTGCTCCCGTGCGCTAAGGTCCCGAATCGAGTCTCGTTTCGAATTGGACCGGAACTTGATTAGCCCCGCCCCCTCTGCGCGAGCTGACGAGCCGGGGATGAAAAGCTCGGAGCAGCGCGTCCGAGCGCCGGAGTCCGAGCGCGGAGGCTGACGGGGTGTGACGCTCATCCGCACCGCTGCCGCCGTTGTTTTCCGCCCGCCCGCCCGCCTTTGCGGAAACGTTGGTATCGCAGAAATGGCCGCGCCGCTGACCGACCAGGACAAAAGGAAGCAGATCTCGGTTCGCGGGCTCGCCGGCGTGGAAAACGTCGCCGACCTGAAGACCAATTTCAACCGCCACCTGCACTTCACGCTGGTGAAGGACCGCAACGTCGCGACCAAGCGGGACTACTACTTCGCCCTGGCCAACACCGTCCGGGACCACCTGGTGGGCCGCTGGATCCGGACGCAGCAGCACTACTATGAGAAAGACCCCAAAGTAAGCCGTTTAAGTCGGTGCCGCAGTCCTGCGCACACACCCCCCTCCCTCCTCCCCCCCCCCCCCCCTCCCCGGACACCCCTGCTGAGTGTTATGATGGCGCAGTATCAAGTGATGCCAAATGCGCAGGTTTGATGATTCAGCCATGTTTTGTGTTGTTGTTTGTTTGCGTTAACACAAAGGAAGGGTGCGAGGGTGCTGCTGCGCGTGCGTGCGCGCGCGCGCGCGGATGTCTTGAAGCATCACTGTTTATAGAGTCCTTGACGAGTCAGCCGCTGATTACATAAGCAGGGCCTGCGCATCTGTAATAAGCCCCGCCCACCCCGAAAATGCCCGTGTTAGGCCCGTGCCGAGGAGGAGGAGGAAGAGGAGGATGTCTGGCGGAAATGGAAGTTTTTTTTTATTTATTTGCACAATATTTTTATAAACAGCAAGGCGAGTATAAAGCACACTCAGTCGTGTGTCCGAGTAAGACACAACAAACAAACGGAAGAGGGGGGAGGGGGGGGGAAACATCCACAATCAGAATTCTTAAAAACAGAAGTGAATTAAGATGTATGTAAATCCAACAGTACCACACAAGCAATAAAGCCAAGATGACAAATTCACACAAGTGGGTCTTCAATACCGGTTACAGGTTGACTCACTCGGATGTAAGATTGTGCACATTTCTGCAGCTTTTAGACCCACACATTTACAACGCAGTCTGCATTCACTACAGAAGCACTGAACACTGGGGGGGGGGGGTCATATATTTAGATGTGTGTATGTAATGTTTTGCCATTATGAGAGTTGTGTTACTCTCTCATCAGCAGTCCGCACAGTGATCTGGGTTCAGCAGATCGTTGTGTTGTTTAAACCATCTTCCGCTTGTTTCCTAGTAGTCGGCGGAGGCGACATGTGTAGAAACTGTGCTCCGTGGTTTCAGAGTCTGACCTGCAGAAGGATCAGCCAGTGTTTTTAAGGTTGAGCCTTCATCTAAGAAATTCATTGGAGGGAAACGGAAATGACTTGAGAGACACGTTTTTGTAAGTTGTGGAATGACTGCCGTTGGTAATCCGGAGAGACTCGGCTAGTCAGTAGGCGTTACGCAGGGCAGTAGTTAAGGCCCCTTAAGGTGGGACGTACAATGTGCCACGGCACCAAAATGCAAATCTCACCATATGTGGATTTTTGTGGATTAATTGTCTGATGCTTTGGTCAGATTCGTATCATGCGGTGGATAGTCAACGAGCCCTTCGAACGTTTGTAATTTGACAACTTAGCGGCCCAGGATAAAATCCTATAAAATCTGCTTTTTTTTTTCGCTTTAATTTGGACATATTCAGCAAAATCAAGGTAAAAACTAAGTACTTTTTTAGTTTTCTAAGTACTTTTCTTTTAAGTACTCATGTATTTAAGTGCTATACAAATAAAACTATTATTATTAAAATGCAAAGGTCAAACTATCTGTTGGGTTTCTTGGCTCTGGTTTAATTGTAAAGACTTGGAGCCAGGCAAGTTGTGTAGCACATTTCACACACAGGAAGTTCAACATGTTTCACATAAGGCATGGAAAGACACAAGAGGATATACAGAATAAGACAAAAATACATTTTAAAAAGATATTAAAAAGATGAAAGCAGGGAACTAAAGCAGCTACTGCTGGTTAAACACATGTAGGCTGCGCCATGGTACCCCCATTATGTGTTTACATTCCTTTCCAACGGCTGGTTTGACAGATTTAATGAGTAAATGTTTACTTTCTGTCAGCAAATGAAAGCTGTTGGTAATGTAGACTCTTGACTACCATCCTGTAGGAAGTATTATGTGTATACTGTAAATGACATCAAATCAGCCCCGGGTCCTAAAACCTAGGCTATACTCTCTCCAAGGGATGAGATTATACTTCACAAATAACACGAAGTCATTTACTGATCATATCTACTCTGTGTGTGTACATTTCATCCCAGCCAGGTGAAGGCATCCCGTCTCCTTTTAAATAGAACACAGACCGCCCGATCTATACTCGCATATGAATGTCATTGTCACACGCTTATTTTGTCCTGCGTTCAAGAATGAGGGGGGAAATGCCCGAGGTCAGCCCAAGGTCATCGTGGGTTAAATGCCAGATGCCAGTCAGGACATCAGGCAGACACACACACACACACACACACACATATATATATAATATATATATATATATATACACACACACAGACACCGGTAGTTACAATTTTCACTATCCTCTATTCAAAGCATTAATTATCTTAAATATCCACAATGACTTGATAAAAGTACACCGTCCCTATAGATTTACATTTCAGACGCTTGTGGAAGAGCCACATAAGTTATATGTGAGTTGTATATGTTATATATGAGTTAGTTATGTGTGAGTTATATATGAGTTATATATGTTATATATGAGTTATATATAAGATATATATGTTATATATGAGTTACATGTGAGTTATATGTGAGCTATTCAACCTGCTGAAACACATGCATGTTATCAATGAGCCTTCGGGCGCACATTAACCCCTAGTAACCACTCGGAAGAAATGTGGTTTGAACGGCTGCCAGGAAAAGCACTTGTGGTGTTGTGTCTGACAGCAGCTGTTGTCTTAATATGGGTATTTTTACAGGGTAACTTGATACGGATTTTGTTACAGGGTAACTCGACTCCACCACATTTAGGCCCTCTGTGATGGCTAATTATACTTTGTAGTCCACGGCAGGTTGTGTCATTAAGATAATCATAAATATAACAGTGATTATAACAACGATCCCTGGTCACTTGGGCATGGCTGAGAGAGAGGGACTGTTCCTCGGTACTCCATTTTAAGGGAAGACTGCATCCAGAAACACCAGGCTCAGCACTGTACAATCACACTGATGATGGGGATTTTCTCGACCAAAGTTAGTCCATCCACATGGACTACGTCATTCTCTGTTAGCACTGTCTAAGGATAACACGTCACACGACGTCACATACTTGGGAAGTAAAAAACCAATAACAGACTACAAGGAGAGTGAGAGAGTGGGATATTAGCATATTTTATTATATTGTATAATATTATTATTATTTAGCAACAGGCATAGGCGCAAGTCCAGGAATACTGGGATGGCATCCAGCGCTTCACCTGTGCCCCCGTCCATGGGGTTAGTGGTTGTGTCAGGAAGGGCATCCGGCGTAACTTTTTGCCAAATCAGTATGCGGATTGACAAGACCATGCCAGATCGGTCGAGACCTGGGTTAACAACGGCAGCCATTGGTGCTGTGCCCTCACAGCATCCTGATGGAAACTATAAAATCTACTGTGGCGACCCCTGGAAATGGAACAAGCTGAAAGAAGAATATATGATTATATTAGATAATAGATAGGGATATTATATTAGAGAGAGTATGTTAGCATTATGGCTGTAGCAATTTGTCAAGATGGTTGCGTCCTCGCACAAAGTTTTTTTGGTAGATGCAACTAGGGGACTAGTTCTCTGAATAGGAAAATACTGTTGTTGCTGTAAATGCGAGTTACACCAAAGTGGTTCCAGTTTTAACAGACAGCGTTGACCATCAGTATCTTCTGGATGTGAAGATTAGGAGTGGTGAAATTTCCCTTTAAGAATGTCCTTCACAGCTGATAGACCTTTGGCAATGTGACCCAAACAGCAAGTTCTGTAATCTCCCAGAATAGATGTATTGTCTACGTGTCGGGTCCTGTTGATCCACACAGCTGCATTTCTCTCTCTCTCTCTCTCTGCCTGCAGCGTGTCTACTACCTCTCCCTGGAGTTCTACATGGGCCGCACTCTTCAGAACACCATGGTCAACCTGGCCCTGGAGAACGCCTGCGACGAGGCCACCTACCAGGTGAGCAACAGAGCCATGGAGATGAGTCACAGCCATCTATTTGTATGAAACCAGAGAGAATAAAACTTGTTAAATCACTTTATGTTTCACCATTGGAGTTCATGCTGGCCACATGCTCCATCATACATGACAAAACCTCTTGGGGACACATCCACCATATCTATCCATATCCCTTGTCTTCTTTCAGGTGAAGCAGCTCACTATAGACAAGTTGTATCTACCAAAACCACCTATAAATAGCCGGTTTATGCATATTAAATCACCTCTTACAAGTCTGTATTTATTTATATCATGTCACTCTTTTAACCTCATCTTCATCATAAATCAAGTCAATTTTATTTGTATAGCCCAATGTCTCAAATCACAAATTTGCCTCAGGGGGCTCTACAGCAACACAACATCCTGTCCTCAGACCCTCGCATCAGATAAGGAACAACTACCTAAAAAACCCTTTAACATGGAGAAAAAATGGGAAGAAACCCCAGGGAGACCAACAGCGGAGGGATCTCTCTCCTAAGATGGACAACGTGCAATGGATGTTGTGGTTACACAATTTACACAGTACAACGAGGATAACAGAATTATAATGGAATTATCATCAAATATATGAAGAATATGATGAGGAGGATGCCAAGCAGTGTCCAGACGCCACCGGAACAGCTCAGGACCCAAGCCATGCAACCAGTATCGCCATGTTAAAACAAATAAAAACCAAAAAAATCACATGTGTTCAAAACACTAGGTCACCAGGTCCTTCTTTGAAATAGACCAACCTGTTGAATTCCCGTGAAAACTTTGTGATCCTTTGTTGATTTGTCTTTTATGTGTGTATTGGGGCATATTTAGCCTCTTTTCATCCCAGTTTGGCATGATGAATTCCCCAAGGTCCTGTCATTGCGTGATTCCTGGTATTCCTAGAGAACAGAATGCGTGTGGGGGCTCATGCTGTTTCCTTCAGATCCGTCCACAACTGTACAAGTACACTGTCACCAGTTAACAATGGCAGGCCATATTTCACCTTCAGGCTTCCCACCCAGGACCACTACCAAATGTGCTCTCTGGGACTCCCTGGGACTGAATCCCAGCGTTGGGACTCTTGTGCATTTTTTGCAGCACCAACGGGGAACCCATTGATTTTTACCTCTTTAAGTCCACTGCAGTCAGGGAAGATGAAGGGGAGGCCATCAGTAACAGAATTTTCCTGAGTTGAGGCATTTGATAAATGCGTAGTGTATGTCTGGGAAAATCAGCAGAAAAGAAGGTTTAGCTGCCTTTGAATGGTGTTTGATAGGAGGTGCAAGATGTGCAGGTCTGAGTGGAGAACGAACCGCTGCAGGGTTTTTCCACATCCAGCAGCTTCCTGTGTGCATTTGGAATGAGCCAGTGTGAGACCAGAGGTGGAAAATGACTAATTAGAGCCACACGACCGATGCCGGTGGAATTTGTTTTCAGTACACATTAAACTCTGCAGCACAATACATCCATGGACAACAGCAGACACTCCACATATTATCATGAGCAATACAGTTACACAATAGCAAAAACAAATAATGTTGCATACAACAATTAGGGAAATGATAGTATGCACGCTAATGGTGTGTGAGGAGGGGACTATAGGGAGGAATTCAGAGTCCTGATAGCTAGGGGAAAAAAACTGTTTGTGAAGCGTTTAGTCTTAGTGGACAGTGACCTGTAGTGTCTCCCTGAGGGAGGAGCTGGAAGAGGTGATGAGCCAGGATGTGAGGGGTCAGAGATGATCTTCTTTGCTCGCTTTACAGTCAAGTGAGTATGTAGAGATTCAACTGAGGGGAGTGGGTTGCCTATGATTCTGGATGCCTTGTTGACAATCCACTGCAGTTTTTTCCGCGTTTGACTGTCCGTGCCGCTGTAACATACTGTAATAGAAGATGTTATGATGGACTCGATAATGGCTGAGTAAAACAGAACAAGCAGTTGATGTTTGATCCAGTATTTTTTAAGTTGCCTAAGAAAGTAAAGTCGTTGTTGACCTTTTGCAATGATGTGTTCAGTGTTAATTTTCCACTTCAGGTTATTGTTGATGTACGTTCCAAGGATTTAAAAGTCAGTGGTGGTGATGGGGTCTCCGTTCATTTGTATGGGTGTTTTTGGGATTCGGTATGCATTGGAAGTCAATGGGGGAGAGAACACAGCCCTGAGGAGCACCTGTACTGAGGGTAAGAGGGTGTGAGGTTAGGTTATTAACCTTCACCCTCTGTGGCCTCTTCCACAGGAATCTCCAAATCCACTGGCATATGGCTGGGTCAATGTTCATATCCAAGAGTATGGTAAAGAGTTTGAGTGGGTTGATGGAGTTGAAGGCGGAACTAAAGTCTATGAACAGGATGCATGTCTAGGTGTTTGGCGATTCCAGGTGTTGCAGGGCTATGCTAACTGCATCCTCAACAGACCAGTTGGCTTGATAGGCACATTCATATGGGTCCATCATTGGGGAGGTGTATTTCAAGTATGACAGAATGATACCTTCAAATGCTTTTATGGCTACAGATGTTAGAGCGACTGGTCTGAAGTAATTGAGGCAGGTGATCTTTCAGGACTTTGGCACAGGAATGATGGTAGAGAGTTTGAAGCACTGTGGGACTGTAGATTGACTTGGAGAGGTGTTAAATATGGTGGAACATATTGGGGCCAATTGTGCTGCACAGTGGCTCAACAAAGCAGGTCTGATGCCATCTGGCCCTGCTGCTTTCCTAATGTTCAACTTGAATGTAGCTCTCACCTCCTCTTCCTGGATGCTGAAGGGTGGCATTGGAGTGGGAGTAGGGGGGATGGATGGTGGAATAGGTTTTTCAAACCTTGCATAAAACTTATTTAATTTGTCTGGGAGGTTATTGTCATTATCTGGAGATGAGAGCAGGGGTGGTTTTTGTAATCTGTAATTTCCTTAAGATTTTTTCCATATTTATCTGGAGTTACTGGAAGAAAATTGTTCCAATTTTGTTGCATAGCTGGACTTTGCTTTTCTTATGGCAGCATGCAATTTAGCTGCTCTGTATTGATCCCTATTTCCATTTTTGTATCCCCAGTTTTTTTCTTTGTGTAGTGGGTGTAATTCTTTGGGCAACCAGGGTTTTCCATACAATGTCACTTTTTGGTAGGGAGCACATTTCTTCACAGAACTTGATGTATGATATCACTGTGTTGTGAGTTCATTGAGGGAGCCGCAAGCTGCACTAAATGTATTCCCATTAGTGCATTCAAAGCACCCTTGAAGCCTCTCAATGGCATCCATGGACCAGGACTTGACTGATTTGGATGTTTTCTTGATGGATCTAAGCTTTTGTCTGTAGTTTGGGATGAGGAAAAACACAGTGTGGTCAGACTTCCCCAGTGGAGCCCTCGGGAATGCACGGTAAGCATTTGAAATTGAGATGTAGCAGTGATCCAGGGTTTTGTTTTCTCTACTATGGCAAGTGACTTGTTGCTTATAGTTCGGCAGCTTGAGGGACAGGTTCATATGGTTGAAATCACCTAACACAATGACAGACGTGTCAGGGTTGGTGTTTTCAAGAGGAAATGTGTTGTGAGTGTTTGCTAATGGCTGCGTTAGCATTAGCTTGTAGTGGAATCTAAACACCAACTAATACAATTGAAGAAAATTCTGTCAGAAGGTAATATGGTCTGCATTTCAAACTGATTAATTCAAGATCCTAAGAGCAGTAGCGATAAAGGATTGTTGAGTTGTTACACCAGTGCTGATTGACCATGAGACAAATATCCCCACCTTTTGGGGGTGTCCGGGTAGCGTAGCAGTCTATTCCGTTGCCTCTCAACGCGGGGATCGCCGGATCGAATCCCCGTGTTACCTCCGGCTTGGTCAGGCGTCGGTACAGACACAATTGGCCATGTCTGCAGGTGGGAAGCCGGATGTGAGTGTGTGTCCTGGTCACTGCACTAGTGCCTCCTCTGGTTGGTTGGGGCGCCTGTTCGGGGATGGGGGGGTGATGAACTGGGGGGAATAGCGTGATCCTCCCATGCGCTACGTCCCCCTGGTGAAACTCCTCAGTCAGGTGAAAGAAAGCGGCTGGCGACTCCACATGTATGGGAGGAGACATGTGGTAGTCTGCAGCCCTCCCCGGATTGGCAGAGGGGGTGGGGCAGCCACTGGGACAGTTCAGAAGAGTGGGGTAATTGGCTGGATACAATTGGGGTGAAAGAGGGGGGAACCCCCCCCCCCCCAAAAAAAACATACTGCCACCTTTTGACTTGTGAGATAGTTTAGCTGACCTGTCGGCTCTGAAGATAGTGAAGGGGGGGGGGGTTACCGCTTGATCAGGGACCGCTTGATCCAGCCATGTCTCGGTAAGGCAGAAGGCTGAGCAGTCTGTAGTCTTGTCAGTTTGTGTTAAAGACAAAAGTTCATCCATTTCATTTTTGAGGGCTGGCATGTCGGATAAGATCAGTGCCGGTAGTGGGGGTCGATAGGGCCGTCTCCTGAACTTGGGAGAGCACCGCTGTTCTCTGTCTCCCTATAGGTATATTTCCCCAGGCTGGTGATCCAGTGTTGTTTACAACCAGTATATCCTCTGGAATGTGGGCAGATAGTCCCAAATCGCCAAATGTAGTCCTCCTGATGTACAGCATAGACTCGATGCTTTTCTGACATAAACCATAGACAAAAGTGCAAGACACAGCAGCAGAGCAGGAACTGGGGCAAGCCTCATGGTGGCCATCTTGGATGAAGATGCAGAGGACGGGAAGAAATGGAAACGTGCCTACAGTTTAGTGCAAGATAGATGGATAACGTTACTGTCAAGCCAAGACTGGAAAATTTTCTTTGGTCTCACCAGGTAAAACAAAAATCACATCAGTAACAAAACATCACAACAATCCATGTACCATACAGTATACATCATACATGCAATCACAAGAAAGAATTTATTAGTGCAGTTTGTTAATTGTAATTGCACTGTGAACAAAAGGTCCTTTGTAGATCTTTTTGTTTGTCAGGGATGTTCTGTTGCGTCGTCCTGACCATGACCCAAGGGGAGTAACTTAAACTCGCACCAGAGGGCTTGTTTAGGGTCATTAATAATAGACAGAGCTTTTCCGTGTACAGCTATATTGTACAGGTCATCCAGGGACTCTGGCTGATGGCCTACTTTCCCTGCTGTTACGACGATCCTGGCCAGCGTTTTTTTTATTATGGGGGTGTGGCCGCCAGTCATAAAGAGGTGCAGTTCTTTTGATAAAGCAAAAATAAGCTGAAACTGCAATGGGCTGCAGGACAAAAACACAAGACACTGGAAGATTGGAACCCTACTGTTTCATGTTGATAGAAGGACTATGGTATGGAGATATAACAACATGGGTCCATGCATCCAGGCCACATCAGCATTGCAGACTGGTGGTTGTGTGATGATGTGGAGCGTGTTTTGACACACATTGGTCCGTCACCTTGATTAAAAAGTAACTAAAGCGTAGGCCAGGGATGGGCAACATGATCCAGAAAGGGCCAGTGTGGGTGCAGGTCTTTGTCCCAACCAAGCAGTTACACACCTGATTCTATTAGTCAGCCAATAGTCTTTGCTAAGGACCTTGATTTGTAGACAGGTGTGTAACTGCTTGGTTGGAACGAAGACCTGCACCCACACCGGCCCTTTCTGGATCATGTTGCCCATCCCTGACCTAGACCATTTTAGTCAGTTTGCTGACATCTACAGGTTAAAGTCCATGCAAAGGTTAAAAACATGGCAGGTGTCAGGCATCCGGGTAGCATAGTGGTCTATTGCGTTGCCTACCAACACGCAGATCGCTGGATCGAATTCCCGTGTTACCTCCGGCTTGGTCGGGCGTCCTATAGACACAGTTGGCCATGTCTGCGGGTGGGTATGTGTCCTGGTTGCTGTACTAGCTCCTCCTCTGGTCTGTTGGGCACCTGTTTGGTGGGGAGGGGGAACTGGGGGGATTAGTGTGATCCTCCCACGTGCTACGTCCCCCTGGTGAAACTCCTCACTGTCAGGTGAAAAGAAGCGGTTGGTGACTCCACATGTACTGGAGGAGGCATGTGGTAGTCTGCAGCCCTCCCTGGATCGACAGAGGGGGTGGAGCAGTGACCGGGATGGCTCGGAAAAGTGGGGTAATTGGCCAGATACAATTGGGGAGGAAAAAGAGAGGAAGAATCCCCCCTCCCAAAAAAAAACCACGGCAGGCTGTTCTTGGTACGCTGTGATTTTAGCATAGCAGGCTAAACACAGTTGCAGATAATAGTGTTTATTATGGCTCTGTTGGATGTAGGTGTGCCAAAGAACCAGCATTGACAGGACTATTGACAATTGTTAGTGCTGGCTCTCCCTGCTGTTCAAACAGCCATGCAAACTAAATCAAAATTTGGCTTTTCAATCTCGATGCACTGTAGTGTTCCATAAAGTGACTATCTCTGGTGGTTGAAATATGTGGTAGAATCTCTTTTTCAACGTACACCCATAAAATGGGCGGCACGGTGTCCCAGTGGTTAGCACTGTTGCCTCACAGCAAGAAGGTCCCGCGTTCAAACACTGGGGTTGTCCAACCTTAGGGGTCATCCTAGGTCGTCCTCTGTGGAGTTTGCATGTTCTCCCAGTGTCTGTGGTGGGTTTTCTCTGGGTACTCCGGTTTCCCCCACCATCAAAAAGACATGCACGTTAGGGTTAATACTTCTGTCTGTGCCCCTGAGCAAGGCATGGCAAGACGAACTGGAGTTGGTCCCCGGGGGCTGCATGGTGACTGCCCACTGCTCCTAGCTACAAAGCTAGGATGGGTTAAATGCAGAGAAAGGGCTTCTCCCACGGGGATTAATGAAGTAATTTTAAAAAATCATTCTGCATTGCGTTTTTAAAAGGATGTGTCCACATTAACGCAAACGTCAACAGAGAATAAGATTATCATATTAAGTCTTTAGAGGTAGATGTCAAGTACATTACATGGTTTTTGTAATTTGGATGTTATTTCATAGTGAGCCCACTAAGGGATAAATCTTCTTAATAGGTTTAATATTTCTGTATTCATCAGTTGGGTCTGGATATGGAGGAGCTACAGGACATGGAGGAAGACGCTGGTCTGGGCAATGGAGGGCTTGGTCGTCTTGCTGGTGAGTTCCCATCTTCTCCTGCTTTTCTTTCATTGTCAGGCTAGCACTTCCCTCCCTGCTCAAAATAGCCAAGCCACGAACCGTGACGCTCAGTGGTCTGGACATTTTTATCTTACAGAGTCTCTCCCCCCTCTTCGTCTTCCAATCCCCCCACCCTACTACCCAACCTGTTACCTCAGCCTGCTTCCTAGACTCCATGGCTTCTCTGGGCCTGGCTGCTTATGGCTACGGCATCCGCTATGAGTTTGGCATCTTCAACCAGAAAATTGTCAATGGCTGGCAGGTATTTCAACCTGCCACATGGATTATATTCCTGGTTTGGTAAACAAATTTAACCCTGTGGCTTTGGATGGCATCATGTGTTCTTAGTCAGGTGTAAATGGTTGAATGAAACCATTGCACATTTGTAGTGAGTCTGCATTACGTAGATGTATTAAAATAATTAACAACTTCAAATGTTGCATCACTGCATGACCTATAATATCACACAGAAATGATTCACACTGATAATCTTTGTACTCTGAATAAAGGTGGAAGAAGCTGATGATTGGCTGCGCTACGGCAATCCCTGGGAGAAGGCTCGCCCTGAGTATATGCGTCCCGTCCACTTCTATGGAAGAGTGGAGCACACGCCTGATGGAGTGAAATGGGTTGACACACAGGTTAGGATTCAGAGCCGTTGCTCTTGCATCAGTTGTGATGAAAGGCCTTGAGAAATGTGTGGTGTCTATGTTGAAATCGGACAGGAAAAGCAAGTAAGACCCATTACAGTTGTCTTGTAGACAGAGTACAGATAATGCCATTACTGCCATTGTGCACTTGGTTTTGAAACATTGTAACAAACAGAACTCAGCGGGTTAAGGTGAATAACAGTCTGTCAGTCAGTACTGGAGCGCCACAAGGCTCTGTCAGCTCACCTCTTCTTTTTACACTGTACACAAATGATTGCTCATTCAGGCACTCTGAACTATATTTTCAAATACTCAGACAGTTTTTCCATGTTAAGTTTACAAACATCTAGCATTCAGAAGTAAGGGAGTGTGTTGATTGGTGTGACACAAATCACCTAATTTTAAATATAGATAAAACAGAAATTATTTTTGATCCCTGTTGCGAATTCAGGGGGCAGCCCGAGAACCGCCTCGGTCGGGACACGAATCCGGGTCGCTTGCACCACGGGAGACTGCGCTAAACCAGTCAACTAAAGGGTGTGACCCATTAGCCAAGGGACAGCGAGTCTAGCCATTCGTGATCGTTACACTACCCCCCCTCCTTCTGGAAGCGCGTCCTCGTACTTCAGCATATCAGCTCCCTCACGCCTCTGGGCGCACGTGCTTCCGATGGCCTCACAGTCTCACCATCCCACTTCTGACACCAATGTGGCGGTTCCCGGGCTGCCCCCCGAATTCGTTATAATCCCAAAGAAGTTGGTGATCACAGTCCAGTGGTTATCCATAACCAGCCAATTACACAAGTTCAGTCCTATAAGTATCTTGGTGTCCACATTCATCGCACTTTATCCTGGAATATTCATGTTGACTGGGTATGTTCTCGACCCCTCCAGAGAATGTATTTTTTGTGTAGATTGTGTCTGTATGGAGTCGAACAAAACAATGTTTTTGTTTTATCAGGCTGTTTTAGAAAGTGTAATCATGTATGGAATGACTGCATGATTTGGGAAGCTTCGGTGTCATCAAAATCAAAGTTATCAAAGTTAGTTCAGACTGAGATGAAAATAATCGGTCAGCGGTATCATTATAATCTTCAGGCTGTTTGACGAGTGCATAGTTAAGCAGGTAAAGAGAATCCTCTGTGATCCATTCCATACTCTACTGTTAGTATGAGCCGTTACCATCAGCAGACGATACAGAGCTCAACGGTGCAAATTGTATCAATTTAAGAACTTCTTCATGGGGTATCCGGGTGGTGTGGTGGTCTACTCCGTTGTCTACCAACACGGGGATCGCCGGTTTGAATCCCCGTGTTACCTTGGGCTTGGTCGGACGTCCCTACAGACACAATTGGCCGTGTCTGTGGGGGGGTATCCAGATGTGGGTATGTGTCCTGGTCGCTGCACTAGCGCCTCCTCTGGTTGTTCAGGGGGAGGGGGAACTCAGGGGAATAGTGTGATCCTCCCACACGCTACGTCCCCCTGGTGAAACTCCTCACTGTCAGGTGATAAGAAGCGGCTGGCACCTCCACATGTATTGGAGGAGGCATGTGGTAGTCTGCAGCCCTCCCCGGACTGGCAGAAGGGGTGGAGCAGCATCTGGAATGGCTCGGAAAAGTGGGGTAATTGGCCAAGTACAACTGGGGTGAAAAAGGGAGGAAAAAAAACAAAAAACACAAACTGATTGATACCTCAGGTTCTATATATATGTGTGTGTGTGTGTGTGTGTGTTTGTGTGTGTGTGTGTGTGTGTGTGTGTATATATATATATATATATATATATATATATATTCCCCTATATATGTACTCTCTCTGTCTTCTGTTTGCTGGTGTTGTGTTCCCATATGTGTTGGCGGGTCTAGCTTTGTCTAGTCCGAGTCCAGTTTCCCCATGGGGACAGTAAAGTATATATCTATCTATCTTATCTATCTATCGCTAGTCCATTGGGTCCAGTTAATTATCAATTGAACTAATCATGCACTTCTTTATGGCTGGGTCTAGGTGGTTTTGGCTCTTCCATATGACACTCCAGTGCCAGGCTATCGTAACAACATAGTCAACACCATGAGACTGTGGTCTGCCAAGGCCCCTTGTGATTTCAACCTCAAAGACTGTGAGTGTTAAAATGTGGACGCTGAATGAATCTGTGACTAATTTTCATGCTAATATAAATCTATATGTCATTCAGGAGGAACATATGCCAAAAAGCAGACACACACTGACATATAACTAATGTTGACATAAACAATATGTATGTTCCCTAGTTAATGTTGGTGGCTACATCCAAGCAGTGCTGGATAGAAACTTGGCCGAGAACATCTCTCGTGTCCTCTACCCTAATGACAACGTGAGTAAGAGTGGACATCGCTGCTATATAATTTTTAAAAAATGATAGTATTTAAATGAAAAGACAGCCACTGCATGGCTCTCATTACCAACCCTTTAACATACTGAAGTTCGATTTAAAGCAGTTGAGATTTATTTGAACATATTCTACATCTGTCTCGTTCATCTTCTTCCACTTCAGTTCTTTGAGGGCAAAGAGCTGCGTCTCAAGCAGGAGTACTTTGTGGTGGCAGCCACTCTTCAGGACATCATTCGCCGCTTCAAGTCCTCCAAGTTTGGCTCCACGGAGATTGTGCGCATGGACCTGTCCACTCTGCCAGAAAAAGTGAGATAAAGCAAACGAATCAATCATGGTATCACTGTGTGATTGGGAAAAGTATTGTTGGTCATGAGCTAGAGGATTCCTGAGATGCAAGTTCCCCTTGCTTTGCGCTGTTTTAGGTCATCTACACAATACAACACAAGAGGGCACGTTTTGTGTGGAGTAGGTCATCTGTTTACAATGGTGTTTAATAATTCTATTGCTGTTTCTTTCTCTGGTGTGCAGGTTGCCATCCAGCTGAATGACACTCATCCTGCTTTGGCCATCCCTGAGCTGATGAGGATCTTGGTGGACACTGAGAAGCTGCCATGGGAAAAGGTATACAACGCCTCAGTTGCACACTTCGTGCTGTCTAGCTTGAGCGTAAACGTACAGTAAGGTTAAGAAGCCTTGAGTCCACTACTAAGATCTGTTTATTTTCATCAGCCATCAAGAACCAACACAAAAGTTTTATTCAGTTGATGTATCTGAAAAAAGATTAAAAAAAAATTTATCAACACAAGTCAAAACATTTTGATTGATATTGACAAGAAGTCAGAATTCGCAATATTTGGTACCTCCACCTTTTGGTGTAGTTACAGATTGTACTCCGTCTGGCATTGCTTCTAGTTTGCACAGAATTTGAGAATCCAAATTGTCCCAGCAGTCTTTGAGAGTATTTGACCTGTGACATTACAGTTGGACAATGTCTTTGTGCGTGCTAAATAATCCAGGTAAGGAAGTCACAGAAAGGGAAATGTTTCATCACTCATCTAAGTCACTTCTTCATTCTCGACTGACTGCAGGTGTCCCCACCCTTATAAACAATACAGTTGCGTAACGACTGAAAAAAAGGATTGGTTTCATATGCAAATTACCATGACCATTGACTAGAGTTACAGTGGCCATGTGTGCTATTCAGAGGATTGGGGAAAAGTTGCAATTACAGTCTTGTAAGATGGCGATAGATGTAATCTAAGGGCCCAAACTGACATCAGAGAACTATCGGCGACGAAGGTCGACTGTTGCGTCGCCTCACATCGTCTGCATCTGGGCCAAAAAGTAGCACTTGAATACACTGCAAAGACTCCAGCCAACGGCCAACTAACATGTACCTTCTGCATGAGAAGAAATAACTCTACATACCAGCAGGTGACGGTAGTCTGTATTCAGCATTCGAAATTTGAAACCGGAAGACCCAGGACTGCGGATAAACAAACCGTAAACAAAGCAGCATTTGCTTACCATTTGTTATTATTTCTTTATTATTTTGGTAAACAGAACGAACGAATGATATTTACCGTGCGCTAGTGAACAATAACACAAACAATTATGGACAGTTTCTAAAGAGCTCAATGGCCAAAAAGAAAATCTTACCTGATATAACAACTTTTATTTTCAGTCTCATGCCAGAGTTCTGTTCTCATCACTCGGTTGGCATAACGTTTTTCTGTAATGTCGTACAGTGCCGGCCTCTCCTGAATCATGCTGATCAGCTGGTCTTCAGTTTTTTTCATTCCAGATTGCCGTGTCGTTGTGAAAATATGAGCTTCTTGAAATGTTCAGGTGAGACGAAGATGAAAAATGAGAAGAGCCTTATGTATGTGGCCTCTTGACTTTGTCGTTTGCTTGCTTCCGTAACTTCCGTTTCTCTTCTCGTGCACTGATTCGCTAAGCTGAACAGCCAATCAGAGTGATCTCTCTCACCGACGGGTTCCGCCACCGATTCAACATGCTGAATCGTCCAAAAAGCTGCTTACAGGGGTCTGACTAGTGCCAACGGTGCGGGACACACTGCAAAAGCTAGGGCCACAGACGCTCACCGACGGCCGAACATTGGTCGATGGCCGACCGTCGGCCTGGTGTGTCACGGCCTTTAGGCCCCCTCCTTGGTTCAGGGATGGTCGTCCCATCTTAACATAGATGGCCTCTTTGACTCCCCGTTCAAACAAGTGTTCCTCCCTATCAAGGATGTGCACATCCTCATCCTTGAAAGAGTGGCCACTGGCCTGTAGATGGTGTAGACTGTGAAGTCCTGGCCTGCAGATGGTGTTGACTGTGGAGTCCTGGCCTGCAGATGGTGTTGACTGTGGAGTCCTGGCCTGACGTGTTAGCTATCCTGTGTTGTTCCATCCTCTTGGCCAGTGTCTGTTTAGTTTCCCTAATGTACAAGTCAAGGCAATCCTCCTGGCACTTAACAGCGTACACTATATTGCTCTGTTTGTGCCACGGGATGCGATCCTTGGGGTGGACCAATTTCTGGCAACTGTTCCAAGTAACATCCATTCCTGTTGAAGACGCAGTGGAGGTAGTCCAAATGAAATTGTGAGATGACCCCATCCTTACCAAAAGGACCACCCTTAACACTGACCAAATGTGTCTGCTCCTGAAGCTGTATCTTCAGTCCACGTACTTCACATACAGGGGGCAGTACTATAGGCAGAAGTATGGGTGTGCTATGGGTTCGCCAGTTTCACTTAAAGCGGCCAACTTGTATATGGAGGAAGTGGAAAAGAGGGCTCTGATGTGCTATCCAGGGACACCACCAAGCCATTGGTTCAGATTTGTGGACAACACCTGGGTTAAAATTAAAATCTCAGGACGTACCACATTTCACTGACCACATTAACTCCGTGGAGGCCACATCAAGTTTAGGGAGGATGTGAAAAATGACAGGTTGGCCTTCTTGGACTGTGAAATTGCAAGTAGTGATGGGGGACATTTGATTGTTGATGTTTACCGTAAACCCGCACAGATCATCGTCCCACACCGCTTCCGGTGTGGGAAGATGGCGGCGCAAATTCACGTTTGCGGTGGCCTCACCCCGTACCGTGCATGCGGTGTCTTTGTCCACATCTGTGTCTAAGTTTGTGTCTTCGTTTGATGGCTGGGAGAGCTGGCGCTGGATTGGCTGGGAGAGCTTGGTCCGCCGTGTCCTGTGGCCCCAGGGACGACCACGGCCCTGCCTGGAGCTGTGCCCGAAGAGGAAACACTGAGGGTGGTCTGACAGGACGTGGAAGCGGGATCGGCTAAGCTAACTGCTAGCCCATGCAGACCAGCAGTTCCATCAGTCATCCTGGCTGGCATTCGTTCTTCTGGACAGTGATTTTTTTAAAAAAAAGGTTTTTTTAGATATATTTGTTAGTTTGGATATGTGTGTTCTTGGTAGTTTTTGGATGTGTTTTTGTCTTTGTGCTGCACTGCTGTGGGCTGGAGGAAATGATGTTTCGTTTCATTTCATGTGCCCAAGTGCATGAAATGAAACGACCAAGTGTTTCTGATTCTGATCAGTACTTAAGGTTTGACTCTCATCATCCACTGGTGCACAGACTAGGAGTCATCAGGACGCTGTACCACCGAGCTGACAATGTCCCCACCGACACAGCGGCCGGGGAAGGGCAGATATCCCACATTAGACAGGCCCTGGTTAGGTGTGGTTATCCTAACTGGGTGTTTGTCAAAGCCAGGAAGACAAACAGTGCACCAGCCAATCAAAGAGAGGACAAGGCCACCAGCTGCCGAAGCATAAACCAGTGGTGATTCCGTATGTGGTGGGAGTTTCAGAACAGTTGAGATGCATATTTTCCCAACACTGCATCTCGGTTGCTTTCACACCCTCTGGGTCAGCCTCTGGGTTCTGAGATTGTCGTTGCATTAACTGTTAATGTGGCGTCTCTTCACATAAGCCTCACGATTACAACCGAAAACTCAGTTGGATTCATCTGTAAAAAATGTTTTACAGATGAATCCAATATTGTCATGTGGCAACTCTCAGCAGAGCTTTTGAGTATCTGCAAAATGCTTTTAACAGAGTGCAAGCTCAGCTGTATCAGCTGAAGCTTGTCTTGAATGCTGACAAAAAACAAACTTATGGTGTTTTCAAACACTAGGAAGTTAGAGTTAAATCAGAGCATTGTTACTACTCATGGTAAACAAACTGAGGCAGTCTCCACCAACAAATACTTGGGGTTTTTAATTGATGACCACCTCCCTTTTAAGCCCCATATACAGAGTCTGGTGAAAAAGGTGAAATTACAGTTAGGTTTTTATTTTAGGAACAAGTCTTGTTTTTCTCTCGGTGTCAGGCGAGGACTAGCTGAAGCAACATTCTTAAATGTTCTTGACTATGGCGACTTACTGTACATGAAGGCATCAGCCCATTGTCTCCATATGTTAGACACCGTGTATCGTGGATCATTATTGTGTCCATATGTTAGACACCGTGTATCATGGAGCATTATTGTGTCCATATGTTAGACACTGTGTATCATGGAGCATTATTGTCTCCATATGTTAGATACTGTGTATCATGGAGCATTATTGTGTCCATATGTTAGACACCGTGTCTCATGGAGCATTATTGTGTCCATATGTTAGACACCGTGTATCGTGGATCATTATTGTGTCCATATGTTAGACACCGTGTATCATGGAGCATTATTGTCTCCATATGTTAGACACCGTGTATCGTGGATCATTATTGTGTCCATATGTTAGACACCGTGTATCATGGAGCATTATTGTGTCCATATGTTAGACACTGTGTATCATGGAGCATTATTGTCTCCATATGTTAGATACTGTGTATCATGGAGCATTATTGTGTCCATATGTTAGACACCGTGTCTCATGGAGCATTATTGTGTCCATATGTTAGACACCGTATGGAGCATTATTGTCTCCATATGTTAGACACTGTGTATCATGGAGCATTATTGTGTCCATATGTTAGACACCGTGTATCATGGAGCATTATTGTGTCCATATGTTAGACACCGTGTATCATGGAGCATTATTGTCTCCATATGTTAGACACCGTGTATCATGGAGCATTATTGTCTCCATTTGTTAGACACTGTGTATCATGGAGCATTATTGTGTCCATATGTTAGACACCGTGTATCATGGAGCATTATTGTGTCCATATGTTAGACACCGTGTATCATGGAGCATTATTGTGTCCATATGTTAGACACTGTGTATCATGGAGCATTATTGTGTCCATATGTTAGACACCGTGTCTCATGGAGCATTATTGTGTCCATATGTTAGACACCGTATGGAGCATTATTGTGTCCATATGTTAGACACTGTGTATCATGGAGCATTATTGTGTCCATATGTTAGACACCGTGTATCATGGAGCATTATTGTGTCCATATGTTAGACACCGTGTATCATGGAGCATTATTGTCTCCATATGTTAGACACCGTGTATCATGGAGCATTATTGTCTCCATTTGTTAGACACTGTGTATCATGGAGCATTATTGTGTCCATATGTTAGACACCGTGTATCATGGAGCATTATTGTGTCCATATGTTAGACACCGTGTATCATGGAGCATTATTGTGTCCATATGTTAGACACTGTGTATCATGGAGCATTATTGTCTCCATATGTTAGACACCGTGTATCATGGAGCATTATTGTCTCCATATGTTAGACACCGTGTATCATGGAGCATTATTGTGTCCATATGTTAGACACCGTGTATCATGGAGCATTATTGTGTCCATATGCTAGACACTGTGTATCATGGAGCATTATTGTCTCCATTTGTTAGACACCGTGTATCATGGAGCATTATTGTGTCCATATGTTAGACACCGTGTATCATGGAGCATTATTGTGTCCATATGTTAGACACTGTGTATCATGGAGTATTATTGTCTCCATATGTTAGACACTGTGTATCATGGAGCATTATTGTCTCCATATGTTAGACACTGTGTATCATGGAGCATTATTGTGTCCATATGTTAGACACTGTGTCTCATGGAGCATTATTGTCTCCATATGTTAGACACCGTGTATCATGGAGCATTATTGTGTCCATATGTTAGACACCGTGTATCATGGAGCATTATTGTCTCCATATGTTAGACACCGTGTCTCATGGAGCATTATTGTCTCCATATGTTAGACACTGTGTATCATGGAGCATTATTGTGTCCATATGTTAGACACTGTGTATCATGGAGCATTATTGTGTCCATATGTTAGACACCGTGTATCATGGAGCATTATTGTGTCCATATGCTAGACACTGTGTATCATGGAGCATTATTGTGTCCATATGTTAGACACTGTGTATCATGGAGCATTATTGCCTCCATATGTTAGACACCATGTATCATGGAGCATTATTGTGTCCATATGTTAGACACCGTGTATCATGGAGCATTATTGTGTCCATATGCTAGACACCGTGTATCATGGAGCATTATTGTGTCCATATGTTAGACACCGTGTATCATGGAGCATTATTGTCTCCATATGTTAGACACTGTGTATCATGGAGCATTATTGTCTCCATATGTTAGACACCGTGTATCATGGAGCATTATTGTCTCCATATGTTAGACACTGTGTATCATGGAGCATTATTGTGTCCATATGTTAGACACCGTGTATCATGGAGCATTATTGTCTCCATATGTTAGACACTGTGTCTCATGGAGCATTATTGTGTCCGTATGTTAGACACTGTGTATCATGGAGCATTATTGTGTCCATATGTTAGACACTGTGTATCATGGAGTATTATTGTCTCCATATGTTAGACACTGTGTATCATGGAGCATTATTGTCTCCATATGTTAGACACTGTGTATCATGGAGCATTATTGTGTCCATATGTTAGACACTGTGTATCATGGAGCATTATTGTGTCCATATGTTAGACACTGTGTCTCATGGAGCATTATTGTGTCCATATGTTAGACACCATGGAGCATTATTGTGTCCATATGTTAGACACCGTATGGAGCATTATTGTGTCCATATGTTAGACACTGTGTATCATGGAGCATTATTGTGTCCATATGTTAGACACCGTGTATCATGGAGCATTATTGTGTCCATATGTTAGACACCGTGTATCATGGAGCATTATTGTCTCCATATGTTAGACACCATATGGAGCATTATTGTCTCCATATGTTAGACATTGTGTCTCATGGAGCATTATTGTGTCCATATGTTAGACACCGTGTATCATGGAGCATTATTGTCTCCATATGTTAGACACCATATGGAGCATTATTGTCTCCATATGTTAGACACCGTGTATCATGGAGCATTATTGTCTCCATATGTTAGACACTGTCTCATGGATCATTATTGTCTCCATATGTTAGACACCGTATGGAGCATTATTGTGTCCATATGTTAGACACCGTGTATCATGGAGCATTATTGTCTCCATATGTTAGACACTGTGTATCATGGAGCATTATTGTCTCCATATGTTAGACACTGTATCATGGAGCATTATTGTGTCCATATGTTAGACACTGTGTATCATGGAGCATTATTGTGTCCATATGTTAGACACTGTGTATCATGGAGCATTATTGTCTCCATATGTTAGACACCGTGTATCATGGAGCATTATTGTGTCCATATGTTAGACACTGTGTCTCATGGAGCATTATTGTCTCCATATGTTAGACACTGTGTCTCATGGAGCATTATTGTCTCCATATGTTAGACACCGTGTATCATGGAGCATTATTGTCTCCATATGTTAGACACTGTGTCTCATGGAGCATTATTGTCTCCATATGTTAGACACTGTGTCTCATGGAGCATTGCGGTTTGTTACAAACTGTACAGCCCTCACTCTTCACTGCGTCCTTTACTCCAAAGTCAGCTGGCCTGCTCTATCAACACGGCAACCGAGTCACCGGTATGTTTTTATCTATAAGGCCATTCTGGGTACCCTCCCCTGTTATTTATGTATCTCTCTGTCCATAAAACATGGCACTTATGGGTTACGGTCTCAGGACACCTTGCAATGACTGTTCCTAAAGTTGGGACTGAGCCGGGCAAGAAGGCCTTTATGTTTTCTGCACCATCTGCCCAGAATAGCCTGCAGAATGGACTTAAACTCCAGGACTTGGTTACTCTATCCGAATTTAAAGGTGTGGTTAAGTCTGTGGAATCTGAGTCTATTGGAAACTGTAAATGTTTCAGTTGATAACAGGTTTGTATCTTTTCCTTCATTTTTGTGCTGTTTTGCCCTTTGAGCTGTTCTGTTGCCTTCATGTGAGTGTGTGTTGAAACCGGTGTACTGCTGCCACTCTTGGCCAGGTCTCTCGTAAAAGAGATGTTAATCTCAATGGGACTAACCTGGTTAAATAAATGTAAATGGAAAAAAGCTTTCCTCTGGTCTTTAACAGTGACATTTCTGTCACCTTTAGGCCCCACTAACCGTTTTGACTTGTGTTGAGGTCGAAGATGTGGTTTAGAAACTGCTACTCGTCCATTAATGTCGGATTGGAGTGTCACTGTCGCTGAAATGAAAAGTAGTGTCACAATATTTCGAGTAAATGAAAAGAAATTATGTGCAAACAAATTAGAGATTTCCATTGCCTACATCCTTTAACAAAGTTTTTTTTTTTTAACTTTTCATCAGTTTTTCATCACGGATTGTTGAGTAAGAAACGTTAGTCTTCGATGAATGAAGAAAACAAACAGATCTTGGTGGTGGACTCTTGGAGAAATGTCAAAGAAAATGACGGCTAGTTTCAAAATATATTCAAAAAAAACCTGTAAAACCTAACAATCACACCTTCATCTCCCCTTCATCTTCAGTCTTGGGACATCGTGGTGCGTACCTGTGCCTACACCAACCACACTGTTCTGCCTGAGGCCCTTGAGCGTTGGCCCATCGATCTGTTCCAGAACCTCCTGCCCCGTCACCTGGAGATCATATATGAGATTAACAGGCGGCACCTGGAGGTAAGCTGGACGGGAGGATGCCCCCTGCTGCCTCCCTACAGTCCTGCGCTCCGCAGCTCACAGCACTAGTTAGCATCGTTCCTTTGTAGATGGACAGTGTCTTGAGATGGACAGAGCCTCCACAAACTCAACGGTGATAATATTTGATCATTATGCTGCATTCATATCAAAAGATGAATGCGGGTGTCTGGGTAGCGTAGCGGTCTATTCCGTTGCCTACCAACACGAGGATCGCTGGTTCGAACCCTCGTGTTACCTCCAGCTTGGTCAGGTGTACCTACAGACACAACTGGCCGTGTCTGTGGGTGGCAAGCTGGATGTGGGTATGTGTCCTGGTCGCTGCACTTGCGCCTCCTCTGGTCAGTTGGGGCGCCTGTTCGGGGGGGGGGAACTGGGGGAATAGCGTGATCCTCCTATGTGCTATGTCCCCCTGGTGAAACTCCTCACTGTCAGGTGAAAGGAAGTGGCTGGCGATTCCACATGTATGGGAGGAGGCATGTGGTGGTTTGCAGCCCTCCCCGGATTGGCAAGAGGAGGTGGAGCAGCGACCAGGACGACTTGGAAGAGTGGGGTGATTGGCCAGATACAATTGGGGAGAAAAGGCGGGAAAATGCAAAAAAAAACCCCAAAACAACAACAGATAACTGTTGCTTTACTCGCGCTATAAACCAAGTAGTGCTATGAAGCAGTTACGAGTAGCGCCACGGTTTCATGCCAACAGGTTCGTTTGACGACAGCATCATACAGCACTAGCATCCGTAACACAGAACCCAGAAACCTTGCGGACCTTTCACCATGCTAATTCCTTCTTATTTCATTTCATGTATGATACCAAAGTGGTATCACACAACTGGGGACATGCAGAAACGATACTGATCAAGTAGCCTTCATTTCGGCTTGTGATGCCAAACAAAGATGGTGGGCTGTCACTTTGTTGCTCAAGTGACTCTGGTGCGAGTTGAACATTTTTGTAACTCAAGCCACAAAGTTGCCTGGCACGACAAAGTACCCCAGAGCAACAAAGCCACTAGTTGAAACCTTCCACTGATGCTTCCTTAATTCAGGCTGTGTATGTAAGTCTTGTACCTTTGGTGTGAATGAGGCATTAAGATGCAAAAACGACATGCTCGTCACCTGAGTCCCAACCCTTTACGTTAACGTGTGACAAACAACCTGCTGTATGAGATGTTTTCTGTAACCTCTCCAGCGCATCACTGCTCTCTATCCTGGAGACCACGATCGTCTACGCCGCATGTCCCTCGTCGAGGAGGGCGGCAGCAAGAAAATCAACATGGCGCACCTGTGCATCGTAGGATCTCACGCTGTCAACGGAGTGGCCCGCATCCACTCGGAAATCATCAAGAACACTGTGTAGGAAAGCCTTCCCTGTTATCACACCACTGCTCATGTCCACTGTGACTGCATGCCTTTACAGTATACTATACTGTAGTATACTTTACTGTAGTACACTATACTGTAGTATACTATACTGTACTGTAGTATACTGTAGTGTACTGTACTGTACTGTAGTATACTATACTGTAGTGTACTGTACTGTACTGTAGTATACTATACTGTAGTGTACTGTACTGTAGTATACTATACTGTAGTATACTGTACTGTAGTACACTATATTGTAATGTAGGATAAGGTTTGTAGTAGAAGCTGTTGCCAGGGCAGCACAGTGGCACAGTGGTTAGCGTGGTTGCCTCACAGCAAGAAGGTCCTGGGTTCGAGCCCCGGGGTAGTCCAACCTTGGGGGTGGTCATCTCGGGTCGTCCTCTGTGTGGAGTTTGCATGTTCTCCCCGTGTCTGCGTGGGTTTCCTCCTGGGGCTCCGGTTTCCTCCCACAGTCCAAAGACATGTAGGTCGGGTGAATTGGCATTACTAAATTGTCCCTAGGTGTGTGTGTGTGTCTGTGTCGACCCTGTGTGATGGCCTGGTGACCTGTCCAGGGTGTCTCCCCGCCTGCCGCCCAGTGCCGCTGGGATAGGCTCCAGCATCCCCACGACCCTGAGAGCAGGTTAAGCGGTTCGGATAATGGATGGATGGAAGCTGTTGCCAGTTAGGCGTTGTTGTGTATGGAATCTGTTTTCAGTGGTCTCTGATGATCGTTTTCATCCACCAGGTTCAAGGACTTCTACGATATTGACCCTCAGAAGTTCCAGAATAAGACCAATGGCATCACGCCCAGGCGCTGGTTGGTGATGTGCAACCCTGGCCTGGCTGAGGTCATTGCAGAGGTGTGTATTTGCACTTGCAAAAAGTATCGGAGGACAGATCTGACACGGCTAAAACTTTGGTGCATGTTCAATATCCATTTATCCTGAAAGGTAAGATTTGAGTGGCGGCACAAAGTGCCGAGACTTACTGCTCCTGTGTCAACGTGTTATGTTCAGAGGATTGGTGAGGATTATATCCGTGACCTGGACCAGCTGAAGAAGCTTCTCAAGTTTGTGAATGATGACGCCTTCATTCGTGAGGTTGCCAAAGTCAAGCAAGTAAGAGCAAAACATTTTAACAAGATGGCTTGACTATCTCATATCATGCCATAAGTACAGGGGGAGGGTTTCCACCGCCTTGTGATTTTTTGACATGCATCTGGCATTCATTCATGAGTCATGAGTAGGGGTGTGACAGTTTCAATTGTACATCGAAAATTGATCAGGATCGGCCGTTCTCCCAGTACTTCTTTTTTTCTCCCTTTCCCCCCCCATTTGTACTACCCCACTCTGGTGAGCTGTCTCGGTCTCTGCTCCACCCCCTTTGCTGTTCCGGGGAGAGCTGCAGACTACCACATGTCTCCTCCCATACATGTGGAGTCACCAGCCACTTCTTTTCACCTGACAGTGAGGAGTTTCAGCAGGGGGACGTAGCACGCAGGAGGATCACGCTATTCCCCCCAGTTCCTCCTCCTCCCTGAACAGGCGCCCCAACTGACCAGAGGAGGCGCTAGTGCAGCGACCAGGACACACACCCACATCCGGCTTCCCACCCGCAGACACGGCCAATTGTGTCTGTAGGGACACACAACCAAGCCGGAGGTAACACGGGGATTCGATCTGGCGAGCCCCGTGTTGGCAGGCAACGGAATAGACCACCACGCGACCCAGACTTCCCTCCCAGTACTTTTTTTTCCTCTCCACCCCCGCTTATTTGTGTGCGTCTGAGGGGGGACGGGTGGACATCACATCAACACAGCGTAGCTTATTAACGGAGCCCGGGACATGACATCATTTGTTTTAGCGTCCGTTTTACAACTCGCACGCGTAGCTTTACTGACGCACACGTGCGCTTCATAAAAACGTTATGTCCATGTCACCTCCCGGGCTCAGTACCCGTCTGTAGCCTGCAGCTGCACTTTTCCAGACACCAGAGAGAAGTAATAGAACTGGAAAATCTGCCTGCTTCCCTGAAGTCACGGGTGTGACAGCAGTTTGCCTTTCCCGAGAGTTATGGCAACAACCGTCATGTGGCCGACAGAAACAGTTTGTCAGGCATAAAGCCAGCGATCTGTACAAGTCAACACTCGGTAGTCTAACAACGTCTAACAATGGCATCGCCGTCAATGCTGAAAAAAAAGTTTAAATCGAATCGAATTGTGGATTTGGAGAATCGTGACACCCCTATTCTTCCCCTCCCCTTTTTCTCCCCATTTGTACCCGGCCAATTACCCCACTCTTCCGAGCCGCCCCGGTCTCTGCTCCACCCCCTCTGCTGATCCGGGGAGGGCAGCAGACTACCACATGTCTCCTCCCATACATGTGGAGTCACCAGCTGCTTCTTTTCACCTGACAGTGAGGAGTTTCACCAGGGGGACGTAGCATGTGGGAGGATCACACTATTCCCCCCAGTTCCCCCTCCCCCTGAACAGGTGCCCCAACTGACCAGAGGAGCCGCTAGTGCAGCGACCAGGACACATACCCACATCCGGCTTCCCACCCGCAGACACGGCCAATTGTTTCTGTAGGGACGTCTGACCAAACCGGAGGTAATATGGGGATTCGACCCGTGATCCCCGTGTTGCTAGGCAACGGAAGAGACCGCTACGCCACCCGGACGCCGACACCCCTACTCATGATGGAAGACACTTGTTCATTTTTGCATTTTTCCACTTTCTGTGCTTCTGATCGCATCCCTCCCTATGACTTTATGTTTCAGGAGAACAAGATGAAGTTTGCCGTCCATCTGGAGGAGCACTACAAGGTCAAGATCAACCTCAACTCCCTGTTTGACGTGCAGGTCAAGAGGATCCACGAGTACAAGAGGCAGCTGCTCAACTGCCTGCATATCATCACACTGTATAACCGTGGGTATTTGCTCTTTCGACTTAGTTCAACATTTCTTTGACGCAATGATCTAAGAATTGAGGTAGACATTTTTTTTAAAATCAGGCATCAAGAAGGACCCCAGCAAGCCTTGGACTCCCAGGACTATTATGATTGGAGGAAAGGTGAGCAGCATTGCAGGATGTCACAACAGTACATGTCTGAATTACCTGTAGCGTGGCATATGATTTGTTCTACTGATTGTGCACGGATTAATATCAACACAAAAAGTAACTGGCACAGTGACTTGTTTACTTGGTTTTGAAGGTTTTACATTTACTCTGCTACTGACTACAGCATCAACCATTTTAAAAAGCAGTCCAGAATATTTGAGCACATTATAATTCCAGTCGAGAACTTGGTCTGGCAAGTGGCTTATAATGATGACCTTTCTTGGGTTTAAAGGGTAATCCTGTTTTGTTTTATACAACTTGATTTTTATTTGTGTAGTTATATTCACTGTGCATATTGGTTATGATGTAATTTTACTCTCCGGCTTCATTCTGGAGATTGTGAATATGGGACCACCGTTTGACAAAGCTTTCCATGGGCATCGTATGGTGCAACAGAACACAAGCATCAGACATGTTTCAACAAGTCCAATTCAACCCAATAATCTAAACCATGTGTTTGGAAGTGAAAATGAAAGTAGAAGTTAAACATTATGACAAGAAATGTCCAGTATTATCAATGGTCCATCACATTGCTGAGCTACGTCCTAGTTCAACTTGCAGGAATGACCGTCTTGCTTACTGTAGTTAGTAGTAACCATCCATAAACTACCCCACCAGCACAACTGAACAGTCAAAGATAATGGGGAATTGTGTGCAAATTATAACTGGAAACTAAGACTCAGGTTATAAAAAAAAAATATGGAATTATCCTTTAATATCAACTGAACCAACAGAATTTTCAGTTGTCAATTTCTCTTCCGACTGGAGTGCAAAATGATGTCTTGGTAATCCCCTACTTGGTTGTTGAAATGAGGGTTTTGTCACCTTTTTGCCAACATGTTGATGGAAGATGGCGGCGCAAATTCACGTTTGTGGCAGCCTCACTAAGTAACGTCCATGCAGTGTCTTTTTCCACGTCTGCGTCTAAGTTTGTCTTTGTTTGATGGCTGGGAGAGCTGGCGCTGGATTGGCTGGGAGAGCTTGGTCTACTGCATCCTGTGGGCCCAGGGACCACAGCCCTGCCTGGAACTGTGCCCGAAGAGGAAACACCGAGGGCAGTCTGACAGGATGCAGATGCGAGGCAGGCTAAGCTAACTGCTAGCCCATGCAGAACAGCAGTTCCAATAACACCAAGGGTGGTCTGGCAGCAGCCTCGCCTACCCTTGACTGTGTTTTTAGTGTGGAGTGCGGGGAGGTGTGTCAAAGGTGTCTAACTGGGAGAGCTGGCGCTGGATCGGCTGAGGGAGCTTGGTCTGCTGCGTGCTGTGGGCCAAAGGACCACGGCCCTGACCGGAGCTGTGCCCGAAGAGGAAACACAGAGGGCGGCCTGACAGGATGCGGAAGTGGGACAGGTTAAGCTAACTGCTAGCCCAAGAAGACCAGCAGTTCCGACAATCATCCTGGCTGGCGTTCGTTCTCCTGGACAGTGATTTTTTTTTTTTTTTGTAGTCTAGATAAATGTGTTACTTTGGATATGTGTGTTCTTGTAGTTCTTGTAGTATTTGGATATGTGTTTTTGTCTTTGTGTTGCACTGCTGTGGGCTGGGGGAAACGATGTTACATTTCATTTCATGTGTGCAAGTGCATGAAATGAAATGAAATGACAAGAGTGTTTCGGATTCTGATGTTGGTACCTATTCTCCCCAGGCGGCCCCAGGTTACCACACAGCAAAGATGATCATCAGGCTGATCACTGCCATTGGAGACATAGTCAATAACGACTCTGTTGTGGGAGATCGCCTCAAGGTCATCTTCCTTGAAAACTACAGGGTCACTCTAGCTGAAAAAGGTAAGAAATATTTACGTGATAGGACATTCTCTCCACCACGTTAAGGTGACTATTCTCGGAAGAGGGGTTTGTGTGTCCCGGTGATCCTGGGAGCTGTGTCTCCTCCAAGAATCATCACCTTAACATGGTGGAGGGGTTTGTGTGTCCCAGTAATTCTGGGAGCTGTGTTGTTGGGGGCAATAGCCTCTGGCAGGGTCTCCCAAGGCAAATTGGTCCCAGGGGAGGGGCCAGACTAAGAGCGATTCCCAAAAAACCCAGTGCATTTTACATCAGCAGAGTTACAGCACCTTGCCCGGAAAAGGGAAACCGGGGCCCCCTCCTGGAGCCAGACCTGGGAGGGGAGCTTGCTGGTGAGCATCTGGTGGCTGGGCCTTGGCCCATGAGGCCCAGTTGGGGCCAGCCCGAAAAAACAAGATGGAGCCACCAAACGCGGGGATGAGCATTGCGGTAGGGTGCAATGCAGGCCAGGCGGCAGGCAAAGGCGGGAACCGGGGCATGCTGACTTCCGGCATCACAGATTGGTCCTCGGGATGTGGAATGTCACCTTTCTGGCAGGGAAGGAGCCTGAGCTGGTGCAGAAGGTGGAGCGGTACCAACTAGATATAGTTGGGCTCCACGCATAGCCCATGCTATGCGTGGAGGTGACCAAACACCAAGACTAAACACCTGGAGAAGGGCTGGACTCCTTACTTTTTCAGAGCTGGCCAAGGTGACAGGCGCCGGGCAGGTGTGGGGATACTCACAGGTCCCCGGTTGAGCGTCGCTGTGTTGGAGTTCTCCCCGGGGAATGAGAGGGTTGCCTCTACGACTGCGAGTCGATGGGGAAAGGCTCTGATTGTTGTGTGTGCTTATGCACCGAATAGCAGTTTGGAGTATCCGGCCTTCTTGGAGTCTCTGGGTGGTGTCCTGGATAGGGCTCCGGCTCGGGACTCTATAGTTCTGCTGGGGGACTTCAATGCTCATGTGGGCAACGATGGAGAAACCTGGAGGGGCGTGATTGGGAGGAACGGCCTCTCCGATCGAACCTGAGCAGTGCATTGTTATTGGACTTCTGTGCGATTCATGAATTGGCAATAACAAACACCATGTTCAAACACAAGGTAGTTCATAAGTGTACTTGGTACCAGAACACCTTAGGCCGAAGATCGATGATAGACTTTGTGGTCTTATCATCAGATCTGCGGCCGTATGTTTTGGACACTCAGGTGAAGAGAGGAGCAGAGCTGTCAACTGATCACCACCTGGTGGTGAGTTGGATCACATGGTGGGGAAGGCTGCCAGACAGACCTGGCAAACCCAAACGTGTAGTGAGAAATGGGAATGTCTGGCGGAGGCCCCTGTCCGTGAGGTCTTCAACTCCCACCTCCAGAAGAAGTTCTCATGTATCCCGAGGGAGGCTGGGGACATGGAGTCTGAATTGGCCATGTTCAAAGCCTCTATTGTAGATGCGGCAGGCAGGAGCTGTGGTCATAAGGTCATCGGTGCCTGTCGAGGCGGCAACCTAAGAACCCGTTGGTGGACACCGGCGGTGAGGGAAGCCGTCAGGCTGAAGAAGGAGGCCTTTTGGACTTGGTTAGCCAAGGGGTCTCCTGAAGCAGCAGACAGGTACCAGGAGGCCAGAAGGGCAGCTGCTTTGGCGGTCATGGAAGCAAAAACTCGGGTATGGGAGGAGTTTGGTGAGGCTATGGAGGAGGACTTTGGGTTGGCCTCAAGGAAGTTCTGGCAAACCATCTGGCGACTCAGGAAGGGGAAGCAGGGCTTGGAGGACTTGGAGAAGGCTTACGACCGTGTACCCCAGGGCACTCTGTGAGGGGTACTGCGGGAGTATGGGGTACCGGGGCAGTTGCTACAAAGCCATCCGGTCCTTGTATAACCAAAGTGAGAGCTGTGTCCGCATTTTCGGCACAAAGTCAAACACGTTTTCGGTGGGTGTCGGACTCCGCCAAGGTTTTCCCTTGTCTCCGATTCTGTTTGTGATATTCATGGACAGGATCTCAAGGTGCAGCCAAGGTGAGGAATGTGTCCGTTTTGGGAATCTCAGAATTGCATCTCTGCTCTTCGCAGATGATGTGGTTTTGTTGGCTTCATCAGAACGTGACCTCCAGCGTGCACTGGGGCGGTTTGCAGCTACTGAGTATGAAATGGCTGGGATGAGAGTCAGCACCTCCAAGTCTGAGGCCATGGTTCTCTACCGGAAAATGGTGGATTGTGCCCTCTGGGTTGGGGATGAGTTGCTGCCTCAAGTGAAGGAGTTCAAGTATCTCGGGGTCTTGTTCACGAGTGAGGGTAGGATGGAGCAGGAGATTGACAGGCGGATTGGTGCAGCATCAGCAGTAATGTGGACATTGTACTGGACCGTTGTGGTGGAGAAGGAGCTGAGCTGGAAGGCAAAGTTCTCAATTTACCAGTCAATCTTTGTTCCAACCCTCACCTATGGTCATGAGCTTTGGGTAGTGACCGAAAGGGTGAGATCGTGGATACAAGCGGCTGAAATGAGTTTCCTCCGTGGGGTGTCTGGGCTCAGCCTTAGAGATAGGGTGAGGAGCTTGGACATCCGGAGGAGGGAGCTTGGAGTAGAGCCGCTGCTCCTTTGCATCGAAAGGAGCCAGTTGAGGTGGTTCGGGCATCTGATTAGGATGCCCCCTGGGTGCCTTCCTTTGGAGGTTTACCGGGCATGGCCAACTGGGAGGAGACCCCAGGGTAGACCCAGAACTCGCTGGAGGGACTACATGTCCAATCTGGCCTGGGAATGCCTTGGGATCCCCCAGGAGGAGCTGGAAGGTGTTGCTGGGGAGAGGGACATCTAGAGTGCCTTACTTAGCTTGCTGCCACCACGACCCGACCCCGGAAAAGCAGCTGATGATGAATAAATGAATGAATGAACATATTCTCTTTCCTTAATCCTAAAGTATGGTTAAGCGATTCTGGATGGAAGTTAGCAAGCATTAGCTATATTTCAGAAAACATAATGCAAAAGAACCCACCCCCTCACTTCTGCCTAAGAGCCTCATGAACGCAAAAACTGATTGACAGCAAGTACCAATGGAGACACCAGCTTGCAAAGAACTGTCCTGCTTGGCTGATAAGGAGCAGATACAGAGAAAATGTTCTGTCTCTGTTTACAGTGCCTAGGGCGGCCACAGAGGCTGGATTTTTTTTTCTTTTATCAATACATCTCCTTACTTGATAGCTGGCGGGGTGTAGAAAGAATTTTACTAAATGTAATAAAAGGTGTTTCAATTTAAAATCGCTGATAGTTTAATTCTTGTCGCTCATAATTGTATTAATTATTCTTCTGGTTCAGTTACAGAGAAAAATCCTTGCTCCCTCCACTCTCTTTCTTGCGCTTTCTTGCCATTGCTGCATATCTCTCTCCTCAGTCATCCCGGCGGCTGACCTGTCAGAGCAGATCTCCACAGCAGGCACCGAGGCCTCTGGCACTGGTAATATGAAATTCATGCTGAATGGTGCCCTCACCATAGGCACCATGGATGGTGCCAACGTGGAGATGGCCGAGGAGGCTGGAGAGGAGAACCTCTTCATTTTCGGCATGAGGGTGCCCGACGTGGAAGCTCTGGACAAAAAGGGGTGAGAGCCATTATTGTGTGATCAGATGACAACTATGATCAATATTCATGACAGATGGGCGTCCGGGTAGCGTAGCGGCCTATTCCGTTGCCTACCAACACGGAGATCGCCAGATTGAATCCCTGTGTTACCTCTGGCTTGGTCGGGTGTCCCTACAGATACAATTGGCCGTGTCTGCGGGTGGGAAGCCAGATGTGGGTATGTGTCCTGATCGCTGCACTAGTGCCTCCTCTGGTTGGTCGGGTGCCTTTTCAGGGGGGAAACTCCTCACTGTCAGGTGAAAAGAAGCGGCTGGTGACTCCACATGTATTGGAGGAGGCATTTGGTAGTCTGCAGCCCTCCCAGATCAGCACAGGGGGTGGAGCAGCAACTGGGATGGCTTGGAAGAGTGGGGTAATTGACCAAGTACAATTGGGGAGACAAGGGGGGGTGGGTTTCATGACAGATAAAAGTGAAATAGAAGATCAAATGGAGAGCTAAGGATAGCAGGATATCTACCAAATTAAGACTTTGTAGATATCCTGCTCTAAAGGCAACTTGTCTCTGAGTGTTATTCAAGTAAAGATCTCTTTATTTTGTGTAGATCTAATACACAGAAACAATGTTGTTACATTTCCAGGGGTGAGTTTTAAATAACTGGCTGACTGAACTACACTTCCTCCTCAGTTATGATGCCCTGTCGTATTATAACCGCATCCCTGAACTGAAGCAGGCCATAGACCAGATCTCTGGAGGGTTCTTCAGCCCCGATCACCATGACCTCTTCAAAGACATCATCAACATGCTGATGTACCATGACAGGTTAGCCACACGGTGATGCTGACATGTATGACCAGGCATCTCGGGTCAGCTGACAGCGATGTCCTGCTAGCCATGACATTATGAAATTTAAAGGTTTGTTTGTCTGTACCACAGGTTTAAGGTGTTTGCTGATTATGAAGAGTACATCAAATGCCAAGAAAAAGTCAGTGCTCTCTACAAGGTCAGTGGTGACTGATGGAAGGTCTTTGAATTTTCTTTTTCATCAGTGGTAGATGCAGCCTGAATACAGCACAGCGAAGGTGTCTAGGAACATGTTCACACCGCAGGCCTTAATTTCTGTGTATTGTGTATACATCTGTTTTGTTGGACGGTTTTTTTTTGTCTGTGTTCACGTTAATCTTCACCAGTGACCCCATACACAATAACAGTATATGTAGAAGCCAAATAGATATTAATCCACCGACTCTGCTGTCTTTCCGCCGACCTCGTTCATTGCTGTATGGTCAAAGCTACATAACGTGGCGTCCGGGTGGCGTGGCGGTCTATTCTGTTGCCTACCAACACGGGGATTGCCAGTTCGAATCCCCGTGTTACCTCCAGTTTGGTCGGGCATCCCTAAAGACACAATTGGCCATGTCTGCGGGTGGGAAGCCAGATGTGTCCTGGTCGCTTCACTAGCGCCTTCTCTGGTTGGTTGGGTGCCTGTTCAGGGGGGAACTGGGGGGAATAGCGTGATCCTCCCACGCGCTGCGTCCCCCTGGTGAAACTCCTCACTGTCGGGTGAAAAGAAGCAGCTGGTGACTCCCTCCACATGTATCGGAGGAGACGTGGTAGTCTGCTGCCCTCCCCGGATCGGCAGAGGGGGTGGAGCAGTGACTGGGGCGGCTTGGAAGAGTGGGGTGCTGAGTGCAATTGGGAGAAAAGGGGGGGGGGTTACATAACACTATATTAAACCCAAAAATGCAGATTATTGAGGACAGGGATGTGTGGCATGGACAGTGTTATAAAATCCCGATGAATTCCAGTTTTAACAGTCAGACTCAAGCTGCGTAGCCGCATGTCTGGTTTTATCTAGGATCACATATTATCTCATCTCGTCACATATTACAGTGGTCCAAATCTGAATGGAAAAGGTGTTTCCTGTGTTTTATGTGTGTGTGTGTGTGTTTTCACACTGCTTGGAAACCCCCCCCCCCCCGATCCGTCACATTACAAAAAAAATCATGTTGGGTTTAAGGTTCTGTCTGAGCGTAGACTTGGGTTACTTTTCCTTATCTACTGTGTAATGACCCGTTTCTCTCTGCTGACAGAATCCCAAAGAGTGGACCAAGATGGTGATTCATAACATTGCCGCCTGTGGTAAATTCTCCAGCGACCGCACCATTTCCCAGTACGCCAGGGAAATCTGGGGCATGGAGCCCAGCCTGGAGAAAATCGGAGCTCCCGATGATCCCCACTAAGGATCATGGCCTTATGAAGTTCTACCACTTCCAGTTCGGCATGATATGTTGTTCATGATCAGATAAACCCCATCACTTGTTCATTGTGTGAGACGTGGCAGTATTTGTGGAGATCATTTAACAGTTTAACCCCTGTTTATCTTGACGACCATTCACCCATATCATTTCCCAAGTGGCTTGGTAACGACTTCCATCAAAAGTGGGCCTATTCAGAATCTGGACTTTCCTGCACCAGCAACGCATATGCCCCAGCTGCGGCCGACACGGCTGCTGTTCTGACAGGCTGCATACATTCCCCTTCCACCTATGAGCTTATATGGACCCTGCGAAAACATGCAAACAACCTGCGAAAACATACAAACCTCATCACTGTTACGACACCAAAAAAAAACTAAACAAAACAGGTCTTCCATGAACCAGACACCAAGTTCAAGTGTGGTTCAACTGAAGGTGGCCAGATGGGCACCTTCTCACCAGGGCACTGTGATCAGCTGGCGTCGGCTTGCAGAAGAAGAAACGCCTTTAAATGTTTCCATCGTCGTTCATATGCTGCGCGGCTCACAGGTCATCATCACGTCTCGGTTTAGGTGATGATTTAGGTTGTCTCGACAACTGTTCTATGGTGTGTTCTGGACGTGTTCATTTCTGTGTGACGTCATTTGTGGTCGCCGTAGCAGTGCAGAGCTGTGACCTATTGACCCACCGTCTCCTGACTCGTGTTCTGTCCAGCATGACTCGTGTCTCGGTTTCCTTGTTCCGGAAGAGCTCTTTAGTTAGAAGAGATCAGAGCCTTTCCCTGACCCGTGTGCGGCTGTGTGTGTGTTTAACCCCAAGCAAAGCATCGCTGTGTTGTGACTCTAACTTGCCTTTGTGTTCAACTACTGCATCACTGTGCTCCACCGCCACTGCAGAGGTGTTTAATGAAGGCTCCGGACGGTCGGATAGGTTCGGGTGCACTTTGACGAGTCTTGCTATATCACCGTGTTGAGCGTTCTTTGACATGTTATTTTTTAGTCACTCCTTCAGGTCAATAAACAAATGAGAATAAAGGTAAAACGAGGACACTGCTTCTTTCTTTGGTTCCAAGTGACGCGTGGCAGCGCAGTTCTCAGGGCGAACACAGGCGCCTGCGGCCATCCATCAGGCGGTTAATTACCTCCACCCGCTGCTCCACCTGCAACATCGGCTGAACGCAATGAACTAGAAAACCAGCAGTGTACCTCCACCTGCTGCTCCACAACTGGGTTAAAAGCTACTGCCCCGCCACTACTTCTCGGAAGCCTTCTGGACCTCTGTACTGGTAGTGCGCTTTCTTTGTGGTCCTCCGGTGCTAAAACATGAGTGGGGTTTTTCGGGGCTTGTCGAGGCTGCGATGGGCTCGTGCTACTAGAGGGCGTGTGACGTTTCAGCAACATGCAAAGAACGTCACCGGCAAGCCACCCAAAGAGGAAACTGGCGCTTTGGTAAGTTGACCGGCTCAATGCACCTTTTTACCTTATTTCTTTTGGTTCTAGTACTATAGTGCATAACTAGTCCACCGACTTCCGGTTTTTACTGCAGCGGTCATACCAGTTTCCTGTTTGTTGGCGCGTGCTATTGACATTGGCGTATTTTTTGGCGATGCCTGCAAGATTTACCATGGATACATGTCAACCACATGCACACAACTGTCCACACACTTTCACCTGCACCTGCCAGCACACGGCTGGAAAGTAGACATGTTAGCCCTTGGCTAACGGGTCGGACCCTTTAGTCGACTGGTTAACGTCTCGCTTGCGGAGCGGGAGACACGGGTTCGCGTCCCCGCTGTGGCGGTTCCCGGACTGCCCCCCTAATTCGTTACATTGGTGTCAGAAGTGGGATACGCGCGGGCGCGCTTTCCCGAAGGAGGGAGGGGGGTAGTGTAACGTGCATGGATAAGTAGACACGCTGGCCGCTAGCTGAAGGGTCTGAGCCTTTAGTCGAGCGGTTAGCGATGTCTCCTGCGTTGCGGGTCATATGGGTTCGCGTCTCGGACGCGGCAGTTCCTGTGGTTGCCCCCCCCCCCGAATTCGCTACAATATCAAGTTACGTGGACTTTATGTACAACTTGAAACTTTTAATAAACAGGAAACTGGTATGACCGCTGCAGTAGAAACCGGAAGTCAGTAGGCTACAGTTATGCACAGAGTGGATTTCCTCCAATTTCCCCCGAGAAATGAACGATAAGCTAACAAAAGTATTGTCATTGCAGGGATCTCTGGTTGCCCTGACTGTTTTGTCTCTGGCCATCCTTGGTCCATCTGGTTGGATACTTGCCCATCTTGATGACTATAAAAAAGCGTGACTGATGATCCAGGCCCCGGTGTCCAGTTGCCATCTGCCACTGCAAACACCTCTCAGAGCTTTGTCTACATGCAACACGGTGAATCTAAACGGACCTCCAGCAGTCTTTATGTGAACTGTTGCAGTCCACCATCACACCAGCCGTTGCTGCTGAGGAGCTGACTTCTGTTGTCCCTCACAATGTCTCAATAAACCATGGATGTTTTTGAGCTGTGTACATGCCGGTATGCATTTTTATGAGATGAAATATCAATACAAGGCACGGTGACGCTGTGCGGCAACCACTGCAAGAAGGTCCTGGGTTCGAACCCCGGGGTTGTCCAACATTGGGGGGGGGGGGTCATCCCAGGTCAAGTAGTATCGGCTGCAGCCTGGGGGAAGGCGGAGTAGGACCATCCAGCCCGACCAGCCCCGCCCACATTAATTACGTCACCGTGCTTCGTTCCCCAGCCCACATCGATTACTCACCGTGCTTTTGATTGGAAGTTTTACCACACAGGTCCAGCCCCGAAACAATAAACAGGACTGCTTTATAGCAGTTACTACCACACTCTGTATTAGGTAGGATACGTAAATGTAGCTATTGCACTCATGTTACCGTGTACACACACACACACACACGTGTATATGTTTACTGGTAGTACTGCATACATGAACACACAGCACTTCCACTCGGCCCTTGAGAAAGCAAACCATAAGGAATAGCAGGACACTAGGGAGACGCACCATATGAACGGTTAAGAAAAGTGTTTTGTTAAACATGGAGTGTGGGGATCAGTGGAATCAGGAGTGTAAGGTGTGCATGATGTAACGACATGGGCCATTTACTCTGCGGACCCTGCACATAGCTGGCAGCAGAAGTGACTGTAGAAGCCAGCATGCGAGTTCGCAGAGTAGACCCACAGGATTACCACATTAAAAAATATTGGCATGGCGGTGTTCTATCCATAGAGATACTTGCTTACTTAGCCAGGGGCCGATGGTGTGAAGGCAGGGGCTGATGGTGTTAAGGCAGGGGCCAATGGTGTTAAGGCAGGGGCCAATGGTGTGAAGGTAGGGGCTGATGGTGTTAAGGCAGGGGCCAATGGTGTTAAGGCAGGGGCCAATGGTGTGAAGGTAGGGGCCAATGGTGTTGAAGGTAGGGGCCAATGGTGTTGAAGATGGGCCGATGGTGTGAAGACGGGCCGATGGTGTTGAAGGCAGGCGCCGATGGTATTAAAGGCAGGGGCCGATGGTGTAGTGAAGGCAGGGGCCAATGGTGTAGTGAAGGCAGGGGCCGATGGTGTAAAGGCAGGGGCCAATGGTGTAGTGAAGGCAGGCGCCGATGGTATTAAAGGCAGGGGCCGATGGTGTGGTGAAGGCAGCTGCTGTGTTTATGACAGGGCCCGCTCTTGTGGCGATACCAGGGGTTGTGGTTGCTTCGGTTCCTAAGACTGTCTGCTCATTGGGAGTTCAACTGGATCTGCAGTCCACTCCCCAATGTTTTCTTCATGTTGTCAGTCGTTTTTGAATTGCAGCCATTGTCACAATGGTGCAACATGTTCCCCATTAAAAATGTATGGGACGAGGGAGTCATATTTAAGAAGTGGTCGCTCTTCCTCATCCCACTGAAGAGCTGCTCGGCACACTGGCTATTGGCCCAGCCACATAACTCAGGAACAAGGTCTATCTTACCCGCAACAGATCCTTTTTGTCTTTGGTGTTTGCCTCGTGAAAGTGGTCATAAAGAGCATAATGCTCTGATGACCCTTGTCACCGGGCGGCCATCTTCATCAGGCACTGGCTTCTTTGTAGTTAGCCAAGGCAAGCTGACTTTCACTTGCCCTGCGGAGGCCAATCTGATGTTCTCATCTGTAGGATCCAGTAGTCTGCCCTCATGAGGGCTGGAGGGCAGGGCCTGTGGCGCTCTTATGTTTATATGTGTTGCCAGTCCCCCTGCAAAATCACACAAGGTCACGCTGGGGAAATGCTTCATTGATAGCAGCTGATCAGCAAAGTCTCTCGGGCTCTCGGCCCTTAGGTTAAATTTAACTCCATAAACAACATGTGACCACAGCCCACCCCCCCTGGTGAAAGAAAGTTATTGTAACCGTTATCAGTAAGTATTTAAAGTAAGAAGTATTCATTCTAAAAGTTATTACTCACCAGAAGCCCCCCAGACCTTTTCAAACACTTTGTCATATGCTGACCGGCTCTACATTTCTTGGCGGAGCCTCATAATTAGGTCCAACCTGGAGCCCTTGGAGTCTATGCCACGCTCCCTGCAGAGACTACACACAGCTTCCATCTATGATGTCCAGTAGCAAACATTACAGACCTGATGGATTCAATCATGAGAAAACCCATACAAATAACACCACAGTGTGCAAATACCTTAAGTTTCAGAACCTCATCAGTGAGCCGTCCTCTGTAATACACAAGTCAGATGCTTCAACTGGGTCCCTTGGTATATGGACTTTGCAGTGTTCTGTGTTTAAGACCACATTGAAACCAAGACCAATCCATGATGCCCAGTTATGGTAACCGGGCCTACCACAAATGGGTTCTGCCCATTACCTGTAGGAACATTTCAGAAATAGTAGTATGCAATACCTTACCCCCCATTGCAGCACATACAGTAATATCATGAATGTCCCACCAAGCAAATTCTGGATGTAGACAAATTCTTGTTCTGGATTTAGTTCATACTTACTTGGCACCGATCCATGACTGACCATTTCTAATGACAAAGACTCCCAGAACTCTTCAACATTAACATTTCCCTCATAATCCTGCTGCTTACTAGACAAGAAACAAGACAACAGCAAAAGCAAATATTGCACTATTATGAATGATGCTACCTCAGTGGGCTCATCAGATATCCATATATTCTGCTTTCAAATCTGGTGGAACTACAGGCTGCAGAAGACGCTATGTTAGTGTAATGAGTTATTTTATAGGCAAGCACGGTGTCAATATAGATCATGTAACATCTGGTCATATAAGCTAGGTTAAGAAGAGAGGTGATGATCAGCAGCAGCAGTATGGTTTCATGCCAGGAAAGAGCACCACAGATGTGATGTTTGCTTTGAGAATGTTGATGGAGAAGTATAGAGGAGGCCAGAAGGAGGTACATTGTGAATTTGTAGATTTAGAGAAAGCATACGACAGGGTGCCGAGAGAGGAGGTGTGGTATTGTATGAGGAAGTCGAGAGTGGCAGAGAAGTATGTAGAAGTGGTGCAGGATATGTATGAGGGAAGTGTAACAGTGGTGAGGTGTGTAGTTGGAATGACAGATGGGTTCAAGGTGGAGGTGGGACTATATCAAGGATCAGCTCTGAACCCTTTCTTGTTTGCAATGGTGATGGGCAGGTTGACGGACGAGATCAGGCAGGAGTCTCCGTGGACTATGATGTTTGTGGATGACATTGTGATCTGTAGCGAGAGTAGGGTGCAGGTGGAGGAGAGCCTGGAGAGGTGGAGGTATGCACTGGAGAGAAGAGGAATGAACGTCAGTAGGAGCAAGATGGAATACCTATGCATGGATGAGAGGGAGGACAGTGGAATGGTGAGGATGCAAGGAGTAGAGGTGATGAAGGTGTATGAGTTTAAATACTTGGGGTCAACTGTCTGAAGTAACGGGGAGTGCAGAAGAGAGGTGAAGAAGAGAGTGCAGGCAGGGTGGAGTGGGTGGAGAAGAGTGTCAGGAGTGATGTGTGACAGAAGGGTACCAGCAAGAGTTAAAGGGAAGGTTTACAAGATGGTAGTGAGACCAGCTATGTTATATGGTTTGGAGACAGTGGCGCTGATGAAAAGACAGCAGGTGGAGCTGGAGGTGGTGGAGGTGGCAGAGATGAAGATGATAAGATTTTCATTGGGAGTGATGAAGAAGGACAGGATTAGGAACAAGTATATTAGAGGGACAGCTCAGGTTGGACGGTTTGGAGACAAAGCAAGAGAGACAAGATTGAGATGGTTTGGACATGTGTGGAGGAGAGATGCTGGGTATACTGGGAGAAGGATGCTGAATATGGAGCTGCCAGGGAAGAGGAGAAGAGGAAGGCCAAAGAGGAGGTTTATGGATGTGGTGAGGGAGGACATGCAGGTGGCTGGTGTGACAGAGGAAGATGCAGAGGACAGGAAGAGATGGAAACGGATGATCCGCTGTAGCGCCCCCTAACGGGAGCATCCGAGAGTAGTAGTACATTACGTCACATTACATTACAGTCATTTAGTCGTCGCTTTTATCCAAAGCGACTTACAATAAGTGCATCATTTAACGTAGGACATCAGGAGAACCACTAGTCATCAGAGGTCATAAGTTCATCTAAACAAGAATCTAAGAGCAAAACCAGTGCTAAAGTAAAAGTGCAAGAAAGAGTTGTGTTTTTTTTAAATGAGTGAATACAACAAGTGCTAAGAACAAGTAACAGGGTAGTAGTTCTTAAAGAGCTGAGTTTTCAACCTGTGGTGAAAGATGGGAAGCGACTCGGCTGTCCTGACATCAGTGGGGAGTTCATTCCACCACTGGGGGGCCAGGACAGAACCGAGCCGTGACCGGGTCGATCGGCAGCAGGGGCCTCTGAGCGACGGGGCAACCAGGCGTCCCGAGGCAGCAGAGCCAAGTGGTCGGGCGGGGGTGTAGGGCTTGACCATGGCCTGGAAATAGGAAGGAGCTGTTCCTTTCACTGCCCTGTAGGCCAGCACCAGAGTCTTAAACCGGATGGGAGCAGCTACTGGGAGCCAGTGTAGGGACATGAGAAGGGGAGTTGTGTGGGAGAACTTAGGGCGGTTGAGCACCAGACGAGCTGCAGCTTTCTGAACAAGCTCCAGAGGTCTGATGGCCGACGCCGAGGCGCCAGCAAGGAGGGAGTCGCCGTAGTCCAGCCGGGAGATGACCAGAGCCTGGATGAGCACCTGTGCCGTCTCGTCGGTGAGGAATGGGCAAATCCTCCTGATGTTATAGAGGAGAAATCTGCAGGAGCGAGCAACCGATGCAGTACTACTACTACTACTACTAATGTTACTTATATAGCACCTGTCAGGGTCTGTCATGTGTCAGTTTCCCATTTTATTATGATAGTCTTGTCTCTGTGTTCACGTCCTGTTCCCCATGTGATTACCTGTCCCCGCCCTTATGTGTTTCCCCTGCGCCTCCTTATCCCTCCCCTCCTGTGCGTATTTAACCAGTGCTCCCCTGTCTAGTCTCCTAGAGCAGCAGTCCAGCGTTTCATGTTGGAGAGTCTCCCCGTGTCTGACTGTTTCGTTCCTGCTTTCCGAGTCTCCGTCTCCTGTTTTGGTACCGTCGCCTGTTTGTTGAAGTCTTCTGCCTGCCGATTTTGCACCTCTGCCTGTCCTGATTTTGACCTTTGGACCGAATGAAAGACCCTGAGAACTGGTTGCCGTCTGCCTGCCTGCATTTGCGTCCGCCAGTCTCTGTGTTCACGACAGCACCTTTCTAAAAAATGTTACAAAGTTCTTCACAACCCCCACCCAAAAAAAACAGATAAAACCAGACAAGGCAGGAATAAGAGTAAGTAGTAGTAGCAGTAGAAGTACTAGCAGCAGCAATAGTAGTAGTAGTAGTAGTAGTAATTATCATCCAGAGAGGAAGGCGTTAAGTCACAGTGTTTCTCAACCCAGTCCTCAAGGACCCCCTATCCTGCATATTGTCTCTGCAACCCTGAATAGGTACCTGTTTGTGGTTATTCAACCAATCAGCAATGAATTTTGTCAGACGTTGCACACCTTGCATAATTAAGTGCTGCGAGATGATTGGTCGAGTAAGTACAAGCAGGGCTACCTATGCAGGGTTACAATGAAAACCTGCAGGATAGGGGGGTCCTTGAGGACTGGGTTGAGAAACACTGCGTTAAGGCGTCTAGACATGAGACAGGCAGGAATGGAGTTTAAAATCACTATACTGAGAACAGGACAGGACTTAGATGTGTTTATGCATGCTCCATAATCCAGGTAGGAAAATCAAAGGAAGTTGAATCAGGTCATCTGGATGATTGACAGATACGTCACTACGTCAAAAAAAGTTAACTGGATGAGTGATGAAACGTATCTGTCAATAAACGTAAAAGGGAACCAGGAGGGGGTCGAGAGGTTATATAATACGGGCAGCATTGGGGAACAGGGTGGGATTTTTGCCTTTTATTTGAAATAAGACGATCGGCGTTCGGACGATCTAATGCCATGACTGCACACGTGCGGTAGGTGGCGCTGTGCGTCTTTGGTTTGGGATCCACCGATGAACACGAGGAAGAAGGGGGGAAAAAAAGGGAGGAAGAAGAAGAAGCGGCAGCAAACGCGGAAGAAGAAGAAGTTGAAGCCGCAGCGATCTGTTTATTTTGGGTTACGTCGCTCCGCCAAGAGTCGACGGACTACTTCCAGCTCGCCATGTCTCACCCGGCCAAGAGTAAGACGCTGCCTGCCGCCGCCAAAACCGGCGAGTACGAGGTTTCTCTGTCCTTCAGGGACGAACTGGCGGCCACGATCCACGGAGCGTTTGATGTGGCGGTGGACATCGCGGTGTTGGAGGTGACCAAGCTGGTCGGTCAGGCGATGGGAGACCTCCGCCGCCAGATGCTGGAGAACCAAAGCGAGAACCAGTCCCTCAAACAGCGTCTGCTGAAAGCGGAGGAGAAGCTGGACTCGGTGCGCAAGTTCCTCGGCCAGAGAGACGATAGTTGTGCGTCGACGACACAACACACGATCGACGAAAGCCACACAACTCAGCCGTCCAGAAGTTGTCAGCCGGACCGCCACCCCGCCAGAGATCCCAGACAAGCCGCCGAGGAGGAAGCCATGGGGCCGCCTGGCCGAGACGCTTCATCGGATCTAGAGAAAGAGCGAAGAGAGCAGCGAGATGGATGCCCTCAGGAAAACCTTCCGGTCGTCTCTCAGGGCTACTCCAAACATGCCTCCAAAAACACAACTGCCTTTGATCACTTGCTTAAAGGTATGTCACGGATCACCTACTACTACCACTACTACTACTACTACTACTTCCGGCTGCCACCGTTAGGGGGCGCCACAGCGGATCATCCGTTTCCATCTCTTCCTGTTCTCTGCATCTTCCTCTGTCACACCAGCCACCTGCATGTCCTCCCTCACCACATCCATAAACCTCCTCTTTGGCCTTCCTCTTCTCCTCTTCCCTGGCAGCTCCATATTCAGCATCCTTCTCCAGTATACCCAGCATCTCTCCTCCACACATGTCCAAACCATCTCAATCTCGCCTCTCTTGCTTTGTCTCCAAACCGTCCAACATAGCTGATCTCACTACCATCTTGTAAACCTTCCCTTTAACTCTTGTATGTCACAGATGGTGACCCATTGTTATTTTTGTTGAACCAATCCCTGACAGACCCTGCATGTACCCAGCCCCATTTGTGACCCCACCTCTTCATAATGTGTTGCCCTGAGATGGAGTCACATCAGTTTGCCATAGACGGACATGAGGAATAAAGCAGAAAGTTCCCTTTTTTAAAATCTGTTTTTAAAAGAAGATGGCTCCACCTGCTTCATTTCTTCCCCATATGTTAGACAGACAACACTGTCCTCGAACTTTGCTGTACGTTACCATAACAACCAGCGAAGAAGTGAAGCAGGCGGAACCATCTTCATCAGTAGCACAGGCTGTCGAAATACGTGATTTAAGATTTGTTTCACCCTTGCTAAACACTTTACCCCGCTGGCAGGACTGCAGAGACCTTGGGAACATGGGCTTACTTTCAAAGATGCAATAAATTATTGAAAACGGCTAAAAATGTTGTTCCTCATGCCTGTCTATGGGAAGCTCTTCTGTCTATGGGAAGCTCTTCTGTCTATGTGAAGCTCTTCTGTCTATGGTAAGCTCTTCTGTCTGTTGTAAACTCTTCTGTCTATGGGAAGCTCTTATGTCTATGGGAAGCTCTTATGTCTATGGGAAGCTCTTCTGTCTATGGTAAGCTCTTCTGTCTATGGGAAGCTCTTCTGTCTATGGTAAACTCTTCTGTCTATGGGAAGCTCTTCTGTCTATGGTAAGCTCTTAAATCTATGGCAAACTCTTCTGTCTATGGGAAGCTCTTCTGTCTACGGGAAGCTCTTCTGTCTATGGGAAGCTCTTCTGTCTATGGGAAGCTCTTCTGTCTGGGAAGCTCTTCTGTCTATGGTAAGCTCTTATGTCTATGGTAAGCTCTTCTGTCTATGGTAAGCTCTTCTGTCTATGGGAAGCTCTTCTGTCTATGGTAAGCTCTTCTGTCTATGGTAAGCTCTTCTGTCTATGGGAAGCTCTTCTGTCTATGGGAAGCTCTTCTGTCTATGGGAAGCTCTTCTGTCTATGGTAAGCTCTTCTGTCTATGGGAAGCTCTTCTGTCTATGGGAAGCTACCCCATCAATTCGTAACATTCTCTGAAATGGGGTCACATATGGGGCTGGCCTTAACCCTGACTTTCTTTTCTGTAAAGAATCGGATGAAGAGGTCTCCAGTTTACGTGTGGTCAAAATGGAAAACCCTCAGCACCCATGTCGAGACATGACACTTCAGTCCAGCGACTCGCCATCACTTCGCTGTGGGGTTGAGAACCCTGAATCGGAGCAAGTCAGAATAAAACAAGAGAAAGCTGTTGAAGTGGGAGACGGTCCTGACTGCTGCTTTGACGAGTCCATCAGAATGGAGGATTTTGGTCTTGACAGTCTGCCTCTAGTCCAGTCCAAAATCCTGGAGGAGTGGAAACCAGCGCTGTTGGATATTCAGAACCGAGATGCAGACAGTCTGCTTCCATTCAGCAGCCTTGCTCTGGGTGAGTGAGAGAAAAGAAAAAAACCCATGAAATTTTATTTTTGAGCTTATAAAAAAAAATGTTTTCCCTTCCTGGAAAAATACAAAAATGTTCAAGTTAATGTCACCCTGCACTTGCAGGCATACAACAGAGAATTGGAATTGAGATTAGGATGACTATGAATGATCTCCTACCACCATATTGGTACCCAGCTGTTAGTCAAATCAAACTCCCTCCCCTCACAAAATCCCATCCAACCTTCCTTTCTGTGTTGTCCAGATGAACGTCAGATTGCAGAATTTCGCCTTTTAAGCCTTTTAAAGCCAAATGATAACAGGCACATAATGTCCCCATATATCAACTCATTCAGTGTGGTTCCTCGGTAGGGAAGTAACATAAAGGACCTCACTAATGAATTGTCTTTGATTTTCTCCTACAGCTCCTCCTTCACAAGTGAACAACAGTGTTCCATCAATCGGTTCTTTAACGCCCCTTTCTTCTATGTTCCTGCACGTCTACCAGCCAGAGGAGCCAGCTACCATCCCAGCGCCACCTCAGGCATGTAGAGTCCACATCAGGACTACTCGTAACTCCAGCCACCCGTCTGGGGGTCTCAGCACCTGCAAGTTTTGTGGCCAGACCTTTCACCAGCCCAGCTTGCTGCGCCGGCACTACAGCCAGTGCCAACAGAAGCTCCAGCAGTCCTGCCAGCAGCCTGTGGGGGGCATGAGAAGGAATAAGCGACAGCTCTTCGCACCAGGATGCAGCCCCTTCCGGTGCCCAGAGTGCAACCGGGAGTTCAACCGTTTTGAGAACCTTAAGACCCACCTGCGCATCCATACAGGGGAGAGGCCTTATGTCTGCTCTGTCTGCTCCAAGCGCTTCCGGCACTCCGGGGTGCTGACCAGGCATTTCCGCATCCACACCGGGGAGAAGCCCTACACGTGTGGACAGTGTGGGAAGGCCTTTCGGAACTGCGGAGGGCTTAAATTCCACCAGCGTTCCCACTGCTCCCAATGACAATGCCTGGAAATTTAATGGGAGAGCAATGGAAGAATTTGATCCAGCTGGCAGCAGTAGCCCTTGCAGATCCATGGCAAGCCATGATGACATTTCAAAGGCCTTTTCAGTTTGTTTTTAATACGGTATTCCATTAGCGATTATCACAGCACTTCTTCTCAAGAGAGGCCTTGTCAAGAAAGCAATTGAAGAATATCTTCTTCTTTTGGCTTGCTGCCTTTTTCCCAGGGGTCCCCGGAGTGGATTTGATAGTTTCCATTGGTATCCTGTGAGGGCACAGCACCCATGGCAGTCTTGTCAAGCTGAATAATGATTTGGCAAAATTTTACGTTGGACGCCCTACCTGACACAACCGCTAACCCTATGGACTTTTTATGGACCCTGTGGACAATTGAACAATATATATATATATATATAAGCTTAAATAGAACTTAACATTTAGTGATGAGTAAGAGCAAAATCAGAAGGCCTCTTTCATAGTGGCCTAATATTGGAACAGATTCAAGTGGGCTCAAAAAGAGAAAAGTGTGTAGAGTTGTTTTGTTTAAACTTGACTTGACTTTAAAGATGAGTGGACCTTTCTGCAGTACCAAGGACAAAACTGAAGGATAAGCGGAAAAGACAGGAAAAAAAGTACTGGTTGGATTTCATCACTGTGCTGCTTCCTGCTTACTAGTTTTCCAAATATCTGATGGTACCAGTGTTTTGTTGTATTAATTTCAATGCAGTCATTTGTAGAGCTATTTTGTAAAATTTTATTAAGGGCCATCGCTTTATGTGTTTTAGTAAGCAGCTATTAATAAATGTCTTTTCACAAGCCACGTGTTTTTATCCATCTCTGTCTTGTAAAAGAAAGTTTCACCATTTCAGATATAATTTTGTAAATGTAGTCTGTAAATGTTAATAACCTTTGCTTAATTGAGAATATGCCTTTTAGAAATGCTGAGGGCCATCAATAGTTCTGATACCATCATAACATTTGTCCTTTTTGTGGATCTAATTATGTAATTTTTTAAAAACTTACATTTATTGGAATTTTGCATTTTACAAATCACAGAATCAACACATTAAATAAGTATTATCAGTATTATCCCCGTCCCTCCCCTGCTCCCTAGCATGTCTCCCCCCCAACATCCCCTGAAATGACGTCAAGTACAAATAAATATCAGACAGACATAAAACGACTTCACTTACATAAACACAGACAAATTTTTATATTTTTAAACTGATTCTTAATTAGACTGCGACAGTTCTCCAACCAAGAAAGAATTTGGTTATGAACTGTCCCAGTCTCTTATTTGGGTTAGATTATCATAGGTAAGAAAAGGCCTCCAGACTCCATCCCTCCATCATCCAAACCACTTATTCTGCTCTCAGGGTTGCGGGGATGCTGGAGCCTATCCCAGCAGTCACTGGGCTGCAGGTGGGGAGACACCCTGGACAGGCCGCCAGGCCATCACTGGGATTTGCATTCCCCTTCAATATAAATTTTGATTTTTTTTCAAGCTTCAGGTAAAACATAATCTCTTTAAGCCATCTTGTATGGGATGGTGGCACCGCTCTCTTCCAGTTGAGGAGGATAAGACGTCGATGCTAACAGAGTAGTAAAGGCATCCACATTGCACATTTCAGTCGACCACACTGCATCCTCTGGCCTCAATCCAAACAGGGCAATAATGGGCTGAGGTACAATTGTCACATTACACATTTCACTAAGGGAGTCGAAGACCTTTTCCCAAAAAGTCTGAAGGCTTGAGCATGACCAAAACATGTGCAACCACTTTGCAGTGGTAGTCTTACATCGGTCACAGGTGGGGTCAATGTTTGGGTATATCCTTGCCAGTTTCTCCTTAGTGAGATGAAGGGAATGAACTATCTTGAATTGTATTAGACCGTGTCTAGCACAAGGAGAAGAGGAGTGTACTAGGTCGAGAATTGAAGTCCACCGGTCCTCTACAAAAGACAGGTCTTGTTCCCAAATTGTCCTTAGGTTGTTTAGAGATTGTGGGTTAATAGTGTTAATTACATCATATATTCAGGAGATGGTACCTTTGAGACTAGTATTAAATCCTAAATAGGATGAAATTTGCTCACTTTTTGCCCTTGTCTTAACTGCCTTCGGCCCGAGAGACTGCGGATCTGCTGGTCAGGGAGGTTTTCCGGGTCCACGGTCTTCCCCGTGATATAGTGTCTGACCGTGGCCCCCAGTTCACTTCTGCTGTCTGGAAGGCTTTCTGCTCTGCCATCGGTGCCACCGTCAGCCTGTCATCGGGGTTCCATCCTCAGACCAACGGCCAGGCCGAGAGGGCCAACCAGGCATTGGAGACTGTTCTCCGCTGTCTGGTGTCTGCCAACCCATCCTCTTGGTCCTCACAACTTCCCTGGGTAAAATATGCCCATAACACCTTGCCATCGTCTGCTACTGGGTTGTCCCTTTTTCAATGCCTTTACGGCTATCAGCCCCCCCATTTTTCCTTCTCAAGAAGTAGACATTCCGGTTCCGTCGGTCCAGGCCCATGTCCGTCGGTGCCGTCGGACCTGGCGGCGAGCCCGTGCTGCACTGCTCAGCGCTTGGCGGATCGTCATCGCACCCCTGCTCCGGACTACTCCCCCGGTGACCAGGTATGGCTCTCTACCAAGGACCTACCCTTGAAATCGGACGCTAAAAAACTGTCCCCCAGGTATATTGGTCCCTTTCCCATTGTCAAAGTCATTAACCCCTCTATGGTCCGTCTGAAGCTGCCCCGCACTCTCCGGGTTCACCCTTCCTTCCATGTGTCCTGCCTCAAACCTGTCTCTACCAGCCCTCAAGTTCCTCCGGCCCCCCCGCCCCCACCTCCTCGTATGATCAACGATCATCCGGCTTACACCGTTCGTCGTCTCCTGGACTCTCGTCGCCGCGGTCGCGGCCTGCAGTATCTCATGGACTGGGAGGGATATGGCCCGGAGGAGATGTGTTGGGTCCCTCGTCGCCTTGTCCTGGACGCGAATCTCATCCGGGACTTCCCCAGGATGCACCCTGATGGGTCTCGTAGGTCGCCCGGTGGCGCCCCTCGGAGGGGGGGTACTGTCACAGCCTCTCGCCCTTGACATCAAAGCGATCGCCCTTGACACCTGCTACACCAGCTGACACCTGCCACACCAGCTGACACCTGCTACACCTGCTACACCAGCTGACACCTGCTGACCCCTCCTTCACCCCGGCACGCCAGCTGGCCATCAAGCAATCGCCATCACCCTTAAAAAGCCTCCACTGTGGACCAGTCTTCGCTGGAACGTCGCCTTTCATGGACTTCTGCCTGCCTGTCTACCTGCCACTGAGCCAACTCCTGCTCTACCCCTGAGATCGGTTACTTCAATAAAGACTTGATTCTTCCCTTACCTGGTTGTCCCGTCTGCTTTTGGGTTCTTTCCTGATACGTGACACTCTTGGTATAATTACGGGGAAGGATTCAAGGCATGCTGGTAGTTGCGAAATTTGAGCTGTGAGTCCTTTTAATTTGGCCACTTCTTTTTTTTTGTATTTGACGCATAGCCAATAATTTGGTCACGTAAGTATGCTTTTAGCACCTCCCATTTGGTGCTATGGGATATTTCCGGAGATGCATTGGTCTCTATAAAAAGTGATATTTGTGTTTGAATGTATTTCACAAAAGTACCATCAGAAAGAAGGAGCGGGTTCAGGCGCCATATTTTGTATGGGGCGGGTACACCAGGGAAGTCTAATTCAAAGGACAAAGTGCTGTGATCAGAAATCACTATGCTATGATAGGTGAGCGGACCAGAAGAAGGTATACATTTTGCATCTAAAATAAAGTAGTCATTCTAGAGAAAGTATGGCGAACAGAAGAAAAGAAGGAAAAAGCCCGACCTGTAGGGAAATGTAATCACCACGCCTCTACCATTCCATATTGTGTAAAGAAATTATTAATAGCTGTAGCCATTTTAGTTAGGGGTGCAGGCTTGGATGAAGCTCCATCGGGTTTGGGGCAAAGCAGAGGGGGTGGAGCAGTGATCAGGACGGCTCGGGAGAGTGGGGTAATTGGCCAAATATGTCTGTCTTATTCTATTTACTTACTTGTCTTATTTACTTAATCTAGCTGTAGCTGTTTTTCACCTAGTGTGTCCTTAAATGTCTTGTTGCCTAGCTGTTTTGACTTAGTTATCCCTTTAGCTTATGAATATACTCCTTGGTAACTTGCCGTTTGCAGTTTTAATACTATTGTGTGAGGTTTGATAGAGTTTTACATAAGTGACCAGTTTCTGGGCAATAGGCCCATTTTCAGTGTACCCCCTTGGCCAATTGGGTGTTAAGTGGCTAGGGTGTGGCCAGAAAATCACAGGGATTTATAAGTCTGGCCTCATTCAGTTTCAATCCAGTGTGCATTTTAACTTCTGGAGTGATTCTGAATTGCTGGTTCATCTAGTATAGAGTAAGTATCACCTTTCTTGCTTAACAAGTTGCTATTAGTCTTATTCCAGCTGATTGAGTATTAGTCCTTTTCTCTATAAATCTGCTGCTGGTTCCTAGTGGGATCTTATTCTAGCTGTAGCTGTCTTATTCTATTTACTTACTGGTCTTATTTACTTAATCTAGCTGTAGCTTCTTTTTTTTCACCTAGTGTGCCCTTAAATATTTCTTGTTGCCTAACTGTTTTGACTTAGCTATCCTTTTAGCTTATAAATATATTCCTTGGTAACTTGCTGTTTGCAGTTTTAATAGTATCGTGTGAGTTTTGATAGAGTTTTACATAAGTGTCCAGTTTCTGGGCAATAAGCCTATTTTCAGTGTACCTCTTTGGCCAATTGGGTGTTAAGTGGCCAGGGTGTGGCCTGCACTCATGGCAGACAATTAGCAATCAGTGTTCTTTAAATCACTGCTGCTACTTAGAAGCATTAGCTTCCAACCATCAGGCAAACAAGCGTAGGTTGAACGAAGGCTAGAGTGAACAACGGCAAGCGCGACTTTTCAAGCCAAGACTTTGTCAAGCACGGACTGCTCTTTTTAGATCCTGTCAGTCATCTGTATTTTGTGTACCTAGTATAGACTATGTGTTTCCTTCGCATTCTTGTCCTTTCCTCTTCCCGGGGCTGGCATAAACGTTGGGTCACTCCTAGGTGCTGTGACCCTACCAACAGTGGTGAGGTGTGTGGTTGGAATGACAGATGGGTTCAAGGTGGAGGTGGGATTACATCAAGGATCCTCTCTGAGCTCTTTCTTGTTTGCAATGGTGATGGACAGGTTGAGGGACGAGATCAGGCAGGAGTCTCCATGGATTATGATGTTTGCGGATGACATTATGATCTGTAGAGAGGGTAGGGTGCAGGTTGTGGAGAGCCTGGAGAGATGGAGGTATGCACTGGAGAGAAGAGGAATGAAAGTCAGTAAGAGCAAGATGGAATACCTGTGCGTGAATGAGAGGGAGGACAGCAGAATGTTAAGGATGCAAGCAGTTTGTTAGGTTAGGTGACCACACCTCCTCCACCTTGACCCTCAGTACAGGTGCCCCTCAAGGCTGTGTTCTGAGCCCCCTCCTTTTCTCCCTCTTTACCCACGACTGCCTGCCAACTCACCCTTCAAATGTAATAGTTAAGTTTGCTGATGACACCAAAGTCATTGGCTGTATCACTGACAATGATGAGACGGCCTACAGCGACGAGATTCAGCACCTCACATCATGGTGCACTACCAGCAATGTTGTTCTCAGTGTGCAGAAGACGAAGGAGCTGATTGTGGACTTCAGGAGGTCTAGAAGCTGCAGCCACTCCCCCATACACATCAGTGGGATGGAAGTGGAGCGTGTCTCCACCTTTAAATTCCCTGGAGTCCACATCAGCAAGGAACTTTCCTGGACATCCAACACCCAGGCCTTTGTGAAAAAGGCCCAACAACGCCTGCATTTCCTGATGAGGCTGAGAAGCGCCCGTCTCTCCCCCAAAATTCTTACTAACTTCTACCACTGCACCATAGAGAGCATCTAGCTGCATCTCAGTGTGGTATGGCAGCTGCACCTCAGTAGACCAGAAAGCTCTGCAGCGGGTCGTCAAGGCGGCCCAGCATATCACCGGTACCCAGCTCCCAGCCATAAGAGACATTTATCACAAACGCTGCCTTTGAAGGGGTCTCAGCATCAGCAGAGATCCCACCTACCCCAACCATGGACTGTTCTCCCCCCTGCGCTCTGGGAGGAGCTACAAGAGCCTCAGAGCCCGCACTACCAGGCTCAAAAACAGCTTCTTTCCCCAAGCTGTTGCTCACCTGAACCTGGCCACCCACTGAATGTCTAGATATTTTTAAATATTTTGTACTCTTGCTCTTTTTTAACTTATTTTTCACTTTTGGTCTTCATCTGTGTATATCTTATACTGTGTTTGTTGTGTTGTCTGTCTGTCTTGCACTGTTTGGTGAAGCCACAACCCTCATTTCATTTTTAACATGTGCCTGCACATTGTTTTAATGACAATACATAGAATGACTTGAATTGAATTGAATTGTAGAGGTGACAAAGGTGGATGAGTTTAAATACTTGGGGCCAACTGGGGAGTGCAGAAGAGAGGTGAAGAAGAGGGTGCAGGCAGGGTGGAGTGGGTGGAGAAGAGTGTCAAGAGTGACGTGTGACAGAAGGGTACCAGCAAGAGGGAAGGTTTACAAGATGGTAGTGAGACCATCTATGGTATATGGTTTGGAGACAGTGGCACTGACGAAAAGACAGGAGGTGGAGTTGGAGGTGGCAGAGTTGAAGATGATAAGATTTTCACTGGTAGTGATGAAGAAGGACAGGATTAGGAACGGGTATATTAGAGGGACAGCTCAGGTTGGACGGTTTGGAGACAAAGCAAGAGAGGCAAGATTGAGATGGTTTGGACATGTGTGGAAGAGAGATGCACATGACCATTAAGATCTGCAGATGGAGCCCTGCTGGTTAGTCCAGGTCTCGGTTTGTCACAAAGGGTGATGGGGCTTTTGCTGTTTGAGCCCCCACACTATGGACCTCTCTTCATACTTAACTGAGACAAACCAAGTCTCCAGCTACTATAAGTCTCGTCTTAAAACTTTTATTTTTATGAAAGCTTTAACAAACGTTTGTTTTTATTTGATTATACTGCAGCGAATTCGGGGGGCAGCCACGGGAACCGCCACAGCCGGGCCGCGAACTCATGGCTCCCACACCGCAAGCGGCAACGTTAACCAGTCGACTAAAGGGTCTGACCCGTTTTTACTCTTACTTGTTTGGTCTGGCTCTTATTTTTGCCTTGTCTGGTTTTATTTATTTATTTTTTGTAAAGCACTTTGTAACATTGTTTTAGAAAAGTGCTTTATAAATAAATGTATTATTATTATTATTATTATTATTATTACCATATTGGGAGAAGGATGCTGAATATGGAGCTGCTAGGGAAGAGGGGAAGAGGAAGGCCAAAGAGGAGGTTTATGGACGTTGTGAGGGAGGACATGCAGGTGGCTGGTGTGACAGAGGAAGATGCAGAGGACAGGAAGAAATGGAAACCGATGATCCGCTGTAGCGCCCCCTAACTGTAGTAGCCGAGAGTAGTAGTAGTATTTAGACGTAAACTTGATATTTGGAGACCTTTTATGTACTTCTTAAGGCATAATGTTAATGTTGGTAACCTGTTTCACTAGGAACAAGCTCTGAGGGAGGAGGGTACCATCGAGATGTTGTACACTGATATAAGAAACACCCTTTATTTATTTATTTATCGATTTACTTTTTACTATTCCCCCCCCCTCTTTCTTACGCCTCTACTCAGTTGACAGGGATGAGCTATGGGAGGGACAACAGGGTGAAGAATGTTTGCTGTGTCTTATATACCTGTTACTCATTGTATAATCTGATGTGATTTGCGAACTGAAAGCCAATAAATATATTGTTAAAAAAAGAGTTAACTGGAGTCGTCTCTTCCAAGTCTCTTTAGATTACAAATGATGGGTACAGAAGTGCAGTTTTGTTGGGCTCCTGCTCATGTGGGTGTTAAAGGTAACGGACAAGCAGATAAACTGGCAAAGGAGGAGTGGATGGGAGAGGCAAAATCATTAATGAGAACATGCCTGGCAGAAGGAAGGGGCTACAGACGATAAAGGGAGACATTATTATTGTAACGTGCATGGATAAGTAGACACGTTGGTCGTTGACTAACGGGTCGGACGCTTTAGTCGACTTGGTTAACGTTGTCGCTTGCGGAGTGTGCGACACGGGTTCGCGTCCCGACTGTGGCGGTTCCCGGACTGCCCCCGAATTCGCTATATCAGAATACACAGGAGTCAGTCCATGTTGAACACTTTAAAGGAGGATATCGTGTCTGCAGAGAGGAAGTAATCATTACACGGTTCGGGAATGCAGGTTTTCACTCCACATTACATATAATGCAGAAAGGTCATCAAACCTGTGTCCGTGGTGTAATAGTCGTCATCGTGCATTGTAGTGATTATACTTCAGAGAGGGAGACGTTAAGAAACATAGCAGGTGAGACAGGGCAGGATGTAAAGGAAACTAGAAGGGAGTTGATAGGTTATATAAATGTAGAGGCTAGTTCCTATCGATGCAGAGAACGGAAACGGCGTAGAGAACGGTCAACTGAGCATGCGCGAAATGCCTCCACCACGCCTCCGCACGCCCCGCGTAGCATCCAGGCGCTGGGATTCTAGGAAGACCCGCCCCTACTCTGCGTCTGATTAGCGAACTTTAACCCTAACCCCACCCTAACCCTAACCTTAACCTACCCAAACAACGGAGGCAACGAGTACTTGCGCATGCTCAGTTGACCGTTCTCTGCATCGATGGGAACTAGCCTCTACCGTTATATAATACAGGCAGGGTTAGGAAACAGGACGTGACACCCCCCTCCTTTTTTTTTTAAAAATAGACAATCTGCATTCTGACGATCCAAGGCCGTGAATCTACACACTCCCATTCAGCAGGTGGCGGTGTGCGTCTTTAAAGTTGGTTTGGGCTCCGCCAATTAACACGAAGAAAAGGCAGGCGGCAGAAAAAGCAGAAGAAGAAACAAAAGCAGAAACAACTTGAAGCCGCAGCGATCTGTTTATTTTGGGTTACGTCGCTCCGCCAAGAGTCGACGGACTACTTCCAGCTCGCCATGTCTCACCCGGCCAAGAGTAAGACGCTGCCTGCCGCCGCCAAAACCGGCGAGTACGAGGTTTCTCTGTCCTTCAGGGACGAACTGGCGGCCACGATCCACGGAGCGTTTGATGTGGCGGTGGACATCGCGGTGTTGGAGGTGACCAAGCTGGTCGGTCAGGCGATGGGAGACCTCCGCCGCCAGATGCTGGAGAACCAAAGCGAGAACCAGTCCCTCAAACAGCGTCTGCTGAAAGCGGAGGAGAAGCTGGACTCGGTGCGCAAGTTCCTCGGCCAGAGAGACGATAGTTGTGCGTCGACGACACAACACACGATCGACGAAAGCCACACAACTCAGCCGTCCAGAAGTTGTCAGCCGGACCGCCACCCCGCCAGAGATCCCAGACAAGCCGCCGAGGAGGAAGCCATGGGGCCGCCTGGCCGAGACGCTTCATCGGATCTAGAGAAAGAGCGAAGAGAGCAGCGAGATGGATGCCCTCAGGAAAACCTTCCGGTCGTCTCTCAGGGGTACTCCAAACATGCCTCCAAAAACACAACTGCCTTTGATCACTTGCTTAAAGGTATGTCACAGATAATCTACTTCTACTTCTACTACTACTACTTCCGGCTGCTACCGTTAGGGGGCGCTACAGCGGATCATCCGTTTCCATCTCTTCCTGTTCTCTTCCTGTCCTCTGCATCTTCCTCTGTCACACCAGCCACCTGCATGTCCTCCCTCACCACATCCATAAACCTCCTCTTTGGCCTTCCTCTTCTCCTCCTCCCTGGCAGCTCCATATTCAGCATCCTTCTCCCAGTATACCCAGCATCTCTCCTCCACACATGTCCAAACCATCTCAATCTCGCCTCTCTTGCTTTGTCTCCAAACCGTCCAACCTGAGCTGTCCCTCTGATATACTCGTTCCTAACCCTGTCCTTCTTCATCACTCCCAATGAAAATCTTATCCTGTCTTTTCATCAGTGCTACTGTCTCCAAACCGTCCAACATAGCTGATCTCACTACCATCTTGTAAACCTTCCCTTTAACTCTTGTATGTCACAGATAGTGACCCATTGTTATTTTGTTGAACCAATCCCTGACAGACCCTGCATGTACCCAGCCCCATTTGTGACCCCACCTCTTCATAATGTGTTGCCCTGAGATGGAGTCACATCAATTTGCCATAGACGGACATGAGGAATAAAGCAGAAAGTCCCCCTTTTTTAAAAATCTGTTTTTAAAAGAAGATGGCTCCACCTGCTTCACTTCTTCCCTGTATGTTAAGGTAATGTAAGTGCCGCAGACAACACTGTCCTCGAACTTTGCTGTACGTTACCATAACAACCAGCGAAGAAGTGCAGCAGGCGGAGCCATCTTCATCAGTAGCACAGGCTGTCGAAATACGTGATTTAAGATCTGTTTCACCCTTGCTAAACACTTTACCCCGCTGGCAGGACTCCAGAGACCTTGGGAACATGGGCTTACTTTCAAAGATGCAATAAATTATTGAAAACGGCTAAAAATTTTGTTCCTCATGCCTGTCTATGGGAAGCTCTTCTGTCTATGGGAAGCTCTTCTGTCTATGGGAAGCTCTTCTGTCTATGGTAAGCTCTTTTGTCTATGGGAAGCCCTTCTGTCTATGGGAAGCCCTTCTGTCTATGGAAAGCTCTTCTGTCTATGGTAAGCTCTTCTGTCTATGGTAAGCTCTTATGTCTATGGTAAGCTCTTATGTCTATGGTAAACTCTTCTGTCTATGAGAAGCTCTTCTGTCTATTGGAAGCTCTTATGTCTATGGGAAGCTCTTATGTCTATGGGAAGCTCTTCTGTTTATGGGAAGCTCTTTTGTCTATGGTAAGCTCTTCTGTCTATGGTAAGCTCTTCTGTCTATGGGTAGCTCTTCTGTCTATGGGAAGCTCTTCTGTCTATGGGACGCTCTTAAGTCTATGGGAAGCTCTTCTGTCAACGGGAAGCTACCCCATCAATTCGTAACATTCTCTGAAATGGGGTCACATATGGGGCTGGCCTTAACTCTGACTTTCTTTTCTGTAAAGAATCGGATGAAGAGGTCTCCAGTTTATGTGTGGTCAAAATGGAAAACCCTCAGCACCCATGTCGAGACATGACACTTCAGCCCAGCGACTCGCCATCCCTTCGCTGTGGGGTTGAGAACCCTGCATCGGAGCAAGTTAGAGTAAAACAAGAGGAAGCTTTTGAAGTGGGAGACGGTCCAGACTGCTGCTTTGACGAGTCCATCAGAGTGGAGGATTTTGGTCCTGACAGTCTGCCTCTAGTCCAGTCCAAAATCCTGGAGGAGTGGAAACCAGCGCTGTTGGATATTCAGAACCGAGATGCAGACAGTCTGCTTCCATTCAGCAGCCTTGCTCTGGGTGAGTGAGGGAAAAAAACAAACATGAAATTTTATTTTTTAAGCTTATAAAAAATATTTTCCCTTCCTGGAAAAATACAAAAATGTTCAAGTTAATGTCACCCTGCACTTGCAGGCGTACAACAGTGAATTGGAATAGTGATTAGGATGACTATGAATGATCTCCTACCACCAAACTGGTACCCGGCTGTTAGTCAAATCAAACTCCCTCCCCTCACAAAATCCCATCCTACCTTCCTTTCTGTGTTGTCCAGATGGATTGCATTTTATATAGTGCTGTTCTAGTCTACCGAGCCCTCGAAGCACTTTTCTTTCTTTTACAGTGTATGCCTCATTCACCCATTCATGCACACAACACATTCATACACTAATGAAGCCACTGAAACTCACCCACAGGTGGATCAGTATGAAGTTCAGTCTTAGTGAGATACTTGTGGGCTCTCCTGCTGGCGTACAATAGAGTGAACGTCAGTGTTTGTGCATCCAGTCTGCATTCAGTGTGCATGCAATCTGCATGTCCAGATGAACGTCAGATTGCAGAATTTCACCTTTAAAGCCAAATGATAACAGGCACATGATGTCCCCATATATCAACTCATTCAGTGTGGTTCCTCGGTAGGGAAGTAACATAAAGGACCTCACTAATGAATTGTCTTTGATTTTCTCCTACAGCTTCTCCTTCACAAGTGAACAACAGTGTTCCATCAGTCGGTGCTCTAAAGCCCCTTTCTTCGGTGTTCCCGCACGTCTACCAGCCAGAGGAGCCAGCTACCATCCCAGCGCCACCTCAGGCATGTAGAGTCCACATCAGGACTACTCAAAACTCCAGCCACCCGTCTGGGGGTCTCAGCACCTGCAAGTTTTGTGGCCAGACCTTTCACCAGCCCAGCATGCTGCGCCGGCACTACAGCCAGTGCCAACAGAAGCTCCAGCAGTCCTGCCAGCAGCCCGTGGGGGGCATGAGAAGGAATAAGCGACAGCTCTTCGCACCAGGATGCAGCCCCTTCCAGTGCTCAGAGTGTGACCGGGAGTTCAACCGTTTTGAGAACCTTAAGACCCACCTGCGCATCCATACAGGGGAGAGGCCTTATGTCTGCTCCGTCTGTTGCAAGCGCTTCCGGCACTCCGGGGCTCTGACCAGGCATTTCCGCATCCACACCGGGGAGAAGCCCTACACGTGTGGACAGTGTGGGAAGGCTTTTCGGAACTACGGAGGACTTAAATTCCACCAGCGTTCCCACTGCCCCCAATGACAACGCCTGGAAATTGAATGGAGAGCAATGGAAGAATTCGATCTTCACAGAGTCGTGGCAAGCCATGATGTTGAATCTAACATTTTAAGTCTTTTTTAGTTTGTCTTTAATAAGGTTTTTCCATTAGAGATTATTACAGGGCTTCTTTTCATGAGCGGCCTTGTCAAGAAAGCGGTTGAACAATGTGTATAAACTAAAATCCCAGTTCCTTTCCGTGTGGAGTCTGCATGTCCTCCCCATGTCTGCGGTGGGTTTCTCCAGGTGCTCCGGTTCCCCCCCCCCCCACCATCACAAAGACATGCATGTTAGGGTTAATACTCCTGTCTGTGCCCCTGACCGAGGCATGGCAAGACGAGCTGGAGTTGGTCCCCGGGCGCTGCAAGGCGGCTGCCCACTGCTCCTAGCTGCACAGCTGGGGGGGCTTAAATGCAGAGCGTAATTTCCCTACGGGGATCAGTAACGTATGTCAGAAAAAAGAAAAGAAAAATGAAATGGAACTTAATATTTAGTCATGAGTAAGAGCAAAATCAGAAGGCCTCTTTCATAGTGGCCTACCATTGGAACAGACTCAAGTGGGCTCAAAAAAGAGAAAAGTGTGCAGAGTTGTTTTGTTTAAACCTGACTTGACTTTAAAGATGAGTGGCGAGGCGTCTCCTTCGAGACTGCCGGCCGGAGAGGTGCAGGCGGCGAACGCATGCAGTACGAGGGTGGGTGTTTGGATTAAAATAGGGATCGATTGGCCACTAAATTGGGAGAAAATGAAAAAAATCAGAAATAAATTTATGAAAAAAAGAAAAAAAAAAGATGAGTGGACCTTTCCACAGTACGAAGGACAAAAATGGGAGGATAAGCGGAAAAGACCGGAGGGGAAAAAGTACTGGCTGGATTTCCTCACTGTGCCGCTTCCCGCTTACTAGTTTTCCAAATAGCCGATGGTACCGGTGTTTTGTTGTATTAATTTGAACGCAGTCGTTTGTGGAGCTATTTTGTAAAATGTTATTAAGGGCCATCGCTTTATTACGTGTTGTAGTATGCAGCTATTAATAAACGTCTTTTGACAAGCCACGTGTTTCTATTCATCTCTGTCATGTGAAAGAAAGGGTCACCATTTCAGGTATCATTTTGTAAATGTAGTCTGTAATTGTTAAAAACCTTTTCTTAAATGAGAATGTCTTTCAGAAATGCTGAAGGCCATCTTTAGTTCTGATACCCTAACATTTATTGCCCTTTTTGTGGATCTAATTATGTAATTTAATAGAGAGGGATGCCGTCCTTGAATCATACACAGCACATGCCATTTTAATCTGTCATGTGTGCCGTGTTATGGTGGCTAAAGGGATTTCTCGGGGTAGCTTTTCCTCGTTTCCATGTGTAGGCAAGTACTTCTGCCTCAGCCAGTCCTCGTCACACATGTTGTCAGTCAGCCCCTATGAGTGAGATCATTTCTCATTTCATCCAATAGTAGGTTCCTGAGGTGCTTCCATCAAACCAGGGGCCACGGCCCTACCCATGCAGCCATGACTGACACGTATCCGTCACAGCCTGTCTCCTCCTTCGTGGCCATCCATTATATTAGAGCCCCCTTCCTCCCCCGGCGGCTTAGTTTATGCCACCTGATCACCATTCCCCAAGGCCTTGGGATGGACGGGAGTGCCTACGGTAAGACAAGTATCTCTTTGTTGCATTAACATGATGACAGCACTCAGTCATTTCCAAAGGATTCCCCGTTTCTTCACATTTGTTAGCGTTGGGTGTTAGATATCGAACTCGGTGGAAGCTGTAAAGGAGGTCTGTTGACAGCGGATGTCAAACTTCACCTTTTCAGATCATCTACTTTTAAACGCACCGAGGCCTGGCACGCAAGCCGAGTGTGTTGGACTTCACTTTCAATTTGTTTTTCCCAAAATATTCTAGATTAACACGGCGGCTCACTTTTGACAGTGTGTTAGATGTGGACAAATAAAACTCAGCTTGCATAGAACAGCACAAGGGATGGCTGGATTAGTCTCTCCCAGGCAAGCAAGACCTGGATTTTGGGAACTGTCCACCATGGTTGCTGCAAAAGAGTCGATGCACACTGATGCAAACGTCAAGTAATTTTATCGAAACAGAAGGCTGACCTTGGAATTACCGGTCTGACTTATTTTGTGCGATGCGGATTGTGTTGTAGCCCTGTGACGGCCTGGCGGCCTGTCCAGGGTGTCCCCCCCCCTGCCGCCCAGTGACTGCTGGGATAGGCTCCAGCATCCCCGCAGCCCTGGGAGCAGGATAAGCGGCTCAGATAATGGATGGATTGTGTTGTTACTGTATTACCAAAGATTTCCACGGGTTCCGTCGGTTTCATTTCTCCTCGTCTTTTAAACTTTCTTATTAGACAAGACTGTAAGGAACGACTACTGGTCCTGTGTTGCACAAGTCAGCTACTCGAGCGACCATGAATAACGCCTCAGGTTGAGAAACGGATCAATGACACGACCGTGATGATAGTAGGTGGTCTTCTTTGGTGGTAGGGGGCACTGGGTTCTATCTAGAAAACAAAACTGTCCTTTGGGTTTTAGAGTAAACATTTGTACGTCAGTTTCATGGCATAAACCACGTTCTCAGTTGGTCTTGGAAGGCTGTGTTTTGGTGTATAATCCAGACAGAGCTGGATGTTGCTCTTTGTCCCAAACTGCCTGCATCTGGCCTTTTGATCCAACAGCCCAGAAATGTGAAGAGTGCAGCACATGGAGGTTATAAATACACATGGAGTGGCATGGCTCTACCACGGACGGATGCAGTCGTTTCCGAGTCAACGTTGGCCTTGGTCTAAAATCTTCTTTCATGTAACCCTCATCAGGAATCAGGACCAGAACACTTTGTCGTTTCCCCAGCCCACAGCCGTATCACGAGCCAGGAGCACTTGGTCATTTCACCTCACGTACACAAAGACTAAAACTACAACAACACATATACTATATCCACACTAAACAAAAAAGATCACTGTCCAAGGGAACGAACACCAGCCAGGAGGACCGCCGGAACCGCCGGCCTGCATGGGCTAGCAGTTAGCTTAGCCTGCCCCCCCCCCCACCCCGGTGTGAAGACTTTGGATATCCACTTGTGTATCTTCTTCCTATGTTGTCACAGGCCAAGAGGTAGATCCCCTGGAGGTGCCCCCTCTCACCCCGACCAGTAAAGAAGTCCTGAGCCAGGCTGTGAGGGCCACCTTCGCCGGCTTTGCCCAGGAGAGAAACAGCAGGCACTTCCCTCAAGGTAATGGACGGTCGGGTTCTAGGATATTCAAAAAGCAAAAATGCGGCCTAATGCAACAACGCGCTCCCACATTTCTCTTGTGATTTCTCCTTAGTTTTTCTCAAGAAGCACATAAGAGATATCAACATCGGCTCCTTGAGCGCTCCGAGACGTCCTCGTCTCTTTTTACACGTGCCTCTAATTATGCTGAATACCGCTGGTGGATAAAATTAGTGCACACTGTAGCAACACTTCCACTAGCATCTCACAACCGCTGAAGTGCCAGCGTGGGAACTTGCCCTGCTGCAAATATTGAGGATGCTGTGCAGCCGCATTCAGTTATGGTTTAGCCCTCTTCCTTCGAGAACCTTCTGGCGATGATATTTGATTCACTAATAAGTGAACCCTTCTTTAATGACGTGAGTGCATGGGGGATGGGAACTGAGAATCAGGCTGTTAGAAGTGGAACGGCCCAAACAACCTCTTCCCCCTAGAGAACTGGCAACAGCAACCGGGAGAATCTTAAAGAGGCTGTCAGTGATTCAAATGTAAAAAGTTTTTATAAATATTTGGTCAAACTCTTTCCGCATCCCGGCAGCTGTCAAGTAAGTAGGCGCACCGAGGAAAGAGACCCGGCGTCCGTTGCCGCCCTGGACGCTGAAAACAGACAGAACACGTTCTCTGTACGCCGCGCCTTGTCAGCCAGCCAATCAGGAGAGTGCTTTGCAAGCGGGCCTCTCTATTGGTCCTTTCTTGCTGTCAATCAGTTTTTTCCTTTCGTGAACCTCTTTGGTAGAAGTTAGGGCGCAGATTCTTCTGCAGGATGTTTTCAAAATACAGCCGGCTCTTATTCACGTCTGCTCAGGATCACTTACAAAAAAAATATCGAACATTTGCCATCAGATTTGCCTCAGTTTTAGCAGTTGTTGGACTAATTAATTGATACAGATTATCAACTAATTAAGTAGTCAATTAAATACTTAGAACATCCAATGTGCCTTCTAGCATAGAGTGCAATGTTCGTATGACCTCCAGGAGATGATTGTAAATTGACTGGCAGTTGTGGCAGTGTCACAGATATCCTGTAGAATAAGGAATTAGCTTTACAGTTTTTGTATCCTAGATACAGGCTGTGCTGTTGATATTTATTATAATGTTGATCATCTTGTACTTGGGGTCAACTGTCCAAAGTAACGGGGAGTGCAGGAGAGAGGTGAAGAAGAGAGTGCAGGCAGGGTGGAGCGGGTGGAGAAGGGTGTCAGGAGTGATGTGTGACAGAAGGGTACCAGCAAGAGTTAAAGGGAAGGTTTACAAGATGGTTGTGAGACCAGCTATGTTGTATGGTGTGGAGACACTGGCGCTGATGAAAAGACAGGAGGCGGAGCTGGAGGAGGCAGAGATGAAGATGATAAGATTTTCACCGGGAGTGATGAAGAAGGACAGGATTGGGAACGAGTATATTAGAGGGACAGCTCAGGTTGGACGGTTTGGAGACAAAGCAAGAGAGGCAAGATGGAGATGGTTTGGACATGTGTGGAGGAGAGATGCTGGGTATACTGGGAGAAGGATGCTGAATATGGAGCTGCCAGGGAAGAGGAGAAGAGGAAGGCCAAAGAGGAGGTTTATGGATGTGGGGAGGGAGGACATGCAGGTGGCTGGTGTGACAGAGGAAGATGCAGAGGACAGGAAGAGATGGAAACGGGTGATCCGCGGTGGCGCCCCCTAACGGGAGTAGCCAGTAAGAGAAGACAACTTAATATAAAAAAAGTATTATGTTTACATTTTGCAGGGTATAGGAAGCCATCTACTCCCAAATATTAAGTACTTGCAAATTAGATACTGAGACGTGTCCTTTTACTGTGTTTTTAAATTAGTTGATCTAAAGTTTTGATTTTCTGGTTTTGAAAAACGTGTCTCTGGCCTTTTTGACTCTATATAAAACACATGACCGAAAAATTCCTAGCATGCGTGAACTTAACTTGGGGCTCAACCTTAAAATTGCATGCAACCTATGTATCATCAGTAAAGTGCTGGAGGACAACCCTAACACACGTGCATGTTTGCGTACGATATCAGCGAATGCAACACAAACCTAACAGAGATCAGATGCTGACCGCTGCTTTGGAAGCAAGGGAAACTGCACGGCGAGTCAGGGGAGCGCACTGCAACCAACACACACAAGAGATAAACACTGAGGCTGAGGGGGGGGGGGTGTTACACCGAGGACGGTCTGGCAGGACGCGGAAGCGGGGCAGGCTAAGCTAACTGCTAGCTAATGCAGACCGGCGGTTCCAACAGCCATCCTGGCTGGTGCTCGTTCTCTTGAACAGTGAAAATGTCTGTTTTTAAATTATTGTTGGATATGTTGGATATGTTGTGTGTTTTTGTAGTTTGGATATGTGTTTGTGTCTTTGTGTTGCACTGCTGTGGGCTGGGGGGAAGCAATATTTGAAATGAGATGACGAATAAATGTTCCTGATTCCTCGCCGTTCGTGGTCCTATTTGTTCTTCTCAAAGATATGGAAGATGAGAGCGGCGGTGATTCACAAGGCAACACGTGACACGGACGCTCAAACGAAAATCGCATCAATTACGTGCTCATCCTCAGTTCCCATCCCCCAAATGTGTGTCGCGTGCAACGAATAAAAAAGTCAAGACTTCCTGCCAAATGAAGGACCTAAAAGCAGAAGGAATCAAATCCAGGTTTCTGAGGTTTCGAGAAACTCTCCTGGTCTTACAAAAACACGGGAGAGAAACCCGAGAGACCCGTTCTTGCACGATACCCGGCGTGGCGACTGCACGGCTCAGATCACACGAACTCAGCTGCAGCGGCTCGAACGTAATGGAAGTACACAAAATATATATCAGGAAGCATTTACAAAATGAATCTCATTGCGTTATCCTATATATTTTGATTTATTCCACGTGTGATGTGCCGAGCGCACCCCTCTGGACACAAGAGTCCTTAAATCTTTCAGACGCCCTCCTTAGCAACGGAAATGTGTGTGTAAGATGTTGTTGCCTGCAGCCCAGCGAGGACAGGCAACAACATGTGTATGACGATAAACTACCGGATGGCCGAGTGAGCGGCGGAGTTGTGCATCTCTTTTTCTTTGTTGTTGGTTTAGACCCCAGCTTGTGGTCTAACTGGGAGGTGAACCACTGGCTTGACTGGTGCCAGGCGGAGTTTGGCCTCCTGAGCCTGGGTCCTGACTTGAGGGGCCTGCAAGGGAAAGAACTCTGTGCCTTAGACAGAGAGTCTTTTCTGGCCCTGACCTCTGACTGCACTGCTGGAGAGATCCTGTGGGAACACCTGGACACCATGCGAAGAGGTAAACCCGCAAATGAACACTCGAAAACAACTACTGTCCGGCTTCCCATATCTTATGGGTCCCCCCCCCCAATTACCCCACTCTTCCCAGCTGTCCCGGTCGCTGCTCCACCCCCTCTGCTGATCCGGGGAGGTCTGCGGACTACCACACGTCTCCTCCCATACATGTGGAGTCACCAGCCGCCTCTTTTCACCTGACAGTGAGGAGTTTCGCCAGGGGGGCGTAGCGCGTGGGAGGATCACGCTATTCCCCCCCCGAACAGGCGCCCTGACTGACCAGAGGAGGCGCTAGTGCAGCACATCAGGCTTCCCACCCGCAGACACGGCCAACTGTGTCTGTAGGGACGCCCGACTAAGCCGGAGGCAACACGGGGATTCGAACCGGCGAGCCCCGTGTTGGTAGGCAACGGCATAGCCCGCTACACTGCCCGGGCCCCCCATATGTTATAGGGTTCTGTCCTAGACTGGCTAATTCCTTACACTCCATCTTATTATCTACAATAGAGAGACAGAGTGGGGACCCTCATCATATTTGGGATGCGGGGGAGAGGACGGTGTATAACCCATGAAGACTCGTCACTATAATGGGGAGCGGGCAGCATCCCCCATGTCTACCATGCTCATCATCATTTTTAAGACTGGTTGAAAAATTATGGTTGCGTATCTGTGAGCTGTTGTTGACTTCGACCATCTCCTCAACATTTCTTTTTACTTTCATACAGACTGCGAATATGACGCCGATTCCTCTTTCGCCGTCTGCACAATAACGTCTTACTGCCAGTCTCCAATCAACAAAGGTAACTGTAGCTCAGGTGAGCGACTCCAACCTACGTTTTACTCTCATATCAAAACCAGTGTCGTGGCTTGTTCTGATCTCGTGGTTCTCTTGTGCGTACCCAGACTACGTTGAGCAATGTTCAGACAAGCAGCGCTTCCTCCTTCAGTTTGCCAGTCATCCCTGTGAAAGCACGCCATTTTACACCATGGACCCCGTGACCGTCCAACATCAGGACTACTGCTGCGTCCAGCCCGAGGGCCCTCATGTGAACATGGCCTCTGCTACTCTGCTCCAACTGCCAGTGGGAACCAGAGGTTAGTGGACTAGATTCGACACAAATTTTACACTTTTAAAAGCAAAATAGGGGGTGTCCGGGTGGCATGGTGGTCTAGTCCATTGCCTACCAACAGGGGGATCGGTGCTTCGAATCCCCCTGTTACCTCCAGCTTGGTCAGGCGTTTCTATTAACACAATTGGCCGTGTCTGTGGGTGGGAAGCCGGATGTGGGTATGTGTCCTGGTCGCTGCACTAGCGCCTCCTCTGGTCGGTCGGGGGGCCTGTTCAGGGGGGAGGGGGAACAGCGTGATCCTCCCAAGTGCTACGTCCCCCTGGTGAAACTCCTCACTGTCAGGTGAAAAGAAGCGGCTGGCGACTCCACATGTATCGGAGGAGGCATGTGGTAGTCTGCAGCCCTCCCCGGATCAGCAGAGGGGGTGGAGCAGAGACCGGGACGGCTCGGAAGAGTGGGGTCATTGGCCAAGTACAATTGGGGGAAACAAAGGGGGGGGGGGCGGAAAAAAATCGTGCGGTACCCCAATTCTCTGCCTGTAATTATGCTTTGTCTTGTAACCCAAACCCCATGTCTCCATGCCTACTATCTCTTCCAGAGACCGGCTCCAATGTAGAGATTATGCACTACGAAGACTCTGACATCACAGGCTTGCTGTCTTGGCCTGATCCACTCCTGGATAAAGAGCAAAGGGTGGAGGAGACCCTATGTGAAGAGCCCTTCGCCTTACAGCAGCCACACAGGAGCACCAAAGAGTTTGTGGAGAACCAAGTGGATCTGGGCAGAGCTGCGATCCCAGCAGCCATTTTAACTGGTTACACTGGTGAGTGGTGGTCATATACATGAGGCCAACGCTCACCAAGCTCTATTCAGAGATCTGGAGCTCTAATGAGAGATCTGGACATTTATTCAGAGATCTGGAGCTCTAATGAGAGATCTGGACATTTATTCAGAGATCTGGAGCTCTAATGAGAGATCTGGACATTTATTCAGAGATCTGGAGCTCTATTCAGACATCTGGACATTTATTCAGAGATCTGGAGCTCTATTCAGACATCTGGAGGTCTATTCAGCTGGTATCAAAGCTAATCCCTCCATTATCTTTTTACAGGAAGTTGCCCCATTCAACTATGGCAGTTTCTATTGGAGCTTCTGACCGACAGAAGTTGTCAGTCATGTATCAGCTGGACAGGGAACGGCTGGGAGTTCAAGCTGACAGACCCCGATGAGGTAGATCAGACAGGCTTACGTGTCAGAAGTTGTTAATATGACTTTTGTTTGTCACTTGATAAAGGGAACGACTAATAACGAAGCCCTAGTGGGCATACAGTGCTGCCGCAGAATTTTCTCATGTCCCTTTATGGTTCTGCCCCCAAGGTAGCTCTGCTGTGGGGCCGAAGAAAGAACAAACCCAAGATGAACTATGAGAAGTTGAGCCGTGGTCTGCGTTACTACTACGACAAGAACATCATCCACAAGACGGCGGGGAAGCGCTACGTCTACCACTTTGTCTGCAACCTGCAAGAGCTGCTGGGATACGAGCCCGGCGAGCTGCACGCCATGCTGGACGTCAGTAAAAAGGGTCAGGAGTGACATCCGCAGACTCTGGCAAGAAAGGGGGCGTCTGGGTAGCGTGGCAGTCTATTCCGTTACCTACCAACACGGGGGTCGCCGGTTCGAATCCCCGTGTTACCTCCGGCTTGGTCGGGCGTCCCTACAGACACAATTGGCCGTGTCTGCGGGTGGGAAGCTGGATGTGGGTATGTGTCCTGGTCGCTGCACTAGCGCCTCTGGTTGGTTGGGGCACCTGTCCGGGGGGGGGTGGACTAGGGGGAATAGCGTGATCCTCCCACGCGCTACGTCCCCCTGGTGAAACTCCTCACTGTCGGGTGAAAAGAAGCAGCTGGTGACTCCACACGTACGGGAGGAGGCATGTGGTAGTCTGCATCCCTCACCGGATCAGCAGAGGGGGTGGAGCAGCGACCGGGGCGGCTCGGGGAGAGTGGGGTAATTGACCAAGTACAGTCGGGGAGAAAAAGGGGGGAGAAATCACAACAAAAACAGGGTCAGAAAAGAAGTGTGTTTGAAACGGCTCCCCTGGCCATCGGATAAGGTTGTGCGTGTGACGCACAACAGTTTAGCTGTACTTCTGTGATCCTGAGTAGCGAGTGGAGCACTCGGGATGGGATGATTTGGGATTACCACGAAATCACAGCAAGTTGTGTCTTTGTTTTATGTACACACATAAATATACGGTCCGTTCAGCTGAATGGGACAGGACAAGATGCTGGTGTTGGTGTGCTTCACCCGGACCAACGGACTCCAGGAGGTGAGCAGCTGGCGGCTGTCTCGCTGGCAACCAACAGACGCGCTCATCCAACCCTGCAGTTCACAAGGCGTGTGAACGGGGAGCTGTTGGACGGACCCCCGTAGACAAATCAAGCATTCCCATTTCACATGTCCGACGCCACATGGTGCTTGTTTATTGATTAAATACCTTCTAGCCCACCGTCCGGCAGGGAGCGTTCTTTCTACTCCGGTGGACTTCAGCTGCCCTCGAGTCTGACGCGGTTTCCCCTGAAAAACCCCAAGAATTCCAGCTGTCTTGTGAATAAACCATGAATGAATAAAGCAAGCGTACGCTTCAGAGAATCGAACGTTGTCCGTACAAAGTGACTGGTGAAATAAGTGACAGGTGAAATAAGAGACAGGTGAAATAAGTGAATGGTGAAATAAGAGACAGGTGAAATAAGTGACTGGTGAAATAAGAGACAGGTAAAATAAGTGACAGGTGAAATAAGAGACAGGTGAAATAAGTGACAGGTGAAATAACTTGACTGATGAAATAAGTGACAGGTGAAATAGGTGACAGGTGAAATAAGTGACTGGTGAAATAAGTGACAGGTGAAATAAGAGACAGGTGAAATAAGTGACAGGTGAAATAAGTGACTGGTGAAATAAGAGACAGGTAAAATAAGTGATAGGTGAAATAAGAGACAGGTGAAATAAGTGACTGGTGAAATAAGTGATAGGTGAAATAAGAGACAGGTGAAATAAGTGACAGGTGAAATAAGTGACTGGTGAAATAAGAGACAGGTAAAATAAGTGACAGGTGAAATAAGAGACAGGGGAAATAAGTGACAGGTGAAATAACTTGACTGATGAAATAAGTGACAGGTGAAATAGGTGACAGGTGAAATAAGTGACTGGTGAAATAAGTGACAGGTGAAATAAGAGACAGGTGAAATAAGTGACAGGTGAAATAAGTGACTGGTGAAATAAGTGACAGGTGAAATAAGAGACAGGTGAAATAAGTGACAGGTGAAATAAGTGACTGGTGAAATAAGTGACTGGTGAAATAAGAGACAGGTGAAATAACTTGACTGATGAAATAAGTGACAGGTGAAATAAGTGACAGGTGAAATAAGTGACAGGTGAAATAAGTGACTGGTGAAATAAGTGACAGGTGAAATAAGTGACAGGTGAAATAAGTGACAGGTGAAATAAGTGACAGGTGAAATAAGTCAGCTGAAGCGTCTCACGACTTTTTAGCTCTCGGACTATTGTCCAAAACGGAAGCTGACCTGAGAAATAAATGTTTGTTCTACTCGACCCGTTTGTACAAGTGTACCGCCACACACACACACACACACACACACAGACACACACACACACACACACACACACACACACACACACCTTCCTCTCCTCGCCCCCACACTGGGTCTTCCATTAGCAGCACGGCCACGGGAGGGAAAGTGGCGGAAGTAATCCTCACACACCTGCAGGTGCAAACAGTGCACATTGCTCCCTCGCTCCCTTTCTCCAACACCAACTCACTGAAGAGTAAAAGCACATCATCAATCAATCATCCATCCTCTCCAAATGGACTCTTACTGCGGGGCTGCTGATCCCGGGTGTAAATGACTGCCCAAGTGTTGAGTGTTGAATTCCAGACACGTTGTGTTTTAGTATGCAGGTGTCTCTGAGAACGAAGAATCACAACCACAAACACTTTGCACACATGAAATGATACGAAACATTGTTTCCCCAGCACACAGCAGTGCAACACAAAGACACATACACATCCCAGAACTACAAGAACACACATATACACACTAACACATATACACACACTAACACATATATCCACACTAACACACATATCCACACTAACACATATATCCAAACTAACACATATATCCACACTAACACATATACTCACCAGCCACTTTATTAGGCGCACCTGTCCAACTGCTCGTTAATGCAAATTTCTAATCAGCCAATCACATGGCAGCAACTCAATGCATTTAGGCATGTAGACATGGTCAAGACGATCTGCTGCAGTTCAAACCGAGCATCAGAATGGGGAAGAAAGGTGATTTAAGTGACTTTGAACGTGGCATGGTTGTTGGTGCCAGACGGGCTGGTCTGAGTATTTCAGAAACTGCTGATCTACTGGGATTTTCACGCACAACCATCTCTAGGGTTTACAGAGAATGGTCCGAAAAAGAGAAAATATCCAGTGAGCGGCAGTTCTGTGGGCGAAAATGCCTCGTTGATGCCAGAGGTCAGAGGAGAATGGCCAGACTGGTTCGAGCTGATAGAAAGGCAACAGTAACTCAAATAACCACTCATTACAACCGAGGTATGCAGAAGAGCATCTCTGAACGCACAACACGTCGAACCTTGAGGCAGATGGGCTACAGCAGCAGAAGACCACACCTCTCAGCACCCACTCCTGTCAGCTAAGAACAGGAAACTGAGGCTACAATTCGCACAGGCTCACCAAAATTGGACAATAGAAGATTGGAAAAACGTTGCCTGGTCTGATGAGTCTCGATTTCTGCTGCGACATTCGGATGGTAGGGTCAGAATTTGGCGTCAACAACATGAAAGCACGGATCCATCCTGCCTTGTATCAATGGTTCAGGCTGGTGGTGGTGGTGTAATGGTGTGGGGGATATTTTCTTGGCACACTTTGGGCCCCTTAGTACCCATTGAGCATCGTGTCAACGCCACAGCCTACCTGAGTATTGTTGCTGACCATGTCCATCCCTTTATGACCACAGTGTTCCCATCTTCTGATGGCTACTTCCAGCAGGATAACGCGCCATGTCATAAAGCTCGAATCATCTCAGACTGGTTTCTTGAACATGACAATGAGTTCACTGTACTCAAATGGCCTCCACAGTCACCAGATCTCTATCCAATAGAGCACCTTTGGGATGTGGTGGACCGGGAGATTCACATCATGGATGTGCAGCCGACAAATCTGCAGCAACTGTGTGATGCTATCATGTCAATATGGACCAAACTCTCTGAGGAATGTTTCCAGCACCTTGTTGAATCTATGCCACGGAGGATTAAGGCAGTTCTGAAGGCAAAAGGGGGTCCAACCCGGTACTAGCAAGGTGTACCTAATAAAGTGGCCAGTGAGTGTATATCCAAACTAACACATATATCTAGACTAACACATATATCCACACTAACACATATATCCACACTAAAAAAAAAATCACTGTCCAGGGGAACGAACACCAGCCAAGATGACTGTCGGAATTACCGGTCAACATGGGCTAACAGTTAGCTATGCCTGCCCCGCTTCCATGTCCTGTCAGACCACCCTCGGTGTTTCCTCTTTGGGTGCAGCTCCAGTCAGGGCCGTGGTCCCCAGGCCCACAGAACGCAGCAGACCAAGCCCCCTCAGCCGATCAAACACTAGCTCTCCCAGCCATCAAACGAAGACAAATTTAGACACAGACGTGGACAAAAACACTGCATGGGCGGTACTGGGTGAGGTCGCCGCACACGTGACTTCGTGCCGCCATCTTCCCACACTGGTACTGGGTGAGGCCGTTGCAAAAGTGAATTTGTGCTGCCATCTTCCCCACACTGGAAGGCTCAGCGGAAGAAAAAGGAGATTTTAACAACCCCGATGTGAGTGGATGTGATACATACACCGTAACTGGCTCGGGGTCGGCATTCAAAAATGCTTAAATTCATTCATTAAACCAGTTATACCTGCCTCAGTGACGACACATCACAAGCATTAGTCGCTGTGCTCTCCCAGCTCCAAAACGGTTTCTCACAGACCCCTATCCCCGTCCGGGACCAGTATAAACCACCGAGTGTGTGCTAGTCCTGGGAAAATGCATCAACAATTTCCTGGAAAACTGGTTTTGCACAGTCTGCTGCACTTTTGACCTGGGTTGGGCAAAGTTTTCTGACCGATAATTTGATTGATAATCTGATACGGGGTCTGAAATCCTTGAACCCGTTCCCGTTACCTGAGTGAACCATTTTGTCTGAAGACATTTGTAATCAAACGTAAAATCTCCCCTTTGTGTGGCTTGTCCAAGTGTACGTTCAAATGCATCTTGCAATATGGACGGTCCCGTCACTGTGTGGTGGCAAAACGTTCACCTGAGCTTAATATCATGGACGTCAGGATGGACGACATGGAAATAAAAAAACAAAAACCAAACAACAAGGGGGTAAATTGTAACAAAGCCTCTCTATGGGGAAGAACGGATTCAGAGGTCTTCCTACAGGTTTCAGAAAACAAGACCAGGGGCGCCCATATTGATAATAATGGATTACATTGATACAGCGCTTTATCTAGACACCCAAAGTGCTTCACAGTGAAGGGGGTAACTCACCTCAAACACCACCAATGTGCAGCACCACCTGGGTGATGCACGGCAGCCGTTTTGCACCAGAACGCTCACCACACACCAGCTTGAGGCGGAGAGGGAGGAACCATTGAGCCAATCACACAGGGGGATGGTTAGGGGGCCAGATGGAGAGAGGCAGGCTGGGAGTTTTGCCAGGACACCGGGGACCCCCTACTCTTTGTGATAAGTGCCATGGGATCTTTAATGACCAGAGTGAGTCAGGAACTCGGTTTAACGTCTCACCTGAAGGACGGCGTCTCCTACAGCAGTGCCCCTGTCACTGGGGTATTTGGATTGTTTGTTGTTAGAGGCCAAACGACAAACACTTTGCTCAGCCTCCCTGGGCAAGTCTACTCTAGGGTGGTGGAAAGGAGGCTCCGACCGATTGTTGAACCTCAGATCCAGGAGGAACAATGTGGATTCTGTCCTGGCCACCGTGGAACAATGGACCAACTCTTTACCCTTGTGGAAGTGCTGAGGGGGGCATGGGAGTTTGACCAGCCAGTCTACATGTATTTTGTGGACTCGGAAGAAGGCTTATGACCGTGTACCCCGGGACACTCTGTGGAGGGTACTGTGGGGGTATGGGGTACCGGGGCAGTTGCTACAAGCCTTCTGGTCCTTGTATAACCATAGTGAGAGCTGTGTCCGCATTCTTGGTACAAAGTCAGACATGTTTTCAGTGGGTGTCGGACTCCACCAAGGTTGTCCATTGTCTCCAATTCTGTTTGTGATATTCATGGACAGGATCTCAAGGAGCAGCCAAGGTGAGGAGTGTGTCCGTTTTGGGAACCTCAGCATTGCATCTCTGCTCTTCGCAGATGATGTGGTTTTGTTGGCTTCATCAGAACGTGGCCTCCAGCGCACTGGGGCGGTTTGCAGCTGAGTGTGAAATGGCCGGGATGAGAGTCAGCACCTCCTAGTCTGAGGCCATGGTTCTCTACTGGAAAATGGTGGATTGCTCCCTACCGGTTGGGGATGAGTTGTTGTCTCGAGTGAAGGAGTTCAAATATCTCGGGGTCTTGTTCATGAGTGAGGGTAGGATGGAGCAGATTGACAGGCAGATTGGTGCAGCATCAGCAGTAATGCAGATGTTGTACTGGACCGTTGTGGTGAAGAAGGAGCTGAGCCGGAAGGCAAAGCTCTCAATTTACCAGTCAGTCTTCGTTCCAACCCTCACCTATGGTCATGAGCTTTGGGTAGTGACCGAAAGGGTGAGATCGTGGATACAAGCGGCTGAAATGAGTTTCCTCCGTAGGGTGTCTGGGCTCAGCCTTAGAGATAGGGTGAGGAGCTCAGACATCTGGAGGGAGCTTGGAGTAGAGCCGCTGCTCCTTCACGTCGAAAGGAGGCAGTTGAGGTGGTTCGAGCATCTGATTAGGATGCCTCCTGGGCGCCTTCCTTTGGAGGTTTACCAGGCACAGCCAACTGGGAGGAGACCCCGGGGTAGACCCGGAACTCGCTGGATTTAATAAATCATTATTCAATTTAGCTAATGTTTCATACATTCACCTGTCTTGTAATATCTTATTATCTTAAATGCTCTTAAATTGTTTTTGAGGTTGTATTTTTTTCTGCTTGTGATTGTTTTGAGTTGTTTGTTTCTAATGTTAGGTGCTGTGAGCTGCATTTCATGTATGAAAGTTGCTATATAAATAAAGTTTACAACATTATTACTCATATATTATTATGTAATATATATTATATATAATGCATAGTATATACTATATACTACTGTATATATTATTATAATTATAATAAGATGGATATAGAACACATATTATATTATATAGATATTATATATACTATCAAATCACACGCACACACAGATATATTTATATAGTATATGTATATTACTCATCATTATTATCAAAAAAAAAGATCGATCCAATTTGTCAATTATAAATCGATGATTGGGTTTTGGCTTGTTCATACAAACAGATTACATACAGACATTTAACAAGTAGTTGTCAAGACTGTAGCTCTAAAATAAAACAGTCTCATCAGTCACTGACACTTCAGAGGAATATTAATATGACCGGCGCCTTAAGTGATGACTGGGGTGTTGGAGAATAAATCTATACGCTGACAATAATGGCTGCACAGTGTGTGGTGATGTAGGCTCGGTGATCAAAGGGAGCGCCACTAACTTGCCCTCCTGAAAAGCAGCTGGCCTGAAAGTTCTGCAGGCAGGAGGTCCGGGTGAGAGTGCTGTGTTGTTTCCACTCGATGGGAACGCCAGCGCCTCCGTGCACGTCTGCACCAACCGTCCACGCACGCCCAAGAACACACCGTCTGCTCTGCGGACTCACATGTGCATCTATCTGCATGTTTATTGAATTGGTAGCAATGTGCTCAGTGAATTATTCATGTCATTTAAATTCAGTCAGCATCTTTAAAATGGTGCATAATCAAATCTCACACATGCCCCGTCACCCTTTGCCCTTTCTGTTGGGTACCAGCCAAGAAAAAAAAAAGAAGAAAAAAAAACACCACCACATAAATCACACAGCAATCCACATGACAAAATTGGCAGCGCCATGGCGATAAAATGACAGAACCGATTGCTTCTCGACGTCTTGCACGGTTCCGGGAGTTCTTGGGCGATCTCCTCCATCCAGCATCCAACACTGTCGTATGACGACTCTTGACCTGAGCTAACGTCTAAAGTCTTCATGAAGTGGGCGCCGTGGCTTCGGGGACTGGTTTTGCACAGGAAACAGCAGGCTGTGATCTCAGAGTAGTGTGAATACATTCTGAGATGTACTGTGAGCACTGCAGGAGCGGAGTCTTTACATAACACACGGCTATAAAGCACAGAATCTCTACATGGAAATACATGAAGCAGGTTCCTCTACACACTTCAAGAATATACCCTCAGTTTCTACAGGGATGCACCGATATAACCTTTTTCAGCGCTGATACCGAGATCAAGTACGAATCTTAGTATTGATCGATACCGAGTACCAATCCGACCCGTTACTTTTGCTGAACTGTGCAGACACAGACCGTGAGTTTGGAATCAATGGGAAAAATAAAAGAGACGGAAGCATTTTTTTTTCCTATCATCTAAGAAACACGGGCTTCCATGTCCCAAAACATACTAAATCCCACCACTTTGCTTTTATCCGACATGTTACGCGTGGCTTTTCTATTACACGTCTTGGGGAAAATCTCACGATACCAATACTACATTTTAGCCTGGTATCAGCCCGATACCCAACACCAGTATCGGTGCATCCCTGCAGTGGAAGATCAGGAGCATTTTAAATGTGTCCTCGTTTGTAATACCCATCATACTTGCTGCGGGCGCCATCATGTGGTGCTATAAAAACCACTACGTATAAAACGTCACTAAAATCACTGTAGTTTGTCTGACAATTACATAAACACTTTTAAGACATCGTGAAGACATTGGGCTTATTCAAATTATGACGTTGAGCTACTGCCACAGATGCCTCGGCTATAACAGGTGACCTAATGGCTCACAGCCCAGCTCGCTGCACACTACATACATGTCACGAAGAACAACCCAGCACTGAACAGACAGCTTCCAAATGAAGGCAATATGGGTTAGGACACACTTACAATGATCTTAGCCCACTTCAGGTAACCTCGAGTACTAAACATGAATATAGACAGAGGCATACATGTATATCTTCAAGACCAGCAGAATAAAGAAGCTTTTGAGTTTCCCCTAATCTGCACGAGTTTTATTGCCAACATTTCCTGTCACATGTATTCCCATATTGCTGATATATATATAGAAAATGAAAGAAAGCGCCAGCTTACTTTCTTTCAGAATAAGCTATCAGCTGAGGAGTGTGATGCATTTGTCAACGCCTCTTCATGTCATTGCAGATTGACGTGCGTTTCTTGCAGCCCGTGTCAGATTGTCACTGTGGTTTGAGTTTCTCCCACTGCTCCGGTGTGAGGGTCTTCATTTCGAAGGCGTGGATCTCTTTCAGCTCTTCAGCTAAGCAGCTGTTCACCATCCTGACGAGGCAGAGAAAAAGGTTCGGTTCGGAAGGATTTTTCAGTCTGAATACAAACCCACAATGCGAAATTCACCTGCGAGATTCCCCACACACTACGTACCTGTGTCTCTGTAAAAGAGGCTTGCCCTCAAACTGGGACGACACGACCAACACTTTGAAACTTGCCGCACATCTGTTGGGTGAGGTATCTTCGACGTCCTGTTAAGGGAAAGTTTAAATGTTGGTACAGTCCGGTGCCAGGTGACATGACCTTTCTCAGAGCACAACACTGAGGAGACCAAGGTTACCTCACGGTGGTACTTTATTAAAGCATCAGGGTGGTAACACGTTTTGCAGCAGTATGTCTTTTCCTCCCAGCACTGAGTATAGCAGCAAATTAATTCAGTTTCATTTGAAACAGTCTGCTTTCCAGTCAAGAAAACCATTACTTCCATCACACCCAGTAATTCCAGACCGGAGATGATGACATTACATCCCACCCTATCTTTGGTTGATTTTGTCACCTCAGTTGACCGATGGACATTTAAAGCCACTTAAATGAAAGAATGCCAGAAAAGTTCACATTTATGAGCTCTTAAATCCTGACAAGCAAAAGGGATGCCATCAGCCCTGGGCATGCAGGCTATTTGGTCAGCTTTTTCATTCAAACAAGAATAAAGGGGAGTAATTTGAAATATGCCGATTTCTGCAGAGAGGATGTGATTGGTTAATATAAGCAGTTTTTTTTATATAACAGGGCCCCACGTTGCTAAGTTACATCTCCTCTTCTGTTAAAGTCTAACGTTTATGTCTGGTGTTGTATACTGTCGTTACCTCACTGCAGCTCACGACAGCCTGTCTGCACTGGGGAAGCATGCGCTTCCAGCAGCAGCTAGCTAGCAACGTACCACATGGCTCGCTTCAAGCTCCTCGGTGAGCTTCTCGCGGATGTGCTGCGCCGTCACGGCCATGCTAACTTGGACAGGGGAGCTCTTTGTTTCAAGCAAATCGGTCGTTCATGCAGACCGGGACGACTTTCGGTTCCGCTGCCAATAAAACACACACATATATATATATATAGTCCTGCGCAAGAGGGGACGGGTTCCGTTAACCAGGAGGGAATACGTCCAATCGTAAAACAGCACCCGCAAGTCTGGCCAATCTGAGAAGAGGAGGGCCGAACCTTTTTTTTGAAGTGGCCAATCACCAGAGGCGTTTGGGGGTCCTGACGACAAGGCGAACCCAACGATTTTTGCCTGAATAATAAAGATAAAGAGAAACTGTGCAATATGAGTTTATTCTCTTTGACATTATGAAATCACATTTCACGTAGTTACTGACGGTTTATTTTAACCATTATATTTAATTTGAGCATAGTTTCATGTTTGTTTGTCGTGAGATTGCCTCGGGCAGAGCGGCGGACAGGCCGCGCTGTTCCGCGTGACGGCGGCTAGCCGTTCACAGCTGTTAGCTTCGCCCCTGCGCTTTGTCAGCTGTGTGTGTGTGTGTGTGTGTGTGTGTGTGAACGTTTCAAACCGGCGTGTGAAGGGTCCATATACTTCCGTAACATTAGAGTAATTAAATTGTAATTATGTGTACATTTTAATTGTTTCTTAGGTTAACTTTAGTCTAACTTTTGCTAGCTTTCTCCAGCGGAGCTGTCTGTTTTGGGTTTGCCTAACGTACCTGTACGTGTTGGGTCAGCTGATGTGTGGCTATGAAAGGGACGTTATTAAGCGACATAAAGGGTATCTATCGGTTGTTAATGAGGAATTAATCTCTCGTTAGGTTGACGGTTCCTTTAATGCATGATGGTAGTTGAGGTGGAGGGCTTTTTTGGCGTGTACATGTTGTACTGCACCAATCCTAAGTTTAAAGGTCGCGTCTACGTTGGGTTTACTGTCAACCCCGAGCGGCGGATAGTGCAACACAACGCCGGCCTGCGGAGAGGGGGCGCCAAGAGGACGAGTGGAAGAGGACCATGGTATTTTATCAGCTTTGACACTCTGCAACGTATATTACCCAATTTTCAAGATGCTTTATTTGTTACGTCTCATTATCCAAGTACAAGAGAGTGACATTCTTGTGTTTTGGCTTCTCAACACTGCAGCAACAACAATAATAAATAACAACAAAACAGAACAAAAAAAGCAGCAATAGATGCTTTTTGGAGGTGACCTATATGTTCATTTTTTTTTGCACACAGGGAGATGGTGCTGATCATCCATGGCTTCCCTTCAGATATTGCTGCCTTGAGGGTAAGTAAGATCCACAGCCGATACTGGAGTGTTATTGCAGGCTCAGCATAATTATCCCCCAGTCCCCCATCAGTGTTTGATTTTATTTGTCATGTCAGTTTGAATGGGCGTGGCAGCACCCTCACTCCTCCAGGCGCCTGTCTCACGTTTCTCTGCGCTCCAGAAAGGAGTCCAGCCTTCAGTTCCACTGGCGCGTTGTGTCAAATATGCTCCGTGTGCCACCGTGGAGCCGCCTGCCACTTACTGCTCGCTGGCTCAAACAACAGTATAGGATGGACTTTGAACCCACTTTGCAGCCACCGCTGCACATCCCAATAGCTTTTGGAAGCGTCAGAGCAAAGAAGCAACTGCAGCCACAGCCTCCGTCTATGGAGGAAGAAGGGCGAGAAATGGGATTGGAGAGGTGTTCGCTCTGTCAAGGGCCTGTCAAGGTAGTCAAATGTCTTCGACGTCACTCTGTAACTTAGGTTGAAAACACCTGACATTGATATTAACTTCTTTAGAAGTGAAGATGCTTGGCTTGTATACTACTAAAGATCGTTTCTTTACAGCCTGTGGAAAAGCTGACATGCTTCCACTCATCCTGTCGCATGACCAGTCATCTGATATGCTTAGCCAAGCACTTTCTCAAGGCTGAGCCCTCCTACCTCCTTCCTGTTGAGGGGGAATGTCCAGTCTGTCATCAGTCTTTGCTGTGGGGGAGCCTGATCCGTCATAAAAATGGTTGCTTTGAAGAAGAGATCGCAAGCTCGTCCTCCCAAGTGAGTGTGTGTGAGTGTGTGTATGTACTGTGTGTTTGGGGCGGTTGTATGTATCATGGTGGTATAGGGATGTTTCTAAAGTAGTCAAAAGGTAAAGGCAGTTTATGTTCATTTGACTTTTAGATATTCATCTCATCCAAAACATTACTTTGCATAAATTTCAGGCCCCCAAAAACATATTGTAACACAGCAGAATTTGCACAAAGGCATGAGGGTGGACACATTTTATAGCCATTGTCCATTAAACAAGACAAGTTCTGAGTGCTGAAGTTAAGGGATGCATTTGTTGCCAGGTGTATGTTATGCGATTTCTTTACAAAAGAAATAACTTTATACAAAAAAGCACATGAAACCAACATGCCCCCTAGTTGTACCTCACACTCATTCCCTTAAAGAGTTTATATGAGGCCTAGTAGCAGTAATGGAACCAAGTCACAAGTAAGTCTCAAGTCTTAGCATTAGAGTCTCAAGTCAAAACATGTCAAAATATAGTCCCAAAAAACAGTTCCATATAAAGTCTCAAGTCAAAACTGACAAATCCCAAGTCGCAAGTCCTAAACGTCCTCAACTTTTGAGTTTCAAGTCCTATACAAGTCATTATGCGGTCTTCATCAAATATAATGCCAAGTCATCATTTTAACAACAGAGTAACAGTTGATATACTAAATTCACATGAGTCATGAATGCGTTTTTAAAATTTGTATTTATGACGGATTGATTCAAAGTGCTGGAGCCTGTCAGCGGTTTGGATAATGAATGGATGGATGGATGGATGATTCGAAGTGGATCTGCAATTATGGAAATGAAGAGTTGATTGGATGCACACTTTCTGAAAGCATTTTATCTCTGGGCTTGGAGAGGATATCAAGTCTTCCAAGTCAGAAGGCTCAGGTCCAGGCAAAGTCATGAGTCATTAATGTTCAAGTCAAGTCGAGTTGCAAGTCTTTTTCAGTCCAAAGTCATCAAATTTGTGACTTGACCAAAAAATTGACAAATATTCTTCATAATCTAATATGTTATAAAATACAATTACATATTTTTCAAATGTGTCAAAATAAACTACATAATATCGGTGTCCAAAATGTGTTTTAATTAAAGTACACATTTTGTATTTGAAATGCTAAAAAAAAGAACAATTCTTAGTGTCTGGAGTGCTAGAATTTCTTCAAAGACCACTTCTGCACAGAAAGGTACTGAGTGTTTTTAACAAGGTAAGGTAAGGTAAGATAAGATAAGGGTTTTAAGAAGGTACTTAAGAAGGTACTTGAGGTGTTCCTAAAAAATGTAGGCTGACATTCTTTTAGCCAACAATCTGCAGGGCTGTTATCACCTGTCAGGTGAGTGTGGCAGGGTTTGACAATGAGACGGTAAATGACGTAGTTAAAGACAGCACTGAAGAGCACTCGTGCTTGTTTTTCAGTCAGCCGTTCAACAGGCTGCCTTCGGCCTCGTCGGGCAGGCTGAGGAAAGCCCACATCACAGCACTGACTCATGCCATCGTGTGTGGTTCTGCTAACCATCCCCCCCATTCTCCCCAATTGTACCTGGCCAATCACCCCCTCTGCTGACCCGGGGAGGGCTGCAGACTACCACATGCCTCCTCCCATACATGTGGAGTCACCAGCCGCTTCTTTCCCCCTGACAGTGAGGAGTTTAACCAGGGGGATATAGGGCGTGGGAGGATCACGCTATTCCCCCCAGTTGCCCCTCCCCCCTGATCAGGTGCCCCGACCGACCAGAGGAGGCACCAGTGCAGCAACTAGGACACATACCCAGATCCGGCTTCCCACCTGCAGATGCGGCCAATTGTGTCTGTAGGGATGCCCGACCAATCCGGAGGTAACACGGGGATTCGAACCGGGATCCCCGTGTTGGTAGGCAACAGAATAGACAGCTACACTACCCGGGTGCCCCCTGTTAACTGTCTTTGTATCGTTCTCATTACCCTGACTCAGATTTATAGACTATAGGTTGAAAAAAAGATCTTTGACCTGAAGTCTGATCTCTGCCAAAAAGTATTTTTTGAGTATTTTCAAATACAAAATACTGCTCCTACAAGCAACATCTGAAAATTACATTCTATTTTTTTCCAGACTGATCAAATACAAACGATACAGTACTCAAACGGTACAAATTCAAATGTGTATTTCAAATACCTTTAATTAAAATACCGACAATCTCTTCATTTGAGTCTGACTCAAGTCCAGGCCATGTGACTCGAGTCTGACCCAAGTCCAAGTCATGTGACTCGAGTCTGACTCAAGTCCAAGTCATGTGACTTGAGTCTACTCCCCTGCCTACTAGCCTATCTAGTATTTATGGTTCATCAGCTACAGGAAGCTGCTTCCTTTCAGTCTAGCTTCAAATATGCAATCGCACAAGTTCTGCTTTGCGTGACGGTAGTCTTCAGCGGCCCGTGTGCTGCAAAGGAAACCTGTTCATTCGGCTACCTAAGTTGCCCATGCAGGGTGCAGATAAGCACCACCTGTAAAGCTCAACCTCCATCCTTTAAATCCCCTTAACTACAGGCCCATCTTCAAATGGTCATTTTTTATCAGTTATGTTTTACCAAAAAAAAAAACCAAAACCAATTGTATAGTTATTTATTGATTTTTTTTTAATCATTTTATTACTTTTAAAGCTTGTCTAGATCCAGCCCATGGACACACAATGAGTCTTTTAACTCTCCATGAATTTGAATGTACTCTTGCTGGCCCCTAAATTCAACAGCATACTTCAAGTGGAGCTCAGACCATCAAAATCTGTATCAATTTTTCACTCTAGATTGGCCTTTTTGTAAGCCTTTTATCTCTACTCCTACTACAACTGCAACTACAACTACTACTACAACTACAACTACCACTACTACTACTACTACTACTACTACTTTTGGCTGCTCCCGTTAGGGGGCGCCACAGTGGATCATCCGTTTCCATCTCTTCCTGTCCTCTGCGTCTTCCTCTGTCACACCAGCCACCTGCATGTCCTCCCTCACCACATCCATAAACCTCCTCTTTGGCCTTCCTCTTCTCCTCTTCCCTGGCAGCTCCATATTCAGCATCCTTCTCCCAGTATACCCAGCATCTCTCCTCCACACATGTCCAGACCATCTCAATCTTGCCTCTCTTGCTTTGTCTCCAAACCGTCCAACCTGAGCTGTCCCTCTAATATACTCGTTCCTAATCCTGTCCTTCTTCATCACTCCCAGTGAAAATCTTATCATCTTCATCTCTGCCACCTCCACCTCCACCTCCTGTCTCTTCATCAGTGCCACTGTCTCCAAACCATACAACATAGCTGGTCTCACTACCATCTTGTAAACCTTCCTTTAACTCTTGCTGGTACCCTTCTGTCACACATTACTCCTGACACTCTTCTCCACCCACTCCACCCTGCCTGCACTCTCTTCTTCACCTCTCTTCTGGACTCCCCGTTACTTTGTAAGCCTTTTATCATTTCTTTATTATATTCTTTTTTATTATGACCTTCACATCTTTACTTCGGTGGCACGGTGGTGCAGTGGTTAGTGCGGTCGCCTCACAGCAAGAAGGTCCTGGTTTTGAGCCCTGAGGTAGTCCAACCTTGGGGGTCATCCCAGGTCGTCCTCTGTGTGGAGTTTGCATGTTCTCCCCGTGTCTGCATGGGTTTCCTCCAGGGCTCCGGTTTCTTCCCACAGTCCAAAGACATGCAGGTCAGGTGAATCGGCCATACTGAATTGTCCCTAGGTGTGAATGTGTGTGTGTGGGGGGGCTGTGATGGCCTGATGGCCTGTCCAGGGTGTCTTCCTGCCTGCTGCCCAATGACTGCTGGGATAAGCTCCAGCATCCCCGCGACCCTGAGAGCAGGATAAGCAGCTTGGATAACAGATGGATGGATGGATGGATGGATGGATGGACATCTTTACTTCACTGTCCTTATTCTACTCATCAGTGTGGCTGTTGCTCTGCTGTTGTTCTGTCCGTGCTTTTACTCTTTGTATTGTATGAAGGACTTTGTAGAGATTTGTTTTGCACAGTGGTGTACAAGTGGTTTATCATCATCATTATTATCATAATTATCCTACCACCACAAAGAACAGTCATTTGTAAATACAGCTAACGTTATTTTGGTGTATAACAATTCCTGGATTTCTGACATTTAGCCGACTAAATGTCCTCCGTTCTGTCTCCAGCATCAGCTGCAGCATCAACTCGGTGTCCTAGCAGCCTGCACCGGTTCATCAGTCTGATGTCTAGTCTTGTGCCATTGTATGTTGTTTGCTGTTGTGTTCAGTGGCTGGATAAGGACTTAAAAACAGAAGATGGACAAAAGGAATAAATAATAGGATGATCCTATAACGTGTTTGTTAAAAACGATCCAGAATCTTCTGACTGTGGTAATAACACGAAGAGCCAAGCATGGTGAGACGTGTGTGTTGCACTGGTCACCAACTTACAAAATGTAAATTCTGTATAAATACATATGAATAGTACATAAATATAGATAAATTCAATGTAAATAAAACATTCAGTGGTGTTTGATGTTTTAACATCGTGCATCATTTGGCTCTTATTGAGCGGAGCCAAACGAGCCGGCTCAGTAAGAGGAGCTGGGACTCCATCACTGAAGCTCAGCGGTCTCCTAGCAAACCTGCTAGCAGCGGTGGGGTAGTTAGAAATGCTTCCTGTGACGTGGCACGAAATTCGCTTGTTCATTTTTCAGGCAAGCGGTCAAACCTGCGCGAGGAAATGGGAGCGAGATGTTGCTTCGTGGTGGGTTAAAAGGCGGTCAGAAGGTTTGCCTTTCCTCAGCGTCGTCTGAGGGGCGCCTGAGCACCGGTACAATACAAAACATTTACAGTTGTGCTTTGGTGTTCTTTTGGAGGTTGTTCTCGCCAATGAAACATGGCGGCACATACTCCGCAAAAATGTAAGTGTCAAGTTGGGTTGTTGGGCTTTACTCAGGATGTTTTCTTTATGTTCATCTTCCACAGGACCACTGGGCAGATGAGCTGCAGATCTAAGTGGAGCTTGTGAACTTCGTATCCTCCTGAATCAACTGCAGTGCAAGATGAGGCTACTACCACTACTACTACTACTACTACTACTACTACTACTACTACTACATTTGGCTGCTCCCGTTAGGGGGCGCCACAGTGGATCATCCGTTTCCATCTCTTCCTGTCCTCTGCATCTTCCTCTGCCGGTGTCCCACCCTTATAAACAATACAGGATCACCTGACTGCCGGTGTCCCACCCTTATAAACAATACAGGGTCACCTGACTGCCGGTATCCCACCATTATAAACAATACAGTTTCATGTGCAAATATGGCTGTGACCATTGACCATGTGTACTGTTCACAGAGGGTTGGGGAATAGTTGTAATCACAGCATTGTAGGATGGCGACACGTACTCGTAGCCTAAGGGTCAGTGAGTGACCAGAACACTGTCAGTTACTGTCAGTTGCTTTTCTATGTTTCTGCCAGATCTATGTCTTCCTTTTTCCTTTTTTTTGTTCTTTTGTTTACTCTGTTGACCTGTTTTGCTTTGGCAACATTGTAATTAATGCAGTCATGCCAATAAAGCATCACTGAATTGAACTCTTAGCCCCCCCCCCCGTTCAGGCATGTTCACGCTCATATTTGCATATGAAATAGGCCGTTGGTTTCCATCGTTAGGAGCTGTATTGTACTGTATTGTTTGTAAGGGTGGGACACCTACAGTCAGCTGAGACTCACCAGGTTACCAGGTCAGTACACGTTGTGTCCACATGAACTGATTCACCGTTCTGTTTTCTTACCTGCATTGTTGAGCATGCATCAAGGCATGCATACATGTGGTTCTCCATGACATGGTGTGACACCACCGTTAGGATTTGTTGAGATTAAGATATTCTCAGAATTGTTTTGCATATTTTAACTTATTATGTGTATGTATGTTTGATGTTGCAAGGGGTTAAAACACCATGTATTATACAAACCCCAATTCCAATGAAGTTGGGACGCTGTGTAAGATGTAAATAAAAACAGAATACAATGATTTGCAAATCCTTCCCCACCTATATTCAGCTGAATACACTACAAAGACAAGATATTTAATGTTCAAACTGATAAACTTTGTTTTTTTACAAATATTCCCTCATTTTGAATTTGATGCCTGCAACACGTTCCAGAGAAGCTGGGACAGGGGCATGTTCACCACGGTGTTACACCACCTTTCCTTTTAACACCACCCATTAAGCGTTTGGGAACTGAGGACACTACTTGTTGAAGCTTTGTAGGTGGAATTCTTTCCCATTCTTGCTTGATGTACGACTTCAGTTGCTCAACAGTCCGGGGTCTCCGTTGTCATATGTTTAGCTTCATAATGCACCACACATGTTCAATGGGAGACAGGTCTGGACTGCAGGCAGGCCAGTCCAGTACCCGCACTCTTTTACTACGAAGCCCCGCTGGTGTAACACCTGCAGAATGTGGCTTGGCATTGTCTTGCTGACATAAGCAGGGACGTCCCTAAAAAAGACGTCGCTTGGATGGCAGCATATGTTGCTCCAAAACCTGTATGGACCTTCCAGCATTAATGGTGCCTTCACAGATGTGCAAGTTACCCATGATGCCATGGGCACTAACACACCCCCATACCATCACAGATGCTGGCTTTTGGACTTTGCGCTGATAACAATCTGGACGGTCCTTTTCCTCTTCAGCCCGGAGGACACGACGTCCATGATTTCCAAGAACAATGTGAAATGTGGACTCGTCAGACCACAGCACACTTGTCCCCTTTGCGTCAGTCCATCTCAGATGAGCTCGGCCCAGAGAAGCCAGCGGCGTTTCTGGGTGGTGTTGATACATGGCTTTGGCTTTGCATGGTGGAGTTTTAACTTGCACTTGTAGATGTAGCGACCAACTGTGTTAACTGACGATGGTTTTCCCAAGTGCTCCTGAGCCCACGTGGTCATATCCTTTACACAATGATGTCGCTCTTTAATGCAGTGCCGCCTGAGGGGTCGAAGGTCACGGGCATTCAGTGTTGGTTTTCGGCCTTGCCGCTTACGTGCAGAGATTTCTCCGGATTCTCTGAATCTTGTGATGATATTATGGACTGGAGATGATGAAATCCCTAAATTCCTTGCAGTTGTACGTTGAGAAACGTTGTTCTTAAACTGTTGGACTGTTTGCTCACGCAGTTGTTCACAAAGTGGTGAACCTCACCCCATCGCAACTAAGGGCTAGCAAGTCTAGTCATTTGTGATCGTTACATTATTTATGTCTGTGCATAGGTCTTATAAACACAAAACTCGAGTGTATAGGCTGATTATTAGTCAAATGAATAAGAAAGTTCTACTTGCATCACAGGCACATTGCAGGCTTTCTACTGTGCAAAGTCTTGACCCTTCGCTAGTAGCTAGCTAGCTAGCTACTAGCTCTTCTGTGTGGATTTTGGTAAGCAGGAGTACGCATGTACATAATTACGCACGAGCCACTTTGCACATTTTTCTTTTTTAGGGATCCCCCCCTCCCTCTTTTTCTTCCCAATTGTATCCGGCCAATTACCCCCACTCTTCCGAGTCGTCCCGGCTGCTGCTCCATCCCCTCTACCGATCCGGGGAGGCCTGCAGACTACCACATCCCTCCTCCGATACATGTGGAGTTACCAGCCACTTCTTTTCACCTGACAGTGAGGAGTTTCACCAGGGGGACGTAGCGCGTTCCCCCTTTCTCTCGACCAAGCGCACCGACCGACCAGAGGAGGCGCTAGACCAGGACATATACCCACATCCGGCTTCCCACCCGCAGACACGGCCAATTGTGTCTGTAGGGATGCCCGACCAAGCCGGAGGTAACACGGGGATTCGAACTGGCGACACGTCCGGTAACATGAGGCAGTGGAATAGGCCGCTACGCTACCTGGACGCCCACACTTGGCACATTTTGGAACATACCGTATACTGGAACTCAGTGCTCGATATCTTTGCTAGGATAAGGGTGAGATACAGAGGTCCGTGCATGCGGGCACGAGGCAGCTGCATTAGCTGCATTAGCTGCATTAGCTGCATATATATGGCAGCTTCCCCCCTGCGTCCCCCGCCCAGTCAGCGGGTGCAGCTGTGGTGAAACGTCAGGCCGGACGACTGGTGGCTCCACAGAGAAAGTACTGTTCTGTCAATGTTCAGCTGCAAATGAAAGAAAGCAAGAACCCCCCCACCACCACCACCACCACCACCACACTACATCAGACATCCTGAGAAAAAACAGATTTGCTTATTTGTTCACAAGTAAGACAAAATACTGTTCATTATTCAGCGTAATTACGGTGAGTACAAGTTAATGGAGGCGTGTTGATGTGATCATGAGCCCAGTTTTTAAGACATGCCTCTTCTCAGTCTCTTCTCCGAGTGGATGTAATGGCCTCTGCCACAGACAGGGGGGAGAACGGGTACCCTGAAATGCAGATTTGGCAAGACCTGTTGACAACGCCGGAGTATTTGACTCCAACGTTGCTGTCAATCTGACGCCCCACGAGGACGTCTTGCCCTGCAGGCCCTGCCAGTTGCACCTTGGGGCTTTGCAAAGGTCACCGACCATTATCCAACGACCAGTCACTGTCACAACCTGCCCCCCCCCCATCTGTCTCCGGTGACAGTTTAATTGCAATTTCAGCGAAGCACCCTCTGCCGAACCCCCCCCCCCCCAAAAAAAAGTGAAACTCAATAAAAATTTGATTTTTATTTTTCTGTACCTTTCATATAAATGTGTACAAACTTCAGTCGGTCAACATATATCTGAAGTCTTCCGGTTAGTACCAAATCACCGGTTTAATGATCAATGTTCGCCTATTCAAATACAAAAGCGTAAAGGGTAATAATGTCTTCTTAGTTAGGCGTAAATCCACACATTTTAAGTGTTAATAGAAAAATTGAGCGTAATTACTATGTCATTACATGTCCAGCTTTTGACTCTTCTCTTGATTTGAAGAGGGGTGAAGCTTTGCCTCCGTGTGGGTGGCGCGCGTGGGCGGTGTCGTCCTCCGTCCTCAGGGGTCTCTGTGCTGGGCCGGAGGGGCTTGCACCGTGATCACCGGCTGACAGGACACACAAGCATCTGATTGGTTAGCGGCTCAAATGATCCCTGACCTACAGCTGGCCCGCATGACAAACAAACACCGCGTCATCACCGGGGGCGTGTCGCGGTGTGGACCTGCGCTGCCAGGTAGGAGGAGTCCGGCAGGCAGCGGCTCACAACACAGAACCGCGTGGTAATGTAAAGCGTAATATTGTAGCGACTTCAGGGGGCAGCCGGGACGCGAACCCGGGTCGTTAACCAGTCGACTAAAGGCTCCGACCCGTTAGCCAAGGGTTAGCGAGTCTGGTCATTCGTGGTCGTTACACCCCCCCCCCCTTCGGAAAGCGCATCCCCGCGCTTCAGCATACCTGCTCCCTCACGCCTCTGGACACGCGCGCTTCCGGTGGCCTCGCGGTCCCACCAGCCCACTCTGACACCAATGGAGAGAATTCAGGCGGCAGCCGGGACGCGAATCCGGATCGCTCGCCCCACGGATGACTACCCGTGATGCGAGCGATCCGGGTTCGCGTCCCGGCTGCAGCGGTTCCCGGCTGCCCCCTGAATTCGCTACAATATCACACCAGAATTAGTATTCAAATAACGCTCCCTAAATATCCCAGAGTAGATTGTGCGTTATCTTTCATTTCCCAGATAGCAAACCTGCGAGGTTTGCATTTGTAAACAAATGCTGGTGGAGTTGCTGAATTTAGCTGCAGAAAGTCAGTCTGTGACTGCCGGGTTTCCGTGAGACATAAATAGTCCAGTTTGTGCTCTGTGATGAAGTCACTGACTGGACACAGATAGCAAAATTGCCGTCCCACACTGACACTTTCATTCGGCCCACATACCGCGTGGTATGATGGCACTTGGGCGGTCCGCTCCTTTTGCCAGATCTGGGCCAGAACCAAGCCTTAGCAATGCCGCATATGGGCCAAAGGTGGCCATATTTGTGCTGTGATATTTGGGCCATATTCACCGTTTACCACACGGGCCACTTCAGGGTCACATCCAGACCACATGTTGCCCAGAGCACCGCATCTTTGTCAGAGAAGGCCCACATGTGATTTGGCCTATTTGGGCCATATTTGCTATTATACATGTGGGCCACTTCAGGCTCACATCTACATATTTTGTCAGGGCCAGAAGAAGGCCATCCGTGCCGCATCACTGCCTGAAGTGGCCCACATCCGGATGCTGTCTGGGTGAGATGACAAAATTATATTTCACGATATGGAAATGTCCGAATTCCAGTCAACCATTGAAAGACGACAAACGGTATTGAAATCATGCTGCGTTCAAGACAAGCCGGAATTTGGAAATTCCAAGTTGGAAATTTCCAATTTAGCACGATGTCACAACTCCCGGTGTTGACTCAGTGGGAGAAGAAATATGCCAGCAGGAACAAATTTAACACTGACATAGATCCATGCTAAATAAAACCCTTATGATTACTTTCTAGAAGAATCTCGTTATTTACTTAGCAAACAAACGTTGGTTGCTCCACTTGCGCTTCCTGTGGCCGGGTAAATGGGAGCACTGAAACGATACCCACGTTTTCCACCTGTAATTCCGAGTTCGATGACCATTCGTTTACTTCTTTACAAGATGGGTGTCGTTTTTTTACAGGTTTCCTTTAACGCAGTTCTACTGCCCGGCGCTATGGTACTACTACAGTGGTTGAACAACCATTCACGTGGGCTTGTAACTGGCCTTCTCTCTGGTGTCGCTGTCAGTCTGCTCACCATGTTGGCAGTGGGTGAGCAGCAGTTGACCACCTTGCAGCAGTAGGCAGCCAAGGTGGCGGAGATGGCTATCAGCGCAGCGTGGATGAGGATGTTCTCAGCATAGCGGTGGTAATCGGCATTCTGATTGGGGGCAAAAGATAAGCAGAGGTTAGGATTTGGCGGAGCAGTAGATAAAACTGGATGAACGTCCAGAAGACAGCCGAACAGTGAGTCTGCTTGACTTGATCCGTGCTCCGTAATCCAGGTGAGGAAATCACAGAAGGTTGAATCAGTTCATCGGGACATAGTGTTTACTGGGAGATACGTTTCATCATCATCTGAGTGATCTCTTCTGTCTCACCTGACTGCAGGTATCCATCCCCACCTTACAGCGGCATAAGGGCCGAAACCAACCATCAGTTTCATATGCAGATATGGGTGTGACCATTAACTAGAGTTACAACGGCCATGTGTACTATTCACAGAGGATTTGGGAATGTTTGCAATCACAGCATTGTAAGATGGTGACAGATGTACTCTTAGGCCGCCCTTCGGTTCAGGGATGGCCGTTCCCTCATCACATACTAGATGGCCTCTTTGACTCCCCGTTCAAACCAGCGTTCCTCCCAATCAAGGATGTGCACATCCTCATCCTTGAAAGAGTGGCCACTGGCCTGCAGATGGTGCAGACTGTGGAGTCCTGGCCTGATGTGTTAGCTGTTCTGTGTTGTGCCATCCTCTTGGCCAGCATTTGCCGAAGCCAGGAAGACACCCAAACCAGTGCACCAGCTGATCAAAGAGAGAAGGACAACAGCTGTCTAAGCATAAACGGATGGTGATTCTCTATGTGACGGGAGTGTCGGAGCAGTCGAGACGCGTATTTTCCAAACATCGTATCTCAGTTGCTTTCAAACAGAACAATATAGTGTACCCCATAGGCCGCGGAACGCATTTCGAATGGGTAGGGCCACGAATTGCCGTTTTTATTTGTCCTGATTATAGCCTACACTTGGGTCACAATCAAATAGTATAATCAGTATGATTAGAAAGCATCAATCATTTGACACGTCAAGTCCAGTTGCATAGGATTAGAAAATGTCAACGCTCACCACCCCGTCTTAAACGTTCCCAGAGAAGTTCCTCCGCCTCTCGTTGTGCTGGATGACGTCACTGGCAATGGTGAGACCATCCACACTGGCCAAAGCATCCCTGTGTGTGTGGCTGCACATCAAGTCATTGAGTCTCCTTTGAGTCATTGTTGACCTTAGATAAGTCTTCATACGATGAAGGGTTGAGCAGGGTTCAAGGGTTCAACAGCCTGTGTACATCTGGCAATAGGGGTTTCGACGCTTCATCGTTCATTTGAACGTTACTATTGCTTAAATTTAGCGAACACACTAGCAGGTAGTCTACTTACATAGAGCGCTGGTATTTTGTTCTGTGAAATTCACGTCCGTGTGACGCTAAGCTCATGTGACACAAATAACCAATCAATCATTAGGAAACAGAGTTTGTAGCTTGTGATAGGCTACGTACTGTACGTAGGCTTACAGCTAGCGGAGATTAGCCCGGGAAGCACGCAAAAGGGCAATATATTAAGAATGTAACGTATTTGCGATTTGAATTTTTACACATGTTTATGTTTGATGCACGCCAAAGTAGGTATGGCCACGGCCCCACTGGCCATACCGGTTCCGCAGCCTATAGTGTACCCTGTTAAGTGCCAGGAGGGATGCCGCGACTTGTACACCAGGGAAACCAAACCGACGCTGGCCAAGAGGATGGCACAACACAGGAAAGCTAATACGTCAGACCAGGACTCCACAGTCTACACCATCTACACCATCTACATGCCAGGACTCCACAGTCTACACCATCTACACCATCTACATGCCAGGACTCCACAGTCTACACCATCTACACAGTCTACACCATCTACATGCCAGGACTCCACAGTCTACACCATCTACACAGTCTACACCATCTACAGGCCAGGACACCACAGTCTACACCATCTACAGACCAGGACTCCACAGTCTACACCATCTACACAGTCTACACCATCTACAGACCAGGACTCCACAGTCTGCACCATCTACAGACCAGGACTCCACAGTCTGCACCATCTACAGGCCAGTGGCCACGCTTTCAAGGATGAGGAAGTGCACATTCTTGATAGGGAGGAACGCTGGTTTGAACAGGGAGTCAAAGATGCCATCTATGTGAAGAGGGAACGACCATCCCTGAACCGCGGGGGGGGGGGGGGGCTAAGAGTACATCTGTCACCATCTTACAATGCTGCGATTGCAAACATTCCCAAATCAAAGTTTCCAAAATTGGGTGACACAGTGGTCCAGTGGTTAGCGCTGTCGTCTCACAGCAAGAAGGTCCTGGGTTTGAACCCCGGGGTTGTCCAACCTTGGGGGGGTCATCCCAGGTCATCCTCTGTGTGGAGTTTGCATGTTCTCGCCATGTCTGTGGCAGGTCTTCTCCGGGTGCTCCGGTTTCCCCCACCATAAAAAAAGACACGCATGTCAGGGTTGATACTCCTGTCTGTGGCCCTGACCGAGGCATGGCAAGACCAACTGGAGTTGGTACCCGGGCGCTGCAGCTGCCCACTGCTCCTCACTACACAGCTAGGATGGGTTAAATGCAGTGAAAGAATTTCCCCACGGGGATCAATAAGGTAGTACCAAAACCCCCTCTGTGAATAGTACACATGTCCATTGTAACTCTAGTTAATGGTCACACCCATATGAAACCGGTCGTTGTTTTTGGTCGTTATGCCACTGTATTGTTTATAAGGGTGGGGGTACCTGCAGTCAGCTGAGACTGAAGAGGTCACTTGGCTGATGATGAAACGTTTGTCCCAGACCTGGACTGCAGCCTCCAGGTGAGCTGCTTCAGCTTCTCAGTGCAGCATTACTACTATGTGCTTATCCTTCTGCAACAGACCACCTTGCTGTTCAGCCGCCCCACGGCAGTCCAAAGCACACAGGAACGGGAGAGTCTGCCTCAGAAACAGGGTAGTGATGTACTGATCTGATATGCTAAAACCCTGCACCATTCCACTTCAGCTGTATTACCTCACCATTGGTTCAAGCTGACAGGTGTTTTTATCAAAGTAGCGTCATTTGACCTTCGTGCAGCCACGCTGGAGGAGTCAGACGTGCAACTCACCTGCAGCTGCTGGCAAACCGAGCGGGAAGTGACGGTGACGTTTTCCTCGTACAAAATATTCCAGCAGTAGGCTGCGTGATACTCCATGGCTAAAGGGACGTAGAAGACCAAGCTGAGCGAGGTGGTGACGCAGCCCATCACCTGCAGCCCCAGACAGGCCTTGAGCTGGAAGACAGATGAGACAGTGTCAGGGCACACGGTGCCGGCGTTGCCTAAGCACACATCAGAGCACTTTGGGAGGTTTCTGCAAGGGCCTTCATGCGGATAGGCCCACATGGCGTTTCGCTCCAGCGGGTGATGGAGGTCCTTACTGTGGGGAGATGGAGGTTCTGTGCTGCCATGGCCAGACTGCCGGCTATGATCACCTAGGGAACGGACAGGGAGAACACGATTAACACCTTGCCAAGAGCAGTAGAGGAGGTGCACAGCGGTCTCCTGGTCAGGTCTGGCCAACAAGTCAAACGTCACCTTCTGTCTGCATGGGGACACAGTTTGTTGTCTGAATCGAGGAGAAGTCGAGTGTCTGAAATTTGGCACATAATGAGGTCTGACATATTTGTGATTTTGATCTGCTTTATTGATCCCTGTAGGGGAATTCTGCTCTGCATCCTCGCTGTGTAGCAGGGCGGCACGGTGGCGCAGGGGTTAGCGCGGTCGCCTCACAGCAAGAAGGTCCTGGGTTCGAGCCCCGGGGTAGTCCAGCCTTGGGGGTCGTCCCGGGTCGTCCTCTGTGTGGAGTTTGCATGTTCTCCCCGTGTCTGCGGTGGGTTTCTCCGGGTGCTCCGGTTTTCCTCCCACAGTCCAAAGACATGCAGGTCAGGTGACTCGGCCGTACTACATGGTCCCTAGGTGTGTGTGTGTGTGTATGTGTGTGTGTGTGTGTGTGTGTGTGTGTGTGTGTGTGTGTGTGTGTGTGTGTGTGTGTGTGGGCCCTGTGATGGCCTGGTGGTCTGTCCAGGGTGTCCCCCTGCCTGTTGCCCAATGACTGCTGGGATAGGCTCCAGCATCCCCACGACCCTGAGAGCAGGATAAGCGGTTCGGATAATGGATGATGGATGGATGGATGGATAATGGATGGATGGATGATGGATGGATGGATGGATGATGGATGGATGGATGATGGATGGATGGATGGATGGATGATGGATGGATGGATGATGGATGGATAATGGATGGATGATGGATGGATGGATGGATGGATGGATGATGGATGGATGGATGATGGATGGATGATGGATGGATAATGGATGGATGGATGGATGATGGATGGATGATGGATGGATGGATGATGGATGGATGGACGGATGATGGATACCTGTGTAGCTAGGAGCAGTGGGCGGCCGCCGTGCAGCTCCGGGGACCAACTCCATTTCATCTCGCCATGCCTTGCTCAGGGGCACAGACAGGAGTATTAACCCTAACATGCATGTGTTTTTGATGGTGGGAGGAAACCGGAGCACCCGGAGAAACCCACCGCAGACACGGGGAGAACATGCAAACTCCACACAGAGGACGACCCGGGACGACCCCCAAGGGTGGACATCCCCGGGGTTCGAACCCAGGACCTTCTTGCTGTGAGGCGACAGCGCTGACCGCTGGGCCACCAAGCCACCCTGAGGTACCATGAAATACTTGAGGAGGTATTACTTCACAGCTGCTTGTGGTTTGGTAGCATGCTGGGCGGTACCAACTCCGTGCTGGCTCCCCCCTGTATAAAATCCCCCGTGGCTGCTGCTTTCAGCACCACCCAGTCCTTACCAGGAATGAGGAAATGAGGAGGGGTACGTCCCTCTCCAGACGAACATAGGTCGTGGTGGAGGTCACCCAGCTGATCTGGAACACACTCAAGGTGATCTGCGTGATCTTGGGGAGACAAAACACCGAGGGGCTGTTTCAAAAGTCATTCTCATGTGTAGGATGGAGCACCACTGTCGTTCTCTTTCACGCAAACACACACACACACACACGCTCACACACACTCACTAACACACACACTCTCACACACAGACACACACACACACTCACACACACTCTCACACACACACACACTCACACACACTCACACACTCTCTCACACACACACTCACACACACTCACTCACACACACACTCTCACACACACACACACGCTCACACACACACTCATATACTCTCACACACACACACACACTCTCACACACGCTCACACACACACACACTCTCACACACACACTCACACACACACACACTCTCACACGCACACACACTCTCTCACACACACACACACACACTCACACACTCTCACACACGCTCACACACACACACACTCACACACACACACTCACACACACACACACGCTCACACACACACACACTCACACACACACACACACACTCACACACTCTCACACACACACACTCTCACACACGCTCACACACACACTCACACACACACACACTCTCACACGCACACACACTCTCTCACACACACACACACACACTCACACACACACACTCTCACACGCACACACACACTCTCACACGCAAACACACACACTCACACGCAAACACACACACTCACACGCAAACACACACACACACTCACACACACACACACTCACACACGCGCGCACACACACACACACACACACACACACTCACACACACACACACACACTCACACACACACACACACACACACACACACACACACACACCCCTAGAGCTTTGGGTTCCGAATCCAGGTACTTCCGGGCGCGCGCTGGGTTCTTCTGGAACGTCACCGACACCAGGGGCGCATGCGCAGTGTTGCGCGGCTGGTCGACGTCCGCCTCCACAGTCGCCTCCTCGTCTTGGAATGCAAAACAAACAGACGATTTCAACATGCTCCGCGCGGACTGTGCGGCTCGACGCGAAACGGCACGAAGCGTCGCCGGCCGGCGGCGCTACGTCACCCGCAGAAGTAAAGCGCGTGCAAACGCTTGGCTTTTGCGGAAGTGACTGATTCCCCCCCCACCCACCCCCACCCCCCGTCTTCATCACACCGCCGCAGATGGAAGTCATTTATCAGGACGAACAACACGGACGGCCCAGCACCCTGAAGATCATGCAGCAAAAACCCCAACCAGTTTTACCGCGTACCTGCCATGACGTCAGCGCTCCTCTCGGCTCCTCAAGGACCACAAGTCTCCCGATCACGTCCCGCACACGACTGCCTGACTGACTGCCTGACTGCCTGCCTGAGACTGACTGCCTGAGACTGCCTGCCTGCCTGCCTGCCCGACCGCGGTCAGCTCGGACCACTGTTCCGCCTATGTCGACTATTATCGGAGGAGGTTTCAAACTACGCCCCTCAAACCTCCGCATTTCCACTCGTTTTAACCCAACATCGCCCTCTGTGTTGCGCAACCAACTCCACCCAACTCCAACCACATTTGACAGCCCAGCACCCCCCGGCCGGGCCTCCTCACGCAGGAAGCCCGGGGGTGGGGTCGGGGGTGGGGGGAGTGCTGACCCGCTGACACCGCGCAACGCTGCTCATCACAGGAATATGTGCATCCGCCTACGGTCACACCGGAATTCACACAAACCGGGTCTTGTTCCGTACTCCCACGTCCCTTGACAAGGAGACCAGAATCCATTTGCACAAAACTCCACCCGTTAGCAAGACAGTCGGTGAAATGCGTCTTTATTCGTATGTAAGTAATAAATCATATCGCTACATGTGTGTGTAGCGGGGATGGTTGTAACACAGCACCTACAAATCGGTTCTTTTGGACACGAGCTTCCCTTATTTGTCCACCAAAAAGACACGTTTACAACTACATGACACAACTCATTAAAGTGTTACAACCTGCCCCGCCACCGGGGTCAGTTATAACAACAGGAGGGGTCAGTTATAACAACAAGAGGGGGGTCGGTTGTAACAACAGAAGGGGTCAGTTATAACAACAGGAGGGGGTCGGTTGTAACAACAGGAGTGAGGAATTAGAAATCGAGACCACGCCACAAAACAGGCATGCCAATAAGTTTATTACACGTGCCAACACTTGAACGACTTCCTGTCGCCCACCGAGCACAGGAAGTCCCTGCTGACGTGGAAATCACTTCACAACCTGCAAGACACAGCCGCCCCTACTTCCCAGACTGCAGAGGAACTTTATTAGACTTCAGAAGAGCTTTCGTACAGGACATCAGCTACACAGTGGACAAAACGTGTGTGTGTGTGTGATCAGAGTTGCCGTGGTGACTGGTGTATGCAGGTCCACCAGGAGTGCAGTCTTCTTCGTGGGTCTAGAACTTGCACGTCTGATCCTCTTTCCTTCGGGTCTGTCATTTGCACAGGGCTCCGTGCCCACAAATCTTCTTCTGTGGTGTCCAGATCTTCCTCCCTGACCCTCCTGGACCGCCTCGCCGCTGGCTTCCTCTCCGCCTGATTTCGTTTTTGCTTTGCCTGTGTCCAAAACATGGCCTTTCCCCACATTCTTTAGTCCTGCGTTTAGTTGTGTTTCCGGGGTTAGTTGCAACCCCCCCACCTATTTAAAAAAGTGTTACAACTAACCCCGCCCAGCCAGCCATCTTCCGGCTAGCTGAAGCAGCATGGCGGTGTGACGTTAGCATGGTACACAAGACACTACTCTCCAATCTAATACAAGTTACACACTTATAACCTCAGCAGTGTCAGCAGTCAAAACCCTGGCTTGGTCCAAAGCCCTGGCTTGGTCCAAAACCCTGACTCGGTCCAAAGCCCTGGCTTGGTCCAAAACCCTGACTTGGTCCAAAGCCCTGGCTCGGTCCAAAGCCCTGACTTGGTCCAAAACCCTGGCTTGGTCCAAAACCCTGGCTCGGTCCAAAGCCCTGGCTCGGTCCAAAACCCTGGCTTGGTCTAAAGCCCTGACTTGGTCCAAAGCCCTGGCTCGGTCCAAAACCCTGGCTTGGTCCAAAACCCTGACTTGGTCCAAAACCCTGGCTTGGTCCAAAGCCCTGGCTTGGTCCAAAACCCGGCTCGGTCCAAAACCCGGCTTGAGCCGGAGGAGTGTTTCGTCTGTAAAATCTGCAGCTTTCCACCCAGCTATGCCGGGTCACATGGCCGGTCGGGAAGGAAGTTGGACAAATGTGGCCAAGGAAGTGATCCCGCTCGCTCACATGACTGTTAGGTCATCCCTTCCTGGTGAAAGTGACACGGTTACAGCAACCGAAGTCGCCGCTGCACAACGTGTCCTGTAAATACACACACGAGTATCGTTACGAGGCCCCGGACTGCATAACCCGCACCCGCCCGCTTCACGTGTGGGCAAAACTAAAGCTGCAGAAGAGATCCTGTCCCGAGTAATCAGTGCAATACGTGAACGAAAAAGAAGGAAGCTCTCACAAAACATTGTTTTCTCGTTGTGAGCGAGGCAGCAGGGGGCTGAGAGGTAACACAAACAACTGCCCCGGAAACACAGGCGCTTAAACGGACCACCGGTTCCCCAAGTTTCCATCCGTTTTATTGTACTACTGTGATACAACATCCCTTTAGAGAGGAGGGGCGTGGCCCCGTCATCCTCAGGCAGGTACAACATGAACGAGAACAACACAACAAGAACACAACAAGGACACAACAAGGACACACTGGCTGCTGAAAGAACGGCGCTAAATTGGACCGCCCGACCCGGTGTGGGTTTAGTAATACACACCCGTGTCGAGGGCGGGGGCGTCTGTACGCCACGTAGCAGAGGCAGGGCGGACGGTAGCTCGGCCGCTCCGTGTGTGTAAATTATGCAAGTAATTAACCTTAATCAAGGACAGAGCTCATTTCGAGGCCTCTGACTCGTTACAACCCGTGTTGACCGTCCTCGGCATTTCATTGGACAACTGGCGGTAGCCGTGACAACGGTGAAACAACAGAAAATAAAATACAATAGCTGAGTGGAAGTGAATCAAGTGCCCTTTAACCCCTCAGTGTGTCAGATGGGAGTGACGTGTGGGCGGCGCCTCCTCGGCCCCCACCACCCCCCCCCCCTCACAGAGACTGGTAGCCGCTGCCCCTCCTTCTCCTGCCCAGGGCGTAGGCCACCAGCACGATGATGATGAGCAGCAGCAGCGTCACGCCCACCGCGATGGCCACCGTGTTGTCCGGCACGTCCGCGGGGCAAGGGTCAGCTGAAACACACACACACACACACAACTTTAATCTCACTGACAACTGATGGATGTGTTGATGAAATTGTCATTTTATCTGAAACATTAAAACCCCCGACTGCATCCTCTACCTCCACCACCCCCACCGTCATTACAGTCTATCAGTTGTAGCTAGCAGATGCGCTCTCATCCGTACAGCAGCCTGTGCCTGAAACCTCCTAGTGTGCCATTAGCGAGGCATATCTGGTCTACGGCCCCGTGTGGCGCCCGGAGACCAACACGCCTTCGCCGAGGCGAGCGTATCCACCGCTCCACACCATCTCGCACATCCCACAGCGAAACACTTACGGAAGCCAAAGCCCTTGTTGCTGGTGAGGTTGAAGGCCTGCATCTTGCTGTGAAGGACGTCTAAATAAAGTCCGTCCCCCATGTAAAGGGACTCGCTCCTGCAGGAGTAGGAGTGTCCGATCTTGGCAGCAAACAGATGCACCGACTTGTTGTTGGCAGTGTACACGTTTTGTCCTGCGAGATTGGGAAAAAAAAAAAACAAGAAGAAGAAGAAAGCCACTTTATTCCTTCATTGCACAGTTACAGTGAGTGTGCTCTCCGCATGCCGCCACCCTACCGTGCAGGGGCAGCACCCGGGGACCAACTCCACTTCTCTATCCGTCGCCTGGCTCACGGGCACAGGCAGCAGTATGAACCCTAACATGCATGTCTTTTTGATGGGTGGAGGAAACCCACGCAGACACGGGGAGAACATGCAAACGCCACACAGAAAGGACCTGGGGCGGCCTGGGGTTCGAACCCAGGACCTTCTTGCTGCGAGGCAGAAGTGCCGACCCCTGGGCCACCGTGTCGCCCGATACCGAGTTAAAGATGTCAAAACGGAGCAGGGTTAATGATCAGAAGTGCAGTCTTCACGCCGCGGTGTGTGGCCACCACAGTAACCCAGCAGCTGCTGCACAGTAACCCGGCAGTCTACATGTAGGCTAAGAGGACTCGCAAACAAGGAAGTAAGTTCATGTATCTACCGCTCTTGCGCAATAAGCACCCGCAGCTACACTGTGAATGTGAGTCAACCGCTGGCATGACCTGATTAGAAGAGTCTAAAGGTCCACTGATGGATTACACTGGGGGGGTTTTCAACGGATTCCAGCTAACTTTTGGGTGCTGAATCCAAATCTGCCATTAGCTTTTGCCATCAGGTTTTTGAACTATGAAAAATCATTAGTTTTGAGAAAACAGCAAGTTAAAAAACACTGTTGCATTAGAACAGTGTTTCTCAACCCGGTCCTCAAGGAACCCCTATCCTGCATATTTTCTTTGCAACCCTGAATAGGTACCTGTTTGTAGTTATTCAACCAATCAGCAATGGATTTTGTCAGGCGTTGCACACCTTGCATAATTAAGTGCTGCGAGATGATTGGTCGAGTAAGTACAAGCAGGGCTACCTATGCAGGGTTACAATGAGAATCTGCAGGATGGGGGTTCCTTGAGGACTGGGTTGAGAAACACCGCATTAGAAGATCGATAGATGCAAAAATGATTACAATGATTAAATAAACACTCAGCCTAGCATGAAATTACTTAGGAAATGAATAGGGGTCATGTTTATCCCCACCAAGATTGCCAGGCTAGATGGTCAACCTTTGTAAAATCCTGAATAAGGAGCATAGAGATAGCACGAAAACGTGACGGGATAGAGCAAACCTGAGCTCAGATTTGGATTCAGCAGCCCAAATTGAGCCGAAAACAGTTTCCAAAGTCCATGCAAGAAAAAACAACAACTATATTTTTGTAGACCGGTGTTATCTGTCAGTACCGTGTCAACACTGTTCAAACAACTTTACTAGCGTTTACTGACGTGCTCCCTTTCACCTCATTCGCTTACCTGCAGAGCTGAAGGGGTAGGTCAGCTTGAAAGACAGGGCGTTGACATACACGGCGTCCTCAGTGACGTCCTGCAAAGAAAAACACCGCAGGGACAAGCTGTTACCACACGGGGTGGGGAAACCAAGAAGTTCAAACTGGGCTGAGTGGCGGGCCGGCAGCAGGGACGTGCAGCAGACTCATCACAAGGGTTTGTGGTGCGAGGTGGTGTGAGATAGTGCGACGGCTGCAGCAACGTGACAGGCATGTTGTGGTGTGCAGCGACAGAGAATAGGAACGGACGCCGCCTCGAACCTCTGACAACTGATTCATCGCTCTGCAACTCAGTCAAATGTTCCATCACATGCTTTCCAAATAGACCTGTCATAATGCATACTTCCTTTTTCTTCACACTTCTTCACCGATTCCAGTTCCCTTGTGAAATTGTGGTCTTCAGTTCACTGCTGATCGAGAGGCTAAACGGGGGGACTTGTGATGTGTTTTGGCGACCAGCTCACGCCCCAGCACGATCAAAGGGAAGGGCAGGAGGTGTGCCGGCATTGCATCTAAACGACGATTAAATCTACCACAGTCAGTGTAATGGTGTCAAAGGTCACACAAAGTGTGGTGACGAAAGGGAGGCCGGCCGGCCATTTCCTGCTTTAAATGCAACTCATTAACGTGAGTCCTCGTTGTGCTGTATGTGAAACAGCTCGAGGGCAGCAAAGTACCTTATTGAACAAGAAGGTAATGGCGCCTTCTGTGAAGGTAAGGGTAAGGTTGGCTGCAGTTTTCAGGCACCCGCCCACCGCTTGGGTCCGTTTTGGCTGGACGATGTATGTTCCATTAACCTGGAGGACAGTGGAGAGATACACAGTTCATATATATCATCAGGTCAGCTACACTGGATTATCACCGCTCTCTTAGTGGAAATCAGATTTTCTTTTTGAATTTTTGGATTTTTACCCTTTTCTCCCCAACTGTACCCGGCCAATTGCCCCACTCTTCCGAGCCGTCCCGGTCTCTGCTCCACCCCCTCTGCCGATCCGGGGAGGGCTGCAGACTACCACATGCCTCCTCCCATACATGTGGAGTCACCAGCCGCTTCTTTTCACCTGACAGTGAGGAGTTTCACCAGGGGGACGTAGCGCGTGGGAGCATCACGCTATTCCCCCCAGTCCCCCCCCCCCCGCGAACAGGCGCCCCAACCGACCAGAGGAGGCGCTAGTGCAGCAACCAGGACACATACCCACATCCGGCTTCCCACCCGCAGACACGGCCAATTGTGTCTGTAGGGACGCCCGACCAGGCCGGAGGTAACACGGGGATTCGAACCCCTTTTTAAAATTTTGAGTTGATCCCCGTAGGGAAATTATGCTCTGCATTTAACCCATCCTAGCTGGGTGGCTAGGAGCAGTGGGCAGCCGGCATGCAGCACCCGGGGACCAACTCCAGTTCTTCTTCCCATTGCCTTGCTCAGGGGCACAGACAGGAGTATTAACCCTAACATACATGTCTTTTTGATGGTGGGGGAAACCGGAGCACCCGGAGAAAACCCACCGCAGACACGGGGAGAACATGCAAACGCCACACACAAAAGACCCGGGATGACCCCCAAGGTTGGACAACCACAGGGTTCGAACCCAGGATCTTCTTGCTTTGAGGCCACAGCGCTAACCACTGCACCACCGTGCCGCCGAAGCTGATTTTGGTGGTACTGTGACATTTTATCTTGAAGCCTTGGCCTCGAGAATCAGTATAGTCTAAGGACAAATAGTAGGGATGCACTCATATAACTTTTTCCTTGCTGATACCGATACCAAGTACGAATCTATAAGTATCGTCTGATACCGATTACCAAATCTGAATCATTACTTGTACTTAACTATAAAGACTTAGATCATTAGATTGGGGTTAATGGGCAAATAATAGTAATAGAATCCGTTTTTTTCCCCACCATTAAAGAAATACAGGCCTCCATGTGCAAAGAAGATTTCTTACCAATGATAATGGTGTTTTGGCCTTGATACCTTTTTTCATGCGTAAAGTTCCACGTCATCTGTGAATCCCTCGGTAATGCACAATACATGACACTGGATCTATACTTTGTCTTGATGTTTTTCGACTTTTGCAGGATGCACCCACATACTATATTATATTAATGCAACCTCTGAGAGTTACGAGAGGCTCACAGCAGTAAACGGGGTTCTGGTGTGAATCATGTTCTGGTCAGAGGAGTTAGCCTGACCTTCCAGTTATCCTCCCTCTTGTTAATGTTGGTGTTTCTATTGTGATCATTGCATCTCACCTTGTCTCTCGCCAGTCGGATCTGCAGGGCCATCTGAGCCATCAGACATGTCACGTTTTTTTCGTTTGTCACAGAGTAGTTTCCATCCGTCAAATTGGTGGGGGACGTAGGCCTGGGAGGCGCTGGGGTCGGAGGCTTGGTGGTGGTAGTTTTAGGTTTTTCAGTTGTGGTAGTATGTGGTGGTGTATGGGTCGTAGTTGTATTTGCGGCGGGAGTATGTGGTGTTGTATGGGTCGTAGTTGTATTTGCGGCGGGAGTATGTGGTGTTGTATGGGTCGTAGTTGTATTTGCGGCGGTAGTAGGCGGTGTTGTATGGGTCGTGGTTGTATTTGCGGCGGTAGTAGGCGGTGTTGTATGGGTCGTGGCTGTCGTATTTGGTTTTGTGTGGGTTGTAGCAGTAGTTTTTCCAGTGGTTTGAACTGTAGTTGCAGTCGTTGTTGCGGTCGAGGTCTTGTTTGCTGTGGTGGGATTAGACTCAGATGCTGGAGACACAGTTGCAGGAGGCTTGCTTCTTTTGTTTTCCCCAGCAGATGACAGTGCTTCATTCAAAAAGGAAAGGGACCAGTCATTTATGATGCATTCTGGTACATATCAACTTTACTTCAACTTACTATGCAAATGACAATATTCTACTTCTTTAATTCTCTTATAAGACTACTACACCCGATGACCCTCATATTATTTGTGAACAGGGCTTTCCATAAACTTTACAAGGCTATGCTGAGTATTGCATTTTGCAACTTGGTGTTTGACTAGTATGACTTGGCTAACAGCCTAACCATATTTCAAGTTAAACTGATATTAACTTGCTAGACTTAGCCAAGACTTGATCTACACTACCGTTCAAAAGTTTGGGATCACATTGAAATGTCCATATTTTTGAAGGAAAAGCACTGTACTGTTCAATGAAGATAACTTTAAACTAGTCTTAACTTTAAAGAAATACACTCTATACATTGCTAATGTGGTAAATGACTATTCTAGCTGCAAATGTCTGGTTTTTGGTGCAATATCTACATAGGTGTATAGAGGCCCATTTCAAGCAACTATCACTCCAGTGTTCTAATGGTACAATGTGTTTGCTCATTGGCTCAGAAGGCTAATTGATGATTAGAAAACCCTTGTGCAATCATGTTCACACATCTCAAAACAGTTTAGCTCGTTACAGAAGCTACAAAACTGACCTTCCTTTGAGCAGATTGAGTTTCTGGAGCATCACATTTGTGGGGTCAATTAAACGCTCAAAATGGCCAGAAAAAGAGAACTTTCATCTGAAACTCGACAGTCTGTTCTTGTTCTTAGAAATGAAGGCTATTCCATGCGAGAAATTGCTAAGAAATTGAAGATTTCCTACACCGGTGTGTACTACTCCCTTCAGAGGACAGCACAAACAGGCTCTAACCAGAGTAGAAAAAGAAGTGGGAGGCCGCGTTGCACAACTGAGCAAGAAGATAAGTACATTAGAGTCTCTAGTTTGAGAAACAGACGCCTCACAGGTCCCCAACTGGCATCTTCATTAAATAGTACCCGCAAAACACCAGTGTCAACATCTACAGTGAAGAGGCGGCTGCGGGATTCTGGGCTTCAGGGCAGAGTGGCAAAGAAAAAGCCATATCTGAGACTGACCAATAAAAGAAAAAGATTAAGATGGGCAAAAGAACACAGACATTGGACAGAGGAAGACTGGAAAAAAGTGTTGTGGACGGATGAATCCAAGTTTGAGGTGTTTGGATCACAAAGAAGAACGTTTGTGAGACGCAGAACAAATGAAAAGATGCTGGAAGAATGCCTGACGCCATCTTTTAAGCATGGTGGAGGTAATGTGATGGTCTGGGGTTGCTTTGGTGCTGGTAAGGTGGGGGATTTGTACAGGGTAAAAGGGATTCTGAATAAGGAAGGCTATCACTCCATTTTGCAACGCCATGCCATACCCAGTGGACAGCGCTTGATTGGAGCCAATTTCATCCTACAACAGGACAATGACCCTAAACACACCTCCAAATTGTGCAAGAACTATTTAGAGCAGAAGCAGGCAGCTGGTATTCTATCGGTAATGGAGTGGCCAGCGCAGTCACCAGATCTGAACCCCATTGAGCTGTTGTGGGAGCAGCTTGACCGTATGGTACGCAAGAAGTGCCCATCCAACCAATCCAACTTGTGGGAGCTGCTTCTGGAAGCGTGGGGTGCAATTTCTCCAGATTACCTCAACAAATTAACAGCTAGAATGCCAAAGGTCTGCAATGCTGTAATTGCTGCAAATGGAGGATTCTTTGACGAAAGCAAAGTTTGATGTAAAAAAAATCTTATTTCAAATACAAATCATTATTTCTAACCTTGTCAATGTCTTGACTCTATTTTCTATTCATTTCACAACATATGGTGGTGAAAAAGTGTGACTTTTCATGGAAAACACAAAATTGTTTGGGTGATCCCAAACTTTTGAACGGTAGTGTAAATACAAGACAAGACCACAGCAGCTACAACATTTCAAATAGGGCTCCGCGGTGGCTACGTCACGACATTTTCAGCTTGGGATCGAAAAGCGGACAAACAAGCCAAACAACCACGCGCAACACGCCTTGCTTTCATGCATTTCAACACGAGAATTGAGCGAACTAGAGGATTTTGTCATTTTAATTGCTTGAAAAGGAACTGGATCCATGTTATGAAACATTTCCCAACAAGCATCTCACTTAAGTCATACATGTAGGCACTGGTTTTAACGCTGAAGCCCCTCCGCAGCCTTATCAGGGTGATGAATAGCTGCTCATCTCATCTCATCTCATCTCATCTTCAGCCGCTTCGGGTCGCGGTGGCAGCAAGCTAAGTAGAGCACTCCAGACGTCCCTCCGCCCTCCAGCTCCTCCTGAGGGATCACAAGCCATTCCCAGGCCAGATTGGACATGTAGTCCCTTCAGCACGTTCTGGGTCTACCCCGGGGTCTCCTCCCAGTTGGACGTGCCCGGTAAATCTCCTAAGGAAGGCGCCCAGGAGGCATCCTAATCGGATGCCAGAACCATCTCAACTGGCTCCTTTCGATGCGAACGAGCAGCGGCTCTACTCCAAGCTCCCTCTGGATGTCCGAGCTCCTCACCCTATCTTTAAGGCTGAGTCCAGACACCCTACGGAGGAAACTAATTTCAGCCGCTTGTATCCGCCATCTCACCCTTTCGGTCACTACCCAAAGCTCATGACCATAGGTGAGGGTTGGAACGAAGATTGACTGGTAAATTGAGAGCTTTGCCTCCCGGCTCAGCTCCTTCTTCACCACAACGGTCCGGTACAACGTCTGCATTACTGCTGATGCTGCACCAATCCGCCTGTCAATTTCCCGCTCCATCCTACCCTCACTCGTGAACAAGACCCCAAGATACTTGAGCTCCTTCACTTGAGGCAACAACTCATCCCCAACCCGGAGGGATCAATCCACCATTTTCCGGTAGAGAACCATGGCCTCAGACTTGGAGGTGCTGACTCTCATCCCAGCCATTTCACACTCAGCAGCTGCAAACCGCCCCAGTACATGCTGGAGGTCACGTTCTGATGAAGCCAACAAAACCACATCATCTGCGAAGAGCAGAGATGCAATTCTGAGGTTCTCAAAACGGACACACTCCTCACCTTGACTGCACCTTGAGATCCTGTCCATGAATATCACAAACAGAATCGGAGACAAGGGAAAACCTTGGCGGAGTCTGACACCCACCGAAAACGTGTTTGACTTTGTGCCGATAATGCGGACACAGCTCTCACTTTGGGTATACAAGGACCGGATGGCTTGTAGCAACTGCCCCAGTACCCCATACTCCCGCAGTACCCCATACTCCCGCAGTACCCCTCACAGAGTGCCCCGGGGTACACGGTCGTAAGCCTTCTCCAAGTCCACAAAACCCATGTAGACTGGCGGGTCAAACTCCCATGCCACCCTCAGCACTTCCGCAAGGGTAAAGAGTTGGTCCGTTGTTTCATGGCCAGGACGGAATCCGCATTGTTCCTCCTGGATCTGAGGTTCGACAATCGGTCGGAGCCTCCTTTCGAGCACCCTAGAACAGACTTTCCCAGGGAGGCTGAGCAATGTGATGCCCCGATAATTGGAGCACACCCTCCGGTCCCCCTTTTTGAATATGGGAACCACCACCCCAGTCTGCCACTCCACAGGTACGGTCCCCAACCTCCATGCGACACTGAAGAGGCGTGTCAACCAAGACAGCCCAACAATGTCCAGCGCCTTCAGCATCTCAGGGCGAATCTCATCCACACCCGACGCTTTGCCACCGAGGAGCTTTTTAACTACCTCAGAGACCTCTGTCAGGGATAAGGGTGAGGCTTCCCCTGAGTCTTCAGACTCTACCTCCTCCACTGAAGACGTGTTAGTCGGGTTCAGGAGCTCCTCAAAGTGTTCTTTGAGGAGCAACAGTTCCCCTCCCCGGCTGAACACAGCCTGAGTCAAGCCCTGCTTCCCCTTCCTGAGTCGCCGGATGGTGTGCCAGAACTTCCTTGAGGCCAATTGAAAGTCCTCCTCCATAGCCTCGCTGAACTCTTCCCACACCCGAGTTTTTGCTTTTGCGACCGCCAAAGCAGCTGCCCTTCTGGCCTCCCAGTACCTGTCTGCTGCTTCAGGAGACCCCTGGGCCAACCAAGTCCAAAAGGCCTCCCTTTTCAGCCTGACGGCTTCCCTCACCACCAGTGTCCACCAGCGGGTTCTTGGGTTGCCGCCTCAACAGGTACCGATGACCTTTTGACCACAGCTCCTGCCTGCCGCATCTACAATAGAGGCTTTGAACATGGCCCACTCAGACGCCATGTCCCCAGCCTCTTTCGGGATACATAAAAACTTCTTCCGGAGGTGGGATTTGAAGACCTCACTGACAGGGGCCTCTGCCAGACGTTCCCAGTTCACCCTCACTACACGTTTGGGTCTGCCAGGTCTGTCCGGCAGCCTTCCCCGCCACCTGATCCAACTCACCACCAGGTGGTGATCAGTTGACAGCTCTGCTCCTCTCTTCACCCGAGTGTCCAAAACATATGGCCGCAGATTTAATGATACGACCACAAAGTCTATCATCGATCTTCGGCCTAAGGTGTTGGTACCAGAACATCTTATAGCTGCTCCTTAACTGATATATTTTGTGGGGCACCAAACGCTTCCCTGTCTTTGGCGCCATTTTCTTTTCCATTCCAGTAATTCAGTTCAGACTTAGCCTGTCCAAGGAAACTGAACAGTGTGTTAAATTGTAAGGAATCAAGTCCAGTAAAATATTTACATTTCTTGTCATCTGCATTTATGCGATTGCAATTATGCGATCACACGACATCAAATTAACTCCGCTGGAACTAGAGGATTCTGCATTTGTTCCTTCTGTTATGAATTGATTTCTGTATACCATACGTTCAACTTTGGGTCCAAGAGTATACTTGCAGTAGATGGTCTGTGTAGACTTATCCTGAAAGGGATAGCAGGCATCGTCCTCACCATCATCAGCCCCAACTAACATGGACTTAGATTCTTCGATTTGCAATCCTTCTGTTGAAACCAGTGGTAATTACTTCAGGCTCAAGTCGCTCCTTTTTGACTTTAGAAGGGCCCACAATACGGTTTTCTCTGGCTTGCTTTGTTCTTAATCGTTTTGTTGCACTAAGAGCACGACCCTCCATTTCTTTCTTGGTAAGAGTGGCAAAAATAGGGTCAGGATGGTGCTCCGTAGGACCCTCCGCTGCGAAGAAATGTAAACTGCATATGTAAGTGTCCTTCTTAATGTCCAAAAGATGACAGAAGTCTTTCCTTCCACATGCATGAAGCCACCTCTTTGTTTTTTCTGTCTTCTCCTGTTCGCGTTTCTTTTCCAACTCTGTTAGGCAATCTTTCATGGTTCCTGACTTCGGGAATCTCAAAACCTCTGCTCCTTCAGGCAGCCTGTCTTTATATTGTGAATCCGACCTACAAGTTCCCCAGCAGCAATGCTTTGTGGCACCTTTTCTACACTGTTTGGCTGCCTCCATGACAAGGTTACCAGCAGTGGCGGACTGTACCTAATTACATTTACTCAAGTACTGTATGTACAATTTTGAGATAATTGTACTTTACTCCACTACATTTCAGAGGGGAATATGGTACTTTTTACTCCACTACATTTGACAGCTTTAGTTACTAGTTACTTTGATGCTAATACTTTTGTACTTTTACTTAGGTACGATTTTGAATGCAGGACTTTTACTTGTAACAAAGTATTTTTACACTGTGGTATTGCTACTTTTACTTCAGTAAATGTTCTGAATACTTCTTCCACCACTGGTTACCAGCCATCGTAAACACAAATCTTCTGTAAGACCACTTTCGCACACTACAAAACGAAGAGCAGTTTGTCCGCAAATCAATCCCATGACTCAATGCGCGCTCAAGCCTGTTCTATCTTTAGAATCGCAGTGGAGCCCTATTACATGAACCCTCCCTGCATAGTGTTACCTCATCACAGCATATTCTTTTCTGCTCTATCCCTACTGATTAATGAATTGGAAATTTTCCCCTACAGTGACAAAGACACGTGCTTTTTTTGGGAGGGGGGCTTTTTCTCCCCAGTTGTACTTGGCTAATTACCCCAATTACCCAAAGCCGGAAGTAACGCGAGGATACGAACCGGCGATCCCCGTGTTGATAGGCAACGGAATAGACAGCTGCGCTACCCGGACACCCAGACACGTGCTTTTTATGTCATGTGTTATGCTTTTCTTTTTTTCTTTTTAAACTCCCCTTTTTTCCCCCCAATCGTACATTGCCAATCACCCCCCTCTTCCGAGCCGTCCCGGTCTCTGCTGATCCAGGGAGGGCTGCAGACTACCACATGCCTCCTCCCATACATGTGGAGTCGCCAGCCGCTTCTTTTCACCTGACAGTGAGGAGTTTCACCAGGGGGACGTAGCACGTGGGAGGATCACGCTATTCCCCCCTAGTTCCCCCTCCCCCCTGAAAAGGCGCCCCGACCGACCAGAGGAGGCGCTAGTGCAGGAATTGCGTCTGTAGGGGCGCCCGACCAAGCCAGAGGTAACACGGGGATTCGACCCGTCGATCCCCGTGTCAGTAGGTAACGGAATAGACCACTACAGTACCCGCACGCCACGTGTTCTGCTTTTCTGAGGTGGGATGACCTCCCTTTACTGTTACTCCTTCCTTTTCCACACAGAGACCGCATGGTGACAGCTAGCTGTCAAACCCTGACATTATCTTACATTTAGCAAGCGGAGTACTGTAGCGAATTCGGGGGGCAGTCTGGGAGACCGTCGCCATGGCCGGGACGCGAACCCGTGTCTCCCGCTCCGCAAGCGACAACGTTAACCAGTCGACTAAGGGGCCTGTAGCGCCGCACTATGTAATAACGCCGCATTATGTAATAATGTAATAAATTTTCACATCATTATGTAATAACGCCACGTTTTTTTCAAATCAAGACATAAATTTTGGTGGTTTATTACATAATGCACCAAATTATTACATTTTCTTCATAAAAAAGTGTAACATCCGCATTTCGTAATAAGTTGTTACATATTGCACCGGTTATTACGAAATGCGGACGTTACACTTTTTTATGAAGAAAATGTAATTATTTGGTGCATTATGTAATAAACCACCAAAATGTATGTCTTGATTTGAAAAAAACGTGGCGTTATTACATAATGATGTGAAAATTTATTACATTATTACATAATGCGGCGTTATTACATAGTGCGGCGCTTAGTCAAGAACCGACGTGTCTGCTTATCCATGCACGTTACACTACCTCCCCGCGCTAACGCATATCAGCTCCTTCACGCCCCTGGGCGCACGCGCTTCCGATGACCTCACGGTCTCACCATCCCACTTCTGACACCAATGTAGCGAATTCGGGGGGTAGGTCGGGACGCCGCGTCCCGGCCGGGGCAGTTCCTGTGGTTGCCCCCCCCCCTCCCCAAGACTCATTTTGGACAAAACCTATAAATATATATATATATATATGTGTGTGTGTGTGTGTGTGTGTGTTGTAAAGCAGAGGTCATGGGTGATGTCACATATTCTGTCAGCTCGTCTGCACCCAGCCCCACCTGTGACCCACACCTGCTCATGAGGCGGGGTGCAGCGGATGCGCTTTAGACTCTGCCAGATGGTAAAACTCATCTACGTAGTTTCTGATCTCTGACGTCACGCGGCCTCCACATCTGCACTGCTGCTTCAGAACTCAGCCACCCTGCAGCAGGCGTGTTAAAGAAGGCCGTGACTGGGGCGTTGCTTGTTGCTGTTGTTTTACAGAAAGTAGGTGAGGGGACTTTGTCTGGGCCAGATACCCAGCATCGATCCGTCAACACAGGAACGTCCGCAGTTTTAGAAAATAAATGATGTAACAACGGTACGGTCCTTTTGTTTGTTTTCCTAGTTTCTGTAAGTTGTTGTGGTGCTCAGCAACAAGTCAATTGTCACTTTTTTGTGTCATGTCACTATACAGAGGGAACATACGGGGTTTTAGTCTTCATAAATGCTCTGATGACACAAGTGTATTTTTTTTTTTTTGCAAAACCGAATGAAATGTATAAGAAGGCAGAGCTGTAATGGATGAACAACATGGAAAAGCTGAAGTGTCCTCATCTGTACTGGCCATGCTGTGGGTGCTGTGGGCTGTGAGGGTTACTTGCATGAGAGTGGACGCTATGTTCTGACTCTTTCATGCAACTTGAACTTGGAGTTGAGCTGAGGGGGGCCGGCAGTGTCATCCTCAACTGCTCTTTTGTTTTCAATTAGAAAAATAAAACCCCCTCCCGGACTCCTCCTTCACTGTAGCCTACTTCCTAAGGTATAACCCAGAATAATGTAGGTGAAATCCACAACGTCCTGCCATTGCCAGCATTCTGCGAGATGAACGAATTAAGGAAGTGGTCCCAAGACGTGATTCAAACCAACAAGAAGAGTGATTATACTGTGCCTGCGGAGGGAAACCCCCACATCTGAACACCCTTACAAGAATAGCTGACTCGAAGTTTGCCTCATTGATTGAACTTAAGTAAACCTCAAAGCAAAGTTCAACTTCAAGTAAAGTTCAAGTATGTGTACTAGTGGTACACTTGTTGGTATGCTTAAGCATAATTTTGTTTAGTGTATCTCTGACAAGTACTTCCAAAGTAAACTGTACTCACTGAGTTTTAGTTTAAAATAAGTCTACTAGTAGCGCACTTGAATAGAGTACTTGTAGCCTGCTTCCTCAGTTCTAAGGCAGTGTGCGTGTGGGTGAACTCCACAGCGTCCTGCTCCTACCGGGACGATCCTGTGACAGCAACAAATTCAGGAAGTGGTCCCAAGTTGTGACTTCAACAAAGAAGAAGAACGATTATGATGCGCTCGCGGCGGGGGGCGGGGGGGGGCCCAGAGCTGAACAGCTTCCTGTAAATAAACTACCGACGCCGGCGGAGCCCCGCGCGCCTCTGGCCGACGGTGAGACAGCTGTCACGTGACACCGATGTGGCAACAGGCTGTCGTGACCTGCGCTTGTCGGCGACACAAACACGCACAAACTTGAGGAAAGCGAAGTCGGGACCTTCCGAGGAGCTCGTGTTCCCGGAGGGCTTCCGGCAACGTCTCTTAAGGAAATCTCTGCTCTGCGTAGCAGCAGCCTGACGACCCTCCGCACAACCTGCCCCCCCCCCCCAACTGTTCCACATGGACAAGGAGCTGTTACAGCTGCCTTACCTGAGACCAGGACCACCAGGACCACCGACACGAGGAGCTTCTTCATGATGACAAGGGGGGACAGCCGACAGCAGGCCTACATGCAGTCCTGAAGCGTTCTGCTGTGGTCTGGGTGGGAAGTTAGCTGGGTGTGGAGGTGGGGAGCCGCGCGCCTGCCTTATAAACAGCCGAGCAACGAAACGAAACTAAAGATGCTGCGGATACACAGGAAGCTGAACTCGGCGCGCTATTGGTCAGCATGGAGGCCGTATGCGCCACAGGACGACGCGGGAAAACGAAACTCTTCACTTCGCTCGAGTTTAAAGGTTGAAGGACATTTTGCTGCTTGACTTAGAATAATAATAATAATAATAATAATAAAAGGAAGTTTGGAAACTCCGGAAGGACGGTTATCGCGTAACTCCGGGCGTCAAGTGAAAGGCTCGAGGATCCTTTGGAGTTTAATTGTATTGTTGATGTGCCAACTGCGCACACACTTTCTAATGGCCACGACTGAAGTTCGCTTCGTGAAATGTCGGTTTTGATGTCGTCCCAGGCAGCGACCCTACGTTGTTTCAGCAGGTTGGGGCAACCAAGGTCTTACACTCGTCTGACCCCTAGCGTTCGTTTAAAGAAGTGTCTGTCCTGACGGGAGGCACGCTGGATCGAATTTGCTTGATCAGCCCCATTACGTTTAGAAATGACAAAATGGCTTCACAACAACAACGAAAACACAATAATAATAAGATCGCCCTACTCGGAACAGCCCACATTACGACGAGTACTGTCAATCAAGTGCCCTATAGGGCCTCAGGTCCATAGTTTGGACCCGGCTCTACAGGACGTAAAACAGGAAACACGATAATAATAATAATAATAATAATAATAATAATTGCTTTGGTATTCATATCAATACTCTTTATTACACGGCAGACTGAGATTTTTTAAGCACCTCATCACAAAAACAATTTCATTTCCTCAAACAGATGAGGCTAAAGGTAATCAGCGTGCATCGCCATAAATCAATAAATCAATAGCTCCAATGGCGACGGGCGGTGGCAAACATCGGGACACAAAAGAGCCATGGACATCTATAGCTCTGACAACGACTCCAAAGAGGATAAATACTGAGTCTCATCAGCAGCCAGTCAGACTAGCTTGGTCTAGTCAGAAAGGCACGAACTGAGGAAGCCTCTTGGATGAGAGGCGAAACGTCTTCACGGATATATACCAAATCCAGTTGCACTGGATTCAGCTCCTCTGGATAACCATGACGACCCGGATGAAGGAGAACATTCACCGACATCACCATGCATGTTACAGGAAACACACGTGGGAAAGCGAACGTTTTAAACCGACTGTCTTGCTTTTGGCTCATCTGGATTGTTTTGCTTCTTCAAGGGAACAACTCGAATATCTTGTTTTCTTAACTGTCAGCCTAAGCCCTGCCCAATTTGGCACAACGAGCGAATTCCCCATCTAAACCCGCTAACGCATAACACCTCGTTGCAGTGCACGAAATAAAAGCGCGATCCATCTCCGCACATCGTCCATTTTCGCTCCTTCAGCTGATTGTCAGCGTTGATTTTATTTCCCGGGAAATTTTCCTGATAATGAGGTCACCCCGTGCGTTTCTCTCAGCCAATCCCGACGCCCGAAAAACGAGTGGGCCCGCCCTCCGGCGAGAATAACGACAGAAAACGGCGCATTGCCATAAAAGGAATATATTCGCGCATGCGTATCGGGTCCAGTTTTGTTTGAAGTGAACTGCTGCCTGGATTTGCCCACAGAGAGCACAGAGTCGGCTCAGCAATAGCTTTTAATATTGCCTTTGTCCGATCCCCCCCCCCCTCCAAATTGTTTCGAGTGCCTCTATGCATTGTAGAAACGATGTTAGGGCACCACTACCCGAACGCCGAGAAGTCACAACAACTAGTCAACTACGTGGAGGATTATCTGGAATGTGTTGAATCGCTGCCGCTGGACATACAAAGAAATGTGTCTCTGCTTCGAGAAATCGACTCGAAGTACCAAGGTACGGTGCTGGTGTTGACTTGTTCCGTGTTTCGGCGAGTTTTTTGGACCGCAGCCCGGGCCGGTCGTGCTGAAATGGTGGGGGCACGTTTTTTTTTTTTTTTTTTTGCAGATCCGAGCTGAGCGGCACCGAACTCGCACGGAACACGGCTCCGTTCGTTTTTCTGTCATGCGTCGCGAAACACGTCCCAAGTTGTGACACCCGTTCCCGGGGAGAGTCGTGTGTTCTCGCGTGGTTCGTCAGTAAAAGTACGCCCGTCCGCCCCTCCGCCGGTCGGGCGTCGCGTGTATCGCTGGTGGCAAAGTGGATCAATGAGCTCCGTAAACATTTGTTTTCCTTTTGTTGCACGAGCTCGCGTAGAGGGCGTGCGGTCTCTGGCGTTAACGTCCGCGAGCGTGTGCCGTTACCGAGACGCGCCGTGAGACGCTCGGACAGGAGGGCTTTTCTGTACGCCTACGCGAGCCCCGTGGGCTTTTCTGCCGCGTTCGCCCCGCAACTCGGGTTCGCTGACTGTCGACAGCATAGCTAGGCTAATTCTATTCTTTGAGGCAACACCCCCCCCTTGAAATTTGTACCGCCGTCACTTCCTGTGGGCGGGGCGTATTCCCACTGCGGAAGTGCAAGCGTCCCCCTCGCAGGATCTGAACCGTATCCACTTCAGTTTATAACGCGACCCCCACACCACACCACACCATTTTCCGCGCTCAGTTTGATCAGTTAAAGGGAGACTCGGATATTTTTTGAAGCCCGTGGGCAGTCTTATGCAGAAAGGGCAGGTGTGGGTGCAGGATTTTGTTTCGACCAAGCAGTTGCACACCTGTGTCTCCTAATTGTGTTGCTCTGCAAAGACTCTACTGGTTGATAAGTGGGATCAGGTGTGTAACTGTTTGGTCGGAACAAAAACCTGCACCCACACCGGCCCTTTCTGGATGATTGCCCACCCCTGCACCCTGTTTTCCTATTGTTGAGAGTCAAAACTGGCGATGGGTGGCAGGATCTTTCAAAATGGTTCAATACTGAGCAAGCTAGTGTCAGTCGACCACTACGCACCAATAATCTTTCACCAGATAACATCCGTTAAAGTAGGGTTAAGTGATCCTGGGCTGAAGGTGCGTCTGCCAGGTTTGACCAAATATTGTAAAAAGTTCTAAATCAGAATCGCTGATAGGATCTTTTAACAGAGCTTCTTTTTTTGTGGGGGGGAGGGATTAACAGACTTACTCCTACACAAGGGATCTTCTGTTATAAAAACACAAGTCTAGTACAGTTACACCACAGTAATAGCCATTTTTTTCACATTTTCTTTTTTGCACTTATCTCCAACTCCCATGCTTCCTCTGTTGTCTTCCTGCAACACCTGGGTCCTCGTGAGATTACGAAGCAAGACTTCTGCTCCGAGTTGAAAGTTGAATTGATAGTTATAATTCCATGATTGATATCATGGTTAGGGCTCTTTAGACTCCTCATTTAGACTTCAGAGCCAGTCGGTGCCAGAAGAGAACTCGTTTAGTTGATGTTATTTGGCAAGCGCTATTGCCCCAAAGGATCACATTGCAGCTTGGTATGCATCAGTACGCTGAGGCTTGCTGGCTCAATACTGAGTCACTTTGAAATATTCCAGTTGCTCAGTTCGACTCCTATTCATAGGAAAATGGGGTTTAGGATAAAAATACCAGAGTTTCCCTTTAAGTGTTTGACCCCTCTCCAACCCATGCTGTATTTTCTAGAGGTGCTGAAGGAGGTCGATGACGTATTTGAGAAGTACAAAGGTGAGCAAGATGCGGCTCAGCGGAAGCGCCTCCAGATCCAGCTGCAGCGTGCACTTATCATCAGCCAAGAGCTGGGGGATGAGAAAATCCATGTGGTGACGCAGATGACTGAGCTGGTGGAGAATCGCTCCCGCCAGATGGACTCTCACTCCTTGTGTCTCCAAGAGCCGGGCGAGGCTGATCGACAGGCTATGGAGAGGCGATCTGGTGTCCAGGAGACCCCGGCGCCAGAGCGCTCATCTGCGCGGCGTCCCCGCCGTCAACGTAACAGTGAGAGCCGTGACTCATGCCACACGTCGGCCAATGGCTCCCTGGTGGACGACCCTGTGGAGGATCTGTCCGTTTCTCAGCCCAGAGAGAAGAAGTCCAAGTCTGCCAAGAAGAAGAAGCGTAAGTCTAAGCAGGAGCGTGACGCCTCACCTGTGGACTTTGCCATTGACCCTAATGAGCCCACCTACTGCCTGTGTGAGCAAGTGTCTTACGGCGAGATGATCGGTTGCGATAATGACCAGTGCCCCATTGAGTGGTTCCATTTCTCTTGTGTTGGGCTGACTTACAAGCCCAAAGGCAAGTGGTACTGCCCTAAATGCAGAGGGGACAATGAAAAGACTATGGACAAAAGCCTCGATAAGAACAGAAAAGACCGGCGGTCGAGGTAGTGACCAATACCCCTTTCTCATCTCTAAAGAAGTTCGCTCTTAGCCAAGGGTTAAGACTATCAGACATAGTTCTTAATAGTACACAAGATGTTGTGTGAGCACAATCGGACATCAATAGTAGCAGTACTGCTAATTCTTTATCGAGAACTTGTGTTAACTTTGTGCTGTTACGTTGATTAATTCCATTGGCTATAACTGTATTATAGTCTTAGTTTCGTTGCTGTAAGATTCATCAGGATGATGTTGCCTTTACCCATTTCTTTACTGTTTATCCTCTTGAGATTTTTATTTTTTATCATGTGCCAGAAAAGAATGAAAGTATCAGCATTTGTTTATCTTTTTTCTTTTTTTTTATTCTGCACAACATTGTCATTTACTTTAACGTGAAATTGATTATTGTCTTCATGTTGTCAGGGTTTACTCTTAAGAAAATGTTTTGTCTTTTTTTTTTTTTTGGATTCCCCCCTCCCCCCTTATTCTGCCCAATTGTATCTGGCCAATTACCCCTCTTCCGAGCCGTCCCGGTCGCTGCTCCACCCCCTCTGCTGATCCGGGGAGGGCTGCAGACCACCACATGCCTCCTCCCATACATGTGGAGTCGCCAGCTGCTTCTTTTCACCTGACAGTGAGGCGTTTCACCAGGGGATGTAGCACGTGGGAGGATCACGCTCCCCCCAGTTCCCCCTCCGCCCCCGAACAGGTGCCCCGACCGACGAGAGGAGGCGCTGGTGCAGCGACCAGGACACATACTCACATCCGGCTTCCTATCTGCAGACACGGCTAATTGTGTCTGTAGGGATGCCCGACCAAGCCAGAGGTAACACGGGGATTCGAAGCCCTTTTTTAAAATTTTGAGGTGATATACTTTATTGATCCCCGTAGGGAAATTATGCTCTGCATTTAACCCATCCTAGCTGGGTAGCTAGGAGCAGTGGGCAGCTGCCATGCAGTGCCCGGGGACCAACTCCAGTTCTTCTTTTCATTGCCTTGCTCAGGGGCACAGACAGGAGCATGTCTTTTTGGTGGTGGGGGAAACCAGAGCACCCGGAGAAAACCCACCACAGACACGGAGAACATGCAAACCCCACGTGTCCTCCGATACATGTGGCGTTGCCAGCTGCTTCTTTTCACCTGACAGTGAGGAGTTTCACCAGGGGGACGTAGTGCGTGGGAGGATCACGCTACTCCCCCCTGTTCCCTCTCCCCCCCGAACAGGCGCCCCGACCGACCAGAGGAGGCTCTAGTGCGGCGACCAGGACACATACCCACATCCGGCTTCCCACCCACAGACACGGCCAATTGTGTCGGTAGGGACGCCTGACCAAGCCAGAGGTAACACAGGGATTCGAACCGGCAAATCCTGTGTGGGTAGGCAACGGAATAGAACGCCACGCCACCCGGACGCCCTAGAAATGTTTTGTCTTTTAACTCATGAAGTTTCATTCCTAATTCGATGTCAAATATTTAATGGGTGACTGTCTATACATGATAGCAGTGGGGAGAGGTAATATGTTTGGCTTGGAGAATCCCTTTCACATAGAAAATATAAAAGGTATTTTCTGAGATTAGAAATATTAAAATTATGATGCGCTGAAAGAAATGAGGTCGATTTTATATGACACTGGAGTAGGACTTCATGTTTATGGACACTATGTTGTTAGTCACTATCGTAACATAACTATTGCATACATTTCTTTTTTTATACTCATTAAAACAGTTACACAGCAGAGAATATAACATTCCTGTCATTTCTCATTTTTACTTTTTAACCATGGATGAATTTTGTTAGACTGTCATTCATTCCTCCTTCTCCTCACTGATAATGGATTCTCCAGACATATCCTGGCTCGGGACAGCAGGGCTTGCTTGGTGGCATTCTGGAATGCCAGTGTGACGGTAATGAGGGTGGGGTTGAGGCCCTCCAGAAGTCTGCAGCTGGTGGCTGAGGCATCACCCTCTCCCAAGAGGGTTGCACACTAGATCTGGGCATCCAGGGTCACAGACAGCACACAGAATGCCTCCAATTCCAACAGGCTTATTTGTCCTTGATTAGTTAAAAAAAACACCATAAAACTCAGTCATCACATATTGTCATGCTTGCTGAAATAACCTTCAGGAGTTCGTAACACATCTCGAAATGTTTTCCATGCCCAGTATCCAGGTTACCAGAGTTGGAAATGCATCCGGCATGCGAGTGTGGTTGACACAGTTTTGACTCATCAAAGCCAGATAAATGTTTCCTTCTCACGATGCAAGCTTAGTTACAGTCTCCTAAATCCTCTGTTCCACCTGACAGTAGGATGGCTTCGGCTCCTCCATTAGTCATATAAAGCTTGCTGGATATCCCTACTCTCAGGTTCCATAGCCAAAGATGCTCTTGTTGTTTCTTTTAAATGGGCCCTATATCTTGAGCCTGTCGGAGGAAAGATGGATAACAAAGACAAATCTAGTAATTTGGTTTTCAACATCATTGAGCACCAGGATGAAATCACCACTTTGTTCCATAATAATGCTGAAAATTCTTACTTGGTACTACTTCCTGTGACTGCGAAGGCAGCTTTTCTGGTGATAGCCACACTGCAAACTCCAGGTTCATTCCTCAGTCTCTTTCTCACCTAGGAGCATTCAGAAATATACATGGCCTACATCTTTGATTTCCAGGCGGCCTCAGATAAATCCAGTTAACATGCATGAAACGGCTTAAAAGCTTGGGAAATAAGCCTGATACTATAATAAGTCAGTTTTTATTCAGAAAAATAGATTTCTACAGAAATATATGAACCCAGTGGTAAATTTCCATAACACTGAAACAAGCCTGTGTTAGATGGACATTCCAATTAAAAAGCATTAGGTTTCAGAATGGAAACATGTACCAATTGTTCCTTTCTGCAGATGCCACAGGGTGAGGTAGGGGGTGCGCTGAGCATGGCTGTGGCTAGCCAGCACCAGGTGGCTCCCAGGGTGGGTAAGTGCAGCAGTATGGAGTGTAAGCAGGGACCTTCTGTCCTCCAGGGTGTGCAGATGCTACTGGGATGCAGCACTGAAGATGGTGAGGTGGAGGCACATTAAGAGCAGACTACCACCTGACAAAGGTGTGGAAACAATGAGTATCGAGGCACAAAACAACAGGAATGCTGGACCTCTATAATGAAATTAGACAGAAATTAGACTCGACTTGTGTAGATATCTACAAATAGGATGGAGTAAATGTAAGGTAAGAGTGAGAGAGATGAAGCAGTGTCAAAGGCTAAACCTTGATGCAAGGTGGTTTTCATCTCAAAGCTGCTACAAGGAGTTTTGGATTTTTGTTGACTGTGGACAAAAGCCAAGCTGTTTTGCAGAAAAATGGTTTCAGTTTGCATAAGTATTACCTCTTGTCACAAAGATCACCATGCACGCTGACTGCTTGTGCATTTGTTTTGCAGGGAAGAGTGAGGCATGTGGTGGTGTTTTACAGGGAAGAGTGAGGGATGTGGTGGTGTTTTGCAAGGAAGAGTGAGGGATGTGGTGGTGTTTTGCAGGGAAGAGAGGGATATAGTGGTGGTGTTTTGCAGGGAAGAGTGAGAGATGTGGTGTTTTGCAGGGAAGAGAGGGATGTGGTGGTGTTTTGCAGGGAAGAGGGAGGGATGTGGTGGTGTTTTGCAGGGAAGAGGGAGGGATGTGGTGGTGTTTTGCAGGGAAGAGGGAGGGATGTAGTGGTGTTTTGGAAAAGCACATGTTCACAAGATATGCAGAGATGAGGTAATGCATCTCTGTGCCATAAAACATTTCATCAGGTTTTGCAAGGACTCTGACCCAAGCTTTTAGAGTCATTATACAGCAAAATCTGATCTTCCTGCTGATGGTCTCATTTGGTTATGTTGGCCATATAGCGGCATCAAAATGTATATCACAATTTGGCGGCACGGTGGTGCAGTTGTTGGCGCTATCACCTCACAGCAAGAAGGTCCTGGGTTCAAACCCTGGGTTTTCCAACCTTGGGGGTCATCCCAGGTTGTCCTCTGTGTGGAGTTTGCATGTTCTCCCCGTGTCTGCGGTGGGTTTCCTCCGGGTGCTCCAGTTTCCCCCACCATCAAATAGACATGCATGTTGGGGTTAATACTCCAGTCTGTGCCCCTGACCGAGGCATGGCAAGAACAACTGCAGTTGGTCCCCGGGCACTGCATGGCGGCTGCCCACTGCTGCTAGCTACACAGCTAGGATGGGTTACATTCAGAGAGGAGTTTTTCTACGGGCATCAATAAAGTATCTCAAAATTGAAAGTAAGACTGGTAAATACTGAGGAGAAACTCTTGGTAGGAGCTTTAAAGATGTGTCGCCCTAAACTGTCACACAATACTGACTGGGATGGTTCATCGGTCCATATGCTGCCTTGCACCTGTTCATTTCAACTAAGGACACACTGGCCTATGGCGTTGTGTTTCTCTCTGACCAGCATCCTGTGCTCCTCTACCTCTATCTGTGTGTTTCACTCTCCAGCCACCTGCTCTGCAGTTAGTCTCTGTCCTGATGTCCCCTGGCATCTCTATGAGCAGACAAGAACAATGTCTAAACTGCAAAACTACACAATCTAACCACCGCAGTTGTCCATGTTATTACTCCAGATGATCCTCTCTAAACAAATATATTACTGAATAAGAGTATAAAAGTCTTGCGCACAACTATACATATTAGAGCAGCCATTTTGGAATGTAAACCCTGTTAAATTCCTTGATTATTTTAATAAACCAAATACACGATAACACGAATACTTTGGTAGTGAATCGATTACAAAACGTGGTCAATTGCTGACCACATCAATATTTTAATTTCTGAGTTTTACGACAAGGATGAAGAGTCTGCTAACTTGGTTTCTCTCCGAGCAGTAGTATTTGAGACTCAAAGGTTGAATCAGTTCACCTGGACACAACGTTTATTGACAGAAACGTTTCATCATCATCTAAGTGACCTCTTCAGTCTCACCTGACTGCAGGTGTCCCCACCCTTATAAACAATACTGTCAGTACTGAACCACAGGCTTGGACTCAAAACGCAGACTCGGTTCACAAAAATCAGTCCTTTTAATCAGAAAGAGGTCGCTACACAGGTGATCAGATAACAAGGCAACAATGTCTAAATCGGCAGGCGAAAGGCAGGGTTGAAAAGGCAAAAAGCAGGTCAGGAAACTATAGGGCTAAAGAAACTCACACAAGGGAAAACATGCTGGAACGCTGTCACAAGGAACAAGACGAGCTGGCACAGAGGGAAGGGAACACTAAGACTATATACTCTGGAGGAGGGGAGACAATGAGACACAGGTGCAACACATGAAGGCAGGAAGTAAAGGACCTGAAACAAGACAAGAGGCGAGTATCAAAATAAAACAGGAAGTATAAGACAAGAACACTGGGAGAAACAAAAGATAACTATCCAGATGGGGCGTGACAGTACCCCCCCCCCTACGGCCGGCTCCAGACGGCCCAGGGTCGCCAGGGTGGGCCCGATGGAAGTCCCGGATGAGGGAGGGGTCCAGGATGTTGCTGGCCGAGACCCAGGAACAATCCTCCGGGCTGTATCCCTCCCAGTCGACCAGGTATTGGAATCCCCGGCCCCGACGCCGGACCGCCAGGAGCCCACAGACAGAATAAACAGGGCCACCATCAACAAACCGAGGGGGGGGGGGTTGGAGGCAGGGACCAGGGGGCTCTCTATGGCCAGTTTGATCTGACTCACTTGGAAGGATGGGTGGACTCTCGTGGCTCTGGGGAGTTTGAGCTCGACTGCAACTGGATTAATGACTTTGGAAATAGGGAATGGCCCTACAAACCTGGGAGCAAGTTTCTGGGACTCCACTCTGAGAGGCAGGTCTTTAGTGGATAGCCATACCCTCTAGCCGCTCCTGTAAGTGGGGGCAGGGATCCGCCGTTGGTCAGCCGCCTTCTTGTAATGCTCAGAATTGTGGAGCAGGGTGCGTCAGGCCTGGGCCCAGGTGTGGAGACAGCGGCAAACCAGAGCCAGCGCAGTGGGCACACTGACCTCCCTCTCCAGGGCAGGGAAGAAAGGAGGTTGATATCCATAGGCACACTGAAAGGGGTAGAGACCAGATGAGGAACATGGGAGGGAATTGTTTGGATACTCAACTCAGGTGAGCTGACTGCTCCATGTGTTGGGTCTCTGGGAGGCGAGGCAACGCAGGCTGGTCTCCAGCTCCTGGTTCAGCCGCTCCGTCTGATCGTTGGTTTGGGGATGGTGGCCAGATGAGAGGCTGGTGGATGCTCCCAGGAGGGAACAGAAAGCCCGCCAGAACTGTGCCACAAACTGCAGGCCCCGGTCAGACACAATATCCCTGGGGAAGCCATGGAGGTGAAAAACATGATGCAGCATCACCTCGGCTGTCTCCTTGGCCGAGGGCAACTTGGGCAAAGGAACAAAATGGACCATTTTCGAAAATCTATCCACCACCATGAGGACGGTGATGTTACCCTCAGAAGGGGAGAGACCAGTCACAAAGTCCACAGAGATGTCTGACCAGGGTCGATGTAGCACAGGGAGTGGGCGAAGCTGACCAGAAGCTGGGCGTTGGGAGACCTTACTGCGAGCACACACAGGACAGGCTGCCACGTACTCTGTCACTTCCTTCTCCATGACCGGCCACCAGAACTGCTGTCGTATGACGAACAAGGTCCTGTGTACTCCAGGGTGACAGGATAACCGGGAAGAGTGGGTCCAGTGGATGACCTGTGAACCCAAGACAGGAGGCACAAACAGCCGGTTCGGTGGGCAGCCGGCCGGAGGTTGACAGTTCACATTGGCCTCGTTGACCCTTCTCTCAATGTCCCAAGTGACAGAACCCACAACACACAAGGGAGGAAGAAAGGGAGTAGGATCTTTGCAAGAGTTGTCAGAGGGAAACAAACGGGAGAGAGCATCAGGCTTTAAGTTCTTGGAGCCAGGGCGATAGGACTGGGTGAAATGGAACCGGTTGAAAAAGAGAGCCCACCTTGCTTGCTGAGAGTTGAGCCTCTTTGCCGTCCTCAAGTACTCAAGGTTTTTATGATCCGTCCAGACGAGAAAAGGCTGTTCGGCCCCCTCAACAAGTGCCTCCACTCCTCCAGTGCCATCGTGATGGCAAGCAGCTCACGGTTGCCAACATCATAGTTTCTCTCAGAGGCCGACAGCTTGCGGGAAAGAAAGGCACAGGGGTGTAGCTTATTGTCCTTAGCCGACCTCTGAGAGAGAACAGCTCCCACCCGCACATCGGAGGCATCCACCTCCACCACAAACTGCAGGTTGGGGTCAGGCAACGTGAGGACAGGAGCTGAGGTGAAGCTGGTCTTCAGTCTCTGGAAAGCGAGCTCAGCCCGGGGGTTCCACTGGAAGCTAGGCTTAGAAGAGGTCAGTGCATGAAGGGGGGCAGCAACAGAACTAAAATTTCTGATGAACTTCCTGTAAAAATGAGCAAACCCCAGGAATCATTGAACCTCTTTACGGTTAGTGGGAGTGGGCCAATCAACAACAGCGCTAACCTTTTCTGGGTCCATCCTGACCCCCCCCCCCCAGACACGATGAACCCCAGGAAGGACACGGAGGGCACGTGAAACTCACACTTCTCAGCTTTGACAAAGACTTGTTGGTGGAGGAGGCGCTGGAGGACCCGCTGGACGTGCTGAATGTCAGTTTCCTCATCAGGGGAGAAGATTAAGATGTCGTCCAGGTAAACAAAAACAAACTCATTGAGCATATCCCGGAGGATGTCGTTCACCAGGGCCTGAAAGACAGCTGGGGCATTGGTAAGTCCAAACGGCATGACCAGGTACTCATAATGACCACTGGGAGTGTTAAATGCAGTCTTCCATTCATCCCCCTCCCTTATTCTAACTAGGTGATAAGCATTCCTTAAGTCCAGTTTAGTGAAAACCTTAGCACCATTTAGTAGTTCAAAAGCAGTGGAAATTAAAGGGAGGGGGTACCTGTTGCAAACGGTGATCTCGCTGAGTCCTCTGTAGTCAATGCAAGGCCGCAGAGTTTTATCCTTCTTGTCAACGAAGAAGAATCCAGCGCCAGCGGGAGAGGAGGAAAGCCGAATAATCCCTGCAGCCAACGTACTTTCTCATGGCCTGGGTTTCAGGAGCTGACAGGGAATACAGGCGACCCTTGGGTGGTGAAGTTCCGGGGAGGAGGTCAATGGTGCAGTCATAGGCCCAGTGCGGAGGCAAGGACATGGCACAGGCCTTGCTAAAAACCTCCTTAAGGTCGTGGTAGCAGACAGGAACCCGGGAAAGGTCGGGAAACTCTGGATCCAGGCTGGGGGAGTTCTGGGAAGCTCAGGTTGAAGCTCAGACGGCAACGGTTGAGAAGGTGAGAAACAGTTCTTTGCACAAGTCTTTCACCATGAAATTACCTGCCCTGTTTTCCAGTCTATATGGGGGCTGTGGAGTGTGAACCAGGGGTATCCCAGGATAAGTGGGTGCTGAGGAGCTCGAAAGACATGAAAGCCGATTCTTTCGGTGTGAGAGTCGGGGAAAGACAGGTGCAGTGACTGAGTGCGATGGGTGACCTTACATAATAGCCTGCCATCCAGGGCACTGGCATCCAGGGGCTGGTTGAAGCAGAAGGTTTTGAGGCCCAGCTTCCTGGCTAGGTCAAAGTCCATTAGGTTAGCATCTGAGCCGGCATCCACTAGGACTGGATGCTTAAGAGAAAACGCAGGGGAGATGAGAGACACTAGAGGTTGCAAACGAGAGAGATTAGAAACAGTCCAAGTACGGCTCACTAGTACCCTCACCTTCACTGGCGAGCCCGGTCTTTTAACGGGCAGAAGGCAATGAAGTGGACCGGTTGGCCACAGTAGATGCAGCGACCCTCTGAAACTCGTCGCTGGTGTTCCTCTTGGGTCAGGTGGGTTCGGCCAAGCTGCATAGGTTCCTCCGTGTCTGGGGGAAGCGCTGTGATAGAGTCGGCAGGAGGAGTGCGTCGCCAGGAAGAAGAAGAAGAAGAGCTGCTGACCTGTCGCCTCTGCTGGAGCGGCAGAGAGTTGCAGGGTCTGGTTCTCCCTTTCTCTCTCTCATACAGATGCTTGTCAATCTTTATAGCCAGGGCTATAAGGGAATCCAGCTCTGCAGGTAGGTTCAGGGGGGCTAATTGGTTTTTGACAGTGTCAGAAAGTCCATCAAGAAATGCATCAAACAAGGCTGGCTGGTTTCAATAACTCTCTGCTGCTAGAGTGCAGAACTCTATGGTGTAATCAGAGACCCTCTTCTTACCCTGTCGCAGTCTCACCAGGGCTCGGGCTGCCTCCCGTCCAGGGGCTGTCTGCTAGAAGATCTGGGTGAAGGTCTTGGAGAACAGTGACAGTGAATTGCAGACAGGGGATTTCTGACTCCACTCTGCCGTCGCCCAGGCCTCCGCTCTCCCAGTCAGATGAGAAATAATGTATGCGATCTTTGAGCGGTCAGAGGGGAAGGCAGCAGCCTGAAGCTCAAAATGCAAATCACACTGGGTTAGAAAAGCTCTGCAGTTACCTGTGTCTCCGGAGAAACGCTCTGGTCTGGAAAGGTGGAGAGGCAGGGACGAAGTGGCAGGCGCAGGAGAAGCAGCATCGGACCCAGAACCCGGAGGTGCCGCCGGTGTCGATTCGCCAGAGCCCGGCGGGTTCTGCATCTTTCACATTTGGTCAAAGAGATGGTTGAGCTGGGTTCTGAAAGCTGCCAAGAGGGACTCCTGACGGTCTGTCAGCTCCTTCACTTCATGGCAAAGAAGACTGATCTGTTCATCTTGACTCTGGATCTTGTGAACCTGTGCCCAGAGCACAGAGCGTACTGTAACTGAGTCCGCTGAGTCCATGTTATGGCCAATTCTTACTGTCAGTACTGAACCACAAGCTTGGACTCAAAACGCAGACTCGGTTCACAAAAAAATCAGTCCTTTTAAATCAGAAAGAGGTCGGTACACAGATGATCAGATAACAAGGCGACAGTGTCAAAATCGACATGCGAAAGGCAGGGTCGAAAGGGCGAAAAACAGGAAACTATAGGGCTCAAGAAACTCACACAAGGGAAAAATGCTGGAACGCTGTCACAAGGAACAAGACGAACTGGCACAGAAGGAAGGGAACACTAAGACTATATACTCTGGAGGAGGGGAGACAATGAGACACAGGTGCAACATATTAGGGCAGGGCAGGTAATCACACAGGAGGGAGACACATGAGGGCAGGAAGTAAAGGACCTGAAACGAGACAAGAGGCGAGAATCAAAATAAAACAGGAAGTATAAGACAAAGAACACTGGGAGAATCCAGACGGGGCGTGACAAATACATTGACTGCAGGTACCCCAACCCTTATAGACAATACAGTGACTGCAGGTACCCCACCCTTATAAACAATACAGTGGCTGCAGGTGTCCCCACCCTTATAAACAATACAGTAACTGCAGGTGTCCCCACCCTTATAAACAATACAGTGACTGCAGGTACCTCCACCCTTATAAACAATACAGTGACTGCAGGTGTCCCCACCCTTATAAACAATATAGTGGCATAGCAACCGACACCAACGATCAGTTTCATTTGCAAATATTGGCGTGTCCATTAACTAGAGTGGGTTGGGGAATAGTTGCAACCACAGTATTGTAAGATGGCGACATGTACTCTTAACTGGGCGTTTGTCAAAGCAAGGAAGACGCCCAAACAGTGCACCAGCCGATCTAAGAGAAGAGAACGACAACAGCTGTCTAAACCAGTGGAGATTCTGTGCGTGGCAGGGGTGTCGGAACAGTTGAGGCACGTCTTTTCCAAACATCGTGTCTCAGTTGCTTTCAAACCCAAAAACACACTGCGCCAGAAGTTGATCTACCCCAAGGGTTAGGTCCCCGGCACAAACAGAGCAATATAGTGTAGCTGTTAAGTGCCAGGAGGATTGCCGTGACTTGTACATCAGGGAAATCAAACAGACGCTGGCCAAGAGGATGGCACAGGAGAGCTAACACATCAGACCAGGACTCCACAGTCTACACCATCTACAGGCCAGGACTCCACAGTCTACACCATCTACATAGTCTACACCATCTACATGCCAGGACTCCACAGTCTACACCATCTACAGGCCAGTGGCCACTCTTTCGAGGACGAGGATGTGCACATCCTTGACAGGGAGGAATGCTGGATTGAACGGGGAGTCAAAGAGGCCATCTATGTGAAGAGGGAACGACCATCCATGAACCGAGGGGGGGCTAAGAGTACATCTGTCACCATCTTACAATGCTGAGATTGCAAACATTCCCAAATCATATGTGAACAGTACACATGGCCATTGTAACTCTAGTTAATGGTCATGGTAATTTGCAGATGAAACTGGTCGTTGGTCTCATTCGTTATGCCACTGTATTGTTTATATGGGTGGGGACACCTGCAGTCACTAATGTTTGTATGGGTGGGACACTTGCAGTCACTGTATTGTTTTTTAAGGGTGGGGTACCTGCAGTCACTGTATTGTTTATAAGGGTGGGATACCTGCAGTCTATGTGTTGTTTATAAGGTTGGGGGTACATGCAATCACTGGATTGTTTATAAGGGTGGGATACATGCAGTCACTGTATTGTTTATAAGGGTGGGGACACCTGCAGTCACTGTATTCTTTATAAGGGTGGGGATACCTGCAGTCACTGTATTGTTTATAAAGGGTGGGGACACCTGCAGTCACTTTATTGTTTATAAGTGTGGCGGTACCTGCAATCAATGCATTGTTTATAAGGGGGGGGGGCACCTGCAGTCACTGTATTGTTTATAAGGGTGACGAAACCTGCAGTCACTGTATTGTTTACAAGGGTGAGGATACCTGCAGTCACTGTATTTGTAGAGGCTAAGCTCAGTGCTTTAAGCCACTGAGGCGCTACTGCTCGGGTTGACCTAATCGACGCACATGTCACATTACTACGTTTGTAAACAAAGTAGAATCGAACGATACAAACTGCTGTGCGAACACTTGGTCCATTTATTGTTCTTCGGCAATAATCCAGCAATAATCCATTGAACATGTAAACGCTACACAAGTGTATGAGTAGTGGTCGAAAAACTGTTTGCCCTCCGTGCAGCAACACCTAACAAACAACAGGTGAGGTCCTACCTATGTGTTCCCCATAAAGTGGGAGGAGCAAACACTTTGACCCAATTAACCAATTGGAGGAGCAAAACATAGACCCAAAGGGACACCCTGAATTTGGCTCTTACAACACCGTCCCCTAATTGTTAGAGGCGTCAAGACACAACAATTCAAGACAAAAGAGGTCAAATTCACAACCCAAACAGGAGAATCAAATGAATATGATTAATCAACCTCTTGCACCAAACACAACTTTGTTATGGGTCTTTTTACCATGTTAGTTTTGGTTTGTAGAGTGACAGAACGCACCAGACCACCTTTATCTGGGAAAACCTCCAGCACTTTGCCAAGAGGCCATGATCCACGTGGGGCTGCAGGATCCATGATCACCACCACGTCCCCAATCTTCAGACTTCTTTTCCTTCCATTCCACTTCTGTCTCTCCTGTAGCAATGGCAAATATTCCCGGATCCATCGCTTCCAGAATAAATCTTAAAGGTATTGCACCTGCCTCCAACGTCTTCTCGCATACATGTCGGATGAGTCAAACAGCCCAGGTGGCATGGCTGGCTTGCCCTTCAGCAGGAGCAGATGGTTCGGTGTCAAAGGCTCCAAGTCGCTTGGATCATTAGACAGTTTGGTGAGTGGACGATCATTAAGAATGGATTCCACCTCACACATGATCGTGTGGAGCCCGTCATCATCCACCACTTGCTGGTGCAGGACTGAGCTGAGGATGCGTCTTTCTGAACGAATCAGGCGTTCCCATGCCCCGCCATGGTGCGAGCCCCCTGGGGGATTAAACTGCCACTCGATACCAGCTGAAGTAAGAGCTTCTTGGATGCGATCGTTATCCAATACAGAGAGAGCCTCCCTCAGCACCCTTTCTGCACCATGGAAATTGGTTCCATTGTCTGACTTCAGGAGGACCACTTGACCTCTTCTACTTATGAACCTACGCAATGCATTTATGCAAGCGTCCGTCTCCAACGAGCTTGCCACCGCCAAATGGACTGCTCTACTGGCCAAGCAGGTAAAGATCACTCCATACTGCTTGTAGATGGTTCTGCCCTTCTTCACTTCCAAAGGTCCAAAGTAATCGACCCCGACGTTAGTAAACGGGGGGAGATCTGGGACGATTCGCTCTTTAGGAAGATCAGCCATCTTCTGCTCTACAGACCTTCCATGATGTCGCCTGCAGAAAACCCAATTTTGAGATCACACTCCTCACAGCTGAATTGGCACACGTAATCCAGAACTTCCTCCTCACTGCCGACAATGTGTGGCTTTGTCCACTGTGACCCAATAACTGGTGAGTATCTTTGAGGATGAGCTTGGAAATGTGCTGATCCTTGGAGAGGATGAGCGGATGTTTAATCTCTGAGGGCATAGCTCCTTTGTTTAATCTTCCCCAGACTCTCAGGAGCCCATCCTCCACGACTGGATCCAGCTTGTAGATGGAACTCTTTCGGCTTACTGTTCCCTTAGACAGCAAAGAAGAAAGCTCGTCTTGAAACATCTGCTTCTGACAATAACAATCAATGGCCAACTCAGCCTCCGACATTTCACTTGGTGCCAAGGATTTTGTCCTCTGTGTGCTCACGGCCTTTTGCCTTTCCACTCCATCTCCAAAGGCCTTCCTCCTCCGACTGCGTTCCAACAAGATGGCTTTCAATCTGAGGAACCAGGCTACAGATGCCTTGAGCTTTCTCCAGTCTGAGAAGTAGGTAAGAAGATGATCAGTGGCACTGGATGGCTCACTACCAATGACATTCACCAAGACATCCTTCTTGACCTCCGGATCATCTGACGTCACCTTGATGTCAATGCCATAGCTGGCTGGCCACTCTTCTTCAAGACCCCAGAGAAACTCCGGACCTTCGAGCCAACTGCGATCCTTGAGAAAGTCTGGCGCTCTTATTCCTCTGGATGCAATGTCTGCTGGGTTCGCTTTGGTTCCCACGTGCCTCCATTGCGAAGGGTCCGAAACTTCTCTGATGGCAGTGACCTGATTCGCCACAAATATGTGGAAGCGTTTGTCTTCATTCTTGATGTACTTTTAAACCGACGTACTATCGGTCCAAAATGAAGATGTGTCAAAATCAAGTTCCAGCTCTGCCCTTAGCATTACATTCACTCTTGCCGCCAGGACGGCAGCTGATAGCTCCAGCCGTGGAACAGTCACGGTCTTCAAAGGCGTGACCCTGGCCTTTCCCAACACGAAAGCAACATGCACCGTTTTTTTGATGTTTAAGCCTGAGGTAAGATACAACCCCGTAACCTTCTGTGCTGGCATCAGCAAAGTGATGTAATTGACTCTGCAGTGGCTCACCGAAGTCCTTTGGTTTTACACATCGGTCTACCTTGAATGATGACAGCACCTCAATATCCTCCAGCCACTGTTTCCACTGCTTTTCAGTATCGGGTGGCAATGCTTCATCCCAGCCCTGGCCTCTTCTGCACAGCTCCTGTTGCATCATCTTGGCAGATAGAGTAACTGGTGCCAACATACCTAGAGGATTGTACACAGAGCTTGCTGTGGACAACATTCCGCGCCTGGTAACAGGCTGCTGTTTCACCTCCATCTTGAATTTGAAAACATCTGATTCGACACACCAAAGGAGGCCCAGAGCCCGCTCAATGGGAAGCTTCTCTCTGTCCAAATCGAGCTCCTTAAGATCCTTGTCCAACTGTTCATCTGCAATGGTCTGCAAAACTGCTCGACTGTTGCTGATCCACTTTTCTAGAACGAAGCCACCTCTCTTACAGAGAGCGCTGAGATCCTGAACCATTTGGATAGCCTCATTTTCTGAGCCCAGGCTTATCAGGTAGTCGTCCACATAAAAATGTTTCTTCACAGCTTGAATGGTCTCAGCAGAGAAATCAGACATGTTGCACAACTGGGAGATGACACAGCCCCGAACAGTTGCACAGTCATCCTGTACACTTCGAAGTCTCTGCTGAAGTCCCCTTCTGGCCACCAAAGAAATCGAAGGACATCTCTATCTTGCTCCATAACCTTCTCCTGATGGTACATCGCCTTCACATCGCCCATAAAAGCGACGGGCTCCTGTCTGAACCGAAGCAGAACTCCAAGCAGCGAACTAGTGAGGTTGGGCCCTTGCAGTAGTTCTTGATTTAGAGATATTCCTTGATACGTGGAGCTACAATCAAATACCACTCGTAGAGAAGCCTTTCTTGGATGGACAACACCATGACGTGGGATGTACCACATTTTTCCATTGCGTAACAACTGCTCCTGGAGGTACCTGTTCTGCATACCCCTTGTCAATAACTCCCTTCGTGTTGGTGGAGTATTCCTGGCGAAACTGTGGATCATTGACAAACCTCCTCTTCAATCCAAGCATCCTCTGCTTGGCCACAGTGAAGTTATTTGGCAGGAGGACGTCAGGTTTCTTGAAGGGCAGCTTCAAACAGTACCTCCCTTCTTGCAGTTTTGCAGAGCTCCTCATGATCTCCAGAAACTTTAGATCCTCTCTCGACGCCTGCTTTTCCTCAGATACTTCATTGAAGTCGTGATCATACCGATTCTTCAGCATAAGCTCCAAGTTAGAAACTGAAATTATATTCACCGCAACAGAAGGCAGTGCCATGTTACGGTTGCTGGTATCCACACTTCCATTCAGAGGACCATTGATGACCCACCCCAACACTGTCCTTATAGCGAACGTGCCATCTTCTTGGCTGTTAACAGTTTCCCAAGGCTCCAATAACCTGGGAGTGTTACTTCCAATTAACATGTCAACGTTAGCCTTTACGGTGGGAATTGGGATCTTTGACAGATGTGACCACTTTTTCACATCTGCAACCACTACAACATTATCCGTAGTTGCCGGCATCTTCCTCTGTGTGATTGTTTCGGGGAGGTAATAGAAGTTATTTTCATTCAAAGCAGACACCTCCAGGCCAGCTAAGGAGTAAGCAGAAACAACCTTCTCCTGTCCCATGGATGTCAAAAGGAAATTAGTTCTTTTTCCTGCCATGTTCAATTTCTGCATGAGATCTTCTGAACAGAAAGTGGCCGAGCTTCCTGGATCCAAGAATGCGTAGGTCTGTATAACTCTACTTCCCCTTGTGGCCTTGACCTGAACTGGAACGATGGGAAGAATACAACGGTCTTTTCCGTCCCGTTTGAGCACATGTCCCAGAAGGAGACGTCACAACTGCAGCCAATGGTAGAGAGACTGATGCTCCAACTGCTGATTCCTCTGTATTAGTCTTGTTGATGTGAAGCACAGTGGGATGTTGCTGTTCACAGACAGCACAGACCAAGCGTTTACTGCAGTCGCGGCTTATATGTCCAGTGCATAAGCATCCAATGTCACAGCCTCTCGCCCTTGACATCAAAGCGATCGCCCTTGACACCTGCTGCCCCCTCCTTCACCCCGGCACACCAGCTGACACCTGCTACACCAGCTGACACCTGCTGACCCCTCCTTCACCCCGGCACGCCAACTGGCCATCAAGCAATCGTCCTCACCCTTAAAAGGCCTCCACTGTGGACCAGTCTTCGCTGGAACGTCGCCATTCATGGACTTCTGCCAGCCTGCCTACCTGCCAATGAGCAAACTCCTGCTCTACCCCCGAGATCGGTCACTTCAATAAAGACTTGATTCTTCCCTTACCTGGTTGTCCTGTCTGCTTTTGCGTTCTTTCCTGATACGTGACAGTACGTTCCACTATGGACCCAGCAGACCATTCCACCACATACCTGGTCACGGTCTGCCAGGCTGTAGCCAACCAGGAATCGGTCCTCGGCCAGCACAGCCAGGTGCTACAGGAGATGGCTGACGCCCTCCGTGAGCTCGGCTCAAAGATCTCCGGAATCCAGACCCAACTTAGAGCCTCCGCTAGCCCGGGATCCGCCCCTCCAGCTCCGCCACCCTCAGCGCCATCAACTTCGGCTAAGGAACCATGGGTTGCCCCACCCGATAAGTATGATGGAGATTTTGGACTTTGTCGCCCTTTTTTGATGCAGTGTTAGATTGTGTTTAACCAGCAGCCCCAGTCATATTCCACGGATGGAGCCAAAGTCGCTTACATCATGGGTCTTCTCCGGGGAAGCGCTCTGGATTGGGCTACAGCGGTGTGGGAGATGCGGGCCTCCACTTCCTCATCCTACGCTGAGTTCACCACTGCTTTTCGCCAGGTTTTTGACCATCCCGTGCGGGGAAAGGACGCTTCAAAAAGACTGATCTCTCTCCGCCAGGGTTCCCGCAGCGTCGCTGACTACTCAGTTGAGTTTCCGTACGCTATCAGCGGAGAGCGGATGGAACAACGAGTCCCTCCAGGCCGGGTTTTCCAACGGTCTAAGCGAATCCATTAAGGACGAATTGGTTTCCTACCCCGAGCCTGGAGGGTTGGAGGAATTGGTTACCCTGGCCATTCGTGTGGACAACCGTCTCCGGGAGCGGAGGAGAGAGAGGATGCGCCGCTTTCCTGGTCACAACAACTTTCCACGGGCCACACCTCCAAACGCTGGGGGCCGAGCTCGCTCGACTGAGGCTGACGTCCTCCGAGAAAGCCCGAGGCGTGACTCTTCCCCAGCTTCGGAGCCGATGCAACTCGGCCGCTTCCGGCTCAACCCGGAGGAGCGTCAACGCCGCATCACCGAGAACAGCTGCTTGTATTGTGGTCAGCCTGGTCACTTTCTCGCCTCCTGCCCTCAACGTCCGTCAAACTAGCAGGCTCACGAGGGAGGGGGAGGATCCTCGTGAGCCCAACTGTCTGCCCTCTGTCTCCTCGTCCACGTACCCAGTTGCAAGCTACCATCAGTTTTAAAGGTCAGTCCACTAAACTTTTGGCTTTAATTGACTCTGGAGCTGATGAAAGCTTTTTGGATGCAAGTGTTGTGAAGCAGTTAGGTCTTGCCACTGTGAGTCTGGACCAGCCTCTTGAAGCTAATGCCCTGGATGGACGTCTCCTGGCCTGGATAACCTCTAAGACCGAGCCTGTGCGCCTCCTGTTGTCGGGAAACCATCAAGAGGAGCTAAGTTTTTTCGTTATCAATTCTCCATTTGTTCCCATTATACTTGGTCATCCCTGGCTGGTTAAGCATAGTCCCCATATTGATTGGTCATCGGCCAGAATTTCAAGTTGGAGTCCTGTCTGTCATGCCATATGCCTCCCGTCTGCTCTGCCTCAGTCTGTCCCCAGTCAGGTGTCAATCTCTGAGACCTCTGACCTGTCACTGGTGCCTCCAGAGTACCATGACCTCCAAGCCGTGTTCAACAAGCAGCAAGCTTTCTCCCTGCCTCCTCATCGCCCCTATGATTGCGCTATTGACCTGCTGCCGGGCACTCCCCTCCCCAGCAGCCGCCTATATAGCCTCTCCAAGCCTGAGCGGGAGTCCATGGAGAGGTACATCAAGGACTCCTTGGCGGCTGGTCTTATTCGCCCGTCATCGTCACCCCTTGGTGCGGGGTTCTTTTTTGTGGCCAAGAAGGACAAAACCCTCCGGCCTCAATAACATCACAGTCAAGAACAAGTACCCTCTGCCCCTCATGACTTCTGCTTTTGATTCTCTCCAGGGAGCCACAGTGTTCACTAAACTAGACCTCCGCAATGCCTTCAACACCCCCCTGGGGCATTTTGAATATCTAGTGATGCCGTTTGGTCTCACTAATGCCCCAGCTGTCTTCCAGAGTCTGGTCAATGACGCCCTACGTGACATGTTGGATCGTTTCGTTTTTGTTTACCTGGATGATATCCTGATTTTTTCCAGAGACCTATCAGAGCATGTCATGCACGTCCGCCAAGTCCTCCAACGGCTACTGGAGAACCGCCTTTTCGTAAAAGCAGAGAAGTGCGAATTCCATGCCCCTTCAGTCACCTTCCTGGGCTACATCGTGGCCGATGGGCAGGTGAGAATGGACCCCGCCAAGGTCAGAGCGGTTCTTGAGTGGCCAAGCCCGACCAGCCGTAAGCAGCTTCAGAGGTTCCTCGGTTTTGCCAACTTCTACAGACGGTTCATCCGCAATTACAGCCGCGTTGCGGCCCCACTAACCGCTCTTACCTCCACCTCCAGACAGTTCCTGTGGACCCCTGTAGCAGAGGCAGCTTTCCAAGCCCTCAAGCACCGCTTCACCACAGCTCCTATCCTCATCCAGCCAGACCCAACCAAGCAGTTCGTTGTAGAAGTGGACGCCTCTGAGATTGGGGTGGGGGCGGTCCTTTCTCAGCGCTCCAGTGAGGATGGCAAGACACACCCCTGTGCCTTCCTGTCTCGCCGTCTCTTCCCAGCTGAAAGGAATTATGATGTGGGGAATCGTGAGCTCCTGGCGGTGAAATTGGCACTGGAGGAATGGCGACATTTTCTGGAGGGGTCTGAGCTTCCTTTCATAGTGTGGACTGACCATAAGAACCTGGAATACATCCAGTCAGCAAAGTGACTCACCGCGCGCCAAGCCAGGTGGGCGCTCTTTTTTGGTCGTTTTAATTTTTCTTTGACGTGCAGACCTGGCTCCAGGAATGCCAAGCCCGATGCTCTGTCTCGTGTGCATGGGGAGGAGTCTGAGCCCAAGCTCCAACCTGACACCATCGTTCCCTCTACCTGTGTGGTTGTGGCTGCGGCTGTCGCCTGGAACATTGAAAGGGAGGTCATGGCAGCACAACAGACTCAGCCTGACCCAGGTAACGGTCCCCCTGGGCGCTTGTTTGTTCCAGATGCTGTTAAATCTAGTGTGTTGCTGTGGGCTCACTCTTCCAAACTTACCTGCCATCCTGGAGTAACCCGTACCCTAGCCTTCCTCCGTAGGCGGTTCTGGTGGCCTTCCATGACGGAGGATACTGGGTCTTTTGTTTCTGCCTGTCCTGTTTGTGCCCAGAATAAGCCCTCCACTCGGGCCAGTGCCGGTCTGCTGCGCCCCCTGCCTGTTCCACACCGTCCCTGGTCGCATCTGTCCTTGGATTTCGTCTCTGGTCTGCCCGCCTCCGACGGTAACACCGTTGTACTGACTGTTGTTGGTCGCTTCAGTAAATTTGTTCATTTTTTGCCCTTGTCTAAACTGCCTTCGGCTTGAGAGACTGCGGATCTTCTGGTCAGGGAGGTTTTCCGGGTCCACGGTCTTCCCCGTGATATAGTGTCTGACCGTGGCCCCCAGTTCACTTCTGTTGTCTGGAAGGCTTTCTGCTCTGCCATCGGTGCCACCGTCAGCCTGTCATCGGGGTTCCATCCTCAGACCAACGGCCAGGCCGAGAGGGCCAACCAGGCATTGGCGACTGTTCTCCGCTGTCTGGTGTCTGCCAACCCATCCTCTTGGTCCTCACAACTTCCCTGGGTAAAATATGCCCATAACACCTTGCCATCGTCCGCTACTGGGTTGTCCCCTTTTCAATGCCTTCACGGCTATCAGCCTCCCCTTTTTCCTTCTCAAGAGGTAGACATTCCGGTTCCGTCGGTCCAGGCCCATGTCCGTCGGTGCTGTCGGACCTGGCGGCGAGCCCGTGCTGCACTGCTCAGGGCCTCCGGCCGTTACCAGCGCTTAGCGGATCGTCATCGCACCCCTGCTCCGGACTACTCCCCCGGTGACCAGGTATGGCTCTCTACCAAGGCTCTACCCTTGAAATTGGAAGCTAAAAAACTGTCCCCCAGGTATATTGGTCCCTTTCCCATTGTCAAAGTCATTAACCCCTCTGTGATCCGTCTGAAGCTGCCCCGCACTCTCCGGGTTCACCCTTCCTTCCATGTGTCCTGCCTCAACCCTGTCTCTACCAGCCCTCTAGTTCCCCCGGCCCCCCCGCCCCCACCTCCTTGTATGATTAACGATCATCCGGCTTACACCGTTCGTCGTCTCCTGGACTCTCGTCGCCGCGGTCGCGGCCTGTAGTATCTCGTGGACTGGGAGGGATATGGCCCGGAGGAGAGGTGTTGGGTCCCTCGTCGCCTTGTCCTGGACGCGAACCTCATCCGGGACTTCCACAGGACACACCCTGACGGGCCTGGTAGGTCGCCCGGTGGCGCCCCTCGGAGGGAGGGTACTGTCACAGCCTCTCGCCCTTGACATCAAAGCGATCGCCCTTGACACCTGCTACACCAGCTGACACCTGCTGCCCCCTCCTTCACCCCGGCACACCAGCTGACACCTGCTACACCAGCTGACACCTGCTGACCCCTCCTTCACCCCGGCACGCCAGCTGGTCATCAAGCAATCGCCCTCACCCTTAAAAGGCCTCCACTGTGGACCAGTCTTCGCTGGAACGTCGCCATTCATGGACTTCTGCCTGCCTACCTGCCACTGAGCCAACTCCTGCTCTACCCCTGAGATCGGTCACTTCAATAAAGACTTGATTCTTCCCTTACCTGGTTGTCCTGTCTGCTTTTGGGTTCTTTCCTGATACGTGACATCCAAAGCAAATGCCCTTCTCCTTTAAAAGGCTGATTTTATCTTTGTGCCTTTTACCTTTAAATTGTTGGCATTTCTCAAGAGGATGAGTGCGTGAACAGCAGTGGCAAGATGCCGTGTTTTGCTTCATTGAGCTATTGGTTGGTGGCTCATCTTCACCAGAATCCTTCTTTGTCACAGTAGTAGCAAAGCTACTGCCTTTGTACTTTGACTGTGTTGGCTGTTCAATAAACTTGTTGGAAACGGCACTTGATGATGATACACCATCAATATCACCAAAGATGGGGTCAGACAGCATTTTCACATGCTTCTCCAGGAACCTGACCAGGTGCTCAAAATGAGCTCTTTCTTGAGAACTTTCCATTATGTCATAAGCTTTATTTCTCCACCTCTCTCTGAGCTTATATGGAAGTTTTGAAATGACCATCCTCATGTTAGTTGGCAAATCCAACTCCTGCATGTACTCAAGTTCTCCCATCACATTGCAATATCCCCGTAAGAACAAAGCATAAGCCTGAAAGGCTTTGGCATCCTCAGATTTTATTGTTGGCCAAGCTAGTGCCTTTGCTATATAAGCAGTAGCAATCCTGTACTTGTATCCAAAATGTTCCTCAAGAAGGCCCTTTGCCTGGCTGTAGCCCCGCTCAGGAGCCATGTGCTGACAGCTTTGAACCAATTCCTTTGGCTGTGCTCTGGTAAACTGCTCCAGATAATACAAACAATCAGCTTCACTAGCCTTGTCCTCCACAAGTTGCTCAAATTCTCTAATGACGGCTTGATACTGTAATGGGTCTCCTTCAAATACAGGAATGTCTTGTGTGGGCGCAGACATCCTCTGCTGGTAGACAAGAGAGGCTGTGATTTCATTTTGTTTATGCATAATGGTGATGACATTGTCAGGTGGTAGGCCTACTGGTGCATTTTGGGTTTGTTGATCTACATACTGGCTGTTGCTTTGATTTGGCAACGCAGTCATACTAGGAGGAGCATACATGCATGCTCCTGTTGCTTGTTTCATTGGAAACGAGATGTTTTTCTTTGACATACAATCCACTGCTGGTGGTGGCAGTGACCAATCCCGTGTCTTTGGCCTACAATCCATTGCTGGTGGTTGGCGTGCCAGTGACCAATCCTGTGGCTGCGAGGTCTGCGCAACAGGCCTATATGGCTTAACTGTAGGGTCAAGGGTGTAAGCAGGTTTCATTTTCCTCTTTTCCTTTTCACAATAAGCGTTCATGCCATTAGAGGAGACTCAAGAACCACCTGCTTCCAAGACAGTCAGCTTAGCAGTAGTTACTGCAAGCTCCGCTTCCAATTCCATCTGTTGCTTTTTCCCTCTTTAATTGTTGCTCCTGTTCTTCCAGTTTGTGCAGCTCCTTTAAGGCTGTCATGCGCACAGGAAGTGCAGCCTTCTCTGCTGCTGCTTTCGTTACTGATGAAGTATTTGACTTGTTGGTGTCACTTTTGTTTGAGGGACGAATGTTGGACACACTGTCCCCTGGATTAATTTCCTTTTCATCACCATGAAATTCACCTTTGTCACAGTTAAGTTCACCTTGATTTTCAACATTGTGATCATTTTCATCAGAACCATATTGTATCTTGTTTTTCAACCACAATTCTATTTTACTGAAAAATTCATCATTGAACAACATTTTGGCACGAAACCACACTTCATGTTTCTCGTGTTCTGCTGGTGGCAATAAAGACATTAAAAAAATCATGTGTACACCTTATGTCGTCACAACATTCAATAAATTCATCAAAAGCTTGTTGCACCTGTGAAACATTGCCATTTGACAGTAAACCTTGTATCACGTGTCTACGATTACAAGCTTTAGTTAGATTTGATTTTCTATCGTTTTGCAATCTGTCCAATTTACTACACAAGGCTTTGGGGGTAAGTGTAATCACCCGTTTGGGCCCGATAACGTCATCGGTACTGTTTGTTGTACCAGGCGCAACCGGCTCATTGGCGTCCGCGAGCAGTGGCTTGTCCATGCCTCCACTCGCGCTCGTAGTGACAAAACAACGCGAAAGTTTGTTTATCCGCTTCGCGCCCGATGCATCGGAATTACGCGATATTGTGTGCACACGTACTACAGATGGCCAAACGTTGGTAGCGCGCCACACATACCTCCCCAATAATGAAGACGATCCTGATGATGATGACCCGGTCACCGGCTCCTTCTCGTCCACTGCGCGTTCTGTTGTATCCGAAACCGCAGAGCCAAGTGCAGTCAGCCTGGGAGCAGATGAGAAGCAGCTGGGAGGTAGTAGGATATTCCATTCAAACGCACGGCTCACTTTTCTGGCTACGGTGCTCCATTGCCGTCCAGAATCGCGAACACTTGGCACGCCGTGGGTTTGTCTTCAAACCAGCTTCTTTGGCAACGTTTTCGACTTGCTGTAGAAGCTAAGCCCAGTGCTTTAAGCCACTGAGGCGCTACTGCTCGGGTTGACCTAATTGACGCACATTTCCCACTACCACGTTTGTAAACAAAGTAGAATCGAACTATACAAACTGCTGTACGAACACTTGGTCCATTTATTGTTCTTCGGCAATAATCCATTGAACATGTAAACGCTACACAAGTGTATGAGTAGTGGTCGAAAAACTGTTTGCCCTCCGTGCAGCAACACCTAACAAACAACAGGTGAGGTCCTACCTATGTGTTCCCCATAAAGTGGGAGGAGCAAACACCTTGACCCAATTAACCAATTGGAGGAGCAAAACATAGACCCAAAGGGACGCCCTGAATTTGGCTCTTACAGTATTGTTTATAAGGGTGGGGACACCTGCAGTCACTGTATTGTTTTTAAGGGTGGGGACACCTGCAGTCAGGTGAGACTGAAGAGGTCACTTAGATGATGAAATGTTTCTGTCAGTAAACGTTGTGTCCAGATGAACTGATTCTGCCTACTGTGATTTCCTTACCTGGATTATTGAGCATGCATCAAGACAGTATTTGAGACTGTTGCCACAAGGAGTCCCTCTTGCTAGACAGGAGGGACCCCTTGTGGAAAGGTTTGATCTGTTCTTTGATAAAGCCAGAATTCAGGCCCCAGTGAATCAGCTGATCTCTACAACATCACTCAACAGACGGTATTTCAATGCATTGGCAGTCCAAGGGCGCAGCCACAAGTCTGTTGAGGAGCGATATGACGAACCTACAAAATATAGGTCAGGTATTTCAGGAGGAATATGATATTCCCTTAAGTTTTCATCAAATGTTGATCAAATCGTTCAGGTGGACCTTAATTAGCTTATGGGAAAAACCAGCATAAAGTGTGTTAGCAAGATGTTGGGGCACCATGAGCCTCCAGAACATCTTCAGTGCTCCTTGTCAGATTCTACAATTCTCTGAACTCTACTGGAGGGATGAACACCATTGTTACAAAAGATATTCCCTCAACTGGTGTTTTGATGATGGCGGTGGTGTTATGGGTTGTGCAGGAGGACCCAGAAGACCACTCGGGAGGCGGAGGACTCTTTAGTAACGTTTAATGAAAATTAACAAAGGAAATAATAAGGGAGAGAGAAATGTGGGATGTATGTGGTGCTCGGGTCGTTTTCTGCGTGGGTTGTGTGAATATGCTATGTGTAGTGACAGGCGGTAGTGTTGTCTATGTGTTAGTGTACATTATCCTAAGTGTGTGTAATATGTGAATGGAGCGTAGGGTGTTGTGTAAGTGTGCGTGTACCAGCAAAAGTACCAAGTCCGAGGGCAAAGGGGAATCAAGGAGCAGTCCGAGTTCAAAAGCCAAAGTAGTAGTCCGAGGAGGCTGGCTGGCAGGCGAGCTGGCTCTGCGCAACAGGTCATAGAGATGCTATGGGAAGATCTGGCAATGAGAAGAGAGAAGAACAGGTTCTTGTAGGGGTTGCAGATGGGGAACAGCTGAGATTAATGTAGATGGGGCACAGCTGAGGGAATGAGAGTGACCGGGGAAATGCAGAGCCGTGCTGCCAGCAGATGACATCAGAGTCGCGCCGTGCCCGCTGGGAGGTGCTGGGGACCTCAGGGTCTGAGTCCGGTGATGGGGAACGTAAACGTGCCCCAGCTCTGGTGGTGAGGAGTGGAAACACAGGCGAAGCCGAGCACCGTGGAGACACAGAGGGAACAGAGGAGGTAGGTTGTGAGGGTGAAACCATAACAGGACCTCTCCCCCGACGGGAGGCCCCTGGCGACCGACCAGGTTTGTCAGGGTGAGCCCCGTAGAAGTCCCGGAGGAGACTGGGGTCCATGATGAGTCGGGGAGACACCCAACTGCAGTCCTCAGGACCGTAGCCCTCCCAATCCACCAGATATTGGACATCACGGCGGTGCACGTCCAGCAGCCACCGTACCGTCCATTGTGGGTGGCCGTCGACCAGTTGAGGAGGAGGTGGAGCAGGGACAGAGGGCATAAGAGAGCTGCAGGAGGGTGGCTTGAGCTAGGACACATGAAAAACCGGGTGAACCTTAAGAGAGGCAGGGAGGATGAGACGAACAGCCGTGGGGTTGATGAGGCTGTCCATAACATAGGGGCCAATGAAGCGGGGTGACAACTTCTTGGAGGTGTCCTGGAGCTGAAGAGGTAGGCCCGCTGTGGACAGCCATACCTTCTGCACAGGTTGGTGGGCAGGAGCCGGAGTGCGGTCGTTGGACGGGAGCAGGGCGGCCCGTGTGGCCTTCCAGACCCTTTGGCACCGGCGGAGACGGGCTTGTACGGAGGGAACCACTACTTCGACCTCCTGACTGGCGAACACTGGAGGCTGGTACCAACAGAGCACTTGAAGGGGGAGAGCCCGGTAGTGGTGCTGGGCATGGTGTTCAGGGCGCATTAAACACAGGGCAGGTCGTCGCTCAGATGTAGCATCAGAGGTGCCGTTGGGAGGTGCTGGGGACCTCAGGGTCTGTGTCCGGTGATGGGGAACGTGAACGCGCCCCAGCTCTGGTGGTGAGGAGTGGAAACTCAGACGAAGCCGAGCGCCGTGGAGGCCCAGAGGGAACGGAAGAGGTAGGTTGCGGGGGCTGTGAGGGTGAAACCGTAACAGGTGGAGAGTCTGTCTAACATTTTGGTCCAAAATCTCCCATAGGTGTTCAACTCAAGTCCCTCAAATTCTAATTCCAGCTCCACCATGTGGCTCTGTGCCGGTAGTTAACTACAACCATTTATTTCATTTATACAATCGCGTCACCCTAATACAGTCAGAGCCTTGACTGATCCACCTCGACAGTCCTCATCGCCCGCAACAGAATCTGTATCCTCCGCCACAGGTGGAACGCCTCGGCCCTGCTACAGATTATAATATGGCAAGGATCCTCCAAAGGACCAGCAAAATCCACATGGATTCTCTGCCATGGCTTCCCCAGCAATGGCCATGAATGCAGTGAGGAGAGACTGGGAGACTTCTGGCTGCATTGACATGAACGAAACACTTTGGCCTGCTGTTCAATCTGAGCGTCAATACCCGGCCACCAGATGTAACTATGACCAATGGCTTTCATTTTAACCACTCCCGGGTGCCCCAGATGCAGCTCTTTCAGTAATTGTCTCAATTTTGGGGGCACATTTACCCGGTAGCCCCACAGAAGGTACCCCTGGACCACTGTGAGCTTATCTTTCCTTAAGTAAAAGGGTGTCAAGGCAGTGTCCTGCCCTTTCACCACAGGAAACTGCCCTGACAAAATCATGTCCACCACTTGAGAGAGCACTGGGTCATACCTTGTTTCTTTGTGAATGTCTGTGATGAATACAGGCAGGGAGTCCAGGTGCTGTATCACCACTGTATCCACTGAACCTGGTTTGTCCTTGTGTGCTACCTGCAGCAGCAGGCATGACAGGCCATCCGCACTGCCATGATCACATGTGATCACGTGCCATGATCATTCCTGTACTGAATCGTGTAGTTGTGAGCCGTTAATACAAGGGCCCATCGTTGAAGCCTAGCAGCTGCCATAGACAGACGGAATAGCTTTGCTGGGGCTTAATATTGTTGTCAGTGGCCGGTGGCCAGTAAGTAGGGTGAAATGACACCCATACAGATATGCAGGAAATTTGCGTACGCCAAATACATCAAGGGCTTCCCCTTCGATTTGAGCATAGCTTTGCTCTGCTTTGCTCAAGGTTCTGGAGGCGAACGCCATGCGTCTCTCTTGACCATCAGACATCATATGAGAAAACACCATGCCCATGTCATAAGGCGAGGCATCACACGCTAGTCTGATCTGCAGTTGGGGATCATAATGAGTCAGTACTCTCTCTGAGAGGAGCTGTTCTTTTGCCATACAGAACACTTTTTCGCACTCCAGAGACCATTTCCATTGTGCCCCCTTGTGTAGCAATGCTTGCAAGGGGCTGAGTTTTGTTGCCATGTTTGGAACAAATCTGCCATAATAGTTTATTAATCCCAGAAAAGAGCGGCACTGGCTTACATTCATTGGGGCAGGGGCCTCTGGGGATTTGTGGAGGCCTGTGGCATCGATATGTCCCAGGTATTCCAGTGAGCTTTTTAAAAACTCACACTTTTCATGCTGCACCCAGAGGTCAAGTTTCTCCAAGCGACTCAGCACTGTTTTTCAGGTGATCAGTGTCATCACATTCAGTTACTAGGGCGTGATCCAGAAAAGAGTGCACATTGAGGATCCCCTGAACAACTTGGTCATGACTCACTGGAAGACAGAGGGCGCTGACGTTATTCCCAAAGGCAGCCGGTTGTAACGGAACATTCCCTTGTATGCTGTGATGGTGAGGTATTTGTGGGAGCTCTCCTGGACTGGCACCTGAGAGATCAAGTTTGCTGAAACCCTAGTGCCCCGCTAAAGAAGCAAACAAGTCCTCTATCTGGGGGATGGGATAATGTTCAGCACAGAGGATGGGGTCAATGGTTACTTTAAAATCCCTGCAGATGCACACCCCCCCTTTTTCTTTGTGATTGGCACGATGGGGGTGGCCCATTCACTGAACTGGGGAAATCACCAAGAGTTGTTGTAGGCACTTCCAGCTTCTCTGAAATAAGGGAGACTGCTGCCCCAGTGTCTAGATCCATCTCTGCTGTTTGCCCCTCTATTTCTGGCCTGACCCAGATTGCAGAAGAGGCTGGATTGTCCTGCTGTATGACATTTCTTCTCCACACCCCATCATTAGCTACATCTACCATGTTCAGGGCTAATTCAGCATCTGAGTGTCGTATCAGTGTCACTCGGTTCAGCACTAGTGTCCAGCTTATTAACCTGTCTTTGAATTTTCCTTTTTCTCCCTCACAGTGTTTGCTGCTTTATTTCCCTGCTTCTCTCTTTGCATGTGCGTGAAACGTGGCCTTTCTTATCAGGGCGGTGGCAGATCTGATCTTTGTAGAAGCAGCCACTTTCAGTATGATTTGAACTACCACTCCGGGTGCATGTCCTCCCTGGAGTTGATGAGGGACGTGGCATTCACCTTCATGGAGCTGGTAAGCGGCTGGCCACCGTCTCTATAGAGATGGCGATTTCCACCGCTTTCTGGTAGGTAAGGGCAGCTTCTTTTAGTAGTCTCTTCTGTATATACTTGGTGTTGAGGCCGCAGACCAACCTGTCCCTCAATGCATCCTGCAGATAAACTCAAAACTCACAGTGCTCTGACAGTTTTTTTTCTCCAGATCTGCGATATACTGTGCTGTTGTCTCCTCTCCACTTGATTTCTTTTGTGAAACCCATATCTTTCAGATATCACAGTGGTTTACAGGGAGAAATTGGCTTGTAGTATTTACATAGTCTGAGCATAAGTTTTCTCTTTCGCCTTACTTGGGGATTTTATTTTTTTGGATTTCCCCCCCTTTTTCTCCAAAATTGTATCCAGCCAATTACCCCACTCTTCTGCTCCACCCCCTCTGCCACGTTTTAATTTGTGTTGTTTATGATAATTTATCTATTGATTTTGTTGCATAGGTTTATTCATTTCACTTGAATATTATTTTGTTTATCCTTTTTGTGTTTTTTTGTGTTGTTGTTTTGTTACATGTTCAAAATAAAGCAAATGAGATGGTTGTGTGTTACTGCTGGCTGTGCAACAGACTGTCCCTCAGGGATGAGGAAGACCTGCTGGACCTGGACCTAATGGTTTGGTTCTGACACTATCGCTGCCCGACCTGACTCACACATACATGCGAGTTGCACACGTGCACGGCTGACTCGGGAGGGGCAATGTGCCCCCTGAAAACACTAAACCCCCCAGTGGGAGCCACCAAATACGAAGAGCCCTGTTCTAAAACACGACCCATCACACCCTGGAGAAGAATCATGAAGTTACATCATCATTTAAACAGGTGTAAGACTTTCCTTCAGTTACACCCAGGATTTAAAAATGGCAGCATGTGTCATTTCATGGCTTATTTTCTGAACCAACTGATGGGTACTGTTCATTATTACACCCAGTATACACCCAGTATACACCGTACAGCCCATATTATGGGCTTGAGAGTGCCACCAACATTTTTAAGAGTGCGACTGAAAAAAACGATAGGTGGCACTGGTGCTCCCGATGCTGCTCGGGGGAACACCGAAATCTCTTTCGCAAGCGCAGCATCTCTCTGTGTTCTCCTGACGGTATCGTGGTCTAAACCAATAAGAGACAGAGCTCGGGCGGGTCCTCACCTCTGATTGGCTGTGGTCCTTTTCACTGCTCTAAGTAGTGTCAGTTCAAAAAAGGCGAGCGACCTGAGCAGGCTGAGCGCCAGAGACCTTGAACGGGAGAATAACAGCCTATAGGTCTACGCCAGCATTTCTCCAAGCTCTCCTCCAGGAGGAGCACTTGTCCTGCATGGTTTAGACCTCCCCCTGCTCCAACACAGCTGATTCACATGATCAACTCGTTATGAGCTCCCGAAGCTGCCTCATAACAACACTGATCATTTAAATCAGCTGTGGTGGAGCAGGGAGAGATCTAAACCAGTGTTCCTCAACCCAGTCCTCAAGGACCCCCTATCCTGCATATTTTCTTTGCAACCCTGAATAGGTACCTGTTTGTAGTTATTCAACCAATCAGCAATGAATTTTGTCAGACGTTGCACACCTTGCATAATTAAGTGCTGCGAGATGATTGGTCGAGTAAGTACAAGCAGGGCTACCTATGCAGGGTTACAATGAAAACCTGCAGGATAGGGGTTCCTTGAGGACTGGGTTGAGAAACACTTATCTAAACCATGCAGGGCAAGTGGTCCTCCAGGAGAGGTTGGAGAAACGCTGGTCTACGCGACAAAACGAGTGAGAATGAAGAGAGGTAGAGCCATTGAAAGCACCAACACTTTTATTTAGAAATGTTTAAATGTTCAATTTAAGCTCAGTGTAGCACTTTAAACACTTTATTTTTCTTCATATATTCTTCATATATATATATTCTTTATATATTGTGTTTAAAATAAAGACAAGCTTTTTCTACACCTTATTGTTTTAAAACATCATTCACATTATATGACAGAAGAGCGATAAAAAGGAGACCTTTTGGTGTTAAAAGCGACGCAATGAAAAATGTGGGTGCACCTAAATTTTGTGCTGGTGCACCTAAAAATAAAAAGTTAGGCGCACCAGTGCAACCAATGCAAAAAGTTAGTGTAGAGCCCTGCATAGAAGGTAAAAGAGTGAGGGTTAACGGCTCTAAATAAGTAAAAGGGAACAACAAGGGTGCTGTAGCCTTGGGGGAGTAGAGACAGGATGTGCTGTGATCCGTGGTTTCAGAAATAAGAACAGGATCTTACGACAGCAGCTGCAGATGGAGGCCACTTGGAGTACCGGATATTATGGAGCTGGAGATGGAGTCAGATCAACGGACCAATCACAAAGAAGACCACACATTCATGTTTAGTCAACACTTTGTATAGTATAAAGACTGGGTCAGGGAAAGGAGAGGGAGTCAGACTTCGTGAACTGACACACTCTGTTGTTGGTCAGGGATAGGAAGATCTAGACCCAGAGCTCTGTATGCTTTATCCATTTACTGCTAAATAAAACGGATGGTTTTGAGACCGAACATCTTCTCCTATTGCTTTATCAACAAACACGCAGGACTACGCTCTCACATAGATGAAGATGAGTTGGTAGAGTGAGCTGCAGTCCAACACTACATATCTCATTGCATTTGGAGGTTACACCAAGGAGAACGTCATTCTTTTTCTCTCTGTTTTGCCCTGGTTCACATTTGGTCTCTTCGGGTGACCAGGGAGAGGGACCAGGATGGAGTGCAGAGATGTGCTTTTCGCTGTCACATTCTCTGCATTTGACAGACACTCTGCAGTCCTTCGCAACATGTCTAGTGGAACCACAGCACCGGTAACAGATGGAGTTTACTTTGAGATAAGCTTTCCGGTCATCTAGGTGCTTGCTCCTATAGGCACGACACTTAAAAAGGGGGTGGGGCTTGTTATGGATGGGACAATGTTTATCTGGCTCGTCAGTTTTCTTCTCAGGCTGGTTGTTCAGGGAGCTCGGGGCTGTGGCTGACACCTCAGTTTTCTTAACGAGGACAGACGGCTTGTTGTTGAAGTTAGCTGCTCTGTCTGGCTTCTGGCTGTTTGAACAGTTGGATGAGGAGAATGCAAAACTTGGGTCGTTTCTGGTTTTTGCTTGGTTGCAGATGAACTGTACAAAAAAAGCTGAAAGGTGGAAAGACTACCTTATGGTCTTCTTTGTATCTGAAGCCTTGTGTTACCCATCTTTCCTGCAGGTTGTAGGGGAGTTTTTCAACTATGGGGTTAACACCCCGTGCGGTATCGAGATATGCAAGCCCGGGTGTAAGATCACTCCACTTTGCAGACTCCAATTCCAGTAGAAGGTCACCCAGCTCTCTCAGCTGGTGAGGGTCTTTGTTGGTGATGCGTGGGAAATTTCCAAGCCTTTTCAGTAGAGCATATTCGATGATCTCAGGTGTTACAATATTGGCTAAACCAAGGTTATGTGTATGTGCTCTTATACTGATGTCACCACTAGAGGGCCGCTTCATAGGACAACCCATCCAAGTGGAGCGAGGCCTTTACGGTAGCAGTGATGTAACGCTGGCTTGCAACCTTCAGCTGTACATCCTGAGACACAGCCACCCTCAGCTATGTCCCTTCACCTATATTTCAGGTCAGACTCTTTGCCATAAGCTCTTAAATTCAAATATTTATTTACCCAAAGTTGGACTTGAGTACGTATGTGAAACCTGTTAAAGGAGCAAATATATGTAATTTTAGTCTCTGACAGGGCCAAAAAGCTAAAATTCCTTGCAAGTCTTTGAACCCACTTAAAGCTTCAGTTGTCCATCACAGCTGTCCTCCATATTAACAAACCAATTTTCACTTTTTTTCACTTTCATAGTGATATCTGAGAGCTGTGCCTCACCTCACACTCCTCTGGTGTATGACCTATACTCAAGAGGAGCTCTGTGAGGAGGCGGACAGGCTTTTACAATATTGGCTAAGCCCAGGTTATGTGTATGTGCTCTTATACTGGTGTCACCACTAGAGGGCGCTGTTGTGTTGACCTCTGGTCTATAAAAGAGCATGCGCAAAATAAGGAAACCGCTATTCCGGTTACAGCAACACCGATGAAGTGCACGCGTGATTTTTCTCCGTGAAACGAGTCTAGTTGAGCCGGTATTCCTGCCCTCAGAGGTGACAATGTCAACAGGTTATGGGGCCCAGAAGGGAAGGTGGAAGACGATGGTACAGACTATGCTTTGACGGAGATGAGAAAAATGACGAGTTATGGGAAACCAAGTTTTTAGGCCATCTGCGTTCGCTCGGTCTTAAAGAGACCATTTTACAGGAGCCAGATGACGACGAAAATGAGGACGTGGTCGCCGAAGATGCAAAGAAAAATGAAGATGCCTATGCTGGACTGATACAATTTTTGGACGACAAAAGTCTCTCCCTGATTATGAGAGAAGCCGACGATGATGGAAGAAGAGCGTTGGAGATGCTGAGGGACCACTACGCTGGCAAAGGGAAGCCATGTGTGATGAGCCTCTACACAAGAGCCAACATCTCTCAAGAAAGCGGCAGATGAGACCGTCACACAATACACCATTCATGCAGAAACGGCTATAACAGCGCTGAGAAACTCAGACGAGGTTCTTGGCGACGGACTGTTAATTGCTGTGATTCTGAAGGGCCTGCCCGAATCCTTTAAGCCGTTTTCCATCCACATAACACAGGGTGATGAGAAGATAACTTTTGCGGAGTTCACAACCAAGCTGAGAAGTTATGAGAGCGCGGACAAGTTTAATGGCAACCCAGATGATGACAATGTGATGAAGACAAGCAGCTCAACAATGAGAGTGAGGGGGAGAGAGAGTGAGAAAAGTGCTCGGAGATGACCTGCTACAACTGCAAAGGGACACAAAGCCCAGACATGCAACGTTACTGGAGGTGAGCGTCCAGCACAGGGACGGTGGTGCAGTGTTTGCCAGAGCTCCACTCACAGAGACGCCCTCTGCAGGCGGAAAAGACGAGACAACGTGAAACAAGCAGTGGATGCACAGGATCACACTTTCGCTTTCAGAATTGATGACTGTCAGGTCAGTGGAGTAAAACAGAGAGGTCTGATGGTGGATACGGGCGCAACGTCACACGTGATCACCGACATGGGAAAGTTTAGGAGGTTTGATGACAGTTTCCAGCCAGAGACACACGTTTTGGAGTTGGCAGACGGGATGAAAACAAGCGGTGTGGCGCTGAAGAGAGGTGAAGCGGAGGTCTGCCTGCTGGACAGTGAGGGTCGCCGGGTGAAGACGACGCTGAAGAAGGCGCTGTATATTCCATCATATCCACAAGAAATCTTCTCTGTTAAAGCAGCGACGGGCAACGGAGCTGCAGTCAACTTTCGGGAAGGACACAACCACCTCATCCACAAGGATGGCACCAGGTTTGGCATCAAAGTGTACAACAGACGTTACTATCTGAACACTGTAGATGATGAGCAAGGTGATGGGTGTCAAGGATGCTATGATATACAAACCTGGCATGAAATACCAGGTCACTGTAACTATGAGGATGTGTCAAAGTTGGAAAATGTAGTAGAGGGAATGAAAATTAAGGGAAAATGTGATAAGTCTAAACTAAACCGTGAGGAGTGCACACAAGGGCAATTTGCTCAGAGTAGAAACAGAGAACCAAACACTGGGAAGGTCCTAAAACACAGGCTAGTCAAATTTGTCACAAAAAATGGCGTTGAACGCCAAACTCACACACATCCAGAAATGATTGATGATGATTTTCATGGGAAGGAATATGTATCCCCCATGCCAAAGGCCAAGATGGCTAACCAGAGTCCAAAAGAGAGCCAGGAGCCTAAAATTGAAAATCTAGAGAGTAATGAGGACACTCGGACAGAACAGAGAGGAAAGAGTCATGGGACACGTTACCCCAAAAGAGATAGGAAAATTCCTAAGTGCTTGGAAGACTATGAATGTGAAGTTGAGTGTAATGACCAGATATTAACCAATATTGACTACTGCTCCAGAGTGGCCTGTAATGTACCGCAAACCTTCAAAGAAGCCATGAGCTCAACAAAGTCAGAAATGTGGGCTAGTGCTGTGAAGCAGGAAATGGATTCTCTTATGGAAAATGATACTTTCACACTGACCACACTGCCAGAAGGTAAGAAAGCAGTGGGGGGTCGTTGGGTCTATACAATCAAAGACAATGCAGAGAGTTCTAAGACCTACAAGGCCAGATATGTTGCAAAAGGTTATAGTCAACTAGCTGGGATAGACTATAAGGAGACTTTCTCTCCAACTGCAAATATGACCTCAGTACGTACCTTGATGCAAATAGCTGTTCAGGATAACTTAGTCCTCCACCAAATGGATGTTAAAACAGCTTACCTCCATGCTCCAACTGATTGTGAGGTGTACATGGAGCAGCCTGAAGGATTTGAGGTTAAATCAGACACAGACAAACAGTTAGTCTGTAAATTAAACAAGTAACTGTATGGTCTGAAACAATCAGGACGAAACTGGAATAGAGTGTTACATGATCACCTCAATAAAAATGGTTTTGTACATAACCCAGCAGACCTTTGTGTCTATAATAAACAAACTGAAAATGAAAGGGTAATTCTGATAATTTGGGTGGATGACCTAATTATCGCTGCAAGTGACAATGACTCACTCAATGGTGTGAAGGAATGTTGAGGGCAAATTTAAGATGAAAGATCTGGGGGAACTTAAGCATTTCCTAGGGATTGATTTTGCACAAAGTGAAGGAGAAATAAGGATGAGCCAAAAGCGGTATATAACAAAGATACTTCAGAGGTTTTTAACATGTGCCTGCACATTGTTTTTAATGACAATAAATTGAACTGAATTGGTATGTCTGACTGCAAGATAAGGTCAACCCCATGTGAACAGAAGCTAAATTTTGATAATGAAGGTGAACTTGTAGATCCAACAGGATATCGTGAAATAGTAGGCAGTTTGATATATGTAATGACATGTACAAGACCTGATCTAAGTTGGGTTATAAACAAGCTGTCACAATACCTATCAGAGCCAAAAGAACAACACTGGGTAACAGCCAAACATGTGTTAAGATACTTGAAGGGCACAATCAACCAGGAGTTGTGTTACAAGAAAAGTGATGAAAAACTCAAACTTGAGGGATATAGTGACGCTGATTGGGCAGCGGAACAAAATGACAGACGAAGCACAACAGGGTGCTGCTTTAGTCTAACTAAAAATGGGCCTGTTATTTCATGGGAAAGTAAGAAGCAGGCAACAGTAGCCTTGTCTACATGTGAAGCAGAGTACATGGCACTTGCTGCAACAACACAAGAAAGTGTGTATCTTGTACAGTTATTGAATGGGATGGATAGTTAGTGCCAACATACACCAGTGAAATTATTTGAGGACAACCAAGGTGCAATCGCTTTATCAAAGAACCCAGTATGTCATCAGAGATGCAAACATGTCGACATTAGATATCATTTCATACGATCTGCACTTACTGATGGGAAAATAGCTATCGAATATTGTCCAACAGCAGATATGGTTGCAGATGTCATGACCAAGCCTGTAACGAAGTTCAAGATTGAAAAATTTGTAAGATATACACTACCGTTCAAAAGTTTGGGGTCACATTGAAATGTCCATATTTTTGAAGGAAAAGCACTGTACTTTTCAATGAAGATAACTTTAAACTAGTCTTAACCTTAAAGAAATACACTCTATACATTGCTAATGTGGTAAATGACTATTCTAGCTGCAAATGTCTGGTTTTTGGTGCAATATCTACATAGGTGTATAGAGGCCCATTTCAAGCAACTATCACTCCAGTGTTCTAATGGTACAATGTGTTTGCTCATTGGCTCAGAAGGCTAATTGATGATTAGAAAACCCTTGTGCAATCATGTTCACACATCTGAAAACAGTTTAGCTCGTTACAGAAGCTACAAAACTGACCTTCCTTTGAGCAGATTGAGTTTCTGGAGCATCACATTTGTGGGGTCAATTAAACGCTCAAAATGGCCAGAAAAAGAGAACTTTCATCTGAAACTCGACAGTCTATTCTTGTTCTTAGAAATGAAGGCTATTCCATGCGAGAAATTGCTAAGAAATTGAAGATTTCCTACACCGGTGTGTACTACTCCCTTCAGAGGACAGCACAAACAGGCTCTAACCAGAGTAGAAAAAGAAGTGGGAGGCCGCGTTGCACAACTGAGCAAGAAGATAAGTACATTAGAGTCTCTAGTTTGAGAAACAGACGCCTCACAGGTCCCCAACTGGCATCTTCATTAAATAGTACCCGCAAAACACCAGTGTCAACATCTACAGTGAAGAGGCGGCTGCGGGATTCTGGGCTTCAGGGCAGAGTGGCAAAGAAAAAGCCATATCTGAGACTGACCAATAAAAGAAAAAGATTAAGATGGGCAAAAGAACACAGACATTGGACAGAGGAAGACTGGAAAAAAGTGTTGTGGACGGATGAATCCAAGTTTGAGGTGTTTGGATCACAAAGAAGAACGTTTGTGAGACGCAGAACAAATGAAAAGATGCTGGAAGAATGCCTGACGCCATCTGTTAAGCATGGTGGAGGTAATGTGATGGTCTGGGGTTGCTTTGGTGCTGGTAAGGTGGGAGATTTGTACAGGGTAAAAGGGATTCTGAATAAGGAAGGCTATCACTCCATTTTGCAACGCCATGCCATACCCAGTGGACAGCGCTTGATTGGAGCCAATTTCATCCTACAACAGGACAATGACCCTAAACACACCTCCAAATTGTGCAAGAACTATTTAGAGCAGAAGCAGGCAGCTGGTATTCTATCGGTAATGGAGTGGCCAGCGCAGTCACCAGATCTGAACCCCATTGAGCTGTTGTGGGAGCAGCTTGACCGTATGGTACGCAAGAAGTGCCCATCCAACCAATCCAACTTGTGGGAGCTGCTTCTGGAAGCGTGGGGTGCAATTTCTCCAGATTACCTCAACAAATTAACAGCTAGCCAAAGGTCTGCAATGCTGTAATTGCTGCAAATGGAGGATTCTTTGACGAAAGCAAAGTTTGATGTAAAAAAAATCTTATTTCAAATACAAATCATTATTTCTAACCTTGTCAATGTCTTGACTCTATTTTCTATTCATTTCACAACATATGGTGGTGAATAAGTGTGACTTTTCATGGAAAACACAAAATTGTTTGGGTGACCCCAAACTTTTGAACGGTAGTGTATGTTTGGGATGTAAATGTTTTGTGACTGATGTGTACAGTATAGAGCAAGTATCGGCTAAACCAAGGTTATGTGTATTTAACACCCGTCCCACGTAGCTATATAGTTTTCACTGTATAACTGGGGTTTGTAGTACGATGGGCGGGGCCCTGGGTACTTTTAACAAATGGCTGCCGTGCTAACCTGTGCACAAAAAAGGAAATTCCTAAGCAGACCCTTTTTCTTTTATACAAAAATTAATTTTAATTGGCGACGGTGCCTCCGCTTAGCAGGAATATAGATATACTCCTTTTGTTTAATCCTACTAAGAATTATGTTTCAAAGTATTTGTTCCCTAATGAACGATTTCTATACTTCTAACCCAAAATACACCTTCTTGAAATGTAAACATGACACACACAATACTTTAAATGCAAATTATGAATTTAGTAAATGTAAAAACAAATACCTAAATCAATAATAAAAAATAACAATTATTCAAAGGACAAGATACTTCACATCACTTAAATGTATTGCCCTTTTGATAATGGGCTTGCTAATTAAATTCCACTTGACTTTAAACACTTTTCTTATTTCGTTACCTATATACCTCCTACCCAAGGGGCCCACACACACTCTCTCACACACCCTCAATACTGCAAAAAACAAAACAAAAGCATGTCTCGTTTTTCAGAATAAAACGTTGCAGGCCTGAGTCCATGCTGGGCAGCGTGGTGACCAAACACAAATGGCCGTTCCACGTGACTACGTCACGCAGCAACATAAAATAGCACGTGCATTGGTTATTGTTACTCACAGGCCGTGAGTTGGAACCCGGGTGATGGCTGACGAATGAAGCGAGGCAAGGCGAAGGAAACCACGAGTGAAACACCGGCGGGAAGCTGAGTGGAAGACATCTGCTTGTCTTTAAGGTCCAAGGAGTACTTCCTGGTCCTCTCGGTCTAATGAGGGGACAGGACAGGTTTTCCTCAGTCACTGTACTCGTCATGAAACTCATCACTTCTCATACTGAGCTCAGTTTAGCTTTAGCGGGTTGCTAACATCAATATATGCTAACACACAGTAACATGAGCCGCTACTACAGCAAACACAGGCTAATAGGCTAACAGGCTAATCGCGACTAGCATGAGAATTCTTTAGCAACGTTACAGAGTGATACACAACACACACACTGAGATATTTACCTTGGGCAGATTGTACACAACGTCCTTTACACACTGTGGAACTCTGCATTCCCCGGGTAAAGTACATGACGCTCCGCTCCCTCTCATCGCACCTCCTCCACACAGCTGTCTGCTCCGCTTGTCGTCTGACTCAGCCCCTGAATCGCACCTACGGGTCAACCTGAGTTTCCCGCCCCTCCGCCATTCTGATTGGCTTTTAAGTTGGCAACAACCAATGCTATTAACAAGATATCATGACAGACAACCAAATACTGCCAAGAGTTAATTTGTGAGCTGTCCACGTTTTCTCCTTGATTTGTATAGCCAAACAAACTATTTAAATCTCAATCAACTTTATTGACACTACAATGAACGTAACGCAATTGATCAGCCTATATTGCTTTTCTTTTTTTTATTCACATGAACTGTATTAAAAATTGATCTTAACTGATCTGATTTTAATGAAATACTTTTTTAAACTTCATCATGTATGTAACCGGTTATTTTCTTGCCCGGTGCGGGATTCGATATGAGGTGTACCGCACCACAAGGCCACAAGGGTCAGACCCGTTAGCTAGGGGCTAACGTGTCTTATTAGTAGTTTACAGTCGTCACCCTTCCCGGAAGCGCGCCCTCGCGCTTTGTTCTTCCCGCGCTCCGAAGAGACTTCTGAGGATCTGCACACTTCCGGATCCCACCGCTGCCACCAATGTAACCGGTTATTTTCTTGCCCGGTGCGGGATTGGATACGGGGTGTACTGCACCACAAGGCCACATCACTAACCGCTCGGCTAAAGGGTCAGACCCGTTAGCTAGGGACTAACGTGTCTTATTAGTAGTTTACACTAGTTTTCCCCTTATCCCACCCGATTAACCCAATGGCATATGGCCGGAACCCTCGTCGAATAACTCCCCTGGCTCACGTTTCCACAGGAAGGAGATAGTCGTAACACCAGCTTCCTTCAAACTCGTGTCGGCTGCTCACCACAGAATAGGTTCGAATCCCGCAAGAGATATGAAAATAAAAGCGATGATATCCCTTGAAATAAGTGCGGAAGTGGGTGAAAACAATGTTAAAAAGATAAATGAGTAGAGAAGAAATGGATATATTGTATGTTTTTCCTCCTTTCCCCCCCCGTTCCTTTCTTCCCCCCCCCCCAGCAGTCCCTTTTGCCCCATCTTGAGCGCGAGGAGACAGCCATGAGACTTGGAGTTTTGAAAATAGTAGTCAATGTTGCAGCTGTATTGAACATAGAGCAGTCACTTGAACAGCAGTATCCAAAGCTGTTCCATGGGGTTGGAAAACTGAACTCCAAGCAGGTTGGCTTACACATCAACCCAAACGTGAAGCCTGTCGCCCAGCCTCTTAGGCGCATACCGTTCAACCTCAGGGGGGCAGTAGAGGCCAAAATAAAGCAATTAATGGACATGGACATTATTGAACCTGTAGATGGCCCCACCCCATGGGTAAACCCTGTGGTTATTGTACCAAAAGCTGACAATGATGTGAGACTATGTTTGGACATGAGACGTGCAAACCAGGCTATCGAGAGGGAGCGGTATCCTATTCCCACGGTTGATGAGATATTCCAAGGCATGAATGGCTCAACGGTGTTTAGCAAGCTAGACCTAAAATGGGGATACCATCAGTTGGAACTGAGCCCTGAGTCACGTGGAATCACGACCTTTGCCGTACACAACGGAGTGTACCGATATAAAGGGTTGATATTCGGTGTGTGCTCAGCCAGCGAGCAATACCAGCACGAGGTAGCTAATGCACTAGTAGGGACAGAGGGTGTCGAAAATATATCCGATGACATCATCGTGCATGCACACGACCAGGAGAGACACGACAGACGTCTCCATGCTGTCCTGACCAGGCTGATGGAGAGAGGCCTGACTCTAAACCCAGACAAATGCCAGTTTAACATGGACAGGTTAGTTTTCATGGGCATCTTGTTGTCTGCGAAGGGCATTGGACCGATGGAAGAGAGAGTGCGAGCAGTGGTGGAAGCTCGCGAGCCAGAGAATGCAGCAGAAGTGAGGAGCTTCCTCGGACTAGTCGGATACAGCAGCAAGTTCATCCCACAGTTTGCGACCCCTATCGGAGCCGCTGTGACGTCTGACGAGAAAGGATACCCCATTCGAGTTCGAACCAGAGCAGAGAAACGCATTCAATGCACTAAAGGATGAACTGGCAAGAGCTGGCACTTGAGCATACTTTGACAAGGAGGCACAGACGAGAGTGATCGCAGACGCGAGCCCCGCAGGATTAAGTGCAGTGCTAGTTCAGGTCCAACAGGGGGAAGCGGTACCGACATGCTATGTGAGTCATACCTTAAGTGACTGTGAGCAGAAATACTCTCAAACCGAGCAAGAGGCCCTAGCTCTACTGCGGGCGTGTGAGAGGCTGCATCCGTATGTTTATGGCAGACAGTTTACCGTAATAACAGATCATAAGCCCTTAGAAGTAATATACGGCCCTCACTCTAAACCCTGCGCCCACACTGAGAGGTGGGTACTCCGATTACAACCATATGATTTCAAAGTGCTACACATACCAGGCAAGCAAAATATTGCAGACCCACTGTCACGATTGCTGGGTGAGACAGCACAGCATGAGAGACACAGTCACGGTTTGGATGAGTACGCAAGGTTTGTCGCTGTCAGCGCCACGCCAAAGGCACTCACGACCAGAGAGGTGGAGGAGGCCTCTGCGACCGACCCACAGCTGATTGAGGTACGAAAGGCAATCACAAATGGGCGGTTTGAGAACTGCAAAGCATATGCAGCCATAGCAAATGAACTATGCATAGTGGGATATTTGGTCCTCAGTGGGACATGTATTGTGCTACCCTGTGTCCTACACGCACGAGCACTGGCTTTAGCACATGAGGGACATCTCAGGATAGTGGAGACAAAACAGCACCTGAGAACCAAGGTTTGGTGGCCGGGGATGGATCAAGTGGCTGAAAAACACTGCGAAGACTGCCACGGTTGCCAGATAGTAGCCAGACCCAACCCACCAGGACCACTGAGACCCACACCCCTTCCAGACGGGCCTCTGCAGGATGTGGCCATAGACTTGCTTGGACCCCTGCCATCCAACCATTCCATTCTGGGCCCGGTCAAGATCAGGGCTGGATTCCGGCTCCGATCTTGACCAGGTCCATCGCAGCGTCAGACCGAAGCTTTCATCGATACACCGAAAAGGAGAGAGCTGCAATGGGCAAAGGAACACCGCAATATGGTCTATCTATCTATCTAGACGGATTTCCAGTTGACTTTTACAAGAAGTATTCCCACCTTATTGCCCCTTTATTATTAGACATGTTCAATGATTCGATGGAAAGAGGATCCCTCCTCCCTACCTTAAACCAAGCTTCAATCTCGCTTATTCGTATGAAAGTCAAGAACCCTGAAGAATGTGGCAGCTGGAGACCAATAAGTTTGTTAAATTCGGATGTAAAGCTTCTAGCCAAGGTCTTGGCACGCCGGTTGAATCCTTGCTTGGCAGACATAGTTTCTGAATATCAAACAGGGTTCGTTAGAGGTTGGCATATTTCTTCTAACATTAGAAGACTTTTGAATATTGTGCTTTCTCCTGGTGCTTCTCAATCTGCTGAAATGGTTATATCATTGGATGCAGAGAAGGCCATTGATCGGGTTGAGTGGGCTTACTTGTTTTCTGTTCTGGAGAAATTTGGTTTTGGGTCTAAATTTATTTCTTGGATACGACTTTTATACTCTGCTCCTACTGCTTATGTGACGACTAACTCACAAAGGTCTGACTACTTCCCTTTAACAAGAGGTACCTGCCAAGGTTGCCCAATCTCTCCCTTGCTCTTTGCAGTAGCTATAGAACCTCTCTCCATTGCTCTCAAATCCTCCCCACTCTTCACTGGTATTTGCAGGGCTAGACAGGAACATCACATTTCTCTCTATGCGGACGACCTTGTGCTCTATGTCACAGAACCGGCTAACTGTATAGAGGATATTTTATAAATCTTGATGACCTTTAGGTCGTTTTCAGGTTACAGGTTAAACTTTAGCAAAAGTGAGTGTTTCCCTATTAATGAGGTGGCGAAGCAAATCTCACCAGGTACCCTACCATTCCGACTGGCCCACACCAGTTTCCGTTATCTGGGTGTCAACATTGCTCACTCCCTCCCCTCTCTCCATAAACATAACTTCATGAAGTTGGTTTTGGAAATCAAATCTGATATGAAGCGCTGGGATTCACTCCCTCTCAATCAACTCTATTAAAATGAACATTCTGCACAGACTCATGTTTCTTTTCCAGTCTCTTCCAATATTTTTGCCAAAATCATTTATTCGAATGTTAGACAAAACAATTTCACAGTTTATCTGGGCTGGCAGGAGTCCGAGGGCTCATAGATTGGTGCTGCAGAGGGGCAAACGAACGGGGCCTAACCTTTTATTTTATTATTGGGCGGCCAACCTTCAAAAAATTCATGCTTGGTGTAACTCTCTCAACCTCGATTGGTGCATAATGGAGGATAGCTCCTCCTGTCCTTCATCTCTGAGGGCTTTGGTCTGTGCCCCTCTGGCTTCTTGCTGCCTAAATACATTAGAAATCCAATTGTACTCTCTACTTTGAAAATTTGGAAACAATTTAGGCAACATTTCAAACTTTCTTCCCCCACTCCATGCAGCCCCATTTGTAATAACCACTTGTTTCCTCCCTCTAATTTAGATACAGCTTTCAATCTGTGGAGAGAGGGAGGCCTGGCCCATTTCTCAGATTGATATTTAAAGGGCTCATTCATCACTTTTAATGATCTCTGTTTAAAGTACAATTTACCTCAGTCTAATTTGTCCCAGTATCTTCAAGCTCGTAATTACGCTTGCACACATTTCACATCTTTCCCTCAGCTTCCAGTAGGCTCTCTTGTCTCTAAGGTACTTCCTCTCCCCAGGGCACGTGGCAGGATCTCAGTTTTATATGACCTTATATCATCCTCGGATTTGACTTCTTTAGCAGGGGTGAGGGGTAGTTGGGAGCAGGAGCTAGAACGTGATGTGACAGATGAATGGTGGCACAGGGCACTAGCCAGGGTCAACGCTACATCCTCATGTTCCCGTTTAAGATACATTTAGTTTAAGGCCTTGCATAGGGTTCATTGTACAACAGCTAAGCTTTGTAGGCTGTCTCCAGGCGTGAGCGATACCTGCGATAGATGTGACTCATCACCGGTGGATCATAGTCATATGACACTTAGTTTCCCCCATAACGCAGAACACAGAAAAATACTTCTGCATCCGCTATATGTGCGTTGCGCCGTCCTCCTCTACACCGGACTGGGACACCATGCTAAACAGCAAGCAGGCCACCGAGCACACCAGCGAGGTGTAGTAAAACTGATAAGCGCCACTCAACACCTGGAGCAGGCCTCAGAAGACAATAATCAGGATCAATAACGCCATATGATGTGGTTACCAACTGATTCCTCACCGTTCAGATTGATTGACTGTTTGATAACAATAGCTGCACTTAAAGCACGTGTTCTGATAATATACTGGTTGTGATAAAATACTTGTTGTGATAATATACTTGTTGTGATAATATACTTGTTTTGATAATATACTTGTTGTGATAATATACTTGTTGTGATAATATACTTGTGGTGATAATATATTTGTTGTGATAATATACTTGTTGTGATAATATACTTGTTGTGATACTTGTGATAATATACTTGTGATAATATACTGGTTGTGATAATATACTTGTTCTGATACTTGTGATAATATACTTGTGATAATATACTGGTTGTTATAATATACTTGTGATAATATACTTGTTGTGATACTTGTTTTGATAATATACTTGTTGTGATGATATACCTGTTGTGATAATATACTTGTTGTGATAATATACTTGTTGTGATACTTGTTGTAATAATATACTTGTTGTGATGATATACCTGTTGTGATAATATACTTGTGATAATATACTTGTTGTGATACTTGTTGTGATAATATACTTGTTGTGATAATATACCTGTTGTGATAATATACTTGTTGTGATACTTGTTGTGATAATATACTTGTTGTGATAATATACTTGTTGTGATAATATACTTGTTGTGATGATATACTTGTTGTGATAATAGCCATGAGTGTGTTGCTGTGTTTGGGCCGGGGACCCGATCCTTGGGGTCAGAGGAACTGATTCAACTTCCTTTGGTTTTCTTACCTGGATTGTTGAGCATGCATCAAAACGTCAACGTATCTAACGCCAACATATGCTTCAGTTCAATTTTATGGCCCCCTATGATACGTTTTTGCTTCTTTAACAGGGGTCAAAGGTCATTCAGGGGTGATTACCCCCCCCCACCCCCCAGACCCTGTCATACTTCACCCCTTGTTCGATATACAAAGGCAGCTGTAAAGTTTTTATAATGTTCAAATGTAATGTAACATATTGACCAATTGTAAGTTTAGCTTATACATGGTCCCATGACCTGAGATTTAAGATGTTTTTTTTTTGTGTTGCTTGGGACCCGCAGAGTACATGTGGACCCCTGGGCCTGTGCTCAGAATGCCCAGTGGATGATCCAGCCCAGATTTCATGATAGCTTAGCTACCTCCATCTCTGACGGTGTAACTACGACACATTTTTGCTCCTGTTAATATGGGAGCCGGACTATTAAATATCCCCTCAAAACGCAGACGGCGCTGAAAACAGCTTGACTACAGGAACCAGGTTTTGTCCACCTCAAACAAACTGTTTTATTGCAACAGGGGAGAAGCTTTGATGAACCAGGAAATACGTTAACCAGTAGATGGTGTCAGAAATGTTGCGGCAGTGAACCTATCCTCTCAAAGAGCAATATAAAAACTGGGTTAGTTCTCGGTTCATTTTGTCAAGAGGAAAACCGGGTGGTAGGAGTAACATCTGCACTTGATGTGTTACTAAAACACAGGATGCTTTCACAAAGCACATCCAGGATACCCCACTCACTGCAGGTAGAATAGAATCCAGGATACCCCACTCACTGCAGGGTGAGTAGAATCCAGGATACCCCACTCACTGCAGGGTGAGTAGAATCCAGGATACCCCACTCACTGCAGGGTGAGTAGAATCCAGGATACCCCACTCACTGCAGGGTGAGTAGAATCCAGGATACCCCACTCACTGCAGGGTGAGTAGAATCCAGGATACCCCACTCACTGCAGGGTGAGTAGAATCCAGGATACCCCACTCACTGCAGGGTGAGTAGAATCCAGGATACCCCACTCACTGCAGGGTGAGTAGAATCCAGGATACCCCACTCACTGCAGGGTGAGTAGAATCCAGGATACCCCACTCACTGCAGGGTGAGTAGAATCCAGGATACCCCACTCACTGCAGGGTGAGTAGAATCCAGGATACCCCACTCACTGCAGGGTGAGTAGAATTTCCCACCGACCGGCCCAATTCATTTCCCACTGCTTGGCAACTGGACTTCGTCTCAGAGGAGATTTCCTTTTTTAAACAACGGCAGTGTAATTCGTTGTGTGCGCACAATGACGATAAAGTATCGTATCTCATCCGACAGTTTCTGCGGGTCCGTCTCTCCTCAGTGACTAAGATATCCCAAACGTTCCACCTTAACCGACATCAAGCAGAAACCACAGGAAACACAGCGAGACCGGGTTTAGCGTGCCCACGTGACTTAAACTGCATATTGTGAACAATGCTCGGCTGACACTTTGATAAAGTGCTGGTCAGTGTCCTGATGCGTCTTACAAACACCAAAAACAAAAAAACACCCTGCTAGACCTTTGTGAAGTCCCAGCAGTCATGCAGGTCAAAAAGCACACTTTGTCCACATACAAATCAGGAGATCTTTCTGGAAGTGTGTGTACATCGTCCACACTTGTCGGGGCGGGCACATTCCTGGACTGGTGGTTTTGTTCGGTTTCGTCCGCACCGTCTTTACTATAGGTGGAGAAGCAGCTGTCGTGTGTGTGTGTGGGATCTTGGGAGGATTTGAGTTGAAGGCATCTTAAGAGAGCGGTAGCAGGATCAGGTGGGTATGAAGAGTTTTAGGAGAGTTCATTGCACTTCCTTAAAAAAAAAAACAAAACAAAAAAACACCCAGCACCAGATAACTGCCCACTCTCCCGCTGTTGTCCTAGTCCTCCTCTTTTCCTCCTGTTTTGCTAAGCTAAAACATTGAGAAGGAGAAAAGGCAGAAATTACACATTGCTTTGTTTGGACAGGGACTACTGCATCAGTCTTATTTGTGAAGCTGTCACTTACATGCTGGCAGATCATGACGAAGGTTCAACACCGCATAAAGGAAAGAAAGACATGGGTGGGTTAATTATGGACTCCATGGCAGGCCAATTCTGAAGCCATATTAAATAGTGCCATCCAGTGGAGTAACGCAGAACTACAGCAATTTAAGAAAGGGGTACATACTTTGATCACATCCACCCAGTTCCAACCTCTTGGCAGTTCACCCTTGTTATCTGAAAGCAGAAAAATGGTTAGAAACTAGGGGTGTAAGAAATATCGACACACTCGAGTATGGCGATATTATCTTGCGTGATACTGTATTGATTCTCAAAACCACTGTATCGACTTTTAATTGTTTACATATAAAGGTTCGCAACAAACATGTTGTGTGTAACCCCACGACCAGTGTTGTAATCTATCTTCAGCCATTTGACTCTTCCACTCCAACCCAACAACGTAAACTGAGACAGGAAGTAGCATAAGCACAAAGAACGCAGGCCTATGAAACCACAATATATCACCTTTCTTACAGTATCGCAATATATCACGATATATTGAATCGTAACCCCTGTATCGTGATATGTATCGTATCGCCGGATTCTCGCCGATACACAGCTCTATTAAAAACAGCAATATTACTACTACTACTACTACTACTACTACTACCTCTCAAATTTTATTCTTCACAATCTCTACTGCCTCTAAAATAGTGTGATAATCATGTACCTGTTCTGCTAATAATCCTCCTCTTCTGTGCTTTGGTAAGCTGCTCCTTCTTCTCCTTCTTTTTGGCCGCTGAGCTGTTAGCTGTCACATCATTGCTGGGTGCCAGTGTCTACAAAAACACAAGTCAACATTTTTGTTGATGCAAGAAGCTTGAGAAATGTAAATAGCACTTGTAGTCAGAATGGTGAAACACGGTGAGCAGAATTGCAGCCCAAGCCACTGACCACAGCAGTAACTATGGGCTGGTGGTTCTCCATGAGGGCCTCCTGGTTTTCCTTGGCCCATTCAAACAGGGTGTACATCATGGCAGTGCCCAGGTTAGCTTCTACCTGCTCCTCCAGCTTAGACATGATCAACTGCTTGGTCTCTGAGGCACTGGGGTGACAACAATATGTGAGACATTAAAGTCAATCTTCAATTCCTCAAATTTCTCAATTCAATTCCTCAACTATCATTTATAGTGACGCAAGGTTTAAAATTCCTGGATGGTCACTATACAGATGGAGCTTGTGCTACTTCGCTTAACTTGAGGGTAAGCGTTTCAAAAAAACCAAGGGCAGCATATTCAAGAGAAGCACTCACAATGAAGAAGAAACATTTTGCAGTAATTTTACCCATTGACCCCAAACTACTACTACTACTTTCAGCTCCTCCTGTTAGGGGGCGCCACAGCAGATCATCCGTTTCCATCTCTTCCTGTCCTCTTCATCTTCCTCTGTCACACCAGCCACCTGCATGACCTCCCTCACCACATCCATAAACCTCCTCTTTGGTCTTCCTCCTCTCCTCTTCCCTGGCAGCTCCATATTCAGCATCCTTCTCCCAATATACCCAGTATCTCTCCTCCACACATGTCCAAACCATCTCAATCTTGCCTCTCTTGCTTTGTCTCCAAACCGTCCAACTTGAGCTGTCCCTCTAATATACTCGTTCCTAATCCTGTCCTTCTTCATCACTCCCAATGAAAATTTTAGCATCTTCATCTTTGCCACTTCCTGCTCCGCCTCCTGGCTTTTTGTCAGTGCCACCGTCTCCAAAACATGTAACATAGCTGGTCTCACAACCATCTTGTAAACCTTCCCTTTAACTCTTGCTGGTACCCTTCTGTTACAAATCACTCCTGACACTCTTCTCCACCCACTCCACCCTGCCTGCACCCTCTTCTTCACTCCCCAGTACTTTGAACACTTGACCCCCAGTATTTAAACTCATCAACCGTTGCCACCTCTACTCCTTGCATCCTCACCATTCCACTGTCATTCCACTGCACTGGAGAGAAGAGGAATGAAAGTCAATAGAAGCAAGAAGGAATACATAGTATGTATGATCATGGAGGAGGACAGTGGAATGGTGAGGATACAAGGAGTAGAGGTGGCAAAGGTGGATGAGTTTAAATACTTGGGGTCAACTGTTCAAAGTAATGGGGAGTGAAGAAGAGAGTGCAGGAAGGGTGGAGTGGGTGAAGAAGAGTGTCATGAGGGATTTGTGACAGAAAGGTACCAGCAAGAATGAAAGGGAAGGTTTACAAGATGGTTGTGAGACCAGCTATGTTTTATGGTTTGGAGACAGTGGCACTGATGAAAAGACAGGAGGTGGAGCTGGAGGTGGCAGAGATGAAGATGCAAAGATTTTAATTGGGAGTGATGAAGAAGGACAGAATTAGGAACGAGTATATTAGAGGGACAGCTCAGGTTGGACAGTTTGGAGACAAAGCAAGAGAGGCAAGATTGAGATGATTTGGACATGTGTGGAGGAGAGATGCTGGGTATATTGGGGGAAGGATGCTGAATATGGAGCTGCCAGGGAAGCGAAAAAGAGGTAGGCCAAAGAGGAGGTTTATGGATGTGGTGAGGGAAGACATGCAGGTGGCTGGCATGACAGAGGAAGTTTGTTACTTCTGGCTGAATGAACGAGACAGTAAATGGTGGAGATTTTAAAGAAATAATTTTATACCTATTTAAGTAATGAACCCCCTGTAACATATATTTTGTAAATTTAAAATCATATGATTCTGCCATTAAAAAAAAAAATTGTGGGATTTCCCCCCTTTTTCTCCCCAACTGTATCCAGCCAATTACCCCACTCTTCCGAGGCGTCCAGGTCACTGCTCCACCCCCTCTGCCGATCCGGGGAGGGCTGCAGACTACCACATGCCTCCTCCATTACATGTGTAGTCTCCGGCCGCTTCCTTTCACCTGACAGTGAAGAGTTTGCTAGGGCGACGTAGTGCATGGGAGGATCACGCCATTCCCCCCAGTTCCCCTTCCTCCCTGAACAGGCGCCCTGACCGACCAGAGGAGGTGCTAGTGCAGCGACCAGGACACACACCCACATCTGGCTTCCCAACCGCAGATACAGCCAATTGTGTCTGTAGGGATGCCCGACCAAGCCAGAGGTAACACAGGGATTCGGACCAGCGATCTCCACGAGTCTTCTATTTTGTAATAATATACCACGTATCCAACATCACCAGACATTAAAGCACTTGGATCAGTCAAACAAAATACCAAGGTGTTTCTAAAGACTTCATCCTTCCTTAAAATTTATACACCAGCCAGACAATGGCAGTTCATGGCTACAGTCAAAAGAGATGCAGAGCAATTTACATTCATGATATTATGGTTTTAATAATGAGACTGATCCTATTTCCACACTCAGGATGAAATTAAGATCAAAACTAATTTAAAGCCATTTTTACTTAATTTTAGTGAACTGGTGAATCGGACGGTGTAGCTGCAGATTTTCTAAAACAATGTCTTCTTATTAGATTTTTTTGTCTGATGGTACATCAGTTTAGAGTTCAGTGGGCAGAACAGTTTAAGGTTATTCAAATCATATTCAATTTATAGAAAATACATATCATTAAATCTACGGGGATACCAGAAGAAGACTTTACTAAAACTGTTGCTGCGGTTTGACATTCGGTTTGGGCATTCTCGCTTGAGAAAGAGTTGAATATGCACATGGTTTGCTAATCTGCGATGCGGATGACATTGTGATCTGTAGCGACAGTAGGGTTCAGGTTGAGGAGAGCCTGGAGAGGTGGAGGTATGCACTGGAGAGAAGAGGAATGAAAGTCAGTAGGAGCAAGACGGAATACCTATACGTGAATTTGAGGGAGGACAGTGGAATGGTGAGGATGCAAGGAGTAGAGGTGATGAAGGTGTATGAGTTTAAATACTTGGGGTCAACTGTCCGAAGTAACGGGGAGTGCAGGAGAGAGGTGAAGAAGAGAGTGCAGGCAGGGTGGAGTGGGTGGAGAAGAGTGTCAGGAGTGATGTGCGACAGAAGGGTACCAGCAAGAGTTAAAGGGAAGGTCTACAAGATGGTAGTGAGACCAGCTATGTTGTATGGTTTGGAGACAGTGGCACTGATGAAAAGACAGGAGGTGGAGCTGGAGGTGGCAGAGTTGAAGATGCTAAGATTTTCATTGGGAGTGACGAAGAAGGACAGGATTAGGAACGAGTATATTAGAGGGACAGCTCAGGTTGGATGGTTTGAAGACAAAGCAAGATAGGCAAGATTGAGATGGTTTGGACATGTGGGGAGGAGAGATGCTGGGTATACTGGGAGAAGGATGCTGAATATGGAGCTGCCAGGGAAGAGGAAGGCCAAAGAGGAGGTTTATGGATGTGGTGAGGGAGGACATGCAGGTGGCTGGTGTGACAGAGGAAGATGCAGAGGACAGGAAGAGATGGAAAAGGATGATCTGCTGTGGAGCCCCCTAACGGGAGCAGCCAAACGTAGTAGTAGTAGCTAATCTGCGATGAACCGCACCGGCCTGAGCTAATACATGACACTTAGTGTGATACAGTACGGAATATCGACCCTGTGTAGATGTTTGCATTTGCTACTTACATCCTGTTGTTGAAAAAGGCATCTAGAGACATATTCGGGGCAGATTCAGGATAGGACTGTGTCCATGTAATATCCAAGAGGAACGCTTTGGAGTCCTCGAGATCTCCTATCTGTGACACAACATTTAAACAGGACATTTCAGATATGTCAATCAAAAAGCATGTTCCACTTTTAAACAAATATATCTTATTTAAATGAATTAATCTCAGTGAATGTTCCACTCACCCTAAACTGAAAAGACACCGGGCTGATTTCCTTAAAACACTCGTCCCCCTCGTAGATAGAGCGAAGAGCTTCCAACTCCATCTGTTAGAGAAACGCATGAAAAAGAAAAGCAATAAGAGTTAAAGGTTTCTCATGTCGAGGGAGACAGTGGATCGTAACGCAGTTACGAGCCCAGGACAAACTGTTACACCGAAATACCGTTTTGCTTCAATGAATTCATCAAACTTTAATTCTGCAGCACACTTCAGTACATTCAAACGCAATGCACTTTACCCCCACGTGAGAGTGCAGATATAAAAAGGCAAGGATAAAAGTGCAAAATATATATTTTTTAAAATCTTAATGAAATGAAGAATCTTGCTCAGATCAGATTCTTGCCCAAAGCTTCCAAGATGGACAAGTACAAGTCATGTTTGTGACTAGTAACGTTCCCACTTTTCATGCTGTGTTGAGGAATCTTACGTACAAATTTATGTGTCGATTACAACGCTGTTAACTGAGCCTGCACAAAGTGACACCAGGTAGGCCTCTCGTTTCTGGAAACACTGAAACAAATGTCTGTACAGCTTTTAGTCTGTGGACTTGTGAACTGCAGTTTTTAGCTATATTATTGTGTTGTTGTCCTGTGTTGTATTTTTGTTGTTGTTAGTTTTTTTGAATATGGCTCTACCCATGTGCCTGAATAAAGTAAGATTTGAATTGAAGAACACATAAAATAATGTGAAGACATGAAATCAAAATAAAAGTAACTGAATGAGGACACGCTAAACCCACGATGGATCACCAACACATGACGGGTCAGAGGGGGTGACCCCCCCCCCCCAGGCGGGAGCACGACTAAAAACACGTGTTGTGCTGCCGGTGAAGTGGCTCTTCTCAGGTCCAGTTGCAGAAGTTCGCCATGAAAGTCGTGCGGTCAACTCGGCAACGGACACACAGCGGTGGAGGCTATTAGCATCACTAGCAGAGCAGAGCGCCAGCGTTAGCTGCTAGCAGCTGTTAGCAGCGCTAGCGGCTGGTTAGCGCTAGCAGCTGTTAAGAGCGCTTAGTGCTAGCAGCGGTTAACAGCGCTAGCGGCTGGTTAGCGCTAGCAGCTGTTAGCAGCGCTAGCGGCTGGTTAGTGCTAGCAGCTGTTAGCAGCGCTAGCAGCTGTTAAGAGCGCTAGCGGCTGGTTAGTGCTAGCAGCTGTTAGCAGCGCTAGCTGGTTAGTGCTAGCAGCTGTTAGCAGTGCTAGCGGCTGGTTACCGCTAGCAGCTGTACCGTTAGCGCTAGCACTGTTAGCAGCGCTAGCGGCTGGTTACCGCTAGCTTACCGTTACCGCGCAGGTTACCGTTAGCGCTAGCAGCTGTTAGCCGCGCTAGCGGCTGCTCGCCTCGCTAGCCTAGCAGACACCGTGCCAACAAGTGAGGCTATAGCGCTAGCTCGTCGCACTTCATTGGTTTCTACCTCTTGGTCCTCGTTGGCTGTCATGTCGTCTGTCTGTCTGTCGTGAAGTCCCTGAAGCGTTTCCTCCGCAAGGCTGTAAAAGCGCCGAGTCAGTGAGCCATAGCGTCCACGTAAACTTCACTTTAGTAAGAACTTCTCTACTCCCACCACCGACTCAGCCGGCGCCACCATCATGCCGTGACGTGTGCGTAGTTCGCGTGAAGCTGAATCTCTTCCTCGTCCTCCCCCCCCCTCCTCTTCTTCGTCCCCTTCGTAGAGGATTACTGGTGTTTGGCAGCCATAAATCATGCGTTACCGTCACCTGCTGCAATGTAAGAACTTCACATTATACTAAGAGTACACCCAAAGTAGTAGTAATAACAGTAATAATAATGATAATCATTACATCTATATAGCGCTTTTCTAGACACCCCACGCGCTTCATATTGACAGGCATTGTCGGTCATTATGATCCAAACCATCAGTACAGTACTAAAAGTGGTTAATTTCTAATGGAGGGGGAGTCTGACTGAAGATGCCCATAACTATATCATATAACACCCCATTCGTGACGTTGTCCTTCTATAACCCAGACTGAGTTTATGCAAATCTTTCTTCCAGTGTAACGTCTAGATTTTCTCCAAATATCCCCAAAACATGCAAATATCTGCTGTCCTGGAGGCCTCCAGCACCGTCTTCATTCTTTCCTTTCCTACGCTCCCTTTATTTCAGCAGCGCAGCTGAGGACCACGACGAGGAATGCCAAAACTCTTTATATATATAAGAAGAACCCCGCTACAATGTAGCGGTTTGGTGATCCACCCGTTTAAATCTCCCTCCTCTTCATCCTGCCAGCTAACCGCCTCCCCACTCCAACTCCCTCCCCCCAAATGCTCAGAATCATCTGAAATGCCGAGAAAAGTGGTTTTTAGCCATTTTTAGAAAAATGCATATTTTGCATAATTATGCATAATTATTATGGTTATTTTAATTTTCTGCTATTTTTCTGGTCCTCTCTTGAACAATACCTACCACCTCCAAAAAAATTAGGATCATAAGTGCATTTTTGCAAAAAATGCATATATTTTGCATAATGCCAAAATAAGTCCCAGAAATGTTTTTTATATAGGTGAAAAAAATCAAAGATGCTCAGAATCACCTGAAATGCCGAGGAAAGTGGGTTTTAGTCATTTTTAGAAAATGCATATTTTGCATATTTATGCATAATTATGCATAATTTTAATGTTCTGGGATTTTTCCCTTACTCTCTGAGACAATACCTACCACCTCCAAAAAGAATTAGGATCATAAGTGCTTTAGTTTTCGGTCACGCTATCCACACTAACTAACACACACACGTAACGAAAATATATGAGTATATATATACCTTTATTAATCCCGTAGGGGAAATTCATCTTCTGCATTTTTAACCGGTAGGATGTAGCGCGCAGTGGGCAGCTGCAGCTCTTTTTTTCCTGACTGCCTTGCTCAGAGGCACCGACACGAGTATTACCCCTAACATGCATGTGTTTTTGATGGTGGGAGGAAACCGGAGCCCCCGGAGGAAACCCACGCAGACGCGGGGAGAACTCCACACAGAAAGGACCCGGGACGGCCTGGGGTTCGAACCCAGGACCTTCTTGCTGCGAGGCAGCGGTGCTGACCAACCACCGGGCCACCGTGGCTTTATATCGGAGTCAGTCCACCTCTGACCTGCGTCATGTTCAGTTATGGCGGTGGAACTTTCAGAGATGCTATCAAAGATTCAAAGTTGCACAAAAAAAGAATGAATTAAAAACGATCAAAAGCACCTTGTGTGCTCAGAGACGAGCTGTATTAACGTTCTCTTGTCAAGACGCCAGATTGATTAATTGCTTTGGAGAACTTGTGAGTCTTGAATATGAAATATCTTCCAGATTGAATTTGAATTTCTTGTATGATATTTCATCTTGACAGAAAGCTTTTTTGTGGTTTTCATTTTTGAGAAAGCAATGTCACTCATTAATATTCATCAGACATATGATGATGCCACGTGCAGTATTAAAAAACATTTATTTCTAGTTACAGAAGAGTTGTAGTATATCAGAGGGACAGCTCAGGTTGGACGGTTTGGAGACAAAGCAAGAGAGGCAAGATGGAGATGGTTTGGACATGTGTGGAGGAGAGATTCTGGGTATACTGGGAGAAGGATGCTGAATATGGAGCTGCCAGGGAAGAGGAGAAGAGGAAGGCCAAAGAGGAGGTTTATGGATGTGGTGAGGGAGGACATGCAGGTGGCTGGTGGGACAGAGGAAGATGCAGAGGACAGGAAGAGATGGAAACGGATGATCCGCTGTGGCGCCCCCTAACGGCAGCAGCTGAAGGTAGTAGCAGTAGTAGTAGTAGTAGTAATAGCAATAGCAGTAGTAGTGTAGTAGTAGTATTCGTGTAGTAGTACTGTTGTACTACTATCAGTAGTAGTGGTAGTGTAGTAGTAGTAGCAGTAGTAATAGCAGCAGCAGTAGTGTAGTGTAGTAGTAGTTGTAGAAGTAGTGTAGTAGTAGCGTAGTAGCAGTAGTCATAACAGTAGTAGTAGTAGCAGCAGCAGTAGTGTAGTAGTAGTAGTAGTAGTGTTGTACTACTTAGTAGTAGTAGCAGTAGTAGTTGTAGTAGTTGTAGTGTTAGTGTAGTATTAGTAGTATTAGTGTAGTAGTATTAGTAGTAGCAGTAGTAGTAACAGTAGTAGTAGTAGTAGTACTAGTAGCAGTGTAGTAGTGTAATAGTAGTAGTAGTAGTAGCAGCAGCAGCAGCATAGTAGCAGTAATAGCAGTAGTAGTAACAATAACAGTAGTAGTAGCAGTCGTAGTAGTAGTAGTGTAGTATTGTAATAGTAATGTAATAGTAGTAGTAGTAGTGTAGTAGTAGTAGCAGCAGCATACTAGCAGTAATAGCAGTAGTAGTAACAATAACAGTAGTAGTAGCAGTCGTAGTAGTAGTGGTGTAGTATTGTAATAGTAATGTAATAGTAGTAGTGTAGTAGTAGTAGTAGTAGTAGTAGTAGTAGTAGTAGTAGTAGTAGTAGTAGCAGCAGCGTAAGTAGCAGTAATAGCAGTAGAAGTAACAATAACAGTAGTAGTAGTGGGAGTAGTACTAGTAGTAGTAGTGGGAGTAGTAGTAGTACTAGTAGTAGTAGTAGTGGGAGTAGATGCTTTCACTGCTTTCATTGGCATCTGACCAGACGTTATGTGACGTGTGATTGTGACGGGCAGGCCGGGGCACATTGACCATCATGCATTGCGGCCTGGCGCTGACTCGTTACGCTGCGGCTTCTCTCTTCATCATATCATGTCAGAGGTTAAGACATACTCAACGTTAACTTGGCTGCAGGTGTAGTAACTGTGTACAGTGTGGTCCCTCGGGAGACCGGACTATATATAGTAATAATAATGTGTGTATGTATCATAAGGTGTGTCATGTTGAACAGAAGACCAGTTAAACTTTACATGTAGACATTTTTAAACAAATGGTAGCAAAGGGTCTCTCAAAAAGCGTAAAACAGGTGCAGTATTTCATATATGCAAGAGTAAACACAGCAAACAAAACACTGCATAAAACAATAAAATAATCACAAAAAGCACAAGAACATGAAATATATGCACAATAACAAGCAGAAAACACTTGGAAGGCGCCGCCTTTACCCCTCCTGCTCATTCCCCAATGGCTGCTTACAAGATGCCCTCAGAGGGTTGTTCAAAACAAATACTCAACTGTCAGCTGTATGTGTTGTTATCTTGTTGTTACAATGTTATTTGTCAGCTGTATGTGTTGTTATCTTGATGTTACAATGTTACTTGTCAGCTGTATGTGTTGTTATCTTGTTGTTACAATGTTATTTGTCAGCTGTATGTGTTGTTATCTTGTTGTTACAATGTTATTTGTCAGCTGTATGTGTTGTTATCTTGATGTTACAATGTTATTCGTCAGCTGTATGTGTTGTTATCTTGTTGTTACAATGTTATTTGTCAGCTGTATGTGTTGTTATCTTGTTGTTACAATGTTACTTGTCAGCTGTATGTGTTGTTATCTTGTTGTTACAATGTTATTTGTCAGCTGTATGTGTTGTTATCTTGTTGTTACAATGTTATTTGTCAGCTGTATGTGTTGTTATCTTGTTGTTACAATGTTATTTGTCAGCTGTATGTGTTGTTAGCTTGTTTTTACAATGTTATTTGTCAGCTGTATGTGTTGTTAGCTTGTTAATACAATGTTATTCGTCAGCTGTATGTGTTGTTATCTTGTTGTTACAATGTTATTTGTCAGCTGTATGTGTTGTTATCTTGTTGTTACAATGTTACTTGTCAGCTGTATGTGTTGTTATCTTGTTGTTACAATGTTATTTGTCAGCTGTATGTGTTGTTATCTTGTTGTTACAATGTTATTTGTCAGCTGTATGTGTTGTTATCTTGTTGTTACAATGTTATTTGTCAGCTGTATGTGTTGTTATCTTGTTGTTACAATGTTATTTGTCAGCTGTATGTGTTGTTAGCTTGTTTTTACAATGTTATTTGTCAGCTGTATGTGTTGTTAGCTTGTTAATACAATGTTATTCGTCAGCTGTATGTGTTGTTATCTTGTTGTTACAATGTTATTTGTCAGCTGTATGTGTTGTTATCTTGTTGTTACAATGTTATTTGTCAGCTGTATGTGTTGTTATCTTGTTGTTACAATGTTACTTGTCAGCTGTATGTGTTGTTATCTTGTTGTTACAATGTTATTTGTCAGCTGTATGTGTTGTTATCTTGTTGTTACAATGTTACTTGTCAGCTGTATGTGTTGTTATCTTGATGTTACAATATTATTTGTCAGCTGTATGTGTTGTTATCTTGATGTTATAATGACTCTTATCATATAGCACATTCATTTATTCATTCATTATCCAAATCGCTTATCCTTACTCAGGGTCACGGGAGTCTGTCCCAGCAGTCATCATATATTTCTTTATATCTCATAAATCATATTTATATCTATATATCTATATAGCTATAGCTATCTATCCATCCATCCATTATCCAAACTGCTTATCCTACTCTATATATCTATATCTAGAACTATATATCTATATCTATCTATCTATCTATCTATCTATCTATCTATCTATCTATCTATCTATCTATCTATCTATCTATCTATCTATCTATCTATCTATCTATCTATCTATCTATCTATCTATCTATCTATCTATCTATCTATCTATCTATCTATCTATCTATCTATCTATCTATCTATCTATATATGTCAGAAATATATTTATAATATATACACACACACACCCACACAGACAATATCTACTACTACTACTTCTACTACTTTTGGCTGCTCCCGTTAGGGGGCGTCACAGCGGAGCATCCGTTTCTATTTCTTCCTGTCTTCTGCGTCTTCCTCTGTCACACCAGCCACCTGCATGTCCTCCCTCACCACATCCATAAATCCATAAACACACACACACACACACACACACACACACACACACACACACACACACACACACACACACACTACTCAAACTGTCGTGGCAATTACTGAATTCAACTCTGACATTAAACGAGGAGCGAGACAAAACTCTCTTCCAGTATCGTCACAGGGTTTTAACATATATATTCATGAACAGACGCATTGAAGCCCAGGTGGCTGAATAATCAATACAGTACAGTCTCTCTTACAGGGCAGGTGTGTGTTCCTGCCCTCCTTATCTCAGGTCTTCCAGCCTCATCCACCAAGGCCACTTCTGAGACTAGTGTGTACACACCTGCTACACTCAGCGAGGCTCCCCTGCGGTGCTGCTGTCAGCCAGCAGTCAACAACAGACCTTATGTGTGCACCTAGACAAGAGGCCTCATACACCACCATGGACTTCAAGTGTCCATCTAAGCATGTCAAATAAGGTAAACCTGGTACAGGTGGTACATGGGGAAAGATTAAAAGTAAGCAAACGTCACATATGAATTACCCTCACAACCCCCCCCCCCCTTTTGATGAATATTATATCCATGTCATGATATGATGGTTGTCATATACGGTGCTGCCATAACAGAAAATAAGGGCTCTGCTTGTGGTGGCTGTTGAATAGAGATGATTCTTTTTCTTTCCAAAAATTTAAAATGTCTCTGTGTCAGTTCGTCATGCACACGTTTTGTCGTTCTCAAAAGGACACAGGGGAAGGTGGGTGAACATAGATGACCTTTGTCCTCACACAGGGTGAAGAGAAAGGTGTGGTGATATCTGGTGCTGTATGCAGTGTGCAGCAGCATCTACACAACTTCTCTTTTTCCGCAACCTTCTGTGTGAGGGGTGACTAGACTCACTGATGGATGATGAACACAACTGACGTGTCACCAAACATATATAAATATATAAACATATAAACACATAAATATACTGGGCTATATAAACATATATACATATATAAACATATATACACACATAAATATACTGGGCTATATAAACATATACAAACATATAAACATATATACACACATAAATATACTGGGCTATATAAACATATACAAACATATAAACATATATACACATATAAATATACTGGGCTATATAAACATATATAAACACATATACACACATAAATAAACATATATAAATATATAAACATATAAACACATAAATATACTGGGATATATAAACATATACAAATATATAAACATATATACACACATAAATATACTGGGCTATATAAACATATACAAATATCTAAACATATATACACACATAAATATACTGGGCTATATAAACATATAAAAACATATAAACATATATACACACATAAATATACTGGGCTATATAAACATATATAAATATATAAACATATAAACACATAAATATACTGGGCTATATAAACATATATACATATCTAAACATATATAAACACATAAATATACTGGGCTATATAAACATATATATAAACACATATACACACATAAATATACTCGGATATATAAACATATATAAATATATAAACATATAAACACATAAATATACTGGGATATATAAACATATATAAATATATAAACATATATACACATAAATATACTGGGCTATATAAACATATATAAACATATATAAACACATAAATATACTGGGGTATATAAACATATATAAATATATAAACATATATACACATAAATATACTGGGCTATATAAACATATATAAATATATATAAACACATATACACACATAAACATACTGGGCTATATAAACATATATAAATATATAAACATATAAATACACTGGGATATATAAACATATATAAATATATAAACATATAAATATACTGGGATATATAAACATATATAAATATATAAACATATAAATACACTGGGATATATAAACATATATAAATATATAAACATATATAAATACATAAACATAAATATACTGGGATATATAAACATATATAAATATATAAACATATAAATATACTGGGCTATATAAACACATATAAATATATATAAACACATATACACACATAAATATACTGGGCTATATAAACATATATAAATATATAAACATATAAATATACTGGGATATATAAACATATATAAATATATAAACATATAAATATATAAACATATAAATATACTGGGATATATAAACATATATAAATATATAAACATATAAATATACTGGGATATATAAACATATATAAATACTAGAAGAACCCCGCTACAATGCAGCGGTTTGGTTCTCCACCCGTCTAAATCTCCCTCCTCTTCATCCTGCCAGCTAACCGCCTTCCCCCTGCCCCTAAACCCCCCCCCCACTCCAACTCCCTCCCCCCAAATGCTCAGAATCATCTGAAATGCCGAGAAAAGTGGTTTTTAGCCATTTTTAGAAAATGCATATTTTGCATAATTACGCATAATTATGCATAATTATATTGTAATTTTCTGCTATTTTTCTGGTCCTCTCTGGAACAATACCTACCACCTCCAAAAAAAAATTAGGATCATAAATGCATTTTTGCAAAAATGCATTTATTTTCCATAATGCCAAACATTTCTAAGTCACAGAATTTTTTTTTTATACAGGTGAAAAAATCAAAGATGCTCAGAATCACCTGAAATGCCGAGAAAAGTGGTTTTAAAACAATTTTAGAAAAATGCATATTTTGCATATTTATGCATAATTATGCATAATTTTGATTTTCTGGGATTTTCCCCTTACTCTCTGAGACAATACCTACCACCTCCAAAAATAATTAGGATCATAAATGCTTTAGTTTTCGGTCCCGCTATCTACACTAACACCACACACACACAAACTAACACCACACACACACACACATTACGAAAATACATGAGTAGATATAAACATATAAATATACTGGGATATATAAACATATATAAACATATAAACATATATGTCTATATAAACGTATATAGACATATATAAATATACTGGGACATGCTGTGAGCAGTCTGTGCTGCACGCTGTTTTCCATGCTGCATGAACACACTGACCGGAAATGGGCTGTATCAACAAACAAACAATAGTCACACCACAGGCTGAGTGTGAGTACTGTGAGCAGGGTTTCACAGGAGTCATTATTAGCAACATTCACACCACACACACAGGCTGAGTGTGAGTACTGTGAGCAGGGTTCCACAGGAGGGCGTCTGGAGCCTTTATTCTGAAGGTTCACCCAGTAGGAAGATGGCACAAGGATTTTGCAGCTCTTCCACCAAGAGGCACTTCAAGCCACAGATGAGACATTTTTACAGTTTCCATACATTCCATCATCCATCCATCCATCATCCATCCATCATCCATCCATTATCCGTCCATGATCCATCTATTATCCATCCATTATCTATCCATTATCCATCCATCATCCATCCATTATCCGTCCATGATCCATCTATTATCCATCTATCATCCATCCATCATCCATCCATTATCCATCCATCATCCATCCCTTATCAGTCCATGATCCATCTATTATCCATCCATTATCCATCCATCATCCATCCATCATCCATCTATCATCCATCCATTATCCATCATTATCTATCCATCATCCATCCATCATCCATCCATTATCCATCCATCATCCATCCATTATCCGTCCATGATCCATCTATTATCCATCCATCATCCATCCATTATCCGTCCATGATCCATCTATTATCCATCCATTATCTATCCATTATCCATCCATCATCCATCCATTATCCATCCATGATCCATCTATTATCCATCTATCATCCATCCATCATCCATCCATTATCCATCCATCATCCATCCATTATCCATCCATGATCCATCTATTATCCATCCATCATCCATCCATTATCCATCCATCATCCATCTATTATCCATCCATCATCCATCCATCATCCATCTATCATCCATCCATTAGCCATCCATTATCCAAGCCGCTTGTCCCAACCGCGGTCGTGGGGATGCTGGAGCCTATCCCAACAGTCACTGGGCGGCAGAAAGGGAGACGCCCTGGGCAGGCCGCCAGACCATCACAGGGCAATCTATTATTATTATTAATGTTGACAACATATATTATTCCATAACATTCATTATACGCTACAAACACAAGAATGATCTTGAACAACCAGTCACTTTCAATCAATCAATCAATCAATCGATCAATCGACCAATAAACCAATCAATCAATCAATCAATCGATCGATCAACAAATCAATCAATCAATCAATCAGTCAATCAATCAATCAATCAACCAATTAAGTTGCATTGTCGTGGCAGCCATTGCACCTTTAGCATCTTGTGGGTTCTCAAACGTCACAAAGCCAAATCCCCTGGACCTCCTGGTCTCTCTTACATCACCAGCTCTGGCAACAGAGATGCTGGAAATGTGTATTTCCTTTGGTGATTTTGCTTTGCACTTTATGAGTTTTAGAAAAATGATAATTTGTAGTACTAATAATAATTTATAACAATAACATATAATAGATATAAAAATATGTAATATATATATATATATATATATATAAAATACAATATATATAAGATTATATAATAATAATCTATAATGTAATAATGATCATTTGTAGATTATCATAATGTACATGTATGTTTGTTGAATTTAAAGGCAGATTGTGTAAATGCAGTCGCTGAGAACAAATATACCGGAATTTGTGTCCCCTGCACCATTTAGAATAGAATAGAATAGAATAGAATAGAGTAGAATAGAGTAGAATGGAATAGAATAGAATAGAGTAGAATAGAATAGACAAGACTAGAATAGAATAGAGTAGAGTAGACTAGAATGGAATAGAATAGAATAGAGTAGAGTAGAATAGAATAGACAAGACTAGAATAGAATAGAGCAGAGTAGAGTAGACTAAAATAGAGTAGAATGGAACAGAATGGAATAGAATGGAATAGAATAGAATAGAATAGACAAGACTACAATAGAATAGAATAGAGTAGACTAGAATAGAGTAGAATGGAATAGAATAGAGTAGAATAGAATAGAGTAGAATAGAGTAGAATAGAATAGAATAGAGTAGACTGGAATGGAATAGAATAGAGTAGAATAGAGTAGAATAGAATAGACAAGACTAGAATAGAATAGAGTAGAGTAGGCTAGAATAGAGTAGAATAGAATAGAGTAGAATAGAATAGAATAGACAAGACTAGAATAGAATAGAGTAGAGTAGACTAGAATAGACTAGAATAGAATAGAGTAGAGTAGAATGGAATGGAACACATTTTATTTTGACCTTGTATTCTTACAATGAAATTGATTCTCTGCACGTCGCCATCCTACCGTATAGGGGCAGGGGGCAGCTGCAGCGCCCGGCGACCAACTCCAGTTCTTCTTCCATTGCCTTGCTCAGGGACACAGGCAGCAGTATGAACCCTAACATGCATGTCTGTTTGATGGTGGGCGGAAACCCACCCAGACACGAGGAGAACGTGCACACTCCACACAGAAAGGACCCGGGACGGCCTGGGGTTCGAACCCAGGACCTTCTTGCCGTAAGGCAGCAGTGCTGAGTAACCACTGGGCCACCGTGCCGCCCCATTACTTGCACGACGTTTTAGGAAAAATACCTTCATAAAGAAAAGAGAAAAGAAGGGATAGTGTGAATGATTGATTTAGGTCAGCTCTCCACAAACATAAGTGCATACCAAAGAAAAGAAAAAAGGAGGGAAAAGGAAAGAAAAGGGAGCGACAGGAGTGACGTGTGATAAACAGGCTGTGGTGGCGGAGGGCAGCTGCAGCGGTGCCGCTCGTCACCAGCGGCTCCTACAATAACCAGCTACCCTCTAACGATGCCCTGCCTGTCTCATTACGGCTCTCATCAGTGCCGGTGATGGCTTATTGACCCAAAGCTACAACATTGGCACCGAGGGTCAGAGGTCAACTCAATAGTTTACCCATGCTAAATACCACATTGAACCGTGGCCCACACTTGCTGGCCTTGTACCCTCGACCCAGAAGGCCCTCTGGTCGGGTCTGGCGGTGTGCTCTGGCAGTAGGATGGATGTCACGTGCAGCTGTGGGTGGGCTCTTTTAATGGCTTATGAATGAGCCTCCCTGACTGTCCGGGCCGCAATCTCATTTGCAGGGGAGCAGCATTACCGGAGGAGTCCAATCAGTGTTCTCCTGCCGAGACGGATTGGAGTGGCTAGACGGGGCCAGCGTATATTAATACCCTATATTAACATTTGCATGAGGAACCACATGTGGCGCGCTCCTTTGTCAGTTTCAGTCAGGCTGGATTCACTCGAGGAGGTAATGAAGAGGAGGCTATTTTGTTTGCAGGGGGGAGGATACTGGGATGGGACAGTTTCCTCCCTAACTTGCCTCCACGGCGATGCCATTTTTCACAGGCAGTAGCAACGGCCAGGGCTGCTGCACATGACGTGACAGTTTAACGTTCAGCAGCCATGTTGACTCGATTAGCACGCGGGAAGACGAGCTCGCGGAGCTTCGTGTTCACACCTCCCGTTTCTTCTCGCCAGTGCTGATCAGGAACCCGGAACCGGTCATTGGCATTTCTAACAGCCAGACAGCAAAGAGTCTTTGGCCCAAATACGGCCCACATCTGCAGTTATCACACGGTCCACATCTGTAGTTATCACATGGCCCACATCTGCAGTTACCACGCGGCCCACATCTGCAGTTATCACGCGGTCCACATCTGCAGTTATCACGCGGCCCACATCTGGCCTTGAATGACGGCGTTGACTCAGGACTCAGGGTGAGTGCGGCTGCCTCAGCTCAGCCACACTTGGGCCACATCTGGCCCACGTAGTCTGTGCGGTAACCCAAGTCAGGCCCGGTTCATTACATTTGGACCATGTCCGGCCCACACAACAGTTGCCAGTGCTGTAAGTACCACAAGTGCCCCAGATTAGGTCCAAATGCGTCGGCTATCTGGGCATGCGCTTGCCTACACAAAAGAAACGACATTTGGTGTCTCCCAGCCCACAGCAGCGCAACACAAAGGATAAAAACACACACATCCAAAATTTCCCAAAACGACACCACCAGAAACACACAAATGCAGAGAGAACCAAGCAGAAAGACTCCACAAACAGTTAACAACACGGTCCAGTCCCTGCAACACCGGCCCGAACCCCGCCGTCCACACAACCAACCACCTGCCGGGCAGCACGGGCTAGCAGTTAGCTTAGCCTGCCCCGCTTCCGCGTCCCTTCGGACCGCCTCGGTGCCCCCTCCCTGGGTGCCCCCTCCCTGGGTGCCCCCTCCCTGGGTGCCGCTCCGGGCAGGGCCGCGGTCCCTGGGCCCACAGGACCCAGAAGACCAGGCTCCCTCAGCCGATCCAGCACCAGCTCTCCAGCCAGACACCCTCCGCACACCTCCCCGCACTCAGCACACCTCCCCGCACTCCACGCGCCTCCCTGCACTCCACGCGCCTCCCTGCACTCCACACGCCTCCCCGCACGCTACACACCTCCCCGCCCTCCACACGCCTCCCCGCACTCCACACACCTCCCCGCACGCCACACGCCTCCCCGCACTCCACACGCCTCCCCGCACTCCACGCGCCTCCCTGCACTCCACGCGCCTCCCTGCACTCCACGCGCCTCCCCGCACTCCACACGCCTCCCCGCACTCCACGCGCCTCCCTGCACTCCACACGCCTCCCCGCACTCCACACGCCTCCCCGCACTCCACACGCCTCCCCGCACTCCCCGCCCTCCGCACGCTACACACCTCCCCGCCCTCCACACGCCTCCCCGCACTCCACACGCCTCCCTGCACTCCACACGCCTCCCCGCACTCCACACACCTCCCCGCACTCCACACACCTCCCCGCACTCCACACACCTCCCCGCACTCCACACACCTCCCCGCACTCCCCGCCCTCCGCACGCTACACACCTCCCCGCACTCCACACACCTCCCCGCCCTCCACACGCCTCCCCGCACTCCACACGCCTC